>NC_141699.1:949657651-950857651 GCF_964263255.1 Lissotriton vulgaris | reverse complement strand
CCGCACTCGTCTACCAGTGAAACCATTCCGCAACAACAGACCGAGGGAGTCCCACAGGTCCAGCAAACTTAGCTGATGTCAATTGAAGATAAGGGCAGCCTAGAGCCAACTGTGCAAAAGGATAAACTTGTGAGCCAAACAAGACCTGGAGAATCTGAATCTGAAGCTCAAATAAGTGGGGCCAATACGCACCAGATAGACATCAAGACCATGCTGAATTTAATTCTGGATGAGAATCGAGACACGAAGAAATCTCAAGAGATCAAGATAGCGGCACTGCACCTCCAATTGGGAAAAATAGAAGAGGCAGTCGCCAGCTCCCTATCAGTATCCAAGAAGCCAAATCGAAGATTTCCCAATTAGAGGACCAAATGAATGCTATGCTCCAGCATGTCAATTCGGCGGCGCAAGACAAAATAACGCAGGAGAATAAAATAGAAGAATTAGAAAATCAGTCACATCATTCAAGTCTTCGGATTGTCGGGGTACCTGAAGGGAGCGAGGGGGCCAACACATTGCAAAGGGTGGAGTCATTCATTAAGCAAAAGGTGCTCCCAGAATTCTCCGGAGATTTAACATTGACTGGGGCACCTCGTGTTCCAGCTCATCTTCCATGAAAACTTTAAGTTCCCCCGCACAATATTAATTAACTTTGTTGATTATCTTGTAAAGGAGAACGTTTTGACCAAGGCAATTCAGCAGAGACAATTCAATATTAATGAAGGGACTAAATGTCGGATTTTGCTGATATGTCTGTGGCGGCTGCACGAAGGAGTAAGGAGTTTGTAAAACTTTTGTATCTTTTCAAAGCTCAAGGAGTGCAAGCCTCTATCGCACTCAATCCAAACTTAAAGTTCTAGTGAAGGGGAAATTTCATATGTTTTTACGAATTGAGGAGGACCAGAAATTATTGAAAGTGATTTGTATTGCTAAGTGAAACAGTGATCATTCTTTTTTTTCTCTTTCTTTCTACTGATCTGTTCATGTTCGGGGTCTAGCATTATCTGAGGGGGGGTAGGTCATTCACGGTGCAGGACCAGGGCACCACATAGTGAAGTCGGGGGTGAAATGTGGATAGAGGGGAAGACCACATTTCTCGGGTGGGGGGTCACAGGGTTTGGTTAGGGGGTTGGGTGAATCCGACAGAAAAAAGAGAAGTACCAAACAGGGGACAGAAGTACAGAATAGAAAATGCAACTTTAAAAATGTATTTGAATACTGAAAATATGAATATGACTAGAAGATGTCGTATTATATTGTTAAATGTCAACAGCATGCTGAATAGAAAAAAATATGGGGGGGTTGATAAGATGGCTTGCTATACTAAAACCTCAATTTCTGTTTATCCAAGAAACTCATTTGAAAACCAACTTACCAAAACTTTTTATCCCGGGAATGTTTTCCAGAACTTTTTTTGCCTCGGCGGGGGTGGCAATGAGAGGGGTGGCTAATTTCTTTTCTAGAGATATGGATTGGGAAGTTGTTCAAGAAAAGCGAGATCCCCAGGGAGTGTGGATTTGGGTCATGGTGAAAATTAATGGGAATATTTTGAATTTAATCAAATACTATGGGCCTACTACGGATGATACATCCACATTATCAACATTACATAGGCTTCTTATTGGGATTTCTGGTCAGATTGTTTTAGGGGGTAACTTCAACATCATAGAAGATTTGAGAACAGATACCTCAAACAAAAATAAGAAACAGTTGAAGTCCCAAAAACATTTTTTTTGAGGCTTTAACTCAAGATCTTCAATTAATTGATGCCAGGCGAGAAGTTAATCAGGGTAATCATGAGTATACTTGCTATTCTCGTCAATTTCAGACCGCCTCATGTACAGATTTCTTGCTAACATCGCTCTCTTTAGTTCTTATTGCAGCAGAAATTGGGATGAATGCATTTTCAAACCATTCTTTTGTTCAAGTGGAACTAGAAATCAGGGAGGGGAGGAGGCGGAAGTACAGGTGGCGGCAGGATCGCCTCTTTCTCCAAGATTCTTCGTGGGTTGAGAGATTTAAGGAATGGATACTATATATTTGTTAATAGAAATGAAGGAACGGCTGATATCATTTCAGTTTGGGGTGGATTTAAAGCAGCGGCTCACGGACAAATGATTACAGCGGCTGTAGGACAGGCGAGAAACCGACTAGAAAAAATTGCGGAATTACAGGTATCCCTTGAAAGCACTTCTAGACTGTGAAATACCCCATTACGGGGTGAGTGGGAAGAAGCAAAGAAGACGTTTCGAGATTATTTCATTGTTGAGGAAATTAATAGCTCTCAGACCTATTTACAACGGGTCTATGAAGAAAGCCAAATAGTGGGGAAACTGCAAGCATGGTATACTATGACATGACAAGAATCAGCCTGTATTTTGGAGGTAATAGAAACGAAGACTAGTGTAGCAGTAACCGATAGAGCAGACATTGCTCGGGTCTTTGTCGAACATTACCAACAGCTATACACCACTAAATATATGGTCAGCCAGGAAGCGATTCAGTAATATTTTGCAGAGGTTGAACTAGGATCCCTGTGAACTCAGCTGATCAGTTGCAAACCGAAATAATATCATCAGAGATTTCGACAGTCATAAAGTCCATGGATGAGGCAAAAGCCTGTGGGGAAGACGGACTGCCTATTGAATATTATAAAATATTTGCTAAAGAGCTGATCCCTTTCCTGAAGAAATTATTTAATCATATAAAAACTGGAGGTTTTGTCCCCCCGGAGTTTAAGAGGGCGATCGTGGTCAGCTTTACGAAAAAGGGTAATTTACCTAAAAACGTTAACTGATACAGACCGATCAGTCTCTTAAATGCCGACTACAGGATCTTGATGAAGATATGGGCACAGAGATTTACCTCTTTGGCCCAGGAAGTAATTCATGTTAACCAATCGGGTTTTGATGCTGGACCGACTATGTCCTCGAATACAGGGTATTTGATTCAAGCATTAGCTTATTTTAATATTAATAAGACACCAGCCTGCACCATGATGGTTGATGCGGAAAAAGCCTTCGATTTAGTCAACTGGGACGCAGTATTTTACGGTCTGGAAAGGTTTGGCGTTCCGGTTCAAGTCATTTCCATGCTGCAAAATATCTATTGAGGGGCTCAGACTCAGCTAGTGATCAATGGTAATCAAGTAGGGTCAGTAGATATTAATCGGTGGACCAGACAAGGTTGTCCTTGTCGCCCTTATTATTTACCTTTTTTATAGAACCCCTAGCGATTAAGTTTCGAGCTAACATGAACATTCAAGCCTCGATTCTAGGCATGGGAAATCTGAAGTTGTATGCGGATGACACCGTTTTATATCTGAGACGTGAAAAGCAGAACATATACCGAACCTTGCCCGATTTTAGACAATTTGAACTAATTGGGGGCTACAGAATTAATCAAAATAAAACGGAGATTATAGTTTTGAATACTGGAGTCGAGTTTTTTCCAGATAATTTGAAACAGCAGGCTCTTAATATTGATCCTATACGATATCTTGGGATTTTTGTTACAGGTCAATATGGCCAGCTATTTAAGTTGAATTACTAAGCAACTAGCATTAAAATTCAGAAATTATTGGAAAAATGGTCAAGTCTTCAGTTAACCCTGATAGGTCACTTTGCAGTCATCAAGATGTCCACACTACCCCTTGTAGTTTTTCTATTTTCTAACATAGCTATTAAGATCAATGCTAGCTATTTTAAAGGTCTCAATTCTATGATGAGATCATTCATTTGGAATAAGAAGGCTTCTAGAATCAAGCATCCAGTATTACAATTAGACACTAATTCAGGTGGGTTAGCACCACCTCATATTCAAACATATTATGAGACAGCATTTCTTGATGTGGTAGCATGCTTATTGTCTAGTACAGGACTATTAGATAATTTGTTTCTTAATAGGATGATTCAAGAAGCTGGAACACATATCCCCACATTTCTTAAAAGTTCAAAACTCCCCCAAAGAAACCAGGTACAAAAAATTTCTGGATTTGTCAAGCAGACCTTTTTTTTTAAACAAAGTGGCTTCTCTGGGTGTTATACTCTAAAACTAAGGGAGTGCAAAGGCCTGGGCCTCCATATTCACTCCAGTCGTTTTAAATTCTGGCAGGATTGTGGTTTAGGGGTATTGAGTCTGTTTTGTATTCAGGAAAGGGTGATTACCTGGGAAGAAGTTGAGACCAGATGTTACGATCGGAATAAGCTGCTCTTTTTTTAATATTTAGAAATGTTACATTTTTAAATAAATATAATTTACTACTCAGACGTGCCCCTTCTAAGGCAGCTATTGCCTTATTCTCCGCAAATGTTAGAGGGGTGGGTAACTGGTACCGGTTGCAGCAATCCCAAAACGAATCTCCATTCTTGGAAACGTTTTTTGAGAAAGTAACCTTAGAAGCCCAATGTTCTTTTTCCAGTCAAGAATGGCAAACTTTATCTATAACAGGAAATAGGGCCTTAAGAGCTGCCAACTTTAAAAGAATGGTGTTTCTGTCTCATTGGCTGGCTTATTACACTCCAAAGGACTTAAGCAGAATCTATCCTGAAGTGGAAAAAATGTATTTTCGTTGTTTAACCTCAACTGAAGGGGGATGGAGGCATTTATATTTCACCTGTCCAAAATTGGGATTGTTTTGGGAAAAAAGTTTTGGGGACATAAGCTGGGCAATTCAGGAACTGTATGCTCGGATAGCAGAGGCTGCTATTTTTGGTATAACGAGTCTGGGGGTTAAGTTGTCCAAATCAGAAGGGTCTTTTTTAGCTATATCATATGTATATATATGGTGGCTCGCTCCTTAAAGCTACAAAATTAGAGATTGGTAGAAGCGCCTCTGTATGAGAAATGGTTAAATAAGATGAGGTGTACTAAACCGTTTGAAGAAGCTTCTGCTAAGCGTGTGGGGGAATTAAAAAAAATCAGCAACTCGGAAATATTTTGCAGTTTGCGAAACTTATGTCATACATTAGCAATAAACTTAAGTAATGTTGACCGGTTAAATAATAGAATTTCGGTTTAGAAACTTCTTGAATTATGCTAATCAAGCTGAATCATTTGATATATCAAAGGATGATTCGTTTTTAATCGCATTTAAAAAGATTAATTATCTAAGTCTATAGTAATATGTTTCTATAAATTGTCTTCCCTGAAGCTCTGCTCAATAAAAAAAAAAAAAAATGAAAGAAATACTTCCTTATAGAGATTTAAAATCTATTGAGGCGGTCCATTGACAGTACCCCTTTCTGTTTTGTGAATAGAGGAAGCATAAGATTACTTTCTGTTGCATCACTCATCGTATCAGAGATTTCAAGCTCCTTATCGAAATTGGAAAAACTATTTAAAATGTGGGTGTTTTAAGCTCATTTTTTTATTTGTTTTAATTTTATTTTTACAGATTGTACATTATAATTGCAATGCTTTATACTGGTTATCTTTTTATCTTATTTTATGTTAACTCTTGGATGCTTGCATCCTTTGTTATTACATTGCTGATAAACACTGAATTTGTGATGCACTCTTTAAAAATGAAATGAACGCAAATACCAAAAGATATTCAGTTCATATTGGAATGACTAAGCAGGTCAATGCCGTCTCCTCATCCAGCTTCAACACCCTCCGTGTGCTCCGCAGGATCTTCAAGTGGATTCCGACCGAAACAAGAAGAACAGTCACCAGCAGGTTGGACTACGGAAACACCCTCTACGCAGGAACTTCGGCCAAACTCCTGAGACGACTGCAACGCATCCAGAACGCCTTGGCACGTCTGATCCTCGACATCCTCTGCCACAGCCACATCTCACCACACCTATGAGACCTACACTGGCTCCCGATCAACAAGAGGATAACCTTCAAGCTCCTCATCCACTCACAAAAGGCCCTCCACAACACCGGTCCAGCATACCTCAACAGACAACTCACCTTCTACACACCCACCCGCCAGCTCCGCTCCACCGACCTCAGCCTCACCCTCGCCACAGTCCCCCGCATCTGAAGAACGACCGCCAGTGGCAGATCCTTCTCCCACCTTGCCGCCAAGACCTGGAACACCCTGCCCACCAACCTACGGCTCTTCGATCAGTAGCAGCCGGCAGCCCCCCCCCCAAGCAGTGCCTTGAGACCCTCACAGGCATGTAGCACACTTTACAAGTGTATTGATTCATTGATTGAAGAGATTTATGTCAGCCTGCCATGTTTTACAATATTTTTGGTGTCAACATGTAACCATATATCCAATGAAGCATCCTCACAGCCCCACTGTATTATATGTGTGTCACACTATAAAGGGACAAATAATGTGAGATTCCATCCTGAACATCATGTGTGCTATCATCAACATGTAGCTGCAAACATTACAATTAAATCCTTTGGAACATCAGTGATTTCTATCAGCAGCTGGAAGCAGGAACTTAAAGCAACTCATGGATAGTGTGTGACTGCAAACCACAAAACCTAGCACACATCTCACACCAACATCCATGACACACAAATGCAGATCACATGGTTTATTGCTATCAGCTGGCCCTCATTAGTACTATATTCCAGTAAAGTTACATTCACATATGCAAATACCAAACAAATTCAGAAAGATCACAGGTTTTTGTCTTTACTGCTTTGTGTAGCAGTGCTTGTTAAAGCCCACGAGAAAACACCTATATTGTATCCAAAGTCAAGAAATGTTGCTAAGTTGCCAGCAACAGAATCTCTAATACTATCCTCTTGTCCTTTAGCATCCTAAAGTCAAAAAAGAAACTTCTGCGTAAACATGTCAAGGGATGCCATGCAGCACAATCCATCATTTCCTGCAACAACGCTTTGACATGTGGCACCCTTCATAACACTGCCTCTGTTAAGGGGTGACATACAAGGAGGACAACTGTACAGGTAATCTATCAGGTTTGGCACTGAGCACATGGAGTGCAAAAGTACAACTGGCATCAAGACATGCATCAGTGTCACAGAAATGTGAAACTCCATAGAAGACATGCGATCAGGGGTGACAGATGTGGATAACATAGACTGTGAACAATAATGCTGAAACTAAGAGGAAAAGAAAAAGCATTTGTTAGTTGAAAAATCCTGTAAATACAAATATCAAATAAATAGAAAAAATGATCTATGATCCTACAACACATAACTGAGCAACCCCCCATCCAAAATCACTTCTCAAAACCTACCACTATCAGATTACTCTATGTATCAACAACTCCAAACGTCTCCAATCAACTCAGCCCCACATTATGCAAGTCTCAATATAACACTTGCGTAAGAAGAAGGTTCCCAAGACAGTGTACAGCGAATAGTCTCATAGTCTATTTCACCTTCCATAGATCAAAGACGTACAATTAATAGGTGTCATCACCTTGAGAAGGATCCTGTACACAGTGCATGTCTCCTAGCCCTAACAAACTGAGGCACACTTGTCTGTGTCTCCAGCTACCACGGTCATCTTTATGTTCTCAATTAATCGATCAATCAGGGTTTTGTAGAGTGCACAACTCAACCATGAGAGTCTCAAGGCACTGAAAGGAGAGTAGTATGAGCAGCTCCGTTGAGGTAATACAAAGAGCCAGGACTTGAGGTTCTGTTCCCCCACACAGGCAACTGATATCCATACAATATAACAACAAAACTTTACTCAGCCGATGAGATTGATGTTGGCAATGCGGTCACACCACTTCCTGTGATACTATATCGGTCACTCATGTCATGTGGTTAAGTATGGGCCATTATCACCCCAGAATATCCATTGCTGGGTTGCACAACATTACAATGCATGCATATACCATACATACTCTTACCACGTATCCTTTACCACGCAATGCCTTTACCATGCAATGCCTTTATATTGAAAATATCTTTACTGCACATGCATTACAATGAAAAGGTAAGTATTTATAAGATAAGTGAAGGCCTACTTTTTATTTATATATATACATATATATATATCCAACGAAAAACACCCCACGGAGAGAGGCCACTACACCATTTTTGTTCGATCTTTCTTTTAATTGCAGCTTGCCAGCAGGAATGTACGAACAAGCACACAGCAAATAATGTCAGCCAGACGCGTTTCAGGACATGGCTGTCCTTTCTCCTGTGGCCATCGTTGAAACATTGTGAGACGGCAAAGGTCGGCACTTTAGTAATTAAGTTCCTGCCCCAGTCGGCGTGGTCAACAACAAAGCCTCATGGATCTTGTAGTGCCGTAATTGTTACTCCAGTGAGTCCACTCATAAATGTTTATCCATAACACTAATCTTAATGCCAAGTGGTACTGTGGTCAAAGTTCAGCATACCTGCCCCGCTTTGTAGGTGCAATCAGCGAACAGTGTATATATATATATATATTACCTACTGGCGGTCGCCAGTAGGTATATATAGTTAGGATTTTTTCTCTATGGGATTTTTGAAAATTCTATGTCTAATAACTTTGGCGTTTGTGGACGGAATTGGCTGAAATTTTCAGGAAAATGGAACATTTTGTTTCTGAGCAGCCCCTGACAATTTGGGGGGGTTTCATCAAGGGGGGGCCAAGAAAAAAGGGGGTCCCAAAACGCGTTTTTCCCATGTTAATTTCCATAGGGCGGTTGGCCTCACTTTTAGCTCGAACGGCTGAATGGATTTGCACGAAACTTGGCAAAATTGTAGGGACTGTTAGCCCGATGTGCCTTTGCTAGGTCTCAATATATGTGCTCCAGTGGATTTTGAGTAATTTAGGTTCAAAAAAAGATATATATCTGGGCGGAGCCTAACCACACATCTGATCTGATTGGCTGTCAGCACTTCATCCAAGAAGTGTTGGCAGCCATCTTGGGACCAATATACATGATAGCACCTCATTAAAAAGCATTGTAGTTAATAGAGGGTTTTAGGACTTTAGTTACATTATAAATCATTTGTTGATGGTACCATACTCGTTTTAGGAATTGTGGTGGGTTCTAAGGTGATTTTACCATGTGAAAAAACCTTCTGCTGTGATATCATGAATATTGTTTGAAAGTAAACTAATATCTCATGATTTTCCCACAGTGGTTTGGAAGGGGATCTATAAGCTAAACTGAAAGCATATTTTCTGTAAATTCACATTATCTTTCTCAGTCATGTGAAAATGAAGTCTGACATTCTCAGTAAAACATGTACATCCAACAAGGACAGAGACTGTCAGTTGATTCCTTTGTGTTCTACTGCAGCCTCCTAGAGTGTTCTAAAGAACAACTAGAGCGCTAACAGTCCTACTTATTACAAAGGTATGGCACACCTGAAGCCATCTTGATTGGAATAAAGTGGTAACTCTTAAAACATTTAATTTAAAAAGAAACAACATGAAGGGGTATATTTTGCCATAGAAAGTATGATTAGTGCTGCAGAATGAAAAATTAGGGCACATTTTGAGTGACTTCTCAAATCCTTTTCTATTTCATTAAAACATTCTGACATGCAGTCTCCCAAAATGGCCACCAGAGACAAAAGAGCCCAAATGTAGCCCAAATATCACCCAGATGTAGCCCAAGTATAGCCCAATGACAGAATGTCCCAGAGTGTTCTAAAGAACAACTAGAGGGCTAACAGTCCTACTTATTACAAAGGTATGGCACACCTGAAGCCATCTTGATTGGAATAAAGTGGTAACTCTTAAAACATTTAATTTAAAAAGAAACAACATGAGGGGGTATATTTTGCCATAGAAAGTATGATTAGTGCTGCAGAATGAAAAATTAGGGCACATTTTGAGTGACTTCTCAAATCCTTTTCTATTTCATTAAAAAATTCTGACATGCAGTCTGCCAAAATGGCCACCAGAGACAAAAGAGCCCAAATGTAGCCCAAATATCACCCAGATGTAGCCCAAGTATAGCCCAATGACAGAATGTCCCAGAGTGTTCTAAAGAACAACTAGAGCGCTAACAGTCCTACTTATTACAAAGGTATGGCACACCTGAAGCCATCTTGATTGGAATAAAGTGGTAACTCTTAAAACATTTAATTTAAAAAGGAACAAAATGAGGGGGTATATTTTGCCATATGAATTATGATTAGTGCTGCAGAAAGAAAAATTAGGGCACATTTTGAGTGACTTCTCAAACCCTCTTCAATTTCATTAAAAAATTCTGACATACAGTCTCCCAAGATGGACACCAGAGACAAAAGAGCCTAAATGTAGCCCAAATATCACCCAGATGTACCCCAAGTATAGCCCAATGACAGAATGTCCCAGAGTGTTCTAAAGAACAACTAGAGCGCTAACAGTCTTACTTATGACAAAAGTATGGCACACCAGAAGCCATCTTGATTGGAATGAAGTGGTAAGTCTGAAAACACTCAATTTAAAAAGGAACAACATGAGGGGGTTAATTTTGCCATAGAAAGTACGATTAGTGCTTCAGAAAGAAAAATTAGGGATCATTTTGAGTGACTTCTCAAATCCTCTTCTATTTCATTAAAAAAATTCTGACATGCAGACTGAAACATGCACTTTGAATACCAGCAGCAGACGTCCCTGGTGAGCAGTAGCTTTACTACAGTGATCTAATGTGCAACTAGAGTGCTAACATTCAGAATTTATGGCAAATGTGTGACACATCTGAATGCCTTCTTGATGGAACCAAAGTAAACAAGCATTGAAAATGCAATAGATCTCGCCCTCGTTTAAGTTAAAGCCATTCTGTTTGTAATGAGGTGGCTTTTTAGCTTTGCTTTTATTAGTGTTTTTTCAACTTTCATGTAAATAACATGCATCTGTATGCATATAAGTATATGTATGCATGCATTTATGTTTGTATTTATATAGATATACAGATGATATATGTTTAAATATGTATGTATATATATATATTCACTGAAAAAAACCATAGGTTATAGACCATATATAGTTAGGAATTAGCATTTACAAAACCTTGAAAATTCAATGAAAAAACCACAGGTTATAGACCATATATAGTTAGGAATTAGCATTTACAAAACCTTGAAAATTCACTGAAAAAACCATAGGTTATAGACCATATATAGTTAGGAATTCGCATTTACAAAACCTTATTTTACTCACACAAAACCATTGAAATTCCATATATAGTTAGTTGCACTAACTATATATCGCGCACCCGCAATCCACTGCTGATGATGTCACATATTACATCATTTATGACATGGTCAGTGACATCACTGATGACATCACTGATGACATCTCAAATGACATCACTGATGACAACATCCAGTGACTGTATGTTTCTGTAAAGTTAAAATATGTCTTACATATTGAAGAATGAGTGGATGTATAAGTGTCTGGATGAAGGATTTAGTAGGTGCATGACTGACTGTATGAGTGAGTGATTAAATGTGTCTCACTGAGTGCATGGGTTAGTGACTAAGTAGCTATATGAGTAACTATATGGGTTATTGATTGGTTGCCCAAGTATTTGTATGGGAGACTGAGTGTGTGTGTGGGTGGCTGGGAGGTGTATGACTCTGTGCATAGATGTGTGAGCAGTTGATTCACTAGATGTATGGTTTCAAAAGTGCATGTGGAAACAGCTGTATGGGCGGTTGACTGTGTGCATGAGTGTATTGGTGAGTGAATGGATATCTCAGTGCTACATGTCAAAGTAAGTACATATGTAAAACACAGTACATGTGAGAGTTGACATATATAAATAACTGTGCATAAGAGCCAGTGAATGTGTGAGTGGCTGTATGGATCATTGTGAACTTGTATCAGGGATCGTATAAGAGAGTTAATATGTGTTAGTATATGTTTGAATAAGTAAAGTTTGTATAACTGTATAGTTGAGGAAATGGAGGTGTGATTGATTCTTTGCATGACTGACTAGGTGTGTGAGTAACTCCATGGATGAGTGACAGTCTGTGAGTGTCTGTTTACACTGATTGTACCTAAGGTTATATTAGAGTCTGAAGAGGTTCATCGTATTATCACATGAATGATATCATCAGTGATGTGATCAGTAATGTCAAATGAGATGTCATCAGTGATGTCATCAGTGATGTCATTTGAGATGTCATCAGTGATGTCATTTGAGATGTCATCAGTGATGTCATCAGTGATGTCACTGACCATGTCATGAATGATGTAATATGTGACATCATCAGCAGTGGATTGCGGGTGCGCGATATATAGTTAGTGCAACTAACTATATATGGAATTTCAATGGTTTTGTGTGAGTAAAATAAGGTTTTGTAAATGCGAATTCCTAACTATATATGGTCTATAACCTATGGTTTTTTCAGTGAATATATATATAAACAACAAAAGCTCCGGTCATGAAAGAAGCCGTCTCACAGGGCGGTCCGTGATCAGGGCACCGGCAGCCCTGTACAATATTGCACCACAGCGCTTCCCCACTCAGGAAGAATTATCACGGACACCTTGCATGGATTTGCAGGTAATTTATTCGTATATCAGACTGCACAGCTGTGCAGTCTGATATACGAATAAATAATTATTTATTTATTATAATTATTATTATTATTTATTTATTAATATTATATATATGAATAAATTACCTGCAAATCCATGCGAGGTGTTCCGTGATAATTCTTCATGAGTGGGGAAGCGCTGTGGTGCAATATATATATATATATATATATATATATATATATATATATATATATACACCACACAGAATTTGGCTGGCTTAAGCCGCTTGCAACGGCGGGCTCCGGGCGGAATCGCCACTTCCTTGTTATTATACCTTTCCCTGGTATACCACGATTTTTCATCAAAAAAAACAGTGCCGAGGCCCAAATGGTGCTTGATGTTAGTATTTATTTGGCTCACGAAAAAAAACCAACGCGTTTCGAAGCCAAGCTTCTTGCTCACGGACCCGTGAGCAAGAAGCTTGGCTTCGAAACGCGTTGGGTTTTTTTCGTGAGCCAAATAAATACTAACATCAAGCACCATTTGGGCCTCGGCACTGGTTTTTTTGATGAAAAATCGTGGTATACCAGGGAAAGGTATAATATATATATATATATATATATATATATATATATATATTCACTGAAAAAAACATAGGTTTCACACCAGTTATAGTTAGGAATTAGCATTTAAAAAACCTATTAAATTCACTGAAAAAACCATAGGTTTCACACCAGTTATAGTTAGGTGGAAATTTTACTCGCATAAAACCATTGAAATTCCCACGTTATAGTTAGTTGGACTCACTATAACTTGCGCGTGCAATGCACTGCTGATGACGTCACATATTACATCACTCATGACATGGTCAGTGACATCACTCATGACATCACTGATGACATCTCAAATGACTTCACTGATGACATCATCCAGTGAATGTGTATCTTTCTGAAAAATAAATATTTTTTATATATGTATATCTAAAGGTTGATGGAAGAATAAATGGGTAAATAAATGTCTAAATGGATGTTTTTTTGTGTAAAATTGATTGGTTAACTGACTTATTAAATGTATCTTAGTAAATACATATATTAGCGAGTAATGTTTAAATATTTAAATATCTGTATCTGTGTCTCACTTTGTGTATAAGTGGCTGCATGGGTTGGTGAGTAGCTACATGAGTGTGTATATGGGTTATTAGTTGTTTTTTTTAGTATCAGTATCAGTGTCTGTATGGTTCGGTGGGGGATATTACTTAGAGCACAGATGCATGAATGAGTGACTCACTATTTGTATGTATTTTGAAGACAGCATGTGTGCAAGACTGTATGGGTGGATGATTGTGTGTATGGGTGGGTTAGTGAGTATGTGTTTTTATAATTGATTGTTTAAGAGAGTAAATATGTTTCCGTTTCTGATGAAGTATGTCTAGTGGTGTGTATATAGCAGTATAATCAAGTAAATGTTTTTTTGATAGTTTATTTGCATGTGTGAATTTGTGTGTGAGTAACTATATGGATGAGTATTAGTGTGTAACAGGATGTATAGGTGTATGAATACATATGATGAGTAAGTACATGCATGAGTGACTATATAAAACTGTTGGTAAATGAGTGGATGTGTATGTAGATGTTGGAATTACCTAATAAGTTGTTGTAATTGGTATTGGTTTCTCCTTTCTTAAGAAAATGTTAGTTTCTATTTTTGAATGTGTGTGTCAAAGGTTATTTTATGCTGATAGGAGGTCTGCCACTTTGTCACAAGGATGTTGTCATCAGTGATGTCATTTGAGATGTCATCAGTGATGTCATGAGTGATGTCACTGACCATGTCATGAGTGATGTAATATGTGACGTCATCAGCAGTGCATTGCACGCGCAAGTTATAGTGAGTCCAACTAACTATAATGTGGGAATTTCAATGGTTTTATGCGAGTAAAATTTCCACCTAACTATATCTGGTGTGAAACCTATGGTTTTTTCAGTGAATATATATATATATATGAAAAAACAAAGGTTGCAAGGACCTTATAGTTAGAAAATGTTATAGAAAATACCTGAGAAATTCATTGAAAAACCAAAGTCTCACCGGGTGTTTGAGTGGGTGCATGAGTTGGTCTGTAAGTGGGTGTGTGAATTTCTAAATGTTTTTTACATTTTATTTCCTAACTGTAACCTTTGAGAGTAAGTGTGTGAGTGAGTGCATGAGTGTCTCAGTGGGTCTGTGAGTGGATGTGGGAGTGTCTGAGTAGGACTGTCAGTGGGTGTGTGAGTGAGTGGGTCTTGTAGTGCCTGCATAAGTGTCTCACTGGGTGTTTGAGTGGGTGCATGAGTTGGTCTGTAAGTGGGTGTGTGAATATCTGAGTGGGTGTGTGAGTGTCTGACTGCATCTGTGAGTGGGTGTCAGAGTGTCTGAGTGGGTTTGTGAGTGCTTCCATGAGAGTGAGAGTCAGTCTGTGAGCGAGTGCATGAGTGTCTGAGTGGGCTTGTGAGTGTGTGTGTATCTTTCAGTGGGTCTGTGAGTAGGTATATGAATGTTTGAATGGGTCTGTGAGTTGCTGTGAGAGTGTCAGAGCTGTTCTGTGAGTGGGTGCATGAGTGCCTGAGTGGGTGTGAGAATGTCTGATACGTGGGTACATGAGCATCTGAGTGGGTCTGTCAGTGGGTGTGTGAGTGCCTGAGTAAGCAAGTGGGTGTCTAAGTAGCTGTGTGGGTGTGTCACTAGCTGTGTGAGTGACTGGGCCGCAAATGAACCACACCTCTGCCTTAATCCAACAAGACTCCACAGTTCTGCTCAAAATATCTTTCTACTGGTTTATTAGTAAGTGCTACCTCCTTGGATAAATGTTCAGTATGTATTCTACGCAAAGGAACTGCTCTCAGCAGAGAGGCCAATCCCTCTACATACCCTACCATGCACGTCCATCCTCACAGAAAAGGACTCAGCACACCTGTCATTCAAGTCCCTCCCCAAACCAGGTACGCACTTCTGTCGTCCAAGAGAGTTGTCTCAGTACAGAAGCCAGCCCCTCCACACACCCATCATCCAAGAGAGGGGTCTCAGCAGAGGTGTTCATAATAAATAGGCAATTTTTCCAATTCTTCCTCGGTTTCAAAACTTCAAACTCTATGAGAGTATTCTCATACAGACAGTACATCCCGTAAAAGAAATTGTTAGAATGGAGACCAAAAATAACAAACTAACTCCTTCTGAGTGATTAAAAGGTCTAAAAGATAAGTGTGTGTATTTGCCTTTAAATAAGGAGGAGAACAGTGCAACTATACGTGTAGCTTGAGAAAAAGATCCACTAGTTGGTCAAATATAAGGTGTGCCTACTAAAGATTTTGAAAAAATTGTCAGGATCTTTTAAGTATTGATACAGTTCAGAAAGCTTTGCAATATCCTAAACTAGAAAATGTGTTTTACAAAGATGTTGATGTAGAGAGTTATGTTACCCGTGTCGGAACACAAAGTTCCACTTCAGCTGCTTCTGCTCAGTTTGAAAAAAATGACTTAGAGATCAAGTGCCTTTCTTTTCAGGTTGCAGAGCAGTACAGTGGGTAGCAGCTGCCACAGAGAAACATTCTTCTCAAAATGGAATAGAAGCTCAAAATGTTGTAAAATGGAAACACCCAAAGTGTAACGCTGCTATTTAAAAAAATGTAAAATAAAACACTTGAGAGCACGCTCTGTATTCAGAAGTTCCACTACACTCCATTTCTATTAAACAATTCGTTTATTGTGTATTATTATGTATGTCATGTATTTTTTATTTTTTTTAAACTTGTAAATCCCATGACAATGTAAAAACGATGATTCACTGCCCTTGACATTTGTTATTAACCTCGAAAAATATAGGGTCTGATTCATAAAATGCATTTTTAGTATGCAGAGTACTACAGTAGTAATACCCACATATTGCATAATGCATTTCACAAACGTATAGCTGGACACTTATGCCTCTCCTATGTTTTTTGTGCAGAGACCTTTACCAATGTGGGAGAGATCTTTCCACACACAGGTAGAATTAATTTTGATAGCAAATGTAGGACAGACCTTTGGGAGTGATGGGAAAAGGGGAAAATCATTGGTCTTTGCATTTTCAGTAACATTTAAATAGCTTACAGGAAACAATCGAATCAGATGCAACTCTGTATGAACAGTTGAATATAAAAGGATCTATGTATCAACATGTATTAAAGAATATATAAATTACAAGCTGTTTCCCAGCAATTTTATGGTTAGAGTTAAGACTGAATGAGGTGCCATAAATGTTTCCCATTGAAACGCCCATAAGAATTCCTGCTATCCACCACAGCAAAAAACACTGAACAGAATTGCACCACAGCTTTGTGGATCCTATCAAGAGTCAAAGATTCGGTCAAGGTGACTGGCTGACAGCAACAGAAAAATGTTTTTTTTTGTCTCAGATATTACAGGATACTACAAACACACATAGGTGATTGGTGGAACCCTTGTTAACCCCCAGACACTGGCAATTGCTCATGCCAGATTCCAGTCCATTGTTTTCTTTCCATTATTCCTCTTCAGGTAAGAACCACCCTATGGAACTGAGATTTAGTCATGCTCCACTGGGAGAACTGCAAGCCAGGGTCCCCTCTGAAAGTGAACTTAAGCAACCTCAAGATGGGTTCATCGTAGCTGGACTACATCACCCCCTTTCAAAGGAGGTGCCAATGACAGGACAAGGTTGTATGGGGGCCTTGCACTCCCCTCTATCTGGCCACTCACCTGGCAGGTAGGACAAGATGGACAGAATGCGTCTGAGGCCTTTCTGACTTGGGGCAATAAAATTAGGTGACAAGCCTGTAATGTATTGTCTTGTCCCTAAAGACATGCCAGTGGAACATCATGAGCCAGATCCAGTAGAAAGGCCCTAGGGTACTGGAGGACCACCAACACACTGGTTGAACCAGGCTAAGGAGCCTTAGGCTCACTATACAGGAGGCCATATTCCCAGTAAATCAGGTGTTTGCCGAAGTTGCCTGGGTCTCGGCCTGCTGCCGCAGACCCACACGAGTAGGGCATTTTCTCTGTACCTTACTGAACTCCTTCCTGGTCGGACCCCCTTCTTGCTACAAAGTGGACAGCTCAGGCAGGTTCCCTAGTTCAGCCACATCCTCCCCCGAAGGATCTGGGGCGGCCCCCTCAGGGCCAGCCTCCTCCCGGACCATGAGAGTTTCAGGAGCAGCTTTACCACTCCCTTTGTCTTCCTCTTCATGGAAGGAACCTAGGACATTCTTACAACCTCCAGGTCCTTTTGACTAACCTCTTGAGCTGGAAATAAGAAAAAGTCCCTATTTTTCCAAAAATGGAGAAAATGTACAAAATATGAACTCACAAACCCATTAGTGCCATAACCACATTTCTAATAAACCACAACAATATAAAAATAAAATAAAAACAATTTTAAAATAATATTAAGAAAATTGTACAATTTATTCAATATAAAACAATACTTTTGTATAGAGTTACAGTGCCATTTAATACAGTTAAAAATGTGTCAATTCACATGAAGAACAATTAAAAATGCAAGGTTGTCGATGCAGCGTTTTGGTTTTGTAATAACACCTTCATCAGGACAAAGTTCTAGTTAAAAAGAAACATACAATTAGATACATCCAATGTTTTTCTTTTTTTTACACATTACTTGTTAACATTGCTAACAGTTATATCACTAGATATTCGATTGGGACAAAATCTAAACAGGTAAGGCACCCTTTTTTTAATGTATTAAACATGTGGTTTGCTGGGTTTGAGTATTGGAAGGAAATTGATATCACTAAAGGATCCCACTCTTGGGACTTTTTAATGCATATTAAAGCGTTTATGGCCTTTGTTATGCGTACCTTATGAAGAAATGGGATTATATTTCCGCCTCGGTACTCAATTTGAGGTTTTCTTCCTGTGTTTTTCTATGTCACCTTTTTATGGATAGGTGCGATTAGCTGGATGTCATAGCGCATATGAATAATGCACAGTCCTTTATTAAGGAATACATGATATTAGAGATTAGTGTGTTTAGTTAGCCAATTGTCTCATTTTGCATATATTGTAGAGAGCTTTGATTACCTTTGAGTATGAATAATACAGAACTGCCACACACTAACTATCAAATCTGCGGACAAAGGCGGTAGTATAGTCATTATGTTCACAGAACAATACAATGACAAGATGAATCTACTATGAGCAAATGAGGACCACTATCAAAAAGTTAAAAGAAATGATTGGCTACAATTGAAAGACACGGTCAAAATAATGTTAGACCTAGCCAAGGAAGACGAGGTTATATGTAATGATGAATACAAATTCCTTTATAATAATAACCCCATAGTACCCGCACTATATGGTTTACCCAAAGTGCATAAAAAATCTCACAACCCTCCTATGAGGCCTATAGTCTCCAGTATCGGCTCACTCACGGAGCCCCTTAGTAAGTACGCTGATATTTTTCTGCAACCACATGTTATTACTCAGAAGGCGCACATTAAAGACACTGCAGCCATAATCCAAAAAGTAGAAGGCCTACCTTTTAATCCTGATACCCAATTTTTAGTGACCCTCGATATCGAGGCGCTTTATACTAATATACCACAGGATAGCACTATAGAAATGATTGAATCTCTTTTACACACTAGCGACAGGGACTTGAACCCACAAGAGATGTTCATTATTGATTGTCACTCTCGTTTAAAAAAAATAATATATTTGTGTTCAACAAAGATTATTTTAAACAAGTGAAAGGTACGAGCATGGGAGCAACCTGTGCTCCTAGTCTAGCCTGTTTATACGTAGCAAAATTTGAAGACACCCACATATTTAATCCCATGGCTCCCTTCTTTGAAAATATATCAACATGGTCACGTTATATTGATGATGTTTTTTTTAATTTGGACTGGACCATTAGACATATTAAATGAATTTATTTCATGGCTAAATCTAGGAGATGCCAACCTTAGATTCACTTCAAATTGTGATATAAATCACTGTGAGTTCCTTGACATAATAATTAAACATGATGATGGCAAACTGCAGGTAGAGCTCTTTACAAAGAAAACAGATCGCAACACCATGTTGCATTATAGGAGCTACCATCCTCCATGTCCGAGGGACAATATCCCTTTTGGATAGTTCTTAAGACTTAAGCGTAACTGTACACAGATGAAAGATTTTGATAAGCATGGGAAAACACACACTGAAAAATTTATTGATAGAGGTTATCCTAAACGCATGGGGAAACATGCGTACAAAAGAGCTAAATATTTTAACAGGGACAATCTGTTTCAGAAAAAACAGAAAGAAACACAAAAAGAGAAACCATTAATTTTTGTAACTAATTATAGTTCGATCAGCACAAAGATAAAAAATATTGTCAATAGGAACAGGCACTTGATCACCAACAAAAATAAGGAGAAACTCCCTAAACCAATGTTTGCATTCAGGCGCAACTAGACAATTAGAAATAGCCTGGTGCACACGTATAGAGAGCAGGAGTCGAGGACACAAGCAAGCATAAATAATACCCCATTACCCACAGGAACTTTCCCATGTGGCAATTGCTCTAATTGCACACAGGCCATCAAAGGAGATTGTGTTGACCATAATAATACCAAACATAAAGTTAAATCATTCATCAATTGCAGGGTCTAAAAATATAATATATTTCATCAAATGCCCATGTAACATGGCATATATAGGAGAAACCTGTCGCGAAATTTGCTTGCAAATAAATGAACATAAATCAGCGATTCGCACGAACAAAAGAGGTGCACCTTTGACAGAACACTGGCAGGAGGCACACCACAGAGTTAATGATCTAGCTTGGTGTGGGCTAGAAATAATTCAGATGAACGCCAGAGGGGGAGATAAGGACCTGAAAAGGAAAAAACGAGAGCAATTTTTTATGTCTCGTTTTAATACAGTAAAGAAAGGATTAAACACCAAAGAAGATTGGGAACGCATTCTGTAAGTAGGCGATATGGGGGAGGCTTTCCCGGTCCACCTTGAAATAAGCCACCTCTCGTGTGTCTCTTTCCATGACCGTATGATCAAACAATATCAAGATGTAAAAGTTTAGGATCTAGAAAATTATAATAGAAGGCATGAGCTCCTTCAGACAGCGTAGTTCCACAACCTTAACAAGAACGTTAAAATAATTCCTGTGTAACAAATAGAAGTGTCAGAACAACTCCGGGTAAGAATTACAAGAGGGAGTGTGAACCCACCTGTGTAGTTCGGCACTTATCGAACAATAGCGAGAACACAAGGTTTACTCAAAAAAACTACCCGAGTAGCTCGAGTCTTGATAAAACCCATGTGACCCACTATGGTAATTAGTAACTGATAACGTAAACCCCAAATCGATAGGGACTACACCTCCACCCATATATAGATAAACGTTAGAATAGAAAGAGAAAGAATTAAACAAAAGTATAAAATAATATATAAAATAATAACCCTGGGCAGGCTTTAAAATAGGTAGTATAACTTCACTTGTGCAATTCGGTATTGAACGAACTATCGCGAGAAAACAAAGTCTAGACAAAAAACTACTTGAGTAGTCCGAGTTCTTATAAAACCCATGTGATCACCAGGGGAACGATTAATTGAGAGCAGTAACCCTACATATATAAGGATTTTATTGCTACCCATATGTTGACAATTGTTACATTAAAAATAGATTTAACCATCATAAGGCACAAAATAATATATAGAGCAAACACATACATTTACCAAATAAATTACGCGGTAGTTCCCATCACAAACCGTCGCACAGGAAGTGATGTAATTCACCAATGGCAATCGGCCAATCCCGTATATCTTATTATGTATACAAACACCGGTAAAATGAGGTATCCAATTATTCTAACGAGACGAGGCACAAGTGGAGCAGGGAGGCCGCAAAATCGAAGACAGGTAAGAAGGGACGCATGAGAAGCGGAAGGTTGTTAGCATTAACGAGTACGAGAATGCTTAGCCATCTTAGAGGAATGGGCACTGAATAGTGGCAAAAAGAAATCTTGACCAACGAATAACGAGAGAGCAAAACGTAGGGAACGGCAAACATGTAGAGGTCGTTTTCCCTTTTCTTAAAGAATAGTATAACCCGAGGGTAGTGCAGGGGCAAGCCAGAGATATATTACGATGTACAACCAAAAATATAGGAAGATTAGTGCAGGTGACCAACGAACACGAGGTGTTAGAACAGCGGGACACAACTCTGAAATAAATGGGTTATATCGGGCCATTACATAAACGCCCGATAGTTTCATAGACAAATAGACAAGCATAGGAATATCTTGAGGACAACCATTGAGATCTCAATAGATAGAGGTCTCGAGCTTAGTTTGCATGCAAAGCACCGATAGCCAGACTATAATCCCTTAGGGACACGTAGCTCCGAGTGAATAATGGCAAATTTTTTACAACAATACAGACTAGACCAACAGAATATAGAGGCCCCTAAATAATTGGTATTGTGTGAAGGAGTAGACCTCCTGCAACAGCGAAGCACATAGAGAGAGAGAACATTTCAAAGAGAATATAGGCATGTGCAGCGGAATATAGTAACTGCCATAAATAGAGGGAACCAACGTTGACACTAAGAACTTTTCATTTTAGATCTGGATAATTTATCAAATTCACTTTACCAAAGACGAATCCGAAGGACGACGCGATCATTCATAAATGCGCCCAGCCAACAGTGCAATTGTCTACGTATCCAGTCACACGCTGCCTTTCCTGTCATAACCCCATACAATTGGGTGAGTGGGCATCCTTTTCCTTTAATACTATTCAGCTACATGAGCGCTTAGTAACAAATAGTGAGAAGTTTTTTTATTCTGCTTTCATTAGGGCACCAGTTCTTTATCAACAAAAAACGGTGGCTCCCTTGACCTCTTTAAGAAAATTGAGTTTATTCATACTCAAAGGTAATCAAAGCTCTCTACAATATATGCAGAATGAGACAATTGGCTAACTAAACACACTAATCTCTAATATCATGTATTCCTTAATAAAGGACTGTGCATTATTCATATGGGCTATGACATCCAGTTAATCGCACCTATCCATAAGAAGGTGGCATAGAAAAACATGGGAAGGAAACCTCAAATTGAGTACAGAGGCGGAAATATAATCCTATTTCTTCATAAGGTACGCATAACAAAGGCCATAAATGCTTTATTATGCCGTAAAAAGTCCCAAGAGTAGGATCCTTTAGTGATATCAATTTCCTTCCTATACTCAAGCCCAGCAAACCACATGTTTAATAAATTTTAAAAAAGGGTGCCTTACCTGTTTAGATTTTGTCCCAACTGAATATCTAGTGATATAACTGTTAGCAATGTTAACAAGTACTGTGTAAAAAAAAAAAACATTGGACGTATCTAATTGTATGTTTCTTTTTAACTTGAACATTGTCCTGATGAAGGTGTTATTACAAAACCGAAACGCTGCGTCGACAACCTTGTATTTTTAATTGTTCTTCATGTGAATTGACACATTTTTAACTGTATTAAATGGCACTGTAACTCTGTACAAAAGTATTGTTTTATATTAAATAAATTGTACAATTTTCTTAATATTATTTTTAAATTGTTTTGATCTTATTTTTCTATTGTTGTGGTTTATTAGAAATGTGGTTATGGCACTAATGGGTTTGTGAGTTCATATTTTGTACATTTTCACCATTTTTGGAAAAATAGGGACCTTTTTCTTATTTCCAGTTACTGCTCCTTGTCCCAAACTGGATTTGAAAGGAGACCCTCCTGTTTTTTGGTAACCTCTTGAGCTGCCATAGACAGTGTGGTCAGGCATAACCACTCAGGCAACCCTAACATTTCCAAGTGTGACCTGAGCTCCACCTCCTTCCAAATGGTATACTCCAGGTCACTGCCAAGCAGAGAATCCACAAGCTTGGGTGGACTCACAGCTCCTCTCAAGGAACCTGAGACCCCTTCCATTCAAAGTGAACTGGTGGCTCTCATGGTTGACAGCTGCACCACCTTGGTGGAACACTTCAGGGATTGCCTGCTCTGGAGACGTCAGGTCACACTGGATGTAGTCATGCTGGTTCCAGTGTCTCTCAGAACCTCCACCCTCTGCTGTTAATGGTGACCCTCTGACAGTAGTTTCTAGTATTGTCAGGTATGTGGGTTTCCTCCACTATCCCTTTTTCACCCAGGGGCACTATGGTACCCCCAAAGTCTATTATTGGGGGCAATCTCCTCCCCAAGCGCTACACTAGCCTACTCCAGTGATTGCCCACCAGGGGCTGTACCCAATTGGGACACCTGGCTTCATCTTTGACGTTCCCTTCCTACTGACAATCAAAGCACCTCAATGGTGCCTTCCCAGCAGACCTACTGCCAGGGAACCATTTTTTCTTTTCAATAAGGGGTTGGGATTCCTAACTTGAACAACTATTTTGGGACCATTTAGAGAACTCCTTGCTGTGGTTTTTGTCCCCCCTCCTCCTTCTTGTGAGGACCCTGCCCACCCTTGTGATGATCCTACCTAGATTGCTTCCTGTGAACCCTGGTGCTGACCCAGCAGTCCGACTCCTTAGCAAGCTTCCTGGGGTCAGAAAGCCTACTGTCAACAAGGTGTTGGTGCATGTCTGGAAAACGAAGATGGAACATGTGCTCTTTTACAAAAACATTATACAGCTCATGGTAATTCTTTACCTCAGTACTCTTCACTCAACCCTCCAGTGCCTTAGAAAATGAATCAACACAATCCACCCAGATCTGTTGGGACAGCTTCTGAATGTCCCTGAATTACTGTCTGTACTTCTCTGGGACCAAACCAAATTTTCTTTTTAGAGCTTCCTTCATGGGGGGATGCCGCCCCCTGTCACTTCCTTCAAGGTCCAGTATTGTGACTCTCCCCTAGGGATATGCCTCCACAGACTAGCCCCCAATCCACCCTCCACAGACTAGCCCCCAATCCACCTCATGTACCTTGTGCATCTGTTGGGTAATTTCATAAGCCTCAAACTATCTATCTATGTCATCTCCAATCACAAAGTCAGATACCTGACCCTTTGGTATGTGGACCCTCCTGGCTCAGCCTGCCTGGCATTTTAATGTCTAGCTCCTTCAGACTCAGTTCATGGGCCAACATGTGTTTCCTCTCCTCCGTGGCCAGTTTCTTTTCCTCAAAATCGCTGTTCTTTTCTTCTGCCTCCATGGCCAACCTTTTCCCCTTCTGTAATTCAAACTTGGCCAGCTCTAATTTCAACTTTCTCTCCTCTCCGTGTCCTCCAGCTCCTTTGGGGACAGGCCTCTGAATGATACACTGTTTCCTGCTCTGGTGGGAACCACTACTCCAGGCAGGACAGTGACCCCCTGCCCTACAGGAAATCCCAGATTCTCTAGTGAATCCTGGTCCATCTCCTCATCTTCATTCAGTATCTCCTCCTCCTCCTCTGGGGTTACAGCTGATGCATCACAAGCTTCTATCCAGGCCCTCAGAGCTTTATGCAGCTCAATCTTCCTGGTATAGCCTTTTGGAGAAAGCTCAAAACCCTTGCAGAAATCCGTGAGCTGGGCCGCAGTGTAACTCTCAAGTTTGGCCAGCTCAAAATGCATTCTTGCAGGTGCAGATGTAGAACCTCGAGTCAGAGACATGATTTAGGAAAATCAAAAAATGCCAATCAGGAAGGGTAGAAAAATTACAAATGACAATCAGGAATGGTAGGAAATAAAATGCCATAAAGGAAGAATTAATTTGAAATCTCCTATGAATGGATTGCAGTGTACATCACATTACTGTAGGACATTGCAGAAACACAAAACCTATCTCACCCCTTCCACCAATGTTAGGAATTGGGTTTCTTGTTGATAGAGGTATGCTCCTTATCCAAGTCAGATTAACACCCTAAAATAACATGTGCTCACCCTCTGGTAGCTTGGCACAGATCAGTCAGGCTTCACTTAAGAAGCAATGTGCAAAGTATTTGCGAAACACTTAAAACAGTAACACAGTGAAAACACACCAAAAAGACTCCACACCAAGTTAGAAAAACAGATTATATTTTTATGAGTAAAACGAGACAAAAATGACACAAATCCAATAGGCAGAAGTCAAAATAATATTTTTTAAAGAATACTGATTTGTAGAGTTTAGAAGCAAACAGCGCCAACTGGGGCTATATGGTCGAGCTTGACAGGACAAATCCAAAATTTCAGGCTGACTACGAGGGAGCGCCTTGGCCCACTGAACAGTTTATAGGATGAGTGGATATCAAGGGCGATAGGTGTAACAGATGTAGTTGATGCATCGGTTGCAAGCGGCACAAAGTCGAAGATATGTTCAGAGTCAAGATGTAATGGACATCAAAGTGATGCGGTGTCGTCAAAACGTTGGGCAGTAGGTGATGCAAGCAGCACAAAGCAATGCATTGGCGCCGAGCCATGAAAAGTCAGAGGATGCGTCAAAAACAGGAGACAATGTGTCACACCATCTGCAATGCGGTGTCAGTGATTCAAGCAGCAGCTACGATGCATCAGTGTCGAGGGAAATGTCCCAGTTTTGATCAGCCGTACATAGCCGACACATGGATTTTCTGGGAGCAGCACTGGATACTCACTTCTAAGGGCCCAGGACTGATTTGGCATCACTTGTCAGAGCAGGACTCACAGCAGATGAAGTCCATGTGCTGGTCGCAGATTGAAAAGAGAGGTCTTTGATGTCCCCGAGACTTCAGAACAGGAAGCAGGACAACAGCCCTTGGAGTCACTTTGATTCTGGGGATGTAGAGATGCTGGTCCAGTCCTTCTCACTCCCAGGCAAGGAGGGCAGCAGTGCAGGCACAGCAAAGATAAGTCTTGCAAAGTCCAGCAGAGTGACAGTCCCTTCAGCAGCACAGCAATCCTGTTCCAGGTCCAGAGGGGTACAGAGTTGATGGTGTCAAGGGTCCAGTACTTATACCCAGTTGTGCCTTTGAAGTGGGGAAGCTTCAAAGAGAGGCCTCTGAAGTGCACATGGTCACTGTCCTTCCTGCTCAGGCTCCAGAATCACTACAGGGAGGTGTGCAGCTCTTTTTGTGGAGACAGTCACGCACTATTCAAGTGTAAGTGTCAGCTCCTCCGGCACATCCAGCAGAGGATGACCATCAAGATGTTCATGGCCCATCAGTCACACCCAAGCTCCTTGTGTTTGTGTATGTCTGGAAGGAATGCATACCGCCCAGCTGTCACCCACCCCAGATGTGCATTCAGAGACAGACAGAAGGCACAGAATCATTAAAGTAAGAAAATGGCAGCTTTCAAAAAGTGGCATTTTCAGGCCTGCAGCTTAACCGCATTGCTGCGACGGCTTTTCCCGCTGTGTGCGGCTATTTTCAAAATACCGCGTTACATGACGAGCTCAGCTCGTCATCAGCATACGAGCGCCGTTGCTGATGACGAGCTGAGCTCATCATCAGCATCAAAGGTGTTAAAATCCAACTTTACCAAAACTTGTGATATTACATTGAATTCTGAGACACCAAATAGGAAATGTCTATCTTTTCCCAACTGTAAATTACACTTATAAATATAATAGGTAATCCCAATGTTAATCTATTGGAGAGATAGGCCGTGTAGTAGTGAAGAACTAATTCAATAGTTTTTGACTACCAGGACATGTAAAACTTAAAAGTACCAGTCCTACTTTTTAAATGTATTGCACCCTGTCCTTAGGGCTGCCTAGGGCCTACCTTATGGGTGATTTGTATGTATTAAAAAGGAAGGTTTGGGCTTACCAAGAGGTTTTAGTTGCCATGCCGACATGACAGTTCAAAACTGCACACACAGGCTCTGCCATGGCCTGAGGCATGTTTGAGGACTACTGAAGTGGGTGGCACCATCCGTGCTGCAGGCCCACTAGTAGCATTTAATTTACAGACCCTGGGCACATAGAATGCGATTTACTAGGAACTTATAAGTACATTACATTAATTGTAGTTAAGCCAATGTTACCATGTTTTAGGGAAAGAGCACATGCACTTTATCACTGGTTAGTGCCTAAAGTCCTAAACTCAGTAAAAATGAAGTCAGCAAAATAGGAGGCCAGAAGGCAAAAAGTCGGGGGAAACCATGCCAAGGATGCCAGGTCTAACATAAACCTTTAGAGAACAGGAGGTCTGAAAAGAACGCTTCTTGTGGTTAGAGCTGGTTCCCAGTAGCAAAACAAGAACAAAGTTATGCAAATTGACCCTACAATGCCAGTGAAATTACTGTTACAAGCTTGGTCCCCCATGGGGACAGTGGGTAACTGAGGGCTTAACACTCCTGTGCCTGTTCTGCAAACCACACCAGGGAGGGCCAAGCTCCTGGGGGCTGGCACAATCTTCAATACTTCAATGAGGGGGCATGCATGGGGTCACCTCCCCATGGTTCTCTTTTGCTCCTGCAACCCCATTCCCCATGGTGTGACACAATTCTATTTTTCCTCATTGACCTCATCTTCCTGGGAAAGAGATTAGCACCATTGTGCTCCTTCACTGGTGGTGTGTAGTCCTGCTGCACGTGCCTATGTTAGGAGAACTGGCGCACATCACACCAACTTGAGGATGCAGGCAGGAGAAACAAGCTGTTTGCTTTCATGCTGTTACAGTGTAGTGTTGGGCAGGTGGGATCCAACTGGAAGGCCTAGGCTTCCCATGCAGAATCAGGAAAGTAAACATTCAGTGGCATCCCAAAGGTTTCTCCAAAGGAGGTCTCAGTTCTCCCAGGGAAATACATCTAAGCCACCAGGAGGAATTTGACATGATTTAAAGCACTTCTGGAGCCAGTGCTTATGTACATAGGTTCTGGACTGTGTGTGTGGCCCTTGTTGGTGGGTACTATGACTGTACATGCAGCATAATAAAGGTAGAAAAAAGACCCTTACCCATATTTAATGGAAAATTCTTTATTGACAATGTTGATATTGATAATACCTTGGTATATGTTTTACTGAAGAGTAATTTAAGATTGTACAATATCAGCTATCTATGTTTGTGTCAGTGGTGTGGTATAGTAATTATAACATGCCTTTTGCTTTAATTATTGCAATGACAAATCCAATAGGCCTGCCTTTTAACAATGAGATCCTCCTTATATTGCTTTTAGTATCAGTGGGGGTATTGCAGTTATATGACTCAGGGCTTGCTGGATGTGAACTGTTTACCATATGTATTTCCATCTATCTAAAAGTACATATTTGTAAATTAATGTGTAGTATAAGGAATTGGGTTATTGGTTGAGAGGGATGGAAGTCCCACTCAAGCAACAACAACAATCCTTGTAGGGGTAAACTACAAAAGTCAGTAAATTAACCTGTGCTTAACCCTCTGTTAGCTTGGCACGAAGCAGTCAGGCTTAACTTTCAGACAATGTGTAAAGTATTTATGCAGCACACAAACAGTAATAAAGTGGAAGCACAACACAAAAAAGTATCAAACCATCTCAGACGAATAGATTTAAGTTTAATAAATAAAATGACCCCAAAATCAACAAAATCCAGTCAGTAGAACTAAAGATATTATTTTCAAACTTTTATGTAAAAATGGCCACTCTTGGTTATCTGGTTGAGCTCGACAGGGGGTAAAGTCACAAGTTTAGGCTGACCACAGGGAAGTGCGGGTCGGATTCAGGGGCTAGGTTAGCCCAGCTGAAGAGTTACCTTCTAAAGCTGGGCACAAAGTTTTCCGTTTGTTTTGGAGGGGGGAGCGACCAGGATTTAGTCTTGAAGAGGAGGTTAAGTATCAGAGACTGTCATTCCTGTAGCATGAAGAGACAGTTTTTGCTGGAGCTTCACGCTGGTAAGTAATTGTGGATGGTCACAGTAGGTGCGAAGTGCAGGTCTCGCATTGCCGAACATCAAAGACAGTCACTGCCGGCGCAAAGAGCAAGTCCTGCTGGAGCTTCACATTGGAGGGCACCAACAGCAGTTGATTCTCAGTGTGAAGGGGTTGCTTTGCAGTTGCGAGAAGCACAAACTTCTTGATTTTTTTCATGAGCAGAAGTTCTCACTGATGCCAGCAAATAGTCCAGGGCCTGGGGGGCACCTCTTAGGGTTCAGGATGCACTCCAGAAGAGTCTAGGAGGAGGGCTCGGACAAGTTCAGGCAGGTTCAGTTGGTGCTAGTTAGTTGGGCAGTTGTAGGGATGTCTCTGGAAGCTTGTTGCGTGTCTGTAGCTCTCACAGGAGGTCAGTCAATCGCCCCTTGGAGTCACTCTGGGTAGCATGGGATCAAGAAAAGCAGGCCCAATCTTCCTTCTTCAGACAGAAAAGCAGTCTTTCCAGAAGCAGGACAGTCTTTCCGGCATTAGAGATGTTCTTCAGGATCTGTCAGGTTCAGGAGTGGACTGGTGAGAGGTTCTGAAGGTCCCATTTTTAGGTCTTGCGCCTAGCATTGCAGTGCGCAACACTGCTCGTTTAGCGCGAGGCCTTTAGTATGTGAACAACGGGTTTGGAAGCTGACTTAGGAATCGCACATTAATTTAGCAGTGCCAAGAAAATTGCAATCGTGTTTCATAGGATCATTTGAGATTACTCAACTATTTGGGCCTGTTACTGTTCGTCTTCAGTTACCCCAGACTACACCATACACCCAGTATTCCATATCTCACTGCAGAAGCCCTACCATCCTAAAACCAGACCAAATTTCCCGCCTCCTCCTATCCCAGTCGATGGCCACCAGGAATGTGAGGTGCAGTGTATCTTAGATGCGAAACGCATCTGAGGCAGTCTGTATTATTTAATCGATTGGATAGGATATGACCCATCCATCCGTTCGTGGAAACCTGCATTGTAAATCCATGCCTCCGTCTCATATGGTGTTTTCATGCCCAAAATCCCACTAAGTCCCAACCTATAAGATAGGGCAAAAAATTCAGGGTCATTTTAAACAACAAAAACAAGTGGGTTATCGGACTCTGCTAATGCAATTGCTCTTTTTCCTTCCAGCAAGAAATGTTTCATCAACAAAAACAAGAGGACCACTAGACACAGCCGTCTGGTCAGAGGGCCATCAGATAAGTGCACTAAATTCTAATTTCAGAATAAACTCTAAAAACCTCAGACAACAAGAACACTATGCTTCTTTACAACCCTTTGCTATATTCTTGTCTTTCAGAAAACAATTGGCAGAAACAAGCTGCCAGAACGCTAAGGGTTAAGAGAAAGTAATTCCTTGATACAATGTTTGCCAGTCGGAAAAGGAGCAGCATGACCAAGTGCTCCAGAAGAGCCCCAGAGGACCCCAGAAGGGAAAAAGCACTGAAGAGACCCAGCAAGCTACCACCAAACAGAGACAATGCTCAAGGATTACAGGTAGGTAAGTGAGGGAAAAAATGGAGGGCAGCCAGCTATCACCAACAGAGACGGCGAGCAATGATTTCAGGTAGCGGCGCAAGGAAGAAAGGGAGGGCGGCCTGGCGGGATGCAAGCTGGAACGCGAAGCGCGTTGCCATCGCGGACCCCGTTCTTAAATGTGTCATAGGCGCCGCCCTTGCCCGCTGACAGAAAACAGCGGGCAGGGCTCGCGTCTATGACTCAGGTGCAGAAAACCACACTGCTGCAGGCAGCGTGTTCTGGAAAGCCTGACAATAGTTACGTCAGGAAGTTACCACCTTCAAAACAGAGCAAATGTCATCTAAACGCCCCCTTTCTCATCCAAACCGTACTTCACAAAAGCAGGGGTCACTCAAAGCCCTATCATTGCACCCATGCTTTTCAACAACTATCTAGGAACACTGCCTAAAGTATCTAAGGAAGTAAGAAACCTTGGAATAACCATGGACTCCAAGCCCATTCGGACAAACTAACAAGATCAAGCTACTATAAAAACTCTACAAAGCATCTTCCCCGCACCTGGAATTTCCACAGAAGGTCCAGGCTACTATCTCTCTTGTATTGTCTAAACTCAGTTATGCCAATAGCTTCTACCACAGATCATCTTTAACAACTATAAAAGACTGCACCGGGGTCAGAACTCTGCTGCCTGCCAGATTACTCCTACATGTAAAGCCACAAGTCCACGTCTCCCCTACCTTGAAGGCCCTACATTGGTTACCGGTTGCCAGAAGATCCACATTCAAACTGCTTTGTACCACCTGCAAAGTGATACATGGAACAGGGCCACTCTTCAACAGGAATACAATCACCAAATATATTCAACAAAAGGAACCTCCGACCCAGATTGGCACCTTGGCCCACAATCCCACCATACCAGAAAAAAACCTAGGTCACACATCCTTCTCTGTTCAAGAGATCAAACTATGGAACCCCTTTCCCCCTCAAACATAAGGTCCACAGATAACTATCTTATTCTCAGAAGACTAATCAAGAGTTGGCTCTTCCTCACATGACAACCATACTGAAACACATCCCTGTGTATATAAGCATTTATTTGGATTATATGTATGTATCAAAACGTATATTTCCTTGTATAAATGTGTATAATATTTACGTTTATAAATATAAAGATAATCGTTAGGTCTGCTTAACAAATGTACATATTACTTATGGTTATATTTTTCTAGGTTTAACATGTATTTAGGTCACTGCATAAATGTTTACCATAATTATTTGGGGAACAAACAAAAGTGGAAAGGGTCTATGGGGGATACAAGATTAAAGACATGACAACACCCTACCCCTAATTAACTAATGAAAACACATACAAGGGGTGCTAAGGTCTGTAGTGGCCTAAAATGTCAAACGTGTACTCAAAAGGTAAAAGTATAGACTGTAAGGGTGAGAGAGCAAAGCAAAAGTGAACCCATCAGCCCACCCATTGGCGGAACTTCATCATCTGGGATTTAGAAACACCAGCCTGGTATCCACTAGGTGTCTCACCTTAAGAGGAATGTGAGTACAACAGCTAGTGTATGGTACACCAGTGATGGAAATCTGTCCGTCTGTACCTCGAATCCCTTCTGAAGGAGAGCGGGCATCATTGTCCTGAGCGAGCGCCAGGCGAGGTGAGGCCATCTCCTAGCAAAACTGCAGGAGCAGTTGGTTTCAATATACCATGACTTCATCTCCTACCAATTTACCCACACAAGGCTGGTAGGTTATTGTTACTGGCATGGTATGTACACTTATATTTAGACATTCAGATATGTCTTTACTACCACAGTTGCAGTAGTGTTGTATTTGGTCCTGAAGAAAGCCTCCTTAGGCTGAAACATGTCGACCGATTGATTCACCCATGAATGGTAATATATGTTTACATCCATTCACACTCTGCTTTTAATTTTGTCACCATGGTGACCGTCTGAATAAAGGTTTATTAGGCACCATGCTAGTCAATTTTATCTCACCACTTTCTTAATAGCACATATGCTTTGTAAACTGCAACTTTTTTCACTTCCCACAGCCCTTTACACACTGCTACCCAGATTTCCATCACTGGTGTACCATACACTAGCTGTTGTACTCACATTCCTCTTAAGGTGAGACACCTAGTGGATACCAGGCTGGTGTTTCTAAATCCCAGATGATGAAATTCCGCCAATGGGTGGGCTGATGGGTTCACTTTTGCTTTGCTCTCTCACCCTTACAGTCTATACTTTTACCTTTTGAGTACACATTTGACATTTTAGGCCACTACAGACCTTAGCACCCCTTGTATGTGTTTTCATTACCATAATTATTTCTCTACAATTGCTTCGCTATTGAATTGTTAAAAGAAAAAGAAAAATTATAAAAAAATACCTTAAAGTACAGCAACACTTGAAAGTCTAAGCTTATTAAATACAACTCAAATCTACATATATTAGCTTCTTTGTGTATATGTGCCTTCCATGTACTCATATATCTTTATATTTATTACTGTACTCCTAATTTAGAATTTCCAATACACTACCCTACATCTCAACCAATACCTCTTTCAGTATATCCTCTACCTCCACTCTCTGGCTCATCCCAAACTGCATTCTACCATTCTCTTAAATGCACTACGCTATTTCTAACCCTATACCTCTCTCAATATATCCTCTATCTTTAATCTCTAACTCATTCTAAACCACATCCGACTACTATGCTCTCTAAAATCGCTTCTCTATCCCTCCTTGCATCATCTCAAACCTCTTTTACTGTTCAGATCTCCAAAACAAGCCTTTCTAAACTCCTCCCTCAATGTATCCCTCCTAGACTCATTCTATACCTCATCTTTCTCCGTAATCCACTTCTTGAGACTCCCCCCTCCATCTTTCCTTTACTCATCCCAAACCTCCTGCTGCTATGATCTCCAAATAAACCCTTTCTAGAACCTTCCCTCGTACATCCCTCCACTACCCTTTTCAATCCAACCAACAGACCAAATGTCCACTTCTTAAATTAATTTTATATTTCCCTATACTAATTCACCACCAATCCTTTTTGGTTTCCGGAGTAGCATGCTATTCCCCGAAAAGCACTTTGATGCCTCACCAGGGGAAGTAAACGCCATATAAATGCAAATACAATTACTTGTTTCCGTATTGCACAATTATCGTAACCCTGGTGGCAGTGGTAGGCACTTTGACTTGTTTATTCTTCTGACAAAAAACAGCATCTCTTTACCTTGCAGAATTGTCTTTGCAGGCACTATTATAAACATCAACTCTGTTTCATCTGCTGTTTATCGTTACCAACCACAAGGGCTGTCCAGCAAACCTGAACCAGGGACAATCAGTCTATACACCTAACATTTGGTTCAAGAGGAGATTCACTTAAAATATACAATTCAGCACAACAGATTTAGAATTGCAGACAATAATGATAAATAAATTATAAATATACAAGGAAAAGAGAAAAAAGAAAAGAAGCCCTTCATTCAGAAAGTTCACTGTTTTTAGTATCAAAAAATGGTTATTTATTACATACTGCTTCCATCCCTCATCAGCGACGACATTCCAGGGGTCCGGTTGTGTTCCGTAACTCCTCTCCAGGCTTCTGCGGCACCGTCTGCAACTACTGCATTTCATAGAAGAGAAGAAGCACAAGAAAAGGTGATTTTTGACCTCGCTCTTCGAGTTAGGGCAAATGCGCATCAAAAGGCCAAAAAAAAGGTAAAACACATTTAATTATAGCACGCAGAGACTGAAAGTGCTCCCCTTCATTGTTTATGAAGCACTTGTAGTGTTTAACACATGTTCAAGGAACTGTGTTTTTGAACTTATCAAGCATCAGTGACAGTAAAACGTAAAGGTGCACAGGAACCAGGAAAGACGTATTTCCTCTAATAGTCACACCTGTGAAATAATGGACATTGAGACGTTGAGCTCACCAACTGTAGACAATCTGCGGGCTTTAAGATACTGTGGGCCTGATGTAGGAGCCTAAATACCGGTCGGAAACGGCCGATTTCGTCCGTTTCCGACCGGTATTAGGCTTTTGAGATGTAGGGGACCTTTTTTGTAAGAATCAGTAATTTTACCGATTCGGTAAATTTACCGAATCAGTAAATTCCACATGTAGGTGGCACTGAAAACAGTGCCACAGGCCTTTAGGAGTCGGTATTTTACCACCCAATCCAATTGGGTGGTAAAATACCGAATCCAGGTGTGCATGCACATCTGTGCATGCACACCTGTGCCATGTGACACACAGACATGCCCTTAGGGCATGTATGTGTGCCACATGGCACACATGCCTGTAATTGGGGTGCCAGAGGGTGTCAAAGTGACACCCCCTGCACCCTTACAAAATTCGGTATTTACCGATTTGGTAAATACCGATTCGGTAATGCCCATTGATTCCTATGGGGTTCAATGCCCATAGGAATCAATGGGCATTACCGATTCGGTATTTACCGAATCGGTAAATACCGATTCCTTCCGATTCGGTAATTATTACAATATAATTACCTACATCTGCCCTCCTCTTTTTTACCACTTCTTAAATACCGATTCGGTATGAATCGGTATTTAAGAAGTGGTAAAAACGTTTTACCTACATCGGGCCCACATGTTTGTTGACATTAAGACTCACACTGCAAGATTTTGGTGCCCTAGTATCTAGAAGTCAAGACTCCATATTGTCCTGAGTCCAGGAGCCCTGACATGTAGAATCTGCATGATTGGAAGAGCTAGTATTTCTCTCTCATATCCCATCCCCTTCCCTTGGGAACTCACAAGGCGCAGTGTGCCTAATCACTGCTACCACGTGAGGTCCCACTGGGATTTGGGGACTAATGTCACCACTTCGGAACAGCCTGGAGTTCAGATGAGTGGCTCACAACTGTATACATTTGCCTTTAGACCAGCTAGCTCACAGTGCCACTATAAGCTCCCTAACCTTACCAAGGAGCGAATAGTTTCTGGCAACTATCAAACATGACAACCCTTGATCCTTCAGGGATCATGGAAATCAGTACAGTACTTTTTGTCACTCACTCCTATATATCACTTCTCAGAGACATGTATATACAGAATAAACTATGGGGAAGTTTCAAATACGCATTTATTGAACCAGCGTCATTCTAGTATAAAATATGTGTGCTGCGACATCCACTAGACAGAAACAGATATACACGCTTGCAAGCACCGACAGAGTAAATAAAAGGTAGAATCCTACCATGGTGCTAAAACAGTAAATATATGCAGGCACATAGATACATAGCAATAATCAAGCGTACTCCTAAGGTGTGAACCCTAGCTAAGTGTACCTAGCATGTATGTGGTGTGAAGACAAGAATCCCCCTAGGAAAGAACGAACCCCATTACCTGATGGGAGAGAACAAAGGATCCTGTCTTGGTCTTGAGTTGGACACCCTACAAGGGATGTCAGACCACTGCCTGCTGGAGTTACTGCCTGTAGGGTCTCCACCGTCTCATGTCAGCATGGAAGCTTCACCTCTGGTTTGCCCAGCGAAGATGTGGTGCTTATATACCCAAAAGCTACCCTCAGATGTTCTACCTAGATGTGTGATGATACTGTGGCCAGGCATACAAGGATGACGATAGCGGTGACTTTGGTACAGAGTTATCATACTTAAGTTGGTAATCCTGCTGTGATACTAAGAATCCTCATGCTAATAATTTAGGCTAGTTTTCGAAGAAACCACACAACATTTATTCGGCACATAAGTAGGCAAAAGGTCACCGTTAGAGCTGTTATGTAAAGCAAGGTAGGACAAATGTAGGTAAAACGTTGTGCAGCTACCTAGGCCTATATTGGAGTACATTGGGGCTCATAACACCCTGCCACATAATTCCAGGGCCCATTCTGAAAACCTCCCAAGGACATTGGAAGTGGTTCCAGATGAATTAATTAGTGCTGGGGTCAAGGAAAGGGTCTGGAAGGGTGGTGTGGGGGACTGTTCAGGTAAATGACTTCCAAGCCCCACTCTCCCAGAAGTAGATGGGCCCCAAAGCACAGGCTCCCCACCCTATCTAGATGCTGCTCTTATGCTATAAGAGCAGCAACAGGATTGTCTGAGCAGCCTCGATTGCTGCTCAGACAGTGCCTGGGAGGCTGTGGCTTTTGTCCAACCCAGCTGTGCAACACAGCTGAGTTGGAAAAACATAAGTGTGCATGTCTGTGCATACCTAAGATTGCAGTCCAATCTGATAAGTGCACACTACTCTTCCTCCCTGCCATGTCCTCACTTCTCCGCCTTATACTAATTGCTTGGACTCCGTCTTGGCTCAGACAGCAATAAATAAAATGATATAACATTGTGCTGGCCCTGGGCAGTGGGGCAACTCTCCTCCGCCATTACGGAGCCACCCCTGCTCAATGTCCACACACCCTTTCGAAGACAGCTCCCCCCATCAGTACAATCACACAGTGAACATTATATTAAGGCTGGAATCGATGTTCTGCTATACTTTCTTATTGGAACTATTGTACACCTTCTGAAATATAGAGGTACTTCCATTATAAATGAAAGAAGTAAAGTTACTCAATGCCTAACCATGCACATTCAAAGTACTGACTGTAAAGTTGGCGCAGCCAAAGGGCAGTTCCCCCTCCCATCCCCGGCGTCCACAAGGCAAGGGTTTTCACCACTGGTCAAGTGACCCAAGGGAATGAATTGAATAAAGGGTGAACCGAGAATATTCGAGAGCCACCGTGAACTGAAGCCAGTAGGCCCGCGTGTTGTGTACCGCCGTTTTGCCGACACCGCACGACTCTTTGGCAGCTTTCCTGTTCTTTATTGTACAAGTGTCGCATTAGCCATCGACAAAAGAGACGGGAAGAGCTATTACTATTAGCAGTATTTGCTTCTTACATGCCAATACATTCAATTCAGGTGGGAGACTCGAGAGTTTTGAAGCAAAAAGTGCTTTATTTTGGCCGTCTCCTGCCTGAAATTACCTCTGCTTCCATAGAAGTCAACGGAGGAAATACATTCTCCCGATTATTATTTTTTTTCAAATCTCCCCTTTGCCACCATCTTAAATGTTGTCATGTAAGGGAAAGGTGCACCGGAAATGAAACAAAAATGTACTTAAACTTGACATGCGTTTTTATATAAACCTTACAGGCAGTTGTTTCATTTCCATTTTACAATTTCGTGTAGCCATTACCTGAAATTGATAGTACAAGCACTTTTTTTTGCTAAAAGACACGTCTTCAGAAGAAAGGCTCCCAATGTTTGGCTTTATTTTTGCCATCCTCCTCCTACAATTGCCTCTGTTTCTATATACGTCATCAGCGAAAATACATTCCCCCTTTATTTTCAATATCTCCCACATCCAATTTTAAAGCGTACCATGCTTTTCTCGCTAAAACTCAGCGTGTGCAACTGTGCAGGATTTTTGCTGATTATAAGATGAGTAATGGTGAAAAAGTCGGGGGGGGGGGGTAAATGAGTATTTACGAGATTTTCTGAGCTCATAACTCGAAGCTCGTAGGAAAAAGTAACAGCATAGCTGTTATGACACTGACGATTCTTATTGTTTTTACGGCGTTTTGTAGAAAGTTCCGGTGAAGCTTCAAAAGCTTACTGTTGGTTAAAAATAATTTAAAGCAGATGAAAATGCTCCCTCTTGTGACTGAATGTGTGCATTACAACAACTCAAATAAATTAACTGTATGGTGAGTTAAACTTTTTTCACTGGTGTTCCTGCAAATAACTAGTAGAGTTTGGTGAAGCTATTGAGCTAATCCTTAAAAATAGCTACCAGTGTCTGATCCATGACTGAGCTATGCTGAGCAAGCTAGCCGCCTCCATACCCCTAGTAGTGGGGTTCGTGCCTGTAGTGTCCGGCTGGACACATTCCTGTGTTCTGCCTGTTGTGCCCCCCACTTTACACACACCCACCACAGACGTCACCGGTCAGGTGACCCTGCAAATAAAAGGGGCCGGGCGCAAGCGCCCGGGGCCAGTTCTGTACAGTAACCATCTGTGTCTGCGTGGTCATTTATTCTAATATGTGGGCCTAGGGCCCGCCAACATTACATTGGCGATGAGGGGGCCGTGCCCGTGCGCGCAGCAGCCCAGCTGATTGGCGTGAGGGGAAGTGATGCCTGTGTCAAGGAAGGGCACCCCTCTGTGAGCTGGCGCAGGACGTGCCTAATGACCTGCGGGGCATGAGAAGAGCCCCGAGGAGAAGAAGGTGATCGGGAGCCCACCTGCACCTGGTGAGCCCGGTAGTGCGTGGCGGTACATGAAGGAAGAGAGACTGCACGGCGAGTCCTGGAGCCGGTGGCATGCACCTGCCACCAGCCTACTGAAGCCCGAATGAAGAGCATTGGGAGGGAGGGGTGAGGGGGGGGGGTGAGCAGACACCAGACCAAATTGAGAGTGTGCAAAAGGCCGCTTTTATTGAAACAGGTGCATATTTACAACAATACAAACCTGGCAACCGCCTAACAAAACTAGTCCTCACTAAATAAGATGTTACCTTACAACCCCAAACGTCAGGCCCGCCCCTAACACGTCACAAACCCCGCCCCCACCCAGCACAACATAATTACAATTCAAACAATACCAAAACCTGATAATCATTTACATATCATCCCAACCCACCGCCAAACATCACATTGCAAAATTTACCCACCAACAACGTACATTGCCCAAAACCTTGTAACCACCCCACGAAACAACTATTTAAACTTTCCAGCCATAGCCCAACTTTATCAAAACCCAACAACCTTCATGTCCCAGCTGACCAAGAACGCCCAAATTCCGCACGGCACCTGTTCCAAGCGACAATGAACAACATTGTGAGTTACCCCATATCCACCTGTTCCAACAAAAGACCCTAAAAGTATGAATATAAATAAATAAATAACGCAAATAAATAAATAAATAAGAACCCCGAAAAGAATTAGACAGAGCTAACCGAGAAAAAAGGGGGGGGAGGGGGGGAAAATTTTCAATTAAACTAAGAACTCCCGGCCACCAGGTCATTCAACCTAAAATGGTGGCCGGGAGGCGGGGCCAAGGGGTTATATAGCTGGGCTCCCTCAGTAGGAACCGAGGGAGCCCAAAACCAGCCCAAAACCAGCCCAAGGCTGGCGCTCTGGCGCAACCCCCCCCCACTGACCCCTCCCAATCAGCCCGGGGGGGGGGACCTCCCTGCGGTCGGCTGCCCCCCCCCCAACCCCCCCTTGGGAGGGAGGGGTGAGGGGGGGTGAGCAGACACCAGACCAAATTGAGAGTGTGCAAAAGGCCGCTTTTATTGAAACAGGTGCATATTTACAACAATACAAACCTGGCAACCGCCTAACAAAACTAGTCCTCACTAAATAAGATGTTACCTTACAACCCCAAACGTCAGGCCCGCCCCTAACACGTCACAAACCCCGCCCCCACCCAGCACAACATAATTACAATTCAAACAATACCAAAACCTGATAATCATTTACATATCATCCCAACCCACCGCCAAACATCACATTGCAAAATTTACCCACCAACAACGTACATTGCCCAAAACCTTGTAACCACCCCACGAAACAACTATTTAAACTTTCCAGCCATAGCCCAACTTTATCAAAACCCAACAACCTTCATGTCCCAGCTGACCAAGAACGCCCAAATTCCGCCACCCAGAAAAGAGGGGGAAAGGAATTACCCTCCTCTCTTTCTGCCCCCCAAAACCGACCAACCAAGGAACCAGAACCTCAACCCAAGAAATTTTGAATCTTCAAACACCTGGAGAGCACCTCTCGCAATTCCAATAGATATAAATCCATCCCTATACGAGATAAGTGAACACCGTCGCCGCGAAAGAATTCCACATTGTCATAACGGATGTCCTTATGGGACACCCGCCCAAAACCCAGATCTCTACAAAAACGGGAAACCTCCAGATTCAGCTTCCTTCGCGCCTTATCAACCGCCCTAGGCTTGATCGCACCCCTCCAGGTTCTTCTAGGGACCAATTCTGTCCACAAAACATGGCAACCCGCCCATTGTTGACGAATAAGAGAAAGATCCCTCTTCATTGCCCTCAATAAAACCACTCCTTTCACCCCACAAAGGTCATTCTCCCCAAGGTGCAAGAGCAACACGTCAGGACAAACACCTCCCACCAACCAAGAGTTCAAGGCCGGGATAAGCTCCCTCCAGATCATACCTCCCTTCCCCTTCCATACAACATTAAAAAGACGAGAATTAAAACCAAGGGTGGAACCAAAATAGCTTCGTATAGCTTGATCCTCCGCGCGCCTAATGAAGGAATGTCCTACTATCCAGATCGTCATGACAGTAGAACGGGGGCCGGCCACTGAACCTGAAAAAGAAAAGCAGTATCAAACTCAAGAAAAATTATCATCCGCAGGCGCCACAACAGGATCAGTACGCACATAGCGCCTAAAACAGTTGGATGACCAACGCCCTAAAGACATAATGTCTTGCTGCGACCAACCCCTGTTGTGAGCTTCTGTTGCCGCCCCAATCCTGAAGGAATGCGTACCATACTGTGTCTCATCCAAACCCATGAATCGCAGCGCTTTACGCAAAACCATGCGCAGTTGGTACTCAGTCACCCTGGAACCATCCACATGTCGGAAAACAGGGCCCTCAAAGGCGGCCCCCGAACAGTCCCGTAAACGCCTGGCCCACCTCAAAGGACACGTCTCAGAAGGGGAAGAAGCTTCCAACCAAATGCCCCTCCCTTTGCTGCGTTGATCAGTTTTCGCCCGAGCCAACCAGACGTGCAACCCTGTTTCCAAAAATCGAACATTCTCCCACCCCACCCCAAGAGTAACTTTCGACCCCAGTAACTCAGAAACTCTGAAAGCACCAAAAAACATCCAAACCATAGGAGTAGAAAACAGGCAAACCTCAAACTCATTCAAACAAACTGAGGGCAAAATCTGCAAAACTCGGGCTAACGTCTGCCAAGACAAAGGTCGGCGAACCATATGATCCCTACCCCTCTCCCTAGACCAACCTTCCAGCATGCGCTTGCCCACCTCCCCTGCCGAAGGAGAATAGCCCCACAGTAATTTGCCCATGAATGCAATACCAGCCAATTTTCCAGCAATCGTCACACGTGTCAGCCCCCTGTCTATCAAGTGAAGAATGAACTGTACCACATCCTCAGATCGTCTCCAGCCCGGAGCGCGCCAGACAGCCCCAGATTCTAAAAACTCTTTCCAGGCCAAATCATACGCTGTCCTAGTGGAAACTGCAAGCGAACCTACCACCAACTGCAAAACCCTGTCTCGCCTACAGTCCACAGATGTTCTGGCATGCGGGTCGGCGTCCTGTCCGCCTCCGAGGCTAGCCCATGGAATCTCTCCCACTGTGAACGAGACAAAGCATCCGCAATGTCATTGTCCACGCCAGGAATGTGTAAGGCCTTAAAACTGATGTCATACGTCAAGCACCCCAACACAAAGACTCGCAAGAGCTTCAAGATGTGAGCATCCCTGGCCGACTGCCGATTGATAATGTCCACTACAGCCTTATTATCAATTCGAAACAGCACTTTTTTGTGAGCAAGCTCCTGACCCCACAGAGTCAATGCCACCACCACAGGGAAAAGCTCAAGGAAGGCAATACTCCTGCCTCCGTTCTTCCACGCAGCAGGCCACTGTTCAGCACACCATCTGCCCTGCCAGTAAAGACCGAAACCATCACTGCCAGCAGCATCTGAAAAAATTTGGACGTCCCAAATCCAATTCTCTTCTCTATACAGAGGAATGCCATTGAAAGAGTGTAAAAAGGCTACCCACATCCGCAGATCTTCCTTAACACCTGCTGACAAGCGGACATGATGGTGAGGTAAAAACTGACCAGACAGAGCTCTACCCAAACGCCTGCAAAAAGTTCGACCTGCCCTGACCACCCTACAAGCAAAATTAAGATGGCCCAGCAGTACCTGAATTTCCTTCACTGTCACCTTTGCCTTGTTCAACATCACATGTAAGAGGTCCAACATTTTTGCTTTTTTATCCGCTGGTAAGCGTGCCTCCATAACAGTAGAATCAATTTCAATCCCCAAAAAAGACATGGTCGCGCAGGGGCCCATTGTCTTTTCGGGTGCTAAGGGCACACCTAAAAATTCCATCAGAGTTTGAAATGTACGCAAGGCATTCTGGCATGCTGAGGAATTGGGAGCGCCTACAAAAAAGAAATCATCTAGGTAGTGGGTCACAAGCTGGCGTCCTGACGTGTCCGTAAAAAACCATTGGAGAAATGTGCTAAAGGTCTCAAATAGCGCACAGGATATGGAACAACCCATTGGAAGAGCCTTATCCACATACCACTTTCCTTGAAATTGAATCCCCAAAAGATCCCAATCCTCAGGATGTACAGGCAATAAACGAAATGCAGATTTGATATCACACTTTGCCATTGCCGCACCAGTGCCGGCAGATACAACCAGAGCCATGGCCACATCCACTGAAGAATAAGACACGGAAGCGGCCTCACCATCAATGAAATCGTTAACTGATGAGCCCTCCGGCCATGACAAATGTTGAATCAAACGAAATTGCCCAGGCTCTTTTTTAGGTACCACACCAATTGGGGAGACAATAAGATTTTCCAAAGGCCAATCACCAAAAGGACCCGCCATCCTCCCCTCACGCACTTCCTTATCCAATTTGTCTTGTACCACCTCTGGATGCTCACTGGCTGACAAAAGATTCTTTGACCACCGCCGCAACCGCGGCCCTGTGTAACCAAGACGAAAACCCTCTTGAAAACCACCCAACAATAACTCAGCAGCTTCAACATTCCCATAACCCTTCAAAGCCACAGCCAAGTGAAAAGGATTAACTGGCGTATGAGCCTTTGGGCCCAGTTCCAGAAGTGTTTTTCCCTCCCCTGGTAGGTTGAGGCTGTTGTGCAGGAGCAGGGGCGTTGGCTGACTGCTGTGACCACTGCCTGCCCCTTGAAACCCGAGGCCCCCAACACCTGGAGAGTGGGTGCGTTCTACCACATTGGGAGCATTCGTGTCTAAATTTGCAATACTCTCTCGGGCAGTATCCTCTGTTAAAATCCCAACAGGTCCCGTCGGCAGGTTGAACTGACGCAGCTGCACCCACCCCTCCCCGGGTGGGCTTACCCTGAAAGGGCCGTGAAGGTAAAGGATACCCACTAGCTGTGAAAATCGTCTTACCACCCGCTGATGCTCCCATAGTGTGTTGCCACAGGTCATTATCCAACTCCCCCCACTTCGCCTCAGGATCCCAAGCCATCCGGGCCCGGAATTCCTCATCATACTGTGACCAGGCATAACCACTGCCAGTAATCTGCGCCTTTCTGATCACATCCATATACTTAAACAGGGCCACACAGCGCTCAGGGAATTTCTCACAGTACACGCTAGCATATATAAGAAATGCCGCAGTCCAATTTTCGATGGTCAGGGGAACCTTGGGGCGCTTAGCCAACTCGTACTCCTCCTCCTTAGACCCCTCCTTGGACCTAACTTCCCTATGTAAGAGCTTCAATAATTCCACGTACTCCCCTTTCCAAATCCTTTCCTTAGTGGACAGCATTAAATGAGCGCCCAACGGTTTTGTGACGCCCATGTAAGGCAATTTCTTTATTTTAAGCTCCTTGCTGTGTGGGGGATCCTTACCTACCTCCATGGGCTCTGTAACAGTCCCGGAATCCACCTTAGAACCCACAACCCCGTCACCCGTGCCCACTCCTTGATCCTTAACATAACGTCCTTTATGGAGCTTAAGATCCACACCCTCTGCAGGAGGATCCCCCCCCGTTCCAACTGAAACCATCAATGGCTTGTCCCGTGGACCAGCAAGCTCACCTGGATTCAATAAAGGCAGTTGGGCCGGCCTCGCTCTCCATGCCATCTGTTCAACACCGTCACCTGACCGAGGAACCCTCACCGCAGGGCCGCTCTCCCGGATTGATCTGGAGACTGTAGTTCTCGGACGCACCACCACCGGTGCCTGCAAAACATCATCAGAAGCGTGAAAAAGCCCCCCCCGTGCACCCTCAGCACGTATCTCGCCCTCCTCAGGGCTCTCCTCATCATAATCTAAGACCAACGACTCCTCCAACCTAGGAGGGGCCAACACCTGTGGCGGACTCCTGAACCCAACCTGGGCCTTACCAGCCCGTACAGACACCTGAGGCGGGGGAGCCGACTGGACCCGTCTGTACTCCCCCGAACGTTGACCAGTTTTATGCACATTAACCAACGATGAATCCCTGTGTTGAAGAGAAGAAACATGTGGGGCCAGCGAGGACGCGCCGGTCCTGCTTCTGCCAACCCCGCCGATATCCAAAGAACCCGACAATGGGGCCAGCGAGGACGCGCCTGGTCCGCTTCTGCCAACCCCACTAATACCTGTAGCAAGAGAAGTTGGGGCCAGCGAGGCCGCGCCCGACCTGCGTCTGCTGACCGCGTCGAGATCCTGAAAGGAAGAAGTTGGGGCCAACGAGGCCGCGCCCGACCTGCTTACGTTGACCGCGCCGGGGTCCCTCGCCGGTACGGGGTATGCCGCGCCAGGCTCCACCCTCCCTTCTCCTCGGTGCAACTGGGCCGCACTCCACCCTACCAAGTCTGCCTCTCCACGACGCGCTCCGACCTGTAAAGAAAAAGGCTGAACTGATGTGCCGGGGCCCTTACTACCAGAACGGCCAAAGCTACCAACACCACTAGCCATACAAAAACCAGAATCCTGAAACTGCACCCGACCAATCCCCCCGGAAACAGACCCCTTAGATTGAACCGATAACCCCCTCCGAGGGGGGGAAGGCTCCACCTCCTCATCCCCACTACTCCAGTCCAGCAACTCCTGAACAACCCTAGAAGCAGGACCCGATGCCAGCCCACCCTGTCCTTTCATCTGGATATCAGCGCGGGGCTGCTCCACCCTCCCAAGCGATCTGCCCCTAACAGGCAAACCTGGAAAACTCAAAGTGCCCCCAAAACCACTCAACATATCAGTGCCCTGAATGGGCGTAGACCTGCCCGCATCACGAACCCCCTCCGACCAAGAAGGAAAAACATCTAAACCCTCCCAAGACCTAACACCCACCTGCCTATCACCAGTCTCCTGCAGATTAAAATCCGCCGCACCACTCCCAGTAGGCTCAATGAAATCCCTGCCAGACCCAGAAACATCTAGCGGACCACCCAACACAACACAACCAGACTGCTGACCCAGCAAACCTGCCCCTGACCTTCTTTCCACCTGCGCCCACTCCCCTTCACCCACAGAACCACTATGAACTGACATTACCTCTCCCCCGGTAGAGACAGGGGGGGAAAACAACAAGGGGCTAAAAGGCACAAAAACCTCCCCAACCCCTGATAGTGCAGGCTGCACAGTAGGCTGAATCTGAACGTCAACAAACGATTGTGGCCCATGAGCGTAAGCCGGAGTAGAAACTTGGGTGACCATCGGCCCCACATCAGCAGCCAACAAACCCGCCCCTTGACGCCCACCAATTGCCCCCAAAACCGAAGATGCACCAGAGTCGCCGGCCGGCACTGCCGCCGGTAAACCACACTCTACTGAAGCGCGAGGCGCACTAGCCTTGAACTGCGCATGCGCGCCAACTGCCGGTGCCGCGGCCGCCGCGTCTTCAGCCTGACATGTGGAGGTAGAAGCAGAACGCTTTCTACCTCCCCGCTTGACGGCCCGCTTGCCCCTGGCAGCGGGGACCGAAAGCGAGCGCTGCAACTGCACCACAGAACCCAATGAAGCCGACGCCTCACCATCCCCCAAACCTGCCTCGCACAACATAACCGCTTCCCCCTCCGCATGCGACGCATTACCAGGGGCCGCTCTCCTAGAGCGCGGGCGGCCCCTTTCACTTACCGCTTCCTTGCGCGCCCTTTTCGGCGAAGCACACGCCGCCACCACCGCCGCCACACGCGCCGAGGCCTGTCGCCGAGGACGCGACGGCCCAGCCACGTCTCCCAACACCAGGTCCAGGCGACCCGCTTCGCTCAAGAGGCGGATCGCTTCTAAAACGCGATAATCCTCACCAGACATGGCGAATTAGTAAAACCACACAACACCAACATTTTCAATTAAACTAAGAACTCCCGGCCACCAGGTCATTCAACCTAAAATGGTGGCCGGGAGGCGGGGCCAAGGGGTTATATAGCTGGGCTCCCTCAGTAGGAACCGAGGGAGCCCAAAACCAGCCCAAAACCAGCCCAAGGCTGGCGCTCTGGCGCAACCCCCCCCCCCACTGACCCCTCCCAATCAGCCGGGGGGGGGGACCTCCCTGCGGTCGGCTGCCCCCCCCCAAGCCCCCCATGCCGAGAGCAAAGCCCACCCGCATCGGTCGCGACAACACTTCGGGCGGAAGGTGAGCCCTGACTGCCGGATATCAGGGCAGCGAAGAGAGTCTACGGGACGGAGAGTGGAGTAGCTACCCACTCCCCCAACCCCGCGAGGAAAATTTAACTCAGCCCAATGCCCGGAAAGAAGTAACTAGTCTCCGGGAGCAGCAATTACCCGACCCCTCCCACGCGCAGCGTGAGAACTGAAAGAGGCTGCTGCAGGCAAGTAGAGCAAGGAAGAGACAGCGCCAGACCTGTGGCCAATCGGAGCGGCCAGCATGAAATGAGCCGAGATACCACCCATCGGTGCAAACAATCATGGGGTGGAGTGCCGCGTGTGCGCCTGGAAAGTGAGCAGAAGGGCTGTGGTGCAACAAAGACTGTGAGACTGCTGAGGAAGCCTGGTGTCTCACTCTCCCACCCTACACCGAACAAAGTGGGGAGAAGTACTGCTGGATGTGGCGAAAGACTTGTGTGGGGCGCAGCCTCGGTGTCAGTGCCCCGCCCGGAGATAGAATGAGCGCATGGCTGGCAGGCCCAAAGAGACGAGGCAGCGCCGGCTCGTTGAAAGGTTGCAGTGCTTTCTAGTGACAAGAGACGGCAGGAGAGCGGCAGAGGGCGGCCACGGAAGCTGAAGAAGCAATAAACTGAGGCCCTCAGCATGTATAAGCTGCTGAGGCCGATCAGAGCACTTAAGGTGCAACCTTAGCCCAGAAGGCCTACAAGTGAATGGGCCAAGGCACACGAGGGCTGCAGGGCATGTGAACTACTGCCGCTGCAAGGCACCCATTGAATGGGCACAGAGAAGAAGAAAAAAGACAGTAAAGCGCCTACCTTGGTGCAAATAGCTTTGGCCGGTGTATGAAGTGACCCGCGGCATCAAGAGAACTGCTGAGGTCACTTGAGAGTCCTGGTGCAGCCACCCCCACAAGAGAAGAAGTGTGGATGCGTTGGTGCTGGTGCTGAACAGCGTAGTGGAGTTGGACCTGGTCCTGGCTCAAAAGAGAGAGTGCACAAGGCCCACAGAATTTGGGAAGCTGCCAAGGCTATTGAAAAGGTAAGGCAACACTGCCACCTAGCGGCCATTTTGCGGTACCACGCACGTGAAACAAATAAAGTGCAACTGCACCGGGACTCAAGAAAAGATTGACTGAGGGACAAAGATGATGCAAACAGAGAGGCAACTCCATGGGTAAATGTGGTAAGGAAAACACAGCACCAAGCGAGTGCCCAGCAGCACAGGAACAGCTGCTGCAGTCTTAGGAGTGAAAGACTGAAGAAAATGCGCAGCAAGCGCGTCCAGTGAAGTAAACGAAGGGCGCAGTCGGAAGCGCACCATAGAGATGCGACCAGAGAGAGGTCGAAGAAGTGGTTGCGCAGACCATCAGAAGCACGAATACCCAGAAGAAAGAGGGAAGAGTGCAAGGAGAGAAGGTGCGCCGAAGATGTACCCCAGACATGGACGGTACTAGCTGGAGCTCGAGAATCAGCGCCCTGCAAGGACGAGGGCCTAGGTGGTCATAAGGCATGACTCATCCTGTAAAGCGGACCTGCCAGAAGGTCGCGAAGAAGTCGACCTGCCAGATGGTCGTAAGGAAGAAGCCGACCTGCAGAAGGTCGTAAGGAAGAAGCCGACCTGCTGCATTGTCGTAAGGAAGAAGCAAACCCGCCAGAGGGTTTCGAAGGAGGCAATGTACCAGTGGTCAGAGAGCAAAATGACCAGTGAAGAGGTCCGAGAGAGGAGACCTGACAAGAGGTCCAACAAGAACAATGAAGAAGAGGTCTGTGAATGGGACCGAGGAGAAGTCTGACAATATTGACCAGAAGTCAGAAGTAATTGAACGTAAGAAGGTCGCAACGACAGGTTTAGTCACCGAGCGAAGTGAATGGAGTGTCCTGGGGGTGGGACCAGACCAGGGAGACCTGTATGAAGTGCACGCCCCATGGGGAGGCCTGGTCAGTGATGTCAAGCAAGAAGATGGAATCAGACCGAGTCGCGAAGTGTAAGTAGAAGAAAAAATTGGGTGGCATGACACCACCGAGAAGAGAAGCAAAGAAGAAAGTGCAAGAAGAAGAAGAGAAGAGTGTGTGACAGAACAACTTGCAAACCCAGAAGGCCAAGGTGACACGTGCCAGAACATCGGAACACACTGTAGCACAGGTCCTGGTGAACAGCGGTAGCACTGGGAGAAACACATACATCTTCTATAAGTCTTCAGAACACCGAATGACGGCAGTGGCTAGCAGGCTGGACCATTCGCAACATCTACCTTTGGGGTCGCACGGTAGACTGGACAGTGAGACTGCTCGGACGTCTGGAAGAAGAGGGTCTGATCACTCCGGGGAACATCCTTTACCACAAATCTTTTACAACGCAGTACCATTACCACGCAGGTTTTACAACAAAAGTCGTTACAACGACTTGCGCTGGAGGGCGCTGTAGGATAGGGAATAGTTTAATTTACCATCCAACACCTTCCCTTCTATCCACGGGGACTGGAGTTGGAATAGTAAATTAAACTATTTCACTATCCAGCGCCCCCCAACGCAAGTCGTTGTAACGACTTGCGTTGTAAAACCTGCGTTGTAACGGTACGCGTGGTAATACCACGCGTTGTAACGATATACATCCGACCACTCCACACCTCCATGGCGACTCAGGGGCTGAGGCCTCAGGGACACCGGTGAAAGAGGGTCCCACCACGAGAGATGGGTCCACAGCCGCTCTCCTGCCCGGACTGGAAGGATGAAGACATCGTGCAAAAAGACAGGAGCCAACAGCTACCCTTAAGGTGGAGCTAAGGACTTGAAGGTGGGGCTCGTATCGACTCCTCCACACACACATCCAGATGGTGGCGTTGGAGCGACATGGCAAAGTGCACCCAGTCAAGTGGAATCCTGGTGAAGAGGGCCTCCGGGACATCCCTTGAGAGGGGAACACCTGCGAGAGGGGCATCCTAGTGAGAGGGATGTCCTTCAACTACTCCACTGTTACAGAGAGAAAAGCAATGCTTGCCAGGTAGGAACACCAAGACAAACAGGACTGACTAGTGGGAAAATATTACATCTACCCGCTCCACCTTCACTCCACCTGCACCGTCACAGAGAAAGCCTAGCAAGAGAGACTTTGGTGTCCACCTCCACCTTATGAGTCCAAGGAGGACTAGACCCGCCAGGCACCCATTTCCTGTGCAAAGAGAACTGGTGGTCCCTGCTGCTGAAGTAATATCGTTTATAACTGTGCAAGCAGCTAAAGAGACTCAGTGGAAGTGTTGGTCACTTTGTTTGTATTTTGGTTTATTCTCTCCCACAGGTTGGACTTGATTGTTTTGATTTTTAATAAGGTTTGGGAGGGATGTAGTGTCCGGCTGGACACGTTCTAGTGTTCTGCCTGTTGTTCCCCACACTTTACTCACACCCACCACAGGCATTACTGGCCAGGTGACCCTGTAAATAAAAGGGGCAGGGCGCATGTGCCCGGGGCCAGTTCTGTACAGTAACCATCTGTGTCTGCGTGGTCATTTATTCTAATATGTGGGCTAGGGCCCACCAACATTACAGTGCCGACAAAGGAGACGTGGGGTTGAAGCCCCCAAAATAAAAATTCAAATATAATAGTTACAAATAGTAATATATTTTGTTGCACAATTTTGCAAGAAATTGGCCAGAAAAACGGAAATGTAAAGGCAATTGAGAAGAGGAACTCAGAAACATTCGAACACTTCATGGTCAACTGACTGATGCATCTTCTTCCTCCCTCACCACAAAAAGTTGTTTTTTGGCGGATGGGGAATGTTGGTTCTTTCCTATTGGACACAATTTTGAAAGTTAATTGGAGCCCTTAGGAAAATAAAAACTTATATAGACATCTCCCAATCTTAGGCCCTAGAACTGATCTCCCAGATCAGGTTAGTGCTCCTCTCTCCTTGTTTTCTCAATTTCTTTTATTTTTTATTACACTAATAGTGAAAAACTTTTCATTTTTCACTATTAGTGGAATAAAAAATGGAATACACTTAGCTGGATTATGACCTTCATTGGCAGCAGAAGTAAGTAAAAAAAATGCTTATAAATATATGTGCTTGTAGGTACGTGTTAGACCTGGCATCTTTGGCGTGGTTTTCCACTATCTTTTTACCTCTACCTCCTGTATTTTTGATGCTGTGCTGGATTTCATTTTTGCTGGTTTAGATGCTTTGGACACTCTGCCACTGCTGATCAGTGCCAGAGTGTAAGTGCTCCCTATGTAAATTGTTATCATGATTGGATATACATGATTGGCATATTTGTATCACCACGAAGTCCCTAGTAAAGTGCACTGGGTGTGCCAGGGCCGGTGATGACAAATGCTATTAGTGGGCCTGCAGCACTGATTGTGCCACCCACATGAGTAGACCTAGAATGGTGTCTCGGGCCTGCCACTGCAGTGCCTGTGTGCAGTCTAGGAACTGCCGTGTCCTCCTGGTCAGTGTCCCCACTAACAAGGCCTAACCCTTCCCTTTTTGTGCACATTAGTCACCCCTATGGAAGGCCCAATGTACCCCCCTGGGCAGGGTGCAGTGTATATGAAAGGTAGAGCATGTACTGGTGCAGGTGACATGCTCTGGTAGTGAAAGGCGTGCCATTTCGTTTTTCACTATTGTACGGCTATCTTGCTCCATAGATTACCATGGGGGATGCTGGCTACAGTGGCTACTGGTATTTCTTCTCATAGGAACAAGATAGGACATAAGAGTCTAGTATCCCTGAACTAAGAATTTAATAACACATTTTTAGGAAAGGTGGTTTTTAAATCCTGTTTTTGAGAACAGCACTTTTAGAAAGTTGCTGTTCTCTTGTCTGACCCTTCTGTGTGCCTTGGCCTGTTTGCGTATTGACTGTCTGGTTTGAGAGTGACAGGGGCTGGGGATTTCCCAGGAGGCTGGCTGAGTCAGCCCTAGGCTCAATGACTGCATTTTCAACCTGAGTGGTGGGAGGAGTTAGCACCTGGGCCTGAATAGGGCTGTAAACCAACAACAAAAGACCCTGTCCACAGGGCGCCAATTGTGTCAGTTACTTAAATAATAGAACAGTCTGTGCGTACTGATAACTATTATCTTCCCCTACATATTTTTATACTCATAAGGGGATCACTGCACCTCGCCCATAGGTTTCTAAATTCAGACTAAAAGGCCAATCTTCCTTGACAGTTACACAGAACACCATGTAAATCATGTCTGACACCTCTAATCAGTACCGGACATCCACACCATCAGTGTTGGACCAAGTTCTACTTAGAAAAAATGTGCAAGAAACGAATGACACCTCACGGAAACACTACCAACGGGGTAACTGGTATGTAATCTCCAGACAGGCCCCTGTCTCATCATCGGTTGTCATCCGATTCTCAAAGAAAGAAGAGTGAAAGTGTCCAAAACAAACAACCAAAACGTGCAACAAACAGTGGAAGCAGAAGACATCTGCTAGAGACAAACAATTACATAAATTAGTGCATAAAACACAGCATCCACTTCTCTTCAATAACTTTATTCATAGAGAAATGAATGTCTGCTGTTGAAACAAAAAGGCTGGTAGCTATTCATGCATACTATTACCTATTGCCAATGCCGACATGTTTCCCTGCCACAACAATTTTGGCAGATTCATCAGGGCTGCACTATATGCTGCCACTCCACTCTTGGACCCTTTTTCTGTGTTAACTGCCAAGGAAACAGGCACATATAAAAAGTTAAAAACATGTAAACACACCCTAGAATGCTGTATACATTTAAAGCCATATGTGAACGTTATTTACCCAGAAACAGCCTGACTGCTCATACCGGCTGTCTGGGGATCAAAAGGGATGCAGAAGTACTCCTAACGTGAGTCTCCGCCTTCACTTAGCTTGTATCAATCTGGTGGTGTAAAAACAAAAGATAATGCCAACTGTCAGCAATATTCCAATGTTGTTAACATCTTATTACACCACCCGGGGACATCCACGCTCTACTGTGGGGCGCAGTGTAGTGTACCATGGTTTTTTCGCTACACTTCTGATTGTAAAAGGAGCCTCACACACACACACATTCAAGCTGCTGAATGGCCCCCCCATCCATACTAGTCACCAAGGAATGATGCTGTTGCTTGGAACATTTCTTTGGCGGTATAGAATGTAATCCCAAGCCGTCACCACTCACACGCGGTGTAACCGAGACACACCTCCATCGAAAAACGCGCTATCGCTCCGTGTGCCCCATATGCACGGCATATTTAAAAAAATAGGGTAACCCCTTAGGCCACTATCTCATTCACTCAGACTCCAAAACGATACTTCTCACCGTGAGATTGTACGTCGAGCGCCTCGTCTCGTTCTAACTGTCTTTTCTCAGAACTCCCGGAGATATACATCCGTAGTGTGTATACACGCCCACTCCTTCTGATCACGTGTGTGTCTGTCTCTACCAGGGCGGCCATTTTAGAACGGTAGTTCAAACATTAGGAATGTGGCCAGTACTGTTGATTTAAAGCGCCGCTACCAGCGCACCCTAGTTGATATAATTACTTATCGTTATTCTCAAAACTGCAGAGGGTGTTGCCTACAAATGGTGAAGCAGTCTATTGAATCCTCTCCAAGTGCGATCACAGGATCCAATGTTGGATCTGGCGGCCATCTTAGACTAGTCAAAAATGGGATAGAGCGTTTGCTCCACGCTAAATACATTATTAGACTACAATCGATAGTGGAGCCTCAAACTAAACGGGCTTGTGTTTAATAGACAGAGAAGGTCCTATGTAGTATGGACACCAAAGTGATTTCTTTCTTTCATCTTTCTTCAAGAAAGAATATCTGTTGTAGCTCAAAGTAGGGCGGATACATCACCAGGTTTTGTACACAACCTCCATTGCATTTAAAGGGGTTGCATAATATTTGTAGATACCAAGGGGCAAAGGAAAAACGACACAGAGCAACCATAAATACAATCCCTGCCAGTCCAAGTTTGTGTGTCAAATTACCCTGTCTGGGAAAATTGCTTCCACTAACTGTTTGAAATGGGAGACATATAGACAGAGACTGAAGGACACAGGCCGCTGCAGTGCTCAACCCATTACAGTTTAATTCTATTCCATTCAATAATTTCGTTGAGCCCCCATTGATCTGTCTTCTCACTGTAAATCCAGCGGGCTTCCTTTGAGAGCAAAATGCTCTCCATGTTCTGCGGAGTACCTTTCACCTTTTCCAACACTGTCCAGGTGAAAGTGTGTTTCTCATTAAAACAGTGTTGTACCAATTTTGTCGTTAATTTACCTGCCCTTATGGTACTTAAATGCTCTTGCACTCTGACTTTGATTTTGCGTGATGTTAATCCTATGTAGTGTAAACCACATTGGCACGTGAGTCTGTACACCACATGGGTGGAGTTACAGTTACTGAATTGATTGAGGAACCATTCATTTCCTGATTTCAGCATCACACTAGTGTTCTTCTTAGTGAGTGGGCAGACAGAACAGGTCCCGCAAGGGTAGTGACCCTTTGGAACCGTAGACGCCGGGGTAGTTCTTTCTCCAGGTTCACGAGAATGTACAAGTTTGTCCTTAAGATTACATGCTCTTTTGAATGCGAATCTAGGTGGCGGCATTTGAAATTCATTGTTCGATAACAGGGACCAATGTTTTCGAATAAATTGTCTTATTTTAGTCGCCATCGGGTCGTATGTCATTACCACTGGAACACACTCTTCTCTTTGCCTAACAACTTTCTCCAGAAGGTCACTGCTTGGTGTATTAACAGCTCTTTTTTTGGCTTGTTTTACAACTTTTTTGGGGTACTTCCGATTTGTCAATTTGGTGGTCAGTTCTTCTGATTGATCCAAAAAAGTGTTGGTCGAGGAGCAATTACGCCTGTATCTCAAAAACTGCCCCACTGGCAGGTTATCTCTCAATGCCCTGGGGTGGAAGGAGTCATAGGAGATCAGAGAGTTCCTGTCTGTGGGCTTCTGGTGTACACAGGTATTAATCGTGTTGTCTCTGTATTCAATATCCAGGTCCAAATATACCGCCTTGTGTCTATCATAGGTCCAGGTGAATTTAAGATGAGCATCTTGCTCATTGAGCCAATTCAAAAATGTAAGCAGGTTCTCCTCCGTGCCTGACCAGATGCAGAGCACGTCATCTATATATCTCTTCCAGAGACGTAAATTGCTCTGGAAGGGGTTGTTATTAGGATAGATGACGTGCTCCTCAAACTGCCCGACATAGATACAGGCCAGACTAGGATCCATCGTGGCCCCCATTGAAGTCCCCAAGATCTGGAGATAGAGCTGGTTCTTGTAGCTGAAATAATTTCTTGTGAGGGCCAATTCAATGCACTGAAGTACAAATGCCTGGGTAGTATAATAAAACCATTCCTGGTCACCCAGGGCGCGGGCTGCTGACACCAGCGCCGCGTCCTGGGGTATGCAAGTGTACAAGGATTCAATGTCAAGCGTGACAAAGAACTCTTCAGTGGGGTCATAATGTATATTCCTCAAGACATTGAGAATATCGGTGGTGTCCTTAACAAAAGATTTCTGATTTACCACTGATTCTCTCAGAAAAAAATATGCATACTGGGAAAGCGGTTCTAGGACAGATTGGATCCCAGAAACAATGGGACGTCCCGGTGGTGGACGTGTGGGTGTATGGATTTTGGGGAGTATGTAAAAGGACGGAGTCCTGGAGTTGGTATTAACCAGGAACTCCGCCTCTTTCACCGAAATCCATTTCTTTTCTTTAGCTATCCCTACCATCTCACGTATAATTTTCAGTAGGTCTTCCAAAGGATCACGGCTGAGTGGCTGGTAGTTAGTCCTTACGCTCAAAAGGCGCATTACTTCAGCGTCGTAGTCTGCCGAATTCAGGAGGACGATTGCCCCACCCTTATCTGCTGACTTTATTGTCAGGTTGTGATTGTTTTGGAGGCGCTTAACAGCCTCTCAGTCGTTCTTAGTCATATTCTTGTATTCAAACTTTTTTTGTGTTTTCTCAATTCTCTCTATGTCCTGCAAGACCAGAGATTCAAAAACTACCACCTCTGGACCAATGGAAGAGGATGGTGGACAGAAAGTGGAAGGTTTTCTCAAATCAGTCCCAAAAAATACGGCCTCCTCAGTTTTTTTATGTTTGAAAAACGTTTTGAGTTTAATCTTCCTCATGGTTTCGTGGAACTCAAGCCTACATTTAAAGGCATCATGAGAGGGGGTGGGAATAAACCCAAGCCCTTTGTTAAGTACTGTCTCTTCATTCCCCGTAACTATGTGATCTGAGAGATTCACTACGATATTGTTCCTCATTTCTGTATCCTGCCTCTGCTGCGGGTCATTCTGGGTGAGAATGCTTGCCATTGTGGGCGTTATTGGTTGGGCAGGTTGGGCTGGTTGCCTCGGCCTCTGCCCCCTTCAGTCTGACCTGCCCCTCGATGGTTGTTCTTTTGGCCTTGGGACAAAAAAGACCTCAATAGGGCACCCAAATCCTCGTTGCTCCGATTCTGTTGGTTAAATCTCACCCGGCAACCCTGTGGTGTATCTTCTTCTTCCTCACTGGAAGTATTGTCAAATGTCCAGTGGTTTGGGGTCTGCCCTGTTTGTTGTCTTGCTCCATTGCCCCTCTGTCACCCACCAAAGGTCTGGGGATCTTGTGGTGTCTGGTAGTATTCGTCTTTAACATAGGAGAACGCCCATTCATGTGTAAATCTCTCCAAATTTCGGGTTAGGCCTTTCAATTTCTGAGTAACCATATAATTTCTATACTCAGTCAAGTCGTCTTGAATCCTTTTCAATTGCTCCTTGGTATCAAGTAAGATGGTATCACGTTGTATCGTTTCTTCGAGTTCAAGGATTTCTTTTAGAAGTTCCTCACTCAACCTCTTGGCAGTACTAATGATTAAAATGAGCCAATCCCTGGTACATTTATTCGCAATGTAACTCCAATCAAGTCTGAACTTGCTGTCGTCCAAAAATATTCGGGGCTCTATTCTCACAAAGAGACTCGCTGGGGCTGCTCCAGCTGTATAGTATTCGGTCATTAAAGCTCCATGTAGAGCGATCCTGACCTGTCTCTTTTTAAGAGTACTGAGACGTTCCCATTATTCCCTAGCTGGGGTGGTGCCTAGCAAGGGAGTATCAGGTAAAAGCGAGGGGCCTGCTAAAATAGCAGCTATCTGCTCATCTGTAAAAGCTAAGCAGTTTTTATCCATTGATACTTGATATACAGAAAACTCAACCCTACAGATCCACTAGAAAGTATATATTAACGTTACTCACACACAACACACATATACAGCAGGGTAGAGTCAAGGTAATACCTGGGAGCAGGTGCTACTCCGGGTGGTTTACATGCACAGTAACTAACTGAATAGGGCTCTGCCTGCCACAATGCTGGCTCCACCTCCTGCTGGGCGTCTGACGACCCTGCCCCTCACTCTGAAAGGAAAGGAGAAGCCAGGAAAACAAAGTACTCAAGAAACACCCAGAACTGGTTCAGACCGGGCTCAGGGCCCACATGCACAAAGAGAACAAAGACTTTAAGGGGTATAAGTACAGGACCCCTGACAACAGAAAATTAGATCATCCTGGTATCAAGAAGGAACCTCTGCCAAGGAGAAAGCTGAATCTTAAGAAGGAAGACTGTCCTGCTGTTGCTCTGCTGGACTGACCTGTTGCTTTGCTGCCAAGGAGAGGGGAAGGACTTTGCTGTTGTGCTGTGTCCCCTGTCTTGAAGGAATCTCCAAGGGCCTGAGAAGAGCTGGCTCCCTGTTCTGAAGTCCCAGGAACAAAAGGACTTCCCCCCCTACTTCCCTGAACTCTGCTGAGAGAGTTCTGTCCTTCCTAGAGTGCTTGATCCAGTTGTGGGGCCTCTGGAAGTTGTACCTGTGCTGGGAAGCTTGAAACTAAGTTTGAGAGACTTTTTGCAATTGAAAAGTTATTGCATCGCTCGCTGCGGAGCGCACCCCTGACAGTGCGAGAAGTTTCCCGCCGTTACGAAGGTCGAGATCGTCGTAGCGCCTGTTGCCGCTGTCAGGGTTGTCACATCCTTTGTTTGTGGGATGCACCCGATCGGTGCAGGAAGCCTAACATCGCTGCAAGTGTCGTCGCAGAGCCTGTCGTCGCTGGGTGAGATCGCCGCACTACTTGCTTGCGGACCGCATCACGTCGCTGCGAGTGTCATCGCAGAAGCCATCGCATCGAAGAGCTGCGAGAGAGAGGATCACCGCTGGTTCGCGCATCGTCGCCCCGGAGATCGTCACAGCTCCAGAGATCGCCGCATCGTACCTTTGCGAGAACAAACTTCCTACAGAACCTACGCATCGGAATCCATACAAGTGGCCTTCCTCCCCATACAGACCGGATTCATCGCAACACGCCCACTGCTGCAACGGGGCTGTCGCATCGCCTCCCCAGGGTCTCAGGAGCAACGCATCTCTTGTTTTCCACCGCACCAGCTTCTGCTTTTGGAACTTTGTCGCAACTAAAGGTACTGTGTCTGAAACGTGACGCAACTGTGAACTTTTCACGCAACTGTGGAACCTTTTATTACAACCTTAAGCACTCTTTTGAAACCATATTCTTGAACTGTGTATGTTGGATTTTTGTCGTTTTGGTCTTGTGTAGTTTAGATTAAATACCTTTATTTTTCTAAACTGTTGTGGAGTCAGTTTGTGGTGTTTTCACTGTGTTACTGTGAGTGTTGGTACAAATACTTCACACATTGCCTCCTGAATAGCCTTGACTGCTCGTGCCAAGCTACCTAGAGGGTGAGCAGGGGTTATCTCAGAGGGTTTCCTCCTTACCCTGACTAGAATCAAGGGTCCCTATTTGGACAGTGGTACCTACCTCTGCCAACTAGAGACCCCCAGTTCTAACAGTAAGTGTTTGTTTACGTCATAGAGTGTAAGTGTGAACGTGTGTGTATGTGTATGCATGTGGGTGAGTAAAATTGAAGGTCAAACAGTGTGTGATGTCACTGCCTCTAACCCTGGCATTTTGGTCGATTTGCGTTTATGACCGTACAGATTCACCTGCAAGTCCGCACAGCAGATATACAGGGCCGTAGCACTAAAAGCACGTTTACCCAACTATTCATCAGAAAATATATATTGTAACACCCCAAACACCCTTCTAAAGCAACGCCCCTGTAGGTACACCCCTTAGGTTACCCCAGTATTAGAGGCTCACGCCTCATACTTCATTTATACATCGTGTTATATGTAGTGAAGAGCTATGAACGAAAGTGATGATGTTTTAACAAGAGTCATGAAATAACCATAACAAGAGCAAGTCAGGGCTATCAGGAGTAACAAAAATGCAAGCATTGCATCAGTTTTCTCAAGCCAGTATGAATTTTCACTCAAATTCCAACTTCCAATTTATTTTGGAAAAGCACATAATTTGGTGTGTAACACTAGTTTGTCTTCTGAAAATACACAGTTTTTTCAGTTAAATATCAGCTTGCTATTTTACTGACTTCACTTGTATAGTGTTCTGATACCGACAATGGGTATCCAGTGTCAGTGGCCTAATAGTTTCACCATTGGAAGAGGTGTGCCTTGAGCAGGATTTAATGCTGGTCAGATCGGTGCTACCACATATTGATTGACAGGCTATTTCAGATCAAACGGAGCAGGTCTAAAAAGCAGTACTCATCCTTGGGAGTGAAGTGGAAAGGAATCCCAGAAGTGAAGCACCTGTTGGAGTTCCTCTGGGTTTTTTGGAAGATAAAACTCCCCAATATTGGAAGCCTAATAGGCTGGTGCCATGCAACAGAGACATCTTCTGGTCAATCACAACTCCTCAGATTTGATCCTATGCTTCAGTGAGAGCCAGTGGAATTAATTATTGGCTCCGGTCTCTGCCTGAGCTCACAGATCAGCCATAAAGCAGCATCTAGGGATTTAGAAAGACCAGCATGAAGAGCATTTACATAGTCCAGGAGATCATTTGCTACTCCATTCAAATCTAGGGCTCTGTAATCCTGTAAGAGAAAGGGAAGGATAGTTTCCTATGCACTGAACTGATAGTAGAAACGTTGGATGATGTCACATACCTGCCCTTGGAAATTCATGTCGACATTGGAAATCATGCCTAGAATTTTCACTTGGTGAGCCAAAATTATCTCCACTTTGGGAAGGGGTTGTAAAGTTAAGTTTCACACAGGAAGAACCATATCCTTGTAGAGAGTTAGCAGTTGTCCCTGTGGAGAAGAATCTGATCAACAGGATGTCATGAGCCACAGTTTCCAATGCTACTGAGAGGTCCAGCCTAACCAGTAGAAAATCGTGCCCCGCATAGCCACATTTTAAAGCACCCCCAGAGCACGAAATCCAGCAAAGACGATCAAGCCCCAATCAATAGCATGAACCCAGATTGTAATGGGGATAGACAGTGGTACCAATGGAGGAAGGCCTTCTAATGGCCAATATCTATTTCCTCAATCAATTCGACTAGGATAGGCCACGTGGTAGTTGGAATAAAATTAGCAAAAGTGTTGGGGTTTAAAGTTTGTTTCTTCAGATGTGGGATCATCTGTATACAAGGAGGACAGAAGGAACAGAGATGACACATAGATAGACCGTGAAGTTTAATTGATCACAGATAGTTGTAGCATGTTTTTTTTAAACACCACTCTAGAGTAGAGTTTAGAATTTAGGAGATTCAAGTTAAGGTAGTCAGAGAAGAATTAACAAGTTATTCATAAATTGGAGCTTTGTGTTTTTCTGGTAAGAGAGTTTTTGCTCTTGAAGAACGACTGCTTGCTTAGCAGGCATTCAAAGATTTGATCTTATAGATGAAATTTAACCCCTTCCATGCTCATGACGAGCTCAGCTCGTCATGAGGCACAGTTGAGCTGTGCTGATGACGAGCTGAGCTCGTCATGAATACATGAGAATTCCGATTTCAGCACAGGGGAAAAATAACCACAGCAGCGATGTGGTTAAAAAATATTTCAAGGTCTTTGCAAACTTACTGGGATCCTATCCTGGGACATAGGACATCTTGAGTAGTTCATGATTGTACTGACTAAGTGCACCTTTGACTCATTAACATCATCATCGATGATTTTAGCCAAGAACTGCTTTCTGGCTGAGTGACTGGTGACTAAATATGATTGTAATTGGTTGGAATAGTCATTTATTACAATGCTTATAGTATCTGATTCACCTTGCCTCAGTTCTTCAACTTACCTCTTGGTTTTCGTTAAGCACAAAGAGAGGCAGGGTGCCAAATGAGACTAGTTTAAGCTGTTGAACAAAAAGGTCTGAGTTTCGAATTGACTAAAAGACACTGATTCAAGGAGGAGGAAGCTCAAAGAACATGTATAAGTTAAATGGAGAGTAGTTCATATTCACTTGCTCTCTGAGAACATTTCCACACCAGGATTATTAATGAATGGGAAACTGGGCAGTTTAATAAGTGATTCACAAGAAAATGACCAAACTAGATACAAGGTAAGGGAGGGACCAGGGATAGAGAAGTCATTTTAAAGAATAGTGTTGGACAACTTAGTACTTTCTGCTGGGTCAACCCCAAACTTTTTGCTTTTATCCTCCTGTTTTCTGAACCTATTTTTGTTGGCTTTTAGGACTCTGCACACTTTATAACTACTAACAAGTGCTAAAATGCTTGTGTTCTCTCCTTAGAACATTATGGAATTGGGTTATACCAAAATGGCATATTTAATTTACTTGTAAGTCCCTAGTAATGTGGCATTACCTGTGCCCAGGGCATGTAAATTAAAAACTTCGGGTGGGACTGCAGCACTGATTGTGCCACCCACTTAAGTAGCCCTTTAAACATGGCTCATGCCTGCTATTGCAACCTGTGTGTGGAATGGAATGGAATGAGGATTTGTAAAGCGTGTTGGCTACCCAGGGGCGTCCCAGCGCTGTAGAGAGCTTGAACTGATCCGGAGAGGTAGGAAGAGAGAGACAGAGTTAGGTTTTAAACAGAAGTTTTGCTGAATAGCCAGGTTTTGAGAATTTTCCGGAAGGTGAGGAGGTTGGGTTCGGATCTGATATGGAGAGGGAGGGAGTTCCAGATCCTGGCTAGGTTGTAGGAGAGCAAACGACCACCACATCTGGCCTTCCTGATGCGTGGTACTGAGGCGAGGTGGGAGGTCGCGGATCTGAGAGAACGAGTGGGCTGGTAGGCTTTCACAAGGGGAGAGTTGATGGGGGGGCCTGTTCCCCAGTAAGAGCGATGTGCGATGCACATGCTCTTAAATTCGATTCTGGATCTCACCGGGAGCCAGTGAAGATCTCTCAGTCTGGCTCTTACTGAGGTTCGGCGAGGAATATCCAGGAGAATTCTTGCCGCACAGTTTTGAATAACCTGGAGTCGGTTGAGTGTGGATTGGGGTGCTCCAAGATATAGGGCATTTCCACAATCGAGGCGGGAGAGGATCAATCCTTGAACCATAATTCGTCTCGAGTGGAATGGAAGGAGAGGGAGAATTTTGCGAAGCAGTCTCATCAGCCCAAAACAAGTGGCAGCTAGCTTGGTGGCCTGATGGTTGAAGGAAAGAGTGTGGTCAAGCCAGATGCCCAGGCTCTTGATTTGCTCCTTGGGTTGCGGGGAATTGCCTAAACAGGGAGGCCAGATGGGGTCAATGGTTTTAGCGATGTTATTTCCAAGGAGCATTATCTCTGTTTTGTCCCCGTTAAGTTTGAGACAAGAGCCGGATATCCAGGTGGCGACTGCTTCCAGGCATTTGTGTAGGCTGTGATGAGAGTTTAGGGGGGGGGTCCAATGATACCACTAGCTGCGTGTCGTCCGCGTAAGAGACGATCTTCACACCAAATGGGCGGACGGCATCAGCTAGGGGGCGCAGATAGACATTAAAAAGGGTAGGGCTCAGGGAGGAACCCTGAGGCACTCCACAATTAAGGGGTTAGTTTTAAACTGCCATTTCGACCTGGCAAAGTAAACCTTTTGCCAGGCCCAAAATGGCCCTTCTGATACATATAAGTCACACCTAGTGAAAGGCCAGGACAGCCCAGAGGGCAGGATGCAGTAATTTTATAAAGTTGGACATGTACTTTTAAGTTTTACATGTTCTGGTAGTGAAAAACTCTTACATCTGTTTTATATCGATGGCAAGTCATACTTCTCTCATAGGATATCATTGGTATTCCCATATCACCTTTAATAATCTGAAATTTCCAATGGGAACAGGTAGCCAGTTCATGTTTTGAGTCTTTGGAATAGTAATGAAAAATCCTCTCCTATGGTAAAGTTGGATTTTAAATTACAATTTTGAAAATGGCACTTGTAGAATGCCTGCACCCTGTCTCTAAGTCATGTGAGTGAGTGTAGCTGGTAGTGGGGCTTCGTGTATTCCTCCAAATACAGCCGACACATATTAGAGAGCTTAGGTTTGCCTGAAAGGGCTATCACTGGCAGGATGGGAGGGCAGAGCTAAGCACAGCCCTACTTGCACTTCAATAAGCTGTATCCTGCCTCCACGCAAAGGGCTGCATAACCACTGTACTTAGCCAGGACAGGGAATTCAGGATACCTAGGGGCATCAAAGTGAAGCCTCTAGAGGTTTCTTCCACTTCAAAGGAAGGCCTAGGTATAAATATTATTATGATCTTTAATTCCCCAGTAACCACACGCCCAAACCCCACAATTAGAGTGACCAGGTTGGAAAGGGTTAAGATTTTTGATTACTTAGGGGTAACTATTAATGAAAGTATGACGTGGGCCCCTCACCAAATCAAATCCCAACTCAAACAGGCACAGCTAATAGGGGGTATTTTTAAGCTCTCTAATTCATCCACAATCAAACCCATTTGTCCTCCAATTGAGATTTATAAAACACAAGCAAGAGGTGCACGCACCTATGGGGGCGAATTATGGGGGCATGTCTGTAGGTCTGACATTGTCATCACAGAAAATAAATTCCTCAGACAACTACTAACTTTTCCCCCTAGTACTCCCCTGCTACCTCTCAGACTCAACGTGGGCCTTAGACCAATAGATGAGGTCTTGGGTCTCAAGCCACTGACATTTTGGCGGAGGTTATGGAGCACGCCGGAGCTCCTGAACTACAGGCAGGAACTCCTAGAAATTTTAAATTTGGCAAATGCGGTGAAAATGTCATGGCTTGATTATATTAAAAATTAATTCATCAAGCTAGGGGTCCCAGAATTGTGGTATGACCCCGAAATTGCCTGCACCAGGGTCTCAAGAAAAAGCTTATCAAAACTCTATTATGATAATAAATTATTCACCTTAATACGCAATGTACAAACCGGCACTTTAACCGACTGTTTTTAAAGGTAAAAGACTGTTACTACTTTGAACGTGTCCTGGATGATATTTTCCCTGTTCTAACTAGGAAGTTGTATTTACAGTGGAGGTATGGAATTTTACCAATTAGAGTTTTTACCACCAAATGGTCTCCATCCTCCCCGGAAAATTGTCCCAGCTGCGACTGTGATTTGGAAAATGACCTACATATGTTCTTTTGTCCTGCCTATCAAAGAAAAAGGAGGTATTGGCTTGTCCCCCTATGCAGAAGTATGGGAATCACATACTGCATGCAAGCCTATCGTATTTTAAAAACAGATTTATCTAGCAAGGTTGTTTTTGGTGTAGCAAAATTCCTTGCTGCAATATGGGTCAAGCGCAGGGCTTTAGTAAAACACTCCTAATCTTAATCTTTGCACATGCACTTTTCAAAATACTTTTTAGAATTGACGATGCAGATGTTTATTGATTGATTTTGAATAATGTATAACATTAATTGATGTGCCTATTTTGTATTATTCATCATCCAGGTATTTTACAGATTTTACAGAATGTTGTTCTTATTACTGTATGTACATCTTTTTGGGCAAAAACTGCAGAAATAAAGATAAATGAAATGAAATGAAATAAAGATTGAACGTCAGACACCAACTCTTTAGTACACTTCTGGAACTGTGGATACTCTGCAAGGAAGAAGGACCGCTGGGCTGCTGGAAGGACTGCCACTCTGCTGGACTATTGCTCTGAAGGACTGCTGCCATACTATGCTGACCTGCTGCCTGCTGGCCTCTTGCTTGAGTGAGCAGGACTGGACTTGAATCTGTTGGCCCCTAGACATCAGAGTGACTGTAAGGGCTAGCTGGCTAGCCTCCTGACTAGAGCCTCAGGAACAGAAGGCTCCAAAAACCTTTATTCAGCACCTGGACTCTGTTGTCTGTGAGTCCTACTCTGCCAAGTGGTGCCACCCCAGTCCTGGACCCTAGGATGTGGGCTTGATCGTGCTGTACCAGCCCATCCGTGGATCCAGTAGAATTGACACATCACCTCTGTTGCTTGGCACAACCCCAAGCAGAACCAGCTCATTGCCTCTCCTGCTAGACTTTTCTCAGCACAAAAGGCCTCCGCATTGACCTTGCAGCTTGTATCAGAACCTCCACTGTGTGAAGCTTCACCAATGCGGCCCTTGCATTTCAGATCTTTTGTAGACTGCAGCATCAATGACGACTCAGGTTCTTGCATGGTAGTCTCCAGCTCTTTGAAACCGAAGCATTGCCTAGACTACACGGCTCATCCTCGGCACCGGACTTAGCATCGCAAGCCCACGTCAAGGGGATCCTTGCTGATAACGCAGGACCTCGCATTGCAGCTTTACAGCTCCTCGGAACTAATGCATTCCCCCCGCTTTGCGACACATCCTTGACGCTGGACCTCGCAAACTTCAGCGAAAGGAATTTAAGATACTCTTGTTCAGCAGGCCTAACTGGGTCCCTGTGGCTGCCCCATTCTCTACTATGGCAGGTCTGAACTTGTGACTTTGTTAGGGTCTGGCCCGACCAGATAGCCACAGTTAGCTCATTGTGTTTTTTAGAGCATTTTTCACTGAAAACATTAAACTTGCATATCTCCGGTTCTACGAATTGGATTTTTGTTCTTTTGGTCTTGTCTCATTTATTAAAATGTGTTCTATTTGTCTAAACTGTTGTGGGATTTTGCTTGTGTTGTGTTTTTACTCTGTTACTGTTTGTGTGGTGCATAAATACTTTACAATTTGCCTCTAAGTTATGCCTTACTGCTTTGTGCCAAGCTACCAGAGGATTGGGCACTTGTCAATTTGGGGTTTGCTTGTGCCTCACCCTGACAAGTTTTCAGCTTCCTCAAACAATAATCCCCATTTCTCAGAAATATGTTATGAAGTAGAAAATATTTTGAGAGAGGAGGATTCTGGAGCAGGCACGGAAGGCACAAAAATTAGAAAGCCAAAAAAAATCAGGACACTAGCTCAGGCTACCAACACCTAAGGCTACATGGATCGCCACCCTGTATGGATAACACGAAATGCCTAAATGTTAACTGTTTTATATGTCTGTAAAAACCCAATAAAAATAATATTTAAAAAAAAATGGAGGTGTCTATATAGTGAACGAAAACAAAAACAGTAAAATCGGTGAAGCAACATTAACCCCTTGGGCGCGGCCGCGATTCTGCGCCTGTGCTGCGTTATTTTGAAGTGGGCGGGATTATGATGGCCCCCAGCCATCAGCACACGCCCACTGTGATGCATGATGGCTGGGGGCCGTCATCAGCATCGAAGGGGTTAATAAATCATTGGAGAGTTTGTAGTTTAATCCTAGGATAGTAACCACAGCTAATTTAGCCCAAAAAGAGGCAGCAATACAAACCACCAAATATTGCCACCCAGGGCAATAGCCACATGCATCACTTTATGAACAGTAATTGTTTTGTCAAGTTACCACTAGTCCCCTACTCCCCCTACTCCCCTTGTCCCCCTACTCTGTTGTGATATATTACCTAGTAACCCAGTGGTACTAGGAAGTTAATGATCACATTGCTGAAAAGTTGAAGCCTCTTTCAATAAACCACATAATACAATGCGTCTGAATCATTTGAAACAGCACCCAGTGATGCTTAATAGTTAAGCGGGTGTTCAGCGCACATTACATCTGAGTGTGTATGTGGAAAGGATGCCTGGGGCCAAACATGGATATATCGTTTAACTGATAGGAGTGAATAAGGTCTACATCTGTGTTCCTCTGGTGTGTGTGGTCTGCAGCTTTTCCTTAGTTCACTTTTCTACTCCTCACTGATCTTATTTATTTGTTGTTTTGTGGGGTGTGAAAGACACACACACAACCTTGTTGGCTGTTTAAGCTTTTGGGTCTGTATTGTTGTTGAACATCCTGGTATCAGAGTTTTCTATTGTGTTTTTGTCAGGTGCAGGAAGCACAAGCAGACCTACACCAGGCCCCTGAAAGTCCAAAATAAGTGTATTTTGTTTGAGTTTTTAGAAAGGGTTGTTTCCCTGAGCGAGCAGCATCCCTTGCTTGCAGTGTCCGCTTGTGGAGGTGCTCCGTATGTGTATAATGTGTATTGTTCCTGCTCATGGGTTAAATTTTAGGTTTCATCTGCACAGCGCTTGCACTGTGCTTGAGAAATCTATTGTTTTAATATAAACTGAAAAGGGACTTACATCCTGCCTCCTCTGTTTCCTAGATTCTCATTAGTTCTTGTGCGTCCCACTTACCTTTTCTCCATTTCTATTGGCTGCAGCATATTTTCCTGCATTTACCAATGCTTGTTCCTTGTCTGTTTCTCTTATCAGTTTCCCGCTGCCGAAATACTGTCAACGTCCACTTTGGTGGAAGTATATTTTCATAAAGTTTTGCCTTTTACTCTTGCAGCAAATTTATATAACAATTTATCACCCAGAGAGATTAAGTGATTTGCATAGAATCACAGGATGCTGAGCTGCGTCGCCGAGACTTGAACTAGGATCACCAGCTATCAAATCAGCAGGTCTCCTGGTGCACCAGATTCTCTCCACTCCTGTGTTTTCTGCCAGGGAGATCTTTCCTTCTCCATGACTATGATTGATGAAAACAAGTTTTATTATTACATAGGCAATACCCATGCATTACCAATGCTTGTTGTTTTTGCTCAGCGGCTGTTTGTCCCATGTGGCGAGTGAAGTGGAATTCCACGAAGACGTATCTTTTTTTTATCTTGCTTTTCCCTCTGTCATTGGAATTGTCTTTCCTACAATGTGTGTGTGTTTAGAGTGGTACAAATCATTTACCACAAAAACACATCTTGGCGCTTCGATCAGCCTCTTGTTTGGGAAGAGATGTGGGAAATGGACATGTGTTTCTTGCACTTCAAGGTTTTTTGCAACACAGCAAACAAGCTACTTAGGGCCAGATGTACGACCATTGATGTTTGCGACTCGCAAATTGCATTACATTTGTACAACAGTGCCAAAGACACTGTTAGCGATTTCTAATGGGGTCGCAAATTGCATGTCTCATGTATATTAATGAGGCACTCGCAATTTGCGACCCCATTAGGAATGGATGACCCTCCCAGGCATGGTGGCCTGCTGGGCTCAGCAGACCTCCATGTCTGATACTGCTTTAAAATAAAGCAGTTTAAAAAAAAAATGCAGCCCGTTTTCCTTAAAGGAAAACGGGATGCATTTAAAAATTGAAAAATGAAACGTTTTTGTTTCATTGTTTAAGGTCAGGTAGTGGTCCCTGCGGAACCCCTTCCCATTTATGAGTGCTTTACCATCCTCCTCTGTTTTGGGACCGCAATTGCTCATACTCGCTATTAGGAAGGGATGCCCTTGGAACGCCCCTTCCTAATAGAGAGTCGCTGATCCTATTTAGCGAGTCGCAAATCAATTTGCCACTCGCTAAATAGGGTTGGTACATGGCCCATTTGTTTTTTGCGTGCTCAAACGGGTCGCAAACCCCTATGCAAAAAAAGGTTGTACATCTGGCCCTTAGTCGCCGGCTCTGTTTTTGCTCCTACACTGATTGTGGCAGGATTTGTTTTTTATTCTGTGGCCACTGCGATAAGTGCATTAAATGGCAATAAATGTAGCCATGGAGCGAATGTTTGATGATACTGTATTGGCTGTGTCAGACCGGTTCCTGTTAAGTATATGTTGCTTGAGCCCCGAATTGCTTTTCCTTTTCATTCTGTCACTTGTAGTCAAGTATTTTTCAAAAATAAGAAGGAGCCAAACTCTTCAGGAATTTAATCCTGCTTCAAAAAACGTAGTCGATGCACTTTGAGCCTTCTATTTAGAATTTCAAACCCCAGTAGCCAGGCCCCATTTTAGAAAGAACATTTAAGCAGTTGGCCTAAAGAGCTGGGCAGAAACAGTGGTGCTGAAACAAATTTCAGAGTGGGGGTGCTGCTATCAATGTTACAATTTTGCAGTCATAGGGATTGTGAAAAATCCAAGTGTCACACAAAGAACAAGTGTAGCAAATGAGGCCCACCCATTCGGTAGAAGAGTGCTAAGGGTGTTGCATAGAGTAGGTAGCTAGTGGTGCATTTTGGAGCACACTGTCACAAATAACTTGCTAAAGCAAGGTGTGGTTGCACACTGTCCTTGTCTGTCTTGAGCACCGGTCCTTGTGTGCGTACCATCCAAATACTTTTTAGTGCCTGGAGAGGTAATAGTGCAGCCAGGTCCCGTCCTCGTTGTCCCAGCAGCCCACATGCATATGGGGCACCATTGGCCCACACAGAGATTCATAGTCGAGGTGACAAAGTTGTGTTTATGTTTGAAATACCCGCTGCCCTGTTTTGACACGGTCCGGCTGTATTACACCTAAAAAATTGGTGAATTCTGAAAGAAATGTGAGCATGAGAAGCGGACCGAAAGATGTACACAGCAAAAGAAGGCGACCAAATAAGCATGCCATTGAGAACTGAGACCAGAAGGTACTGGGGAACTTTACATTGCATAAGGACACATTTATTTGTGTTTTTTAGGTACGGGGAGATTAAGCGCTTTGCCCAGAATCACACGCTGTTGAGCCGATGCCAGGACTCGAACCTGGCTCCTCAGTTGCACAGTGGGAAGCAATGTCACATCCTATCCCCAGAGAAGAGTGTTGCTTGCCATCCTCAACCACCCCTGTGCTGTTTTAAGGCATTCGGCACAGCGGCAGGGGCTGCTGCGAAACGTGTCTTAAAACCAAAGCTCTATGGTGTGTCCAGCATTGACCACATCGTAGGGCATTGCTTTTATTTACTTTAATCCATGTTGCACAGCAGCCTGTGCTGGTGTTGAACGTCTTTAAAAAACATTAAAAAAAAAGCCAGATAGCTCGTTCAGACCCATGCAGCACAGCCATGTTGCACAGCAGTCCGCGCTGCTGTGCAACATCTTTAAAAAAACCTTGACAAAGTCAATAGTTCTCGCATAGGTAAAACCTATTGGCTTTGCCAATGCTTGTTAAACTGAGAAATGTGGACCGATGGCTATGTATGCCACCATACTGTGCCTTCTGTGGGGTTATTGGTTTAGCGCATGATTGACATACACCAACGAACACTATGGGAAAATAGCAATATAGTTTCTTTAAAGCACTCTGAAACCACAAGATTGTGAATAAGTGACACTGTAAACAAGTTATTCATTCTCATTTGATAACTTTATTTCGGTCGTAGACCATAAAAGTGCAGATAAAATACGTACAAAGCACAGTAATAAAAGCAATAAAAATGAGCAGTTGATATTAAGGATAAAAAGTTATTAAACAGTAAGTTAGCAAAAGACAAATCTGATAAAAGTATTTTAAAAAGAAGGACAATTGATCCAGAATGCTTCCGTTAACCTTAAAGAAAACCTTTCCTTCTACGCCACATACCATGTAGGAAACGGGAAACAGCGAAGACAATAGGGGGGGAGGTGTCGTACGTTAAAACTCTACACGCCTGCACACCTTGCCTAAGTCCAAAATTTCTACATAATGGGATCACCCAACATTTTCGTATTTTACTAAACACTCGGCAAAAAAACATAACATGGACAACATCTTCTCGGGTGCAATTACAAGCTGGGCAGGTTCCGTTTTCTGTTCTGGCCCATTTCGAAGTGAATGCCTTGATAGGTAGGCAACCATGCCTCAGTTGAGTGTATAGTTTCCTCGCGAGAGGGGGTTGCACTAGATCTAGGAATTCCTCCCTCCGAGGATCAATTTTTACTAGCAGAAACTCTGCGGACAGCCTACCCAGGGTTGTTGAGCGTTGTAGAGCAAGAAGGTTTTGGTGTCTCACCAAGGTTAGCAGCTGTTACCTAGGTATCCTCGGGCAGCTCAGCTCAGGAGTCTCCCATAGCTGGGGCAACCCTACGTAGATGGAAAGAGCCTTGATGTGCGATAACCAAGGAATGTTTTTATTTATTATTTGACCCCAGACCTCCAAAAAGTCTGCTCTGTAGGCTGACAGCTCCGGTACAGACCAGAACCTTCTCCAGTAGAGCAAGGGCAGTGCAGCTACCAGTTCCTTAACGGACTCGAGGCCCAGATCAAGTCGCAAGGGTGTAAGTGGTGTGCTTTGTGGTAGGCCCACCAGATTCCTCATAAAGGACTGTTCAACCCTTAGGAGGCTCGATGTGTTCTTATGTCCCCAGAGTTCAGCGCCATACATAGCTGCTGTCCTGGCCTGGAGTCCATAGATCTCAAGGACAGGAGCTACTGGTTTGAAATCCGATGATTTGTGGAGTTTACCTATACCACCTGCTATCTGTGAAAGTTTAAGGGCAGATTTAGAAATTTGGTGGCCCCATTCAAAATCTTCTGTCAGAGTGACGCCAAGGTTGACAAAAGTTTTGACCCGCTCCAGGGGGATGCTGTGCAGGGCAGGGTTTGGACGGGTGTGCCTCGGGGGATTGAATATCATAAACTTGTTTTTTTCCAGGTTGACCTCCAATCCCCGTGAGGCACAGAATGCTACAAACCCGTCCAAAACCCGCTGGATGCCGTTTGTTGTTCTGGATAACAGCAGAGTGTCATCCGCGAACATCAGAGCGGGTACCCGACCAGTAGCCAACCAGGGGGCATCATTATCCTTAACACCATTTAAGGCGTCCACAAGGCCATTGATGAAAAGACTAAAAAGAGTGGGGGCCAGGACGCACCCCTGTCGGACACCCCTAGATACAGGGAAACGGGCCGAGATCCCCATGTCTCCCACACCTAACCTGGGCATAGTTTCCAGCGTGAAATCTAATCAGGACGTTAAGTAAATAGGGCGGGAGGCCCAAATCTCACATCACTTTCCACAATCTTTCCGTGGGCACAATGTCGAAAGCGGCCCGCAGGTCCACAAAGACAAGGTAGAGGCTGCCACCCTCTACTCTTGCAGTTTTCCAAAATAGGACCTGGAGCCTGAAGATTTGGTTCAGGGTCGAGATGCCAGATCTGAATCCGACCTGGAGAGTAGTCAGTAGTTCACGTTCCTCCATCCACCCTTGTATCCTGTCCAATATGATCCTACCCATCAGTTTTTGAGTTGTGTCTATAAGGCTAATGGGCCTATAATTTGATGGGGTTAACGGACAACCCTTCTTATAAATGGGGACGATCTCAGCTCCCAACCAGGTGTCCGGTAGGACAGACCCCCTAAGGACCGCATTGAACAGGGTAGCAAGGTAAGGTGCCCAGATTTTTGGCTGGGAGCGAAACAAGTCTCTGGGCAGTCTATCAAGGCCCGGAGCTTTGTTTGGGAGCAGTCTTTCTATGGCAGATTCCACCTCCTTCTGGGTAATACCCTCTGGTATTTCGGGTGGAGTCGCCTCCAGAGTATCCAGGTGGTCCAGCCGCAACCCCACGCCAGAGGCCCCTACCAGTCGATGCTCATGGAGGGGGTCTGGGGCAGGGGATGGCGGGAGGGCCATAGCTCCTTCCAGGATCTAATCATGCGTCCCTGTCATACTAAGCTCTCGTGCATGGTTGGGACCAAGGCATAAAGAATCGTCACATTCCAAACTTGTATAAAGTGCTCCGAAATGTGCCTCCCATACTGAGGCCGCAATATTGGGGAAATGGCCTGTCCTCCCCCTTTGCACCTGAGCTAACGATGGCCCAAAACGACTTGGCGTCCTTAGAGAGGAGCGCAGATCTCAAGTCCTCCCACCTTGTTTCCTCCCACTCCCTCTTGGCCAAAATAATTGCCTTTTTATAAAGGAGTCTAGATAGCCTAATTCCTACACTATCTTTGGATTTAATTGCCGTGAGGAGATCCCTTTTTGCTTTCTTACAGGTGTCGTAAAACCAAGGGTGCGCCTTAGTCCCACGCCGTTTGTTTCAACTTACTGGGCAAAACACATCCCCCAGTGCCACAGCCAACTGCCTATGTTTTTCAACGGCTTGCCCGTTAAGAGCCGGATCACCCATCTCGATAATCCGAGGAACGGCGATCTGGTATATTTTGGCAAGCCAACTAGTGGAGTCCCAGAAGTGGGGCCATTTAACCCTACGCCTGTTGTTCGCAACCATAAGGGGTAAGATCTCGGTATTATGTTTGGGATCTGGGTTTGTCAACCCAAAGGTCCCTGGCTTAAGAGTTAGGACAAGGGCATTATGATCACTATCTTGCATCGGTAAGACCCTAAATTCCTTCAAGCTATCCCAGTGTTTTGCTTCCATCATAATATAGTCAATGATCGAACTTTGATATGTCCTGTTGAACGTAACTGACCCTGGACAATCAGGGTCCAACCTCCCATTGCACGCCCGCAGAGACGTTGCAAGGGAAAAAGATTTGATTTGCAGGACCAACGGGGTCCATGCCCTAACAGGAGGGATCTTGGGATCGGGATGCGCCAAAACGAGTCTTCATCATCCTGGTCGCCCGTCTCAGGACTGCCCAAAGGCTCGAATTGGCAATTAAAGTCACCACCGAGGACTATAGTGATTGAGGGGTCTAGTGCCTGGATAAAAAGATCCAGTGCATTGATTGTATTTGACTCCTGCTCGTTCCTAACTGGCCTTGAGTAGATATTTATTATAACTATTTTAGGCTTGTTTTGGGGTGATAATAGCACACATTGGACGTCTGGAGAATTAGTTTGTATTTGAGTAGCCTGGATGCCCAAATGAGTGCCTATCCAAATCGATAGGCCACCAGATGGGCGGCCTCTGCCCCTAGTTACAGCCAAGATATCGAAGGTTGCATAGCCTGGGCTACCACTCTCCTCTAGTGCCCACGTTTCTTGCATCAGGCAGATGTCATGTGTTGACATGAAGGAGCCCCACTCGGGTATGAGCAATTTATTTTTCAACCCAGCTATATTCCATGAGAGGATTTTTAGACATCCATCAGCAACCTCTACATTAGCTTGTGGTTTCCCTGTTCCTTTTACAGGGGGGCTATCGCTACTAGCAGTCCTTAACTGGGTTTTCTCATCCCTTATTTCCACACTAAATACATCCCTTATTTCCATACTAGAAGCATCCCCCATGGGAGTCCGAGTTCACAACTGATACTCAAGTTCCCCCTTTTCTCTACTTCCCTCCCTAATCAAGGAATGGGGTATTGTTTCTTCTCTGGGGGAAATAGTTGTGTCATTTTCCTCTAGTGCAGTAACAGTTATACATTTTCTGCTAGCAATTTTTAGTGGAGAATTCTCATTCGTCAATCTACCCCCTCCAACACACTGAACCTATTCCTGTGAGTTAACAGTGAGAGGGAGGAATTATATGGATATGTGTCCTCCCAAGTTGTTAGCCCCTGTTGCATTCTATGTGGGGGACACTGTATTGGACAATTTTAGAATAGGTTGACCTCGAATGAGGAACTGGGTAGAGGTAAGACAAGTGGAATGGGAGGATTTGAGTATTTAGTCTACTGGGAGATATACTACAAATGTATTCCACAGCGGAGGTGTCCCTAAAATTTATTACTACGCTATCTCCTACAATTGTTTTGGGTCCTCTCCCGATCCATTCTATTCTTCTGACAGTAAGTATTTCCCCAGAAACATTTGGAGGTAAAGGCCTATTTACATTGAGCCATTGTATACACATGTTTTTTAAATCAGTGTGGTCTTCTCTTTTTCCCTGGCTTAAGGGCGGAAATCCTGTAAGTACTACGACATAGGGGAGGGATTCAGGGGGGAGATTGATGATAGGCAACTCCGATGAAATAACTTTAGATGGTACATTTCTATTGGTTATGTTTCGGTGTGCAGATGCCTCCCTCACTAGTTTGCTATTTTCACTTCCTATTTTTCCCTCCCTAGACGTAGATTTGGTTTTATCAGGAGTGGGGATAGGATTTCCGACTACCTGATTGTTTTGAGCAAGTGTATTAGTGTTAAGTGGGGGGCTAAGCGAGTCACGTGCAGGCTCAGTATTAGCCGATGGAACTCGTGTACTTTTATTCCGTATAGCACTATTTTTGGGTGACGCTGCCCTATCACTGGGTTTATTCTTTGCTGTACCACCAAGCTCGCTAGAAGCAAGGTTCCCCATTGGATTCGCGGGCTGTGCTGTCCCTACACCCATATTGTTAAGGGTAGAAACTAGTCTATCTATCTTAGATACCAAAGGTTTAATGTGTGTGCCAATAATCTGCTCCATACGGGCCTGAAGATCAGCGACCAAGTTGGTAGCTCAGACCAGTGCACCCACAGTCGGTAGGGAAGTGCTAACAGTAGCTGTTACAAGGTCGTGTTTAGACATACTCCTTTTACCTAGTTTTTTTGATAGTCTGGCTTTCTTGCTTCTGGGGCATGGTTTATTTACTACAGTGATTACCCGGGGAAGGGGAGAACTAACAGCAGGCAGGCTAACTTCTATATCTACGGAGGTTCTGATCCTTGGGGGAAAACAAGAGCTGTGGAGTTCTAAGCACTGGCCAGCCGAAATGGGCCCTATTCCAGCGGCATCTGAGCATGTTCGCAACCTGGGAGTGACTATAGATAATGGGCTATCAATGCAAGCCCAAGTGAAGAAAGTGGCGGCCACCTGTTTTACAATCTTGCGTTGGCTGAGGAAGATTCTCTGGATGCTGCCTGTGGACACCCAGAGGTCTGTGGTTAATGCCTTGGTGACCTCCCGGTTGGATCATGGTAACGTGCTCCACCTGGGGGCGACCAAGGCAGTTACTAGGCGCCTCCAATTGGTCCAGAACGCTACGGCGCGTTAACTCTGCGGCTGAAAGAGAAACGACCATATTTCAGGGCGCCTAAGCAAGCTTCACTGGCTTAGAGTGGAGAGCCGTGTGAAGTTTAAAGCTCTAAGTTATATGTACAAAATCAAATCTGGTACGGCTCCCAGATATCTGCAATCTCTGGTAAATATGTATTCTCCTGCACGCACACTTCGTTCATCCTCCCAAGTTCTTTTTTCCGTGCCAACGGTCAGATTCTCAAGGATAGGCGGGAGGTCCTTTGCCTTTATGGGTCCCAGGCCCTGGAACTCCCTCCCCTTGGGCATTCGATCTGAAAGCTGCTATGGCCGCTTCCGGAAAGCCATCAAAACCTGACTATTTAATCAGTAACCCGTGGTTCTGCCGTGTCATGTGGCTCTTGCCTCCGCTAGTGCCGGGAAACCCTTTTTGGGTAGCTGTCGCGCTCTATAAGCTGAAAAAATAAATAAATCTATAGGGGCGTCTATTGGAGCCTGGGCACGGGGCAACTCAGAAAAGGACGATGTAAGGAAGGAGCTTGAATCAGGGGGGTTAATTACAATAGCTGAGTAGTCCCTCACTTGTTCGGGCAGGGAAACAGTAGGAGTAATTGGTAGTCTTCTCTCTGTATTTTCTATTGCCGTTACCAAAACCCCGATAGTTTTTTGCAACATCTTATCAATAGCCGTTAGGCTAGGAAGAGGTTGTGGTGTTGCTGCCTGCAACCTGGTATTGGGACGAGGTGCAGCGGGTTTTTGCTTTTTACCCATGTGGCTCATTTTTACAGGTAAGAAATAAAGGAAGGGTAGTCCCTGCCTAATGAGCGCTCCCTCCTAGCCCCAAAAGAAGAATTGGAAACAATAAAAGCCAAGCAATAATTGGTCCGAGTAACAGTACCTTTGGTATATTGACCACTCTGCGTGGTTGTCCTTGGAGGTTGTAAGGGGGGTGGCCCGTCCCGTTCACTTCTGTCCCCTGACGGCCACAGACGGCCCGCCCTTTGCCCGGGCTTCGCCCTGCACCGCCCGTGTGCGTCCCGCGAGGCGGGAGGAGCCTCTCCCTTTTGAGCACCTTCGGGCGCGAGAGTCAGTGCAGGTGGGCGTGTCACCGCCGAGGGTCCTGGGAGCTGTAGTCTCCCTCAACAGCGGCCGCGTGATGGTGTGGGCGGCGGCAGGGGAGGCAGACAGCGGGAATAACAGCGCTTCACAGGTAGGCAGTCAAATACCAGGTATGCCCCAAAAGCTCCGCAACTACGGCCAGAGTCCCCCGCTCCGCCGCAGGGGCCTCTCCCTTTTGAGCGCCTCTGGGCGCGAGAGTCAGTGCAGGTGGGCGTGTCACTGACGAGGGTCCTGGGAGCTGTAGTCTCCCCCAACAGCGGCCACGTGATGTTGTGGGCGGCGGCAGGGGAGGCAGACAGTGGGAAGAACAGCGCTTCACAGGTAGGCAGTCAAACAGCAGGTATGCCCCAAAAGCTCCGCAACTACGGTCCCTTGGCAACAATACACTAGCTTTACTAGAGAACACTTACTAACATAACAACTCACATGGAACAATATATTAGGGGGGTGGCCCAGCCCATCCTCGTACTGTCTCGGACGGGCTCAGACAGTCCCGCCCTTGGCCCGGGCTTCGCCCGGTGCGCTGCTAAATAGCGCGATCACCACGCCTCCCCTAGCGGCAGCTGTATTCAATCAAGGTCCGACGCTCCCTGGGACTGCGCGCCCCACCAGGGATCAAAGATCGTAGCCCAGCTGCGGTGATCGCATGACAGGCAGCCCGGGAGTTCTGCAGCAGCGTCAAAGGGCAGTGTTCCAGGTGGTAGCCCAGGTAGGAATGACCCACGCCGCGGGGGTTGAGGCAGAGCTAAATAGCGCAATCACCATGCCTCCCCCAGCGGCAGCTGTATTCAATCAAGGTCCGATGCGCCCTCGGACAGCGAGTCACACTAGGGATCGAAGATCGCAGCCCGGTTGCGGTGATGGCGTAACAGCCAGCTTGGGAGTTTTGCAGCAGTATCAAAGGGCAGAGTTCCAGGTGGTCTCCCTGGTAAGAATGACCCAAGTTATTGCCATTATTATTGTTACTATTATCATTATTTTCACAGCTGTCAAGTGGCCTCGTATGATAGAGGATTATTTAATAATCCCTAGCTTATTGAGGGCCTGAAAAGCCATCCTTCTAAATGGCAAATTAGAAACTACAAGTTCCAGCATGCAACATGCGGCTGGTTCAAAAGCTAAGGCATGATGAGGAGCCTCCTGGAATCTATAATCATCCAATAATCTAAAGGCAGAACTGATGGAGAACAGGTGTGGAGTTGGAAGCTATGCTGGGTGTGTGTCGAGAGTAGGAGTTGCACACCCTGTTATTGTTTGTGGGTCCTAACGTGCAGACCTTCTTGTCTGTGTCTGTGGTACAAGGGCACATTTTCAGTGCATTTTCAGGGCTGTGCTTTCCCTGATTGTTTTTTAGTCCAGTCCCAAAAGTTGCCTCTGCATGACAGATGTGCTCCAAGGCGGAGTTTGACAGTTGTTAAGTTCAGCACATGGCAGGCTCCAGCATACAACCACCAAAACACAATCTGCAAACAGCCTACTAAAATATGCACAATCTATTTCTAAAAACAAGCACCACATCTACGGCCTAAACACAGACACACAACCTGACTTGCTCTTCATAACTAGGGCCACTGGAATTATGTGGCAGTGGAGGGCCTAATTATGCAGCAGGTTTGAGTAAATCAATCGCCAGGAAAAGGCAAATTATGCGGCGCAATGCAGCACATTTGTATCTGTAATAATTAATTATTTTGCAATTTTTACACTATCTGAGTATTGGTGGCACCTCATTAGTACCAGTTTAACACCCAAATACAGCAATAAGCAACAAAAAGGTGAGCAACCATCCTTTGCAATGGGCTTTCTACTGCGTGTCGCCACATTTTTAGTAATTTTAGAACCGTATTAGCTAAAAACAAATTTTTTTGTTAACATTTGCAGATTATGCAGCAGATGATAGATTATGTTGCAAATATATTATTAAGCGAAAAATTTCACGGCCACTCAATCGTGTAATGTCAAAGGCCCTGTGCATATCAGAATCATGTTTGGGGGATGACATAACTCAAGTATTCTACCAAGATGCTCCTCCTGCCTAGCAAACTCTCACAGATAATAGCATAGGCAAAAGAGGAGGTGGACTAGATATTATATTTAAGGAAACAATAATTCTTCACCAAATCTGGCAAATTTTTCATAAAAAGGTTGTGAGGCCCTCAACACCAGAGGCAACCTTGCACCAACTTTCTCCTGTAACTTCCTCCTTCTTTGCAGAGCACCACCTAGCAATGGCATATTCCCTGACACATTTCTAGACACAGTTTCAAAACTTCTGACACTACCCACTAACCTAGTCATCTGTGGTGAACTAAAGTTATGGTTTGAAAAACCTAACATGCCCCTTCCCAGATCTATCATCACTAACTGAAACACACTGAACCTACATCTGATAGTCCCCAAGCCCACAAACGTCGCTGGACACATCCTAGGTGTAATTGTTGCCAATCAAGAACTAGTCACTTTCCAAAGGATTACTCCAATCACGTGGTCAGGCCACCAACTGGTAGCTTTCCAACACAAGCCACCACAACTCTCCATACCTAAGACCACCTTATCAGCACGCATATATCAACCGTGAAAAAAACTGAATTTTGAGGAACTAAAACACAGCTAAAACCAACACAGATCTGGACACAATAAATTCACTTCAAAAACTCTATGAGTGGCTCGTGGAAGCTTTTGATATCCTAATTCCACTAAAAACAACAAAACATGTCAAGAGAAAACAAGTACCTTAGATGAGAACTAAAAAAATTAAAACAACTATCTGCAAAGCTGCAAAATATCTGGCTCAAAACAAACAAAACTCAGGACAAACATCCCCTACACAAACACAACAGAAAGTACAAGTCTTCTATCAAAAAAGTGAAACAAAATCTACCATTCAAACAGAATCAGAATGCAAAGTAGGCAAAAAAGAATTTTATAACATTCTCACAGACTTTCGCAAACCAAATTGAACACAACAAAACCACCCGGTTTCACCAAGAATTTTCTGACAAACAATTGCACAACAGTAATGAAGCACTGGGGTTTGCCCTAATACCCCTCCACCGTCTGGGCAAAGAAGCATCAAACTATGAAAAACAATGATGTGGAGGAATAGATACATTCATACTAGCAATAGGACACATTAAATTAATCCTATTCAATGGTACATAGTCCCATTATATTTGTTTGTATTTTAGTGAAGCACATACCAACATTTATTCCTAATTAGAACAATTACTAAATTCTTTTAATTGTTCTCAAATTAATGCCAATCCAAAATAATACATAAAAGGTACACAAACAGTTACATACAATCACTTAATCATATATTGTTTCCTACCCCCCAGTTTTCAGTATTGTGTTTGCTCTCATACTAACGGCAATCCACTGCGATGAAATAATATACACACATGAAGTACAAACTACACCTCTGAAACCATTTTAAAGTGTGTATGTCAAATTTTAACACAGCGTTTTTTATTCAATGATTTCCTCCATGTTCCAACACCCGATGCGTTTCGGCCCTTTCACCCGGGCCTAGTCAAGACAAGGGTATAAGGAACAACCTAAGAATATTTATCCAAATAAACATCAGTTGCCTACGTATGTGTTCAAAGAAGTTGGCATTATTTTTAGAACAATTAAAATATTTTAATATTTGTTCCAATTGGGAATAAATGTTGGTATGTGCTTTACTAAAATATAAACAAATATAATGGGACTATGTACCATTAAATAGGGTTCATTTAATTTGTCCTATTGCTAGTATGAATGCATCTATTCCTCCACATCATAGTTTTGTATAGTATGACAAACTATTGCACGGCCAAAGCAAACATGTTCTATTCCTATTTAAACCAAAGGAAAACCACCAGCACCAGCCCTTTACCAGCACCCCCACCCAAGGGTGGGTTAACCCAGCCTCTGAATTCCTTCAAGCAACTGTCAAAAACTGATATTATGGATCTTGCCCCTCTGATGCTTGTCCATCACAAATCTTCAAGAACATCCTTTTAACAACCTCTACTGCCACCCCAGTCAGAACAATCATCAATATTTCCTTGACAACAGGAGTTATTCTCAAAGACTTAAAAAAGAAATACATACGCCCATCATTAAAGTAAACCTGGACCCTCAAGACTCAAACAATTACAGACCTATTACAAATGCACTATTACTCAGTGAACTAAAAGAAAGAGCAGCATTCATCCAGATGTTTCAATTTATTGAAGGTAACTTCATACTTTCTGACTTCCAAATAGGGTTCTGGCCATGACAGGTACAGAATCTGCACAGAATCGGTCTCTGGGATGACCTTAACAGTAGACTACAATGGGTCGCTGCACAAATTCTCTTGGACCTATCAGCTGCCTGTGACACAGTTGATCTTGACACTCTAATCCAAAGACTCTGCGAAACCGGCATAGACAGGAGTGATCTCGAATGGATCACATCATACCTTCAAAACAGAACAAATGCCTTCCATACTTCTCCTTTCTTATCCAGACCGTACATCATGAAAACAGAGGTCTCTGCAATGACTACACAGATGTCACACAAATACTTCTTCAAACTAGAAGCCCCAAAGTCATTGGTAACTAAAAAATATTTAGTGGTCTCTGAGCTATTGTTCAGTGCATTACATGGAGCCAATCTCAAATTGAATGCCTCCAAAACTGAAATGTTCACCTGTGGCGACTGGAAAAATATCACCCATTCTCTACCTGTCCTGACGATCTGAGAACACCTCCTAAAGTATCTAAGAAATTAAGAAACCTCAGAAGCACCATGGAATCTAGACTATCAATGTATGCCCAAGTGTATAAGTTAGCAACGTCAAGCTTCATTGCTTTGAAAACTTTGCAACGTATTATCCCACACCTAGGATTTCCACCCAAGGTCCAAACTATTATCGCTCTTCTACTGTCTAAGTTTGATTACGCCAATGGCCTCTGCAATGGATCACCTCTATCAACTATGAAAAGACTACAACAAATTCAAAACTCTGCTGCCAGACTACTCCACTATATACAGCCACAAGTCCACATATCCTCTCCAATAAGGAACCTACATTGGTTACGGTTGCCAAAAGATCCACCTTCAAGTTGCTTTATATGTCCCACAAAGCAATATATGGAATAGAACCATTTTCATCACAAAATATATACAACAAAGAAACCTCTTCTCCAGATTGGCACCGGCCTCAAAATCCAAACATACAAGGAGTGAAACATTTTTCTGTACAAGCAACCAAACTATGGATTTCATTACCCCAAACATAAGCTTCACAGATAGCTATCTTATCTTCAGAAGACTACTGAAGAACTGACCCTACATGGCCACCATATTCAGAATTCTGATATACAGCATTAGTATGCACATGACACCAATGGTGCATATATACGTTTGTTTGTACACATGTCTACACTGATTAAATGTATACATTCAGGGATGCCAAGCCCGTTGTACAAATGCACATGTTACTTATGAATAAAACTATATATGCTTTCTTATGTTTATGCTTAACAGAGCATATATTACTTAAAAAATCATTACCTCATAAATCAAAATAATCAAATAATAAAAAAAATACTACTGTTTAAGCAATATAAAAGAAAGAAAAATAATATGGGTATGTATGTCTTTATAAATAGTGTTATACTTACTAAAGAAGAGAAAATTAAATATATTTACAAATCAGAAATAAATAAAAAAATATCATGTACATACATATATGTATACCTTTATCATTATATACATATAGAAGTCAATCAATATATTAATAAAATATAAGATGATGACTGTATGCTTATGGGTTTATTTTCTTCCTATTATAACACATATGTGTCACAAAGTGTAAATATGGTTATAACAATTGTATCTGTAAGTGCTTCACCACTGAAATATTGGGAGACAAATAAAAAAATAATAATATTAAATGGAAAAAAACTTAATATACAGAAAAAACTGAGACTTTATCAACTCAAATTGTATATCTCCTGATTATTTTCCATATGTGTGTCATGTTAAAATCACTGTATGTATACCTCTCATGTGTGGTTATGTATCTGTATATTTATATATTTTTTTCCCACTGCATGAAAAATAAAAGTTAACTAATCTCCCAAACCTCATCAAACCACCACTCTCTGACTCATCATATTCCTCTTCCACAATATCACCTACCTCCAGCCTCTGGCTCATCCTAAACCTCTTTGACTACTATGAGCTCCCAAGTAATCCTTTCTAAACTCCTCCCTCTTCTATCCATCCTTTATCCTATACATTCAAGTAACAGACTCACATAGTCTACCACTCCCACCACTCCCAATAACAATTTATATTTCCTGCTACTAAGTCATCAATAATTAACCTATGGGTTACGGAGCAGTGTGCTACTAGTCAGAAAGCGCTTCAACGCCTCGTTAGAAGTAGTAAGCACTATATAAATGCAATTACAATTACAATCTCATTTTTTTTAAATCTACAGAGATTTCATACTAAAACCTTATGCTCAAAGAACCAAGAGTGAGAACAGAATGAGACAGTAATAATTAATTAGATAAAACTGATTGTATGAGTACCATACTAGCTCCAAGAAAGCCAGGAACAAGATACTAAGACATATAAGTAATGGGCAAAGTGAGCAATTTCCGAAGACTCCCACCTTCCATAGGAACTGTGAGAAAGTAAATGTTCTCTCTAGCTCACTTCTCTGTATTTCAGCATTTCAACCTTTAACGTATAATGACATTTTCATTGAAACATAGGGCTTAAGTTAGCAGCAAATAGGTTAATAACATTCAAAGTTGTTCCACAAAAAGGGCCACCAAAATTATTTTTGCTTGGGGCCTCCAGTCCTTAAGATGACACTGAGTAAGATAAGCAGGCTGTTTAAGTCAGTTGCTTTGCCACTCAGGGAGGCATGGAGGAGACAGAAAAGCCAATCGAAATGTCAACTGCAGCATGACTGATACATGAGGCAAGGCCCCACAGATTCCCAAATTGATGAGGGATCTCACTATGAGGGATCCAAAGTTGAGAATCAGAATGAAGTTGAGAAGCAGGAGCAGTGGTCCCCTAGCCACTCTTGAAAGACAAAGGTAAAGGAAGCCTATATTATCTCTCTTGACTTATCTGGCTCAGTACTGTACCAACGCTTGGTATAGGAAACATCACTAAACACATCCATTGCTGTTGCAGTGAATCGCTGTGCTGAAAAGGCAGACGAGGAGCTTATGAATCCTAGACTGAGAAAAAAAGACACTTTTGCTGTACAGAGACTTACAGTAGAACTTCGGAGAATGACAACAAAGAGTCTTAGGACACATCTACACATGCCACTCCAGCTGGGATCGGCATTAGGTCATTGCCACAGGCAATAGACAGAGAGCAATATACACAAAGTCCTGGAATTCAGCATCTCAAACAATGGTTGTCTAATGTCTACCCTAGTTGAGGCCATGAGACTGAATGCAAGGCAGATTATTGGCATGTTATGATGATGCCTTCAAGAGAAGGCAGGTGGAAGTTTTTTGCTATGGCAATTTGTCACCATGCCCCTAAACATTATGGGCCAGACGCATCAAGACTTTTTCTCCTCGCAAACGGGCCAATTCGCCGAATCGGCCAGTTTGCAATCGCAAAAAATACTTTTGCGATGCATCAAACCCAATTATGCGATTTGGTAACCTGTTAGCAAATCACAAAATGGGTTTGTGATACGGTATTTGGAAGGGGCGTGCTTTGGGCATCCCTTCCAAGTAGCAAATCCTAACGGTATGCATGAATATTTTGTGACCGTGAATGCGGTCGCAAAACATTAACATTTTACCACCTACTTCAAGTAGGTGGTGGCCCATTCAAAAATGGGAAGGAGTTCCCAAGAGACCCCTTCTTTGTAAATTTGCAAATGTAAATTATTTGTAAATCTTTGTAAAAGCATTTTTAGGAGCAGGCCGTGGTCCCACGGAACTCTGCCTGCTCTTAACAAATGAAAAGAAAACTTCATTTTTCTTTTTTTAAAGCATCTCGTTTCCCTTTAAGGAAACAGGCTGCTTTACGACAAAAAGAGACTGCTTATTTAAAAGCAATCACAGACCTGGTGGTCTGATGATCTCAGCAGGCCACCACCCTGTGAGTTTTGCGATTCCTATGGGGTTCACAAATTGAGACCTACCTTATTAAATTCATGAGGTAGGTCTATTGTGACCCCTTAGGAATCGCAAAAAGTGTACTACACACTTTCATGCATGCCGTTTTGCGATTCCCTAATTGCGAATGGCAAACATTTTTTTGATACATATGGCCCTTTGACCCTCAAGTCACAGGTGCCAATGCTGCCGGATGGTGTAGTTACTGCCCAGACTAGCAAATAGACAGAAGCTGCTGTCACGTCTGAGAAGACTGGAGAACAATGACATATGCAAATCATGCATGGTGTGAGAGGCATGTGGAGTCCATGGGGTGTGTGCCCAAGAATGGGATTTTAATAAGGATGAGCGGAGTAGCCAAAGGTGACTTAGACGCCGCAATGAATGGCAGATCAAGGCTGAAGGAAAAACATCACAATTCTAGACCTGACCTGATATGAGTGCAGGAAGTCTGACAGCAAGGAAAATTTGCCACTCCTATTAGCGAAATCGCTAATTTTTTAACTTTGATGCATTGCATTTAAGGAATCTCAATTTGAGATTCCTTAAATGCAAGTAATCGCAATTTAGCGAATTCTTAATTTGCGATTTTTGCATTTGGGATGAATCATCCCAAATGCAAAAATACCGGTTGCAAAGGGGCAGATTCTGAGAATCTGCCCCTTTGCGAGCAGATTTTACCTTGATGCATCTGGGCCATAGGTTCTGGAACCAGGACAAGACCCTATACTAACTTTATGTACACATGGAATGATTGAATGAAGTGGTGATAAAACATTGAACAAAGTGCAACTTCCGAATTTCACCGTATTACAATACAGATGTCATACCGAGAATGGCATATGAGGTCGCTAATCTAGGCCTGCACCTCCCGGAGAATCTATATACAAAGATTTAATACTCTATCAGCCTGATTCATGAAAACCGGCATCTGCGATTCTCAAATAGCGAAAAATTGCGATTCGCTATTGAGAAATCGCAGATCGGAATTCATGATGTTTTGCGATAATAAAATGCGATTCGCACGCGGTCGCAAATTCCGTTAGCGATTATCGATAATCGCAGAAAAATCGCTATTTCCGGCTACATCCGTGTCGGGATTGCGATATCGCAAATAGCGATATCGCAAATTGCGAGATCGCAAAATCGCGAGATCTGGAAAACGGGAAGTCGCATTTCGAGCACAGTGATGACATCACAACCAGGAAGCAGCCAGTTCCCACCCCCATTCACCACAGTGAGGCAGACCTCGAGTCAGCAACTGGGAGAGCTCCTGCTAATCTTTTTGGATTCCTACTCTGCAACAACAGTGCTGCCATGTCTGAGGAAGCTGTTCATGGGCCCAGCAATGCCACAGGGCGGAAGAGGAAGTTAACATTTTCCGAACAGGAGCTGGAGCATTTGATAGAAGGGGTGGTGGCCAACCACTCCAAACTGTTTGGCAAGGACTCTAGGAGGGTGCCGGAGCAGGAAAAAAGGAGGATCTGGCAGGGAATAGCGTCCACGGTGAACTCCGTGGGTGTGGCTGATAGGTCACTGGACGAACTAAAAAAAAGATGGTACGACCTCCGAGGTCGTGCCAAAGAGATGGTGGCAGAGCGCTTTGGAGAGGCATCGGGCACTGGAGGGGGAGGACCTACAGTCCCTCCAAACACAGCCTTGGAGGACCAAGTGGAAAATACGCTTGAGAGGGAGGCGTGCACTGGAGTAACGCGTCTGGACTCATCCCGCCCCACCCAAGACATCCAAGGTAAGTGGCATGCGACTGTGACCCTGTCCCCGATGAATGTCCATGACCATATAGGCTCCCATAATGTTCCATAGTCATGCCATTGTTGCACATCAGGTAATGCCCTGAAGCATTGTGGGACATGTAGTGTGGCCACAATGTAGTAGTACCACAATGCAGCCAGACAGGTTCCAAAGTACGCAAAGCCATAGCCAGTCAGGGAATGTCACCCAGCATGCAAGTAGCAACTGCACGTGTGACAGATACATGCAACTAATGAACGTCCACTTACCCTCACAGGTGGCGCAGACAGCAGCGACAGCGAGAGGCTGCTAATAGATGAGGAAGCCCAGGATGAGGAGGAGGTGCCGCCACAAACACAGGCACCAGCCCCTGCCGCAGCAACAACACCAGCAGCCAGGTCCACCAGCAGTGTGCCTCCTGCGTCTGGCGCAACAACCACTGCCGCAGCCAGGCCCACAACTAGCGTGCCCCCAGCTTCAGCCGCAACAACTACAGCCGCAGCCAGGCCCACAACTAGCGTGCCCCCAGCCTCAGCCGCAACAATTACAGCCGCAGCCAGGCCCACTACCAGTGTGCCTCCAGCCCCTGCCACACCAGCAACGCCTGCTGTGACACCACCAGCAGCTGGTGCTTCTACATCAGGGCCCGCGACAGCGGCAACACAGCGGCCAGTCACTGTGTCAGGCCAGCAGAGCAGGCGTGGCAGGTCTCGCCAGCAGTCCAATGCAGCAATCAGCAGGAGGGGGAATGGACAGCGGCAGGCGCGAATGAGCGTTGAGAGACGCATGCTGCGTATTCATCAGCTTCAGGCACGCCGGCAAGGTGCCAACAGCTACAGCTGTACAACATTGGGCGCAATGTGGCCGGAGTGGGGGACCGCATGGACCGCATGACGGCGGCCATGGTAGGTGTGGGGGAGGGAATGGCCCGCATGACTGCAGCCATGGAGGCCAACACTGCAGCTATAACAACTTAGCGCAATGCACCACGCCGGCGCCACCGTCAGCTATTGACCCGGCTGACGGCCTACACCAGGTCCAATTATGTTGTAGGCAATGCAACATCACAGTTATCGTGGCAGTCCCTTGCACAGCAGCAGCAACTCATCCAGTGTTGCGAGGATGTGGCCAGGGTCCTCGAGCACCTGACCACTGCCGTGACAGCACTACACCCTCCTGCTCTACCTGCCACTGTTGGGGGTGATGATGTCAGTGAGGGGACATCCAGCATGAGCAGCCACTCTGCCTCACAAGTAGGGTCACTCAGGTGCAGCACCAGGCCCACGGCAGGTACACGTGCCTTGGAAGATGATGAGCCTCAGAGGCGCTTGGGTGGTACGCGCAGGAGGCGCAATTGACTTCATATGACTATTTGTGGCACAGGCGGAGTATAAGCCTGCCCTGTCCTTTCACACAGCAGTATGCCGAAATACTGTTACTAATGACAACATTTATAGTGGTAGCATTATTGTGAATGAAACAATACTCATTTATTTTGCAGCACACATTGGCTTTGTGTCATTTTTACATTTTGCATGCATTTGTGATTTGTGGGGTGAGGGTAGAGGGTGCACTAGAAACTGTTCATTGTGATGTGGTTGCGGCGTCTGTGGCCTTCAGCTGGGTTCTCGCCGCGTGCATGGCGCGCATGTGCAGGTGGCCGGTCGTCCCCTTCTGATTCACTGCCAGAGATGTCGACAGGAATCCTGCGCTTGGTAGCGATGTTGTGTAGGATAGCACACACAGCCACAATGCGGCAGCACACTTCAGGACTGTAGTACATGGCCCCACCTGTCTTGTGAAGTATGCGGAATCTGCTCTTCAGTAGCCCAAATGTTCGCTCTATGCAATTCCTTGTGCGTATGTGTGATACGTTGTAACGCCGTTGCTGTGGTGTAGCAGGGTTGAGGTATGGGGTGAGGAGGTATTCACGCAGGGCGTAGCCACTGTCACCTGAATGAGAGGAGCAGAGGGTGAGTGCCTGTGCAGCGCAGCTAGTCATTCGCAATGTGACATTGTGAGCAAAGTGTACTTACCAAGTAGATGTCCTTCCCCGAAGTCTCCCCTGACCAGTCGTGTGTGGAGGCCGCTGTGGCGGAATATGAATGAGTCATGTGTACTTCCCAGGTACTGTGCCACTATGTCGGTGATGTATGTCTTTGCATTGCAGACCATCTGGATGTTGAGGGAGTGGTAGGACTTGCGATTGCGGTACATGTACTTCGTTCCAGCAGGTGGGCAAATATGGACGTGGGTACAGTCAATGCATCCTATCACGTGTGGGAAACGGGCAACATTGTAGAATTGTAGCTTGGTCTCATCCAATTCCTGTTGGCTGGTGGGAAATTTGATGTGCTGGTGTAGCTGGGTCAGCATTGCGTCAAGGAAACTACGTAGGCAGCGGGACATGGTGGGCTGGGATATCCCCCCAGCTACTGCAACTATCCCCTGGAAGCTCCCACAGGCCAGGAGGTGCAGGCTACACAATACCTGGACATGTGTTGGGACGGCATTGGTCCTCCTTGTTGGGTGCTGCATCAGGGGGTCAAGGTCCTGTATGAGCTTGATGATCATAGCCCCATTGAGCCTGTACTTTGCGTATATTTGCTCTCTGGTCTGGCCCAGCAGGGTGACCCGCTGGCGGAATATCCTCTCTTGGATTCTGCGTCTCCTCCTTGCTGCTCGCTGTAGCCTTCGCCGCCTGACCACCATGTACATTCCTGGCATTGTGAGACTCCTTCTGCTGTTGCTGCTTCCCCTTAAGTGTCTTTGGTCAGGCCTGCACCAGTTACTGATTGGCCAACGGTTTTTCAAAAAATGTTTTTCAATGGGTTTGATGGTTACCACCTGCTTTGGGTTCTCCTTAAATAGCGCCTCGCAAAGTGCGATATTTGGCTTTTCCGCTAATAGCGATTTTTCATGAATACCGATTGCGAGTAATGTGCGAATTCGCTATTATTTTCGCTGATTCCGTGCATTTTCGCTATTTCCGAATCGCTATTGTTATCCTGCCGGCATTCTGCGAATGTTTTAGCGATTTCGCAAATCTGTGTTTGCAAATTCGCTTTTTAGATGGTGAATTCCGATTTTGGAAATTGCGCCCCCGATAGCTTTTTCGCAGCTATTGCGGGCGCAATTTCGCTTCATGAATCAGGCTGTATGCGCCCTATTTTACATTGTATGTCCCATCTCACCATGTAGATATTTAATTTATTGATTTTTACGTCGTAAACCTCCTACACACATGAACCAAACAAAATTCTGCCTCCATTAGGTGCCACAGTTTGTTAAGATTCTGAAAATATCCAGGCCTTCAGTTTCTAGACAGTACAATATAATGGCGTTTCCACTTGAAACTGACATGTTAGCATTACTGGCTTCTAAATACACCATAGGGTTTTCTTTTCACTTTGCTCCATGTTGGATGATGTTCGATGAACTGGAAAAACTTCTGTAGAGCTCCCAGTTGCAGTATTACGAAAAAAAACAGAAGAAATGTCACAAAATGTAAATGTTAATGTTTTAAAATATAATATTGCGACACTCACGAAACAGACACTCCTAATATAAAATGAAAGAAGGAATATGGCCTAGTCAGGTTTGTAAAATTAGGCAATGCAGCTTCGTTTAGCCTTTGCTTTGTTAAAGTCTCATTTATATTCTGAATCAGCCTACAGGCAGCATACTTATAGTTGGGAAAAAGGTCAGCCCACGTTCAGCTATTGCTTTGATGAAATCTAGTTTACATTCTGCATCAGCCCACTGGCTGCATCAGCAGAGTGAGAGAAAAGGTCAGTCCCCCTTTAGCCATTACTTATTTTGAAGTGTCAGTACCATTTTGAGTCAACCCAAATTATATAATTACCAAGCATCTTTTCGGTGATTGAATAGATTTTTTATTCCAAGCAACATTTTAGCATACCTGTTTTTAGTTTGAGTTTTGTTACCAATTTTTGAGACATTTATAATTGTATATGTGTGCATAGTTTCTTTCTCTTCACTGGTTTTTAATTATTGCTTTTTATTGTAAATGAATTGAAATGTAAAAAAGTATGGCATGATTTTTTGATACGTAATTCAGGGCTTTGTTCTGAAAAAATCTTGTAAAAGTATTTCTCTTTACCATTTTTCTCAGGTATTTATTTCACCCTTTGTAGTAACAATTGTTAGTAGATTAAAATATCTTCTCTTGGTCTAGGGTGTGAGCTGTCCTTTTTAGAAGACATCAGGTTTTATCGATGGCAGTTCCATTTCGGTATTTTGCGTAAACATGGAATTTTCAGGTGGTAATGACAGAGCAGTCCTCAGAACAGATGGTAAGCTACATATTGACCTACCTGCGTGGTTTGGTAATTTGTTTACTTCACTACCAATATACAGATCTGTTAATCCCTCACAGTGACTAACCAGCGCATCACTCCCCTAGTCAGAATCCTTCAATCCTGAAGTGACTGAAGCGTGGACCTGCTCCAGCTTTTCTTGCTGAAAATGTAACCGGTAAGGAGCAAATCCCTGCCTGAACCTAATAATCAGTTTCAGGTTTAACTAGTGACAGACCCTGCAGTCATGCCCACCTGAGACTTCTACTGTCTTTAGGTCTACCAAGCCAGTTCAAGAGGGCTTGTACGACTTGAGGGAAGTCCAGCAGTTTTCTCAAGAGTGTAATCATGTTTGTAAAGGCACATGGGTCTACATGCTAGGGCTGCAGTCATTTTCAGACTTATCATGGGTGATCACAAGCCATGTTAGCCAACAGTTGTAGGCCTCTGGTCTCAGCAGTCTTGGTCCTACTGAACCTTTTCACAGCGATGTGTTGGTTGCCGGTCTATACACATCTGGTAGTTTATGTCCTTGTTTCCCTCAGGTTGAAGCAACATAATATTCTTCTAATTCAATGTGATTTGCTGCCTAACTGCCAAGATTCTTCTGACACAACAGCAGGGAATCATCGGCTTTTGGTGGATTCATTCCTATTGTGCTGAAGAAAGCAGTAAGTCATCCCAGCACAAACAGAAGCTAGCCAGATTAAACACACTTGCCATTGGTAAGTGAAGGCAGGCTTCAAAATCCTAACTAAGGCTCAGAAGGTATGCCTGTAATAGCACGATTCATCTAAGGTGTGAATTCACGAGTATCCAGGTGTTTAATACACATAGTGTTGTACTTGGCCAGCCACATGTTGGTCCTCCCGGGGCGGCCTTAGGCATGTGCAAGCTGTGCACCTGCACAGGGCCACCAACCCTCAGGGGCCTCCATGCCAATATATATCCTTACTATAATAATCCTCTGAGGGTGGATACAGATTTGTGTGGCGGCCCCTGTCAGGGATTTGGCGGCCTCCAGCTCTGTTCCACTTCCTAACACCCTGACCCTATCCCCCTCTCCTGAGCTCCGGGGGCTCCGCCCTGCCCGGACACCCTCTTCCGGGTCCTCCTACTTACGCTCCCTGCCCAGGGCCGCCTTGAGCCTAGAGCCGCCCCTGGGTCCTCAAACAAGATGAGACATTTTCATCAGCCTTAGTCTTGAGGAACCTCTAAAGACCAGAGGTAGAAGCACATCGACTTTCAAGGGATCAAGGAAATTGGATTCTAAACTCTTTTCCAGAGAATCTCCACATGGTCTATATTCACTACTAAGGAAGCCCCAGCATTAGTTTTGGTCAATATCAGGACAATATATCAGTTAAACAGGACATTTAATCAAGTGAAAAGTCTGTTTCCCACATGTATTCAGAATCATGAACTAGTGATTGACTACAAAGAATTTCTGAAAAGCATGAGTTTGTTTGTGTATCGAGTTATTAGATATATTTTCTATCCACGTTTTGATTTGTAAGGATGTGTCAATGTTTATTTACTTTCGTGCACGCACACATTCTAACGGTTTATAACTGAGGCACTATAGTAACGTTCTATCAATGTATTCTGCCACATGGTTTTGTGAAATATAAAAATGTTTGATGCATGACCTGCATAAAGTTAACCCCTTGTGCGCTGATGACGGAACCGCTCCGTCATCAGCTGCGGTGGCGCTGTGCTGATGACGGAGCGGTTCCGTCATGGCCCCCCCGCCGCTCATGCGCGGCGCGAATTCCGCGCCTGCGCTGATCGTTCTATTGAGCGGGCGGGGCCATGACGGAACCGCTGCGTCATAAGCACAGCTCAACCGACGCTGGTGACGGAACGGTTCCGTCACCAGCATGCGCCCGCCGCTCTTCCGCCCCGCCCCCTTAGCACTGCGGCGGAATAGCCGCCACAGTGAAGGGGTTAATTGACAATTGATCTGTGTGATATGACTGGTGTTGGCAATTTTTTACTTCAAGAATTTCTTCCAAAGGGAGTGGAAAAGACACCTTTCTTGTATGTGTACCTCTCCAGAAGAGACAGCCAAAGTACCTGTTTATGGTTCTAGGCATCTACCACAAAGATATGCAAAGTTTATTTCAAGTAAAAAGAAAATGCTTCCAATTATCCATCTGCACAGGAAGTGATGTCACTGGATTTCCCATCATCCATCTGAACAGGACATGACAACACTGGATTTCCTAATAATGTGTAGGTATCAAGGACCCCCTGATTATATAGAATTCAAGATTCCTAGGTCAGGGAAAATAACTGATCGGTAAATAACAACCTAGGCAATCATAATTAAAATACAATAATGAACAAAGATATTAAGGAAAGAGAGCTACCAGTGAAATCAGTTTCTAGTATTTATTAACATGTATATTAAAAAAAGACATACATTTCATATATATAAAAAAAATTGTATCGTCACATATCAAAAAATCAATATACAGTAAAAAAGTTTACAAATCAATATAACACACAATTATTCATTCGTTTACTACATAAAATGGGAAAGTGGCATAATAATTCTCGACGCGTGTTTCGGCGACCAGCACCTTCTTCTGGAGGAGCCACGTATTTTATATGAAGTCGTTATAATTGGAACTGGACTTAAATGAATTCTTTCTTCGTACGTACTTTCCAATTGAGAAGAGGATTCAATGGATTAGCAGCTTAACAGGTTTTAGAGCAAAACTCACTATTCAATTAGTCAGTCCGGTTAGGTATGATCTGTGATATTTGATTATGAGGAGCCGGATCTAAGACAGCTGGTATAGCAAGTGGAGCCACCCAAAACTTCTCGCCATTAATGTGGTTATATGGCTAGTGCCTCGCAGGGTCGATAAGACTGATAAGCCCCTGCGTGCATGTAGAAAAGCCCTCATATATAAGAAGCTTCCTCCTGATGTGGGGAAAATCTTTCTTTTCAGTTTCCTCTTAGCATTGTTTAAAAGATATCTATCAGTCCGTCGGCGAGAAGGTGGTTCTGGCGGTTGCAAACGTGGTTCGACGTTTGCACAATTATTTAAATTATTTAAAATCATTGCAATATGCACGTACAAAAAATGACCTTTTAAGTAAAAAAGATGTATTCAAGTCTGTTAAAAAGCCAATAAAATTGATGAGTAAGGTAAAGGAGAGAGAAAGCAGAAAAGCCAAGGGAATGTCACTTAGGGGGGTTAAAGTTCAAGCTTGCTCGGATGATAAAGTCGAGGAGTTAATTTCTGTGATGAATTTTACAAAGAGAGCCGCCAACTGTGGCGAGTCCCCCTCATAATGCCTCAAGCGCTTCTTGACATGTCCTGATGCCTAGAAGAAGCCAAATTGGTCTCAGCCAGAATATTCTTTGCGCCCAAAGGCGATGGCAAATGCATAGAATGTGGATTAGGCTTTCCTCTCCCCGGTTGCAGAAACGGCACTGAGAGGAGGCCTCTTTCTTGTATCCTTGGACAAACTTGTATGCCTTCAACGGAATTAAGCCAAAACGAAATCTCATTAATTGATGTTTGATATACGGCTTCATTGCTGATGCGAGATAAGATGGTAGTTTTTTCAGGGCATATAGTTTGGCAGCCCAGGTACCATGAAAAAGCTGGAGAACCTGTTGCATATCCGATTGATTTGATAGAATTTTAGCTTGCTTGGTTAAAAGCTTCGATTTCGTTTCATCGGACATGGAAGAGGACCATATGTCCCCCGCTTCGAGGGAATTGAGGCAGAATGACAAATATTTATTCCATGATGTAGTTGGGTTGTTAAGCAGGAGCCATATGCAGCTCTTCAGCATATGGGGGTTAGCTTCTTTCGCTTTCAGACAGTATGAGACGTATCTTACTCCCATAATCCAGCGCATAGAGTATAAGGAAAATTCTTTCCTGATTTGGGCATGGGAAATCAAATTTGGCAATCGGAAGACCCGGCTATAGCGTGAAGATTGTGCTCTGTCTAGCCAGTTGTTCATTTTGTCTTTGAAGATTATTGCACCAAAGGAGATTGTAGGAAGGAATTTTGCGTTGATCAGTTTTATCAAAGGGACAAAGTCTTGGGAATGCAGAGCGCTCTTCGCTCTCATGAATGCCCCCTCTAAACTACGTGCCACTGCCTGCATCTCGGTTGTATGCACCGAGCATCTCCCTTTATGATCAATCCAGACGCCCAGATATTTATATGCAGTGACAGTCTCCAGTGGTTTCCCTTCTATAAACCACATGATCTTTTTTCCATTCGCAGTTGAAATTGCCATCGTTTTGGTGTTACTAACGTTTATCTCTAGCATATTGTTGTTACAATACTGGGCGAGGGAATTGAGCAATCTTTGGAGGCCCACCTGGGTTTGATCTAGAAGAATGGTATCGTCTGCGTATTGCAGAATTTGGATTTTACTTTGACCGATTCCTGGGGGAAGGCTCTTGATCGGGACAGCCATTCAGGTAAGTCCGCAAGGTACAGATTGAAAAGTAATGGTGCAAGGGTGCATCCTTGTTTTAGGCCCCTATTTGTAAAAATTTTATTGGAGGTAGACCATTTCGATGTTACTCTGACTTTAACCCAGGTGTCCATGTGTAGGGCTATTAGTGCGTTTAGTAGCGCCCGTGGAATGCCCCATCTTGCCAGTTTTTCCCACAATTTGGGCTGACTAACGCTGTCGAAGGCTTTACGGAAATCGATGAATCCCATGTACATTGATTTGCCTTTTGCAGCTAGGGTTGTTTCCATCAGGTGGGCTATGGAAATCAAATAATCCTCGATGTGGCAACCTTTTTGGAAGCCAGTTTGGTGAAAAGGGATTAAGCTTTTCGTTTCCACCCATTTTGTAAGTTCTTTTAAAAGTACACTTGTGTAGGCTTTTCCATCCACATCAAGTAGGGCTATCATCCGATAGTTATCAGGATTGGAGCGCGAGCCTTTTTTATGGAAGGTTACAAGGAATGATCCTTACCAGGAGGGCGGGATGGTGTGTCCCAGTATTGCATCCTCGAAGAGAGGGGTCAGTATTGTGGCCCATTTTTGTGCGGAGGCTTTGAGTACTTGCGTAGGGATCCCTTTGGGTCCGGGGGCACCACTGGAGCGCATTTTCTTTATGGCTCCTACTATTTCTTCTGTTGTTATCTTGATGGAGGTTGTGCCATCCTCAGTGAGGAGCTGATCGAGCGTGGGTTGGGTACTACTGCTGTTATTTGATGTGTACGGTGCTGTGTACAGTATTTTAACGTAGTTCTCCTACTCAACGGGGGAGATATTAGCTGCAGTGGGTGGTTTAGTGGCTTTGGTTGCGTCATTTACACAATTCCAAAATTTCCTTTGGTCCTTGGTTTTAATTATCTCAAAGACTGTCGCCCAACGGAGCTCTTCTTCCTGTCTTTTTAGGGCGAATCTGGCCTTCCTGAAGTCTTTTCTGGCAGAAGATATGTTGTTCTTCAGGGATTTATATTCACTTTCATTGTTTGCATGGACTCATTGCAACTTATTTAATTTACTCTTTGTGGAAATTATAAGTTGTTTTTGCCCTAACAAAGTAGTTGGGACCGGAAGGTCCTTTAGAGGGCTATTTGTTAGTTTTGATGCTAATTGGTCTCTGAATTCGTTTAGTCTTGTCTCCCAGGAGGATCCTGTCAAGTAATCAGTGCCATCCAGATGCTGTTCGGCGAGAAGATTGTCAACTTCCGCTTCTATTGCTTCACGATTCCCTTCAGACCATCTTAATTTTCTTACATTCTGAAGGTTTGATTCCCTTCCAATCAGGGGAGTTGTCGGGCGATGTTGCTGCCTAAGGGCAATCTTGCATACTAGAATGGCATGATCGCTATATAAGGATGGTATTATCGAGAGCTGACTTGCCATATGGAAGGCAGTAAGAGATATCCATATGTAGTCAAAAGTGGCCATACGGGATGAAGATATATGGGTATATGCAGCAGGTTGATCAGAGGCTAACCTTCCGTTAAGAATGCGCAGGCCGGATTGGTTTAATTTTGTTGCTAATTTTATTCCATTGGCTTCCTTCCGTTGGTATTGGGACTTTATCTCCGGGATTGCCCACTCTTCATTTACTGATGACATTTGAGAGGATTGGGTGGGGTCAATATCCATTAGGTTGGAGTTAAAGTCGCCCGTTATCAGCCACAGATCATTTGGGAATAAAGCTTCAAGATTATTTATTATAGGAAGCAAGTTGCTTAAAGTAGTCTCCCGACAAATTTTTACGGGATGTAGGTAGACACACCCAAGGATGAATTTTTGCTTTATTTTTCCCTTAACATGGCTCTTGGTCGGTCAAACTTGGACCAACACCCAGAACCGACACAAAGAACTTCTGAATAATCAATGACAGCAAACTGGACATGACCACTCAAGTCAAGGCCATCACTGTATCCTGCTTCTACACCCCGAGGATACTGAGGAGATCTTCAAATGGCTCCCAAGCAACACTAGAAAAAGTGTCACTCACGCTCTAGTCACGGGCAAATTGGACTATGGAAACACGCACTATGCAGGGATCACCAAGCAACTTACTAGAACACTACACACCATCCAGAACTCGGCAGACTCAATTTAAAAACATATAACTCACATCATACCATACCTCAGGGAACTACACTGGCTCTCAATATACAATGTGCTCAATTCAAAATCTTCGGACACACCATCCACCAACCACCCAGATGGCTCAGATCCGCAGGACTCCTACTCGGTTACATCCAACACATACACCAGATTAGGACAGGAGTTCGATTACATTGCTCCTAAAGATTGAACTACCTCCCACTCCACATGAGAGCCTTCTCCTCTCTTCTGCAAGAAGCTGAAGACCTGGCTTGTCAATTAGCCAACCTCCTGTGTGCCAAGGTAGGCCTAGGCACACATACCAGTTCAGTACCAGGATACCCCTGCAGGTGATAGAGTGCTTCACAAATACACATAATGGAACATTAAAATGCTTGACAAGCCAAAGGGGTGAGCTCCTATCCAGTACAGTTGTGGCTGACCCCTCACTGCCCCTCACTCTCACATTCAAAGTTGGCCCCATACTTACAGGAAGAAGTCATCATTACCAAGAGCATTTCCCTCAGGTGGGCTACAGCTCCATGGCAGCAACCATCAGGGAAGCTTCTAACTCTAAAGTTGTGAAATGGAAATAATGCAATCTTTGTCCAATCAGATTCTATTGCTGGGTCGCAGTTTCTCAGGTAACCCATCTCTTTGTTTAAGGAGTGCAGTTTTGTTCAAGTCCTTTGGAAAAGTCTTTGTTTAAGTATTGCTTCTCTCAGGCAAAGGCAGGTCTGATTGTTCCAGAAGAGGTGAAAATGAAGGGATATCTTTTCTCCATTTAGTAGATGTGGTTACAAAACCAGACTCATATGATTAGGCTTATAGTAGTTTTGGCAGGGAAGAATAGAAGTGCATAACAGTTACACAGATAGAGAAGGGAAATAAGCTGCACTATTACCTACTATACCATATGGAGCATCCTCCAACCTTATGGAGTCTGCGTTACACCAACATAGGTATCCCACCTCTCATTTACCAAGACCTACTTACACCCCCAACATGCAATCATTGGGATTTGTAGTCACAGACATGACACACTAGACATATTTACACAGGGAAATCTGCTAGTCAGTTTCTCTACTGTGTACAGGAAAAAAGGCCTAGACTCTATGACTTTTAATCAGCTGCCGCCATCTGTTCGTCGTGTTATGGTCATGTTAAGGGGATAGTAGTCATCCATGTGAAACGGATCACCAATGAGAATAGGTCCCCGTCACTCAAGAGAGTCTAGCATTTAATTTGTGGTAATAGCAGATAAAATCAGAGAGCATGTAAAATGACTCACCTACACAAGAAACACACTGGGCAGGTCAGAATGAGAACATGAGGAGCAATAAGTCACAGGGACACTATGCCATGCTCTTCGCACCCTATACGTGCATACAGTTGTAGACAGTGCAGTTGGGATGTGGACTGTGGTGGCTTCTGTGCATATATTACTGTACCTTTCTCTTTTCTTAATATTAATAAAGCTTGTGTATCCCCAGCTTACTGAAAGAGTTAACTCTAGGCATCTGAAGTGCTGCCACATCTATACACACATTAGCCATTTGTAGATGGTCATTTCAGACCTCCACTTCTCCCAGGCACCTCTTTAGGCTTCCTACTTCCTGCATCGCCCTGCTGAGATACTCAGTTAAGGGCAGGAAGCACTCAAGGAAGAAATAATTCACCAATGCATGCACAAAGCAACCAGTTTTAGTACTTGGCCTATAATCCAAAGGGGCTGAGCAAGCAATGGAGTAAGGCACATGATCAAACCTTTATCCCCTAAGTACCCTTGTCCAAAATATGAGCTTGACATTACAGAAACTGCATCCTCTTTCCCATGGATATGAATTAGTTTCCCTACTGCTACTAATTTGTCTATGAATTAACTGTGCCAGTACATCATGGATTGGCAATGGCATCTGCAGTACTACTGTGTTCAGACAATGAGGGAGGCCTAGGGCACCAGCAGTAGTGTAGCAAGGATGCAAGGTGCCCTTGTGCAATCAAAGAAATTGGCCCCCTTTGACTACTGTTGAGGTAGTAAAATACAGGCATTTTCAGTGTTCAATGGGTCCCTCAGGGCCCAGGCGCTAATAGCAGATAAGCCCCCGGGCACCAGCACCCTGCTGCTCTGTAGCCACATCTTTGTGCCAACCCACACACAGGGACTAGGAACCAATATCACCTACTGAAAATGTTTGTGTTCAGCCCCAAATTGAACCAGGTGAGCAAGCATAGAAAAGGACCCGCTCCCATCTTTCTCCACTATCCAGTGGATTTCATAAGTATTATAATAAAGATTATTTCTTGGTAAGTATGGGACAGTCAGCATGTTAATATGGATAAATAAGTTGCAGAGTTATTGTAGAAGACAGATTTCTGGTAAAAAGGTAGAACGCTCCCCCAGGAGAGTCCAAGGTTGAGAGGTGGAATTATCAATTAAATATTGCAGATCCCTTCCCTTGGTAAAATACCCAACTCTCAGGTACAGCGATCCACTGGGAATGTCTGTTAATCAACACGTAGATTCTGCCTAAATATTCAACTGCTTTCATCCTCTGCTTTCGTCTCACACGATAGAGCATGGGTAGTTTGCAGCCTCTCTTAGAATTTATTGATTTTCTGGTTATTAGGCATCTCAAATACAGGAGATGTTAATCTTTGGATTGATGTCTGTACTGACCATCTTCTCTCTAATTTTTCTTTCTAAGAAGATGGGGTTTAGACAACAGGCAAATGGGCTCAGCAGTTGTAAATGTCACTTGCTCAAGGCTTTCTTTAAAAAGGAATTCGTTATAATTTGTTTCATTCTTTTAGTGGGTTGACTTTCTGCTGTGGTTCCTCTATAAACCAAAGACCAGGGGCCAGATGTACCAACCTTTTATGCGCTCGCAAACTGGAGATCAGCCTGTTTGCGACCGCAAACAAGGGTCATGGCATGTACAGATGCTATTTTGCGAGTCACTAAAATAGCATTTACGACTCTCGTTATTAGGATGGGGCGTCCCTTCCTAATAACGAGACTCACTGCCATATACTATTGTTTTGTGACCGCATTTGCGGCCACAAAACAAAATAGTTTACCAACTACTTTAAGTAGGTGGTAAACCACTCGTGAACGGGAAGAGGTCCTTTAAGGAAAACGGCCTGAATTTTTAAACAAACTGCTTTATTTAAAAAGCAATCCCAGACATGGCCACCATCCCTGGGAGTGCTAGCCATTCCCAATGGGGTCGCAAATCATGAATATTGATGAGGCATGCAATTTGCGACCCTATTGGGAATCGCTAACAAATGTCTCTGTACATTGTATTTTGCGAGTCGCAAAGCGACGCAATTTACGAGTCAAAAAATGTATGGGTCGTGCATCTGGCCTTAGATATATAAAGCATTGTTCTGGTAGCAAACGGCCCAATATGCAGAATCTGCCCTTTTGCGACCAGAAAAATGCCTTTTCAAATGTTAAAGAATACAAATTTTGATTCAGTAACTTGCTAGTGAAATCCAATTTGCATTTGCGATTCGGTATTTGGAAGGGGCGTATTTTGGGCGTCCCTTCCAAATACCAAATCAGCATGGTCTGTACTACTGTTTTGCTACCGAATTCCAGTCGCAAACAGTGATAATTTATCACCATTTTAAAAGTGGTGGTAACCCATTTGCAAACAGGAACCAGCCCTCTTGGGACCCCTTCACCTTTGAGAATGTTGAAAAAATATTTTTATGAGAGCAGACAGTGGACCCACAGACCACTGCCTACTCTTAAAAAAAATTAAACTTTCCAAGTTTAATTTTTTTCATTTAAAACGTATCCTTTTTTCTTTAAGGAAAATGGGCTGCATTTAATTTTTATTTTTAAAGATTGCTTTATTTAAAATCAATTACAGAAATGGTGATTTGCTGACCTCAGGATGCCACCATCCCTGTTATAGCTGTGATGCATTATGGGTTGCAAATTGCAAACTACCTCATTAATGATCATGAGCTAGGTCAACGTGCGACCCACTAGGAACTGAAAATTAAGAAATAAACATTTCATATATTTAGAATACTGATTATCAAACAGCGATTTGGAAATAACACAATTTGGGAATTGTAATCCCAAAGGTGCGCACATCTGGCACTAAGTCCCTTATAACAAATAACAGGCCATATCTGCAAAACCTTTTTTGAGGTTGTGTACGTAGGATCAGGTCATTTATGACTGCGAAAAAAGGTTTTTAAAATGTACAAAATCCAAATTGAGATTCGGTCACCTGTTACTAAATTGCAGATTAGGTTTGCAAATTGGTATTTGGAATGGGCGTAGCATGTTTAGGGCACCCCTTCCTAATACTGAATCTCAGTGGCATGTATGAATGTTTTGCGACCAATTAGGGTCGCAATACATTAATTTTTTACCGCCACCACAAGGTTGGTGGCAATCTTTCACAAATAGAAAGGGATCCTCTTCCCCTTTGTTAATTTTGATACATTTTATGAGCAGGCCCCATGGACACCTGCCTACTCTTAAAAAATAAAAAACGTAATCGTTTCATTTTTTTCTTTTTACATGCATTCCCATTTTCCTCTATGAAAAACAGGCTGTATTTTTTTTTTTTTAAAGATTGCTTTATTAAAAGCAATCACAGACATGATTGTCTCTAGACCCCAACAGGCCACCATCCCTTTGATGGTTTCATTTCCTCCTGGGTCGCAGACTGTGACCTGCCTAATTAATGTTAATGAGGTAGGCCTATTGCAACCCAATTAGGAATCACCATTTACAACTTCTAGGTTTTTTTACATTAGGAGTTGTGATTTCGTTATTGAGATTCGCAATAAATCGAATTGGGAAATCACAATCCCTAAAATCTGTACATATGACCCCATTTTCTTGAGGGCGGCCCAGTGAACTGATCTCTACATAGTGGCCACTCTTGGCACCATTAAATCTTTTGAGGGCGGCCCAGTGAACTGATCTCTACATAGTGGCCACACTTGGCACCAATAAATCTACATACAAGGATGCTTTCAAAATATTTACAGCATCTGTGAACTAAATCATGGCTTCATCTTGGGGCATGGACAAGATGGCGGCCTGATGGACATGTTCTGAGAAGCTCCGTCTGTGATATGGTCCAATATCCAGGACCATCTGGTCTGCACACAGCAAATGCTCGCCTGGGGCTAGAAGTGACAGGACTCTGGGGCCGTTGACTGTTGCTGGGGCCATGTCAGATCAGACCCAGGCAGGACTTGCAGTCGGCGAGGAGCAGGTCTGCCTGGCCGCGATCAAGACAGGCCCTTCAGTCATGAATGCAGCCGGCGGGACCTGGCAGCAGGCCGCACCAGGTGAAGCCAGGCGATAAGGGACACGGAGGGCCCCCACTTGTATGAGTGGTGAGAAATGCGAGGGCCCGGTTACCTGGGGTGGACGAGGACCAGAGCTGCCCGCAGAGACGTGGGGGGAGGAACACCATAGGAGGCGGCCCAGCGCCAATGCTGTGTGGTTCTTGCCGAGAGATCCTCTGAGGCTGAGGATTGCAGGCGGCCTGGCTCTGTGAGGTGGAGGTGCGTGTGAGGCAGTGGTGTAACGAACCTTGAGGGAGCCCCCCTGCAGGGTACGTGAAGGGCCCCCTCCGGACTCAATATAGAGCTCCCCAGCAGAAGTGCGGTGCTGACGGGGCCCCGTGGAGGGTGAGGGCCCCCCACACCGCGGGGGCTGCGGGGCCTGTGTTACGCCCCTGGTGTGAGGCCCTGAGAGGATGCGGGCATGGGCGGGCTCACCAGAGAAGAGAAGCTGGTCCCGAGTGGTCATCAGCCTGGGCAAAAAAGATTTGGAGTCACAGATGGGATGCCTGGCATGGGTAGAAATAACCCACAAACCCTGAGAATGATGCTTGAGCCCCAGATGAACCAACGAGGGTGAGGCTCAGGAGGGAACTAGTGGGTGTGACTGCAATATGGTGGTCTAGTCCCTGCCCCTCCTTGGTGCCTCCGGGTGGAGCAGCCACACCAACTTATACAGGAGCTAGGTGATGACAGACACAGCCCCCTTGGTCTCGCTCCAAGGCAGAAAAGAGCTCCTGAGCCCAGCAAGGAGACAGGCCCTCCGAAGAATTTGAGGGCCTGGCAATCCAAACAAAGTGGGGGAAGGGTCCCTGAAACCCTTGAGGTGGAAGAGGACCCTACGGACTGGTTCGCTGTCAGAACCCACGAACTGAGAGTGGGTCAAATGAAGCTGGATAGCAGAGGTGCCCTTGTAGCGGAGGAGCTTCATTTGCAGCAGATCACGGACCTAGGGGCCTAGAGGTAAGCAGAGGGTGCTCATGCCTGTAGGGCAGTGTGAGCCGTGGTCAGTTGGGGCACACACTGTGACCTGGTTCAGAAGGTGGTAGGCCTTCGTGGGGTCAACAGAGAGTGGTTCCGACCAAGGCTAAGAAGCCTGTGCACCCCCTGCATATGGCGGCCTTCCCACAATAATCTTCTGAATACCAGGTAGTAAGCTACTGTCTCTGCTGGACCCTAGAAGACCAGGACGGGGCCCTTGTTGCCAACGAGGGGATGGGTTGCCCCAAGGTGCAAAAGATAAGTGCTGCAGCAGATCTACCCAAGACGGGATTATGAGGTTTGTTGGCGGGTCCACCAGAGGATGCTAATGGACTCGAGAACCACACAGGCACCACATTAGCGGCTATTAGGGATACAAAAACCGCCCTGGAGAATAAAATAGATGCAGTGGCCCTGGACCTCTGGCTCCAATGACATACCACAGGAAACTGGTGGAGGTAGTGCGTGAGATAGAGTGTCCTGGCTGGCCTGGGCCCAGGGCCTACGGGGGCAACAAGTTGATCCAATCCCTCCAGCAGATTGTTGCCCAACTCAGGGAGAGGGTGGAGGATGCCAAGAGGCACTCCCTCCTGACAGAACAATCGCAAATTGGTGGGGTGTCAGAAACATCAGGACCTAGCATGGACTTGTTCTTGGAAGACTGGCTCCTCATGAAAGTGCTGAGGTGCAAGGCATTGAAGATGTTCACGATCAAGAGAACACACAGAGTTCTCGGCAGACCCCTGGCACCTGGGACTCCACCCAGGCCGAGTGTGGCATGGCTACTCAACCTCTGTGACGGCATATGGGTTGTGAGAAGCTGGCCTGGTATATGATGTACACTAATGTAAGTGGGTGATTTAAGAGATCTCAGACAATCTTAGAAAGCTATCCAAGTGGTAGCTGTAGAGAGCAGCCTTCAGTCTTAGTCTTGAAGGAGTGTAAAGCAGCTTTTTACGAGAATGTAATCTTATAGTATAGATTAAATAAAAAGGAACCATACAAAGTATTTATAAAAATATGTATTTCTTATATAACAATCTCTAGTATGTTACAATATCTCCTACACGGAGATAGACACTAAGCACACAATACTTTAGCAAAGAAATAACAATAAATAGCACTAATAAACAGGGGGCCCCGGGGGGGGGGGGGGGGGGGGCGGAACAAAACCATATACTAAGAAAGTGGTATACGAACCACACTCGAGTCATGAAAATGCCGAGAGGGCATAGAATTGCTAGAGGCCCACAGAACCATCCAAGGTAAGTAGATAGGGACCCCACAGAGAGCATGTACAGTGTGTAAGCACGACCGCGTCCTCCGTACAAGTCTATGTGCAAGTCGTAGTTGGAATTTTAAAGATTAGGGACCCTTCCCAGTGGATCCTGAGGAAACCCAGTGGAAGACATAAGGTTGGAGAGCCAACCCACCGGGGATACCTTGGTACTCAAGTTACCGATCCCAGGGAAGCCAGGTGCATAGGTGTGAAGTGGTGTCGGAAGCTGCCGTCAAACCCAATAGAGGACTTCAGGAAAGTGCCGCTGCTGGAAGCGGAGAAAGTGTCAGGAGGAATACAAATGTGTAATCTTGAAGAGGAGTACCGGAAAGCAGAAGGGACAGAGTCTATATCGCTCGAGAGTGACCAGGAAACTTGGAAGACGGATGCCCTCCGAAGTCGGGTGCTTCAGGAAGGATGACAGTGACCTTGTCTCTGCAGCTGCGAGTACCAGGCGATGCTGAGGAAAACCAGGACCCATATACGAGTTATCCCAAGAAGGATATTGAGTGCTGAACGGTCAGTGTCTGGTGGGAGGACCAACAAGCCTTGGCAAATGCAACCCACACATGGAGTCAAGAAGGTGCACGGTTGGGACCAGCAAGGTCCAGGAGACTACCACAAGCAATAGAGTCAGGCCAGTCCCTGAGAACTCATGGGAGCCCAAGGAAAACAAAGGTGACCCTCAAATGGACCTATAGGTCGAAGGCACAAGAGTCGTGAGAGGACCTCAAGCAGCTCACCAAAAGATGCAGGCCATGATACACACAATGCGGTGTGGCAGAAGATTCTGGTCACTGGAGGTGCTCGAGGTTGTGGATACTTGGAGCCCAAACATCTTCTTGCAAAGATTTCAACAAGCCTTTGCAACTGCAAAGGGTCGTGTTACCAAGGGTTCGATTATTGCAACTTCCACAAGGACTACTGGCCTTAAACTTGGCGAGAGGGTAGTGCAGGTCTCGGGAGCTGAGAAAAATCCCCACCTGTGTTGCAGAGCCCACAGAGATCGGGATCTGCAGAACGGTCGTCTTCGTTGCAGTGTCTTTTAAATGCAGGGGAGTGACTCCTTCACTCTAAGGGAGATTACTTTGTTTGTCCTTGATGCTTCACAGGCCTGAAGGGAGATAAAGTCAGGCCCAAACGGAGTCCAGCAAAGTCCAGAGTACCCAGACGATGGAAGTGTAATGGTTTCAGTTCTGAATCTTATCACACAATGAATCTAGGGACCTACACCCAGGTAAGCCCTTTAGTACCCTATGAAAGGTTTGGGAAGATTCAGGGGACCCTCCCAGTGGAGAGTTTGGACAGGTGGGAGGTTACCCCATGTCCTTTGTCCAGTTTCACACCAGAGCGGGAGCCAATGGCTCCCAGGACTAGTTTGACACTGGACTATGCACAGGGACATCAAATGTGCCCCTCATGCAGACTTTCAGGCACTGGCAAGCGCACCCACCCAGCCCTAATACACTAAATCCTGTCTGGGAGGTGGTCACACCTTCCTGTGTTAGGATGTGCATTGTTCTGCCTTTGGCTGCTCGAGCTTGGCTCAGCAGCAAGTGGGCAGACATGGGTCTCTTGTCTGCATCAACCATTTTGTGCTGTCCGGGTCTAGAAGGCTTGTACCGGGAACCCTGAGAGCCTAATGGAGGGCTCTCCCGGTGCTTGGATTTACTACTCTCACACCGTTTACGGTGTGGGGGTATGATTCCAACACATTTGAAGCCGTCTTCGAGATGGTCACCGCACGATTACGCAATGCCCCTCTATATAAAGTATATGGCTGCTTCACTGACAACCCAGGAGAATGGACTCCATAGGCTGCAGGGGCACCCTCTCACTTAGAACCAAGCACCTTGCCTTCAGGTTTGCAAAGGCCTGCTAAAGGGATGGCTTAAAGTTTTTAAGTGCAGTGACCCTTAGAGATAGAAAAAACCTATATCTTTAGTAAGTGGTGCATGCACCAACTTACCCAGGCTGCAATTGCAGGCCTGTAGTTCCATTTTGAATGGTCTCTCAAGGGTGACATAATACATGCTGCAGCCCATGGGAGACCTCTGGGGTACCAATGCCCTGGGTACATGGGTACCATATACTAGGGACTGACAAGAATGCCCCGTACCTAATCTGGGGTGTACTTAAGTACATAACATAACGGTTTAGGGTGAAAGCAGATAGATAGGGGTCCTGATTAACAGGATCCCAGTCAGAATAGTCGAAAACAGCATCACATCAAGCAAAAAGTAGGGGTAACCGTAAGAAGCAGATCCTACATTCCTACACACACCTCTCCCCCCCCCCCTCAAGCGTAAGGAGATGAGACTAACCTTGCCCAGTTGAGTCTTCATTTTATAAGTGGAAGTATCTTGAGAGTCCATCTGCATTGGTATGGTTACTCCCAGGTTTATTTCCACTGTACAGTCCATCCCCTGTAGGATCTGTAGGCTATTCAGCTCCTCCCCTGGTGAGTGGTGGTTTATGGGGTTTGGAGTCCCCAGCAGGTAGCAGCAGTGTCCACGTCCCCTGCAATCTCTACCACACGTACCTGCCAAAAAACAGTCCGTCCTAGTCTCTCTTTCAAAGGAAGTGTTTCCCATCACTTTTCACCACCCAAGCAAGTTTGTGGAAATATATGCCCAAAGTGGGGAGGGACACCCTTCTAACACTTGAGGTTGGGTGTCAGATTAAGTATTCTCCTAAGAAAGCCATTTTACTTGCCAAGTTTGGGTTTTTCCCAGAGAAGTATTGCATCAGGTTCAGAGTTAGACAGAAACAAACACCAGTCTGGAGTAGATTTCTTGGACTATCTCAGCAAGACCCTGGGTGGTTAGGTGAGGGGCAGCAAAGCTGTACAATCTGATTTTGCAAGAGCACAGTCTCAGCATTTGTATCACATGTCTTTAGATCACCTGACTGATAAACAAAACTCCCTGATAATAGGGAGCTTGCCAAGGAGTAAGACCCTTGGGTCAGCATCAGTGTGTCCAAAAAGCCACCTGGATTCATCCAAAAAAGGTGTTCAGGGTTACCACTAGATGGTAGAGGAGGGGGAGAGAAAAAAACCCAAACAATTAGTTCTCTCAAGGCCCCCAAATCAGTTCTCAGGGGAAGGAGCTCCAGCTCAGATCTGACCAAAAGAAAAATGGCTTCTTTAATAAGAGGACAGGCACATTTGCCCTCAGGGGCCAGGAGTACTACAAGTATGGGCACACGAAAGGGGACGAGTGTCCCAAGAGGGCCAAGCCCCCCACTGGTGAGCATACCCAAGGGTTTGCTAGTGTGGCACTTGGGGAAGAGACTGCCCAGTTAGTTTGGGAGAAAGATTAGAGGTTACCCTAATGTCCCTGGGAGACAAGGAGAGGGTACCAACAGGCCTTCCAATAACTCCAAGTATATCAATTAGCAGAGGATGGAGGCTCTGATTGACACAGGAGCAGGTCATACCCAGGATGTAGTGGCAGACAACTGGGAGATCACTACCCAGTGGCTCTGGTTCCCTTTGAGTGGGGAGGGGGTTTCAGGTTCTCTCAAAGTAGCTGTGAGCCGTGCCTGTAGATTGTCTGTTAAGAAATGATCTGTAGTGCACGCTCTGAAAGGAAGTGAAGCTTAGATCTCAACTGAAGAAGTTAGGTTTGCCTGACTGGGTGTGCATCACCACACGGTCCGTGCCTGCCCAGGAGGGGAGTCAAGGAAGCCCGAAAATTGGCCCAGGCTACTGCCAAGAAATGGATAGGCAGGGTGCATGATAAATCAGCCCCTAAATCTCCCACGGTCCTGGCTGAAGGAACACTGAAGGCGGCCGCCCTGGAGCCTGCCAGGAGGACACTCCTGCCCAGGGAGACTTCCCTGAGCTTGCTGGATGGCAAGTTGAGGGTGGGCCCACCAGGGAAAAGTTCTTTACAGCACAGAAAGAGTGTTGGGCTTGAAGGTGCAAGCTGAGGGCCCTGGCAGCTGGTGGCACCTCTGGAAATCACCTGATCTATTGGGAGAAGGCCCTCATATATAGTGAGCCTAAGGTTCCTGAGCCATGTTTAGGTGGCCCCCAGCGCTACAGAGCGTTCCTACTAGAGCTGGCTCATGACATACCCCTGGCAAGACTTCTGTGTCAGGACAAGACCTTTGCCAGGTGTGTGACCTACTTCTATTAGCCACGGATGAAGATTGCCTCAGATGCATTCCACAGACCAAGTCCCACCTGCCAGGCTAGTGGGAAATTCGAGAAAATTTGCAAAGCTCCCCTGGGTCTCTTACTGGTCATTTAAACCCCCTTTAAAAGGGTGGGAATCAACATTGTTGGGCATCGGGACCTCAAACTTGCCTTAGGCAGGTTTTGGTGGCCCGTGCCACCAGACACACAGAGGTCATACCTCTAGGACTTCAATCAATCAATCAATACATTTGTAGAGCGCACTACTTACCTGTGAGGGTCTCAAGGCGCTGGGGGGGGGGGTCGGGGTCGGGGTGCTGCTACTGCTCGAACAGCCAGATCTTGAGGAGTCTCCTGAAAGCCAGCAGGTCCTGGATCTGTTGCAGGCGGATGGGGAGGGTGTTCCAGGTTTTAGAAAGCGAGGTGGGAGAGTGATCTGCCGCCAGCGGTCACTAGGCGGATGCGGGGGACGGTGGCGAGGGCGATGTCAGCGGAGGGAAGCTGGTGGTTCGGGATGTAGAAGGTGAGTCGTTCGTTGAGGTTCGCTGGTCCGGTGTTGTGAAGAGCTTTGTGAGCGTGGGTGAGGAGCTTGAAGGTGATCCTCTTGTTGATGGGGAGCCAGTGCAGGTCTTTCAGGTGCGCTGAGATGTGGCTGTGGCGGGGGATGTCGAGGATGAGGTGTGCAGAGGCGTTCTGTATGCGTTGTGGTCGTTTCTGGAGTTTGGCTGAGGTTCCTGCGTAGAGAGCGTTGCCATAGTCCAGTCTGCAGCTGACGAGGGCCTGGGTGACTGTCTTTCTGGTACCGGTGGAGATCATTCTGTAGATCTTGTGGAGCATGCGGAGGGTGTTGAAGCAGGAGGAGGAGAAGGCATTCACTTGCTGGGTCATTGACAACACCGAGTCCAGGATGACTCTCAGGTTGCGTGCGTGGTTAGTGGGCGTCGTCGGTGCACCTCCCAGTGCGGTCGGCCACCATGAGTTGTCCCAGTCGGATGGGGTTGATCCGATGATGAGGACCTCCGTCTTCTCAGAGTTCATTTTCAGGCAGCTGTTTGTCATTCATTCGGCGATGGCCTTCATTCCTTCGTGGAGGTTGGATTTGGCGGTGGTGGGGGCCTTGGTGAGGGAGAAGATCAGCTGGGTGTTGTCTGTGTAGGAGACGATGTTGAGGTTGTGTGATCTGGCGATGTTGACGAGTGGTGCCATGTAGATGTTGAAGAGTGTTGGGCTGAGGGACGATCCTTGGGGTATGCCGCAGATGATCTTGGATTCTTCAGAGCGGAAAGCGGGGAGGCGGACACTCTGGGTTCTGCCGGTGAGGAAGGAGGTGGTCCAGTACAGTGCTTTGTTGTGGATACCTGCGTTGTGGAGGCGTGTGCATAGGGTGTGGTGCCAGACAGTGTCGAAGGCGACCGAGAGGTCCAGGAGGATGAGGGCCGCGGTATCTCCGTTGCCCATCATGGCCCTGATGTTGTCAGTGGTGGCGATGAGCGCTGTTTCGGTGCTGTGGTTGTTGCAAAATCTGGATTGGGATGGGTCCAGCATGTTGTTTTTTTCGAGGAAAGAGGTTAGTTGCCTGTTGACAATCTTCTCAATGACTTTCACCGGGAATGGGAGGAGGGAGATGGGCTGAAAGTTCTTGAGGTCCTTGGGGTCAGCTTTGGGTTCCTTGGATAGGGCGTTGATCTCGGCGTGCTTCCAGCTCTCCTGGAAGGTTGCAGTCTCGAAGAAGCTGTTGATGATCTTGGGGAGATGGGGTGCAATGGTGGAGCTCGCTTTGTTGAAGATGTGGTGCGGGCCGGGGTCAGATGGAGAACCGGAGTGGATGATGTTCATGATTATGATGGTGTCTTCGTCGTTGATGTGGGTGCAGGAGAGCAGAGGGTCGATGTGGCTGGGGGGCCGTGAGTCTGAGGTGTCTGAGGTCTCTGTGTCTGTCGAGTGGCCTGGTTGCTGAAGCTGTTATGGATGTCTGTGATCTTGCGGTGGAAGAAGGTGGCTAGAGAGTCACAGAGGTCTTGTGATGGCGGGATGTTGTTGGAGTTGGAGCTGGGGTTGGAGAGTTCCTTCATGATACCGAAGAGCTCTTTGCTGTTGTGTGCATTGTTGTCGATGTGTTCTTTGAAGGGGGTCCTTTTGACGGTTCGGATGAGTTGGTAGTCTGCGGATGGCGCTCTTGTAGTCTATATTGCTGTCCGGTGTCTGTTCGTGGTGCCACTTCTTCTCGAGCCTGCGGCAGGCCTGCTTGGATGCTTGGTGGTCGGCGGTGAACCATATGGCTTTTCTGTCGGTGCGTCTGTTCAAGGGTTTCTTGATCGGGGCAAGAGTGTTGGTGCAGTCGTTGATCCATTGCCTGAAGTTGAGGGCGGCGGAGTCTGTGTTGGTAGTGTCCGTTGGTAGGTTTTGGGCGGGGGTGGTGACTAGCTGGTCTTTGGTGACTTTGCTCCAGCTGCGGTGGGGAGCCCGTTGGGTGCAGTAGGTGCACGGTAGGCTTCCCGAAGGAGAAGTGGACACAGGGGTGGTCGGTCCAGGGGTGTTCGGTGGTGTGGCTGAAGGTGACGTGGTTGCTGGATGAGAAGATTGGGTTGAGCGTGTGTCTGCGGCAGGCCTGCTTGGATGCTTGGAGGTCAGCGGTGAACCATATGGCTTTTCTGTCGGTGCATCTGTTCAAGGGTTTCTTGATTAGGGCAAGAGTGTTGGCGCAGTCGTTGATCTATTGCCTGAAGTTGAGGGCGGCGGAGTCTGTGTCGGGAGTGTCCGTTGGTAGGTTTTGGTCGGGGTGGTGACTAGCTGCTCTTTGGTGACTTTACTCCAGCTGCGGTTGGGAGCCCGTTGGGTGCAGTAGGTGCACGGTAGGCTTCCCGAAGGAGAAGTGGACACAGCGGTGGTTGGTCCAGTGGTGTTCGGTGGTGTGGCTGAAGGTGACGTGGTTGCTGGATGAGAAGATTGGGTTGAGCGTGTGTCTGCGGCAGGCCTGCTTGGATGCTTGGAGGTCAGCGGTGAACCATATGGCTTTTCTGTCGGTGCATCTGTTCAAGGGTTTCTTGATTAGGGCAAGAGTGTTGGCGCAGTCGTTGATCTATTGCCTGAAGTTGAGGGTGGCGGAGTCTGTGTCGGGAGTGTCCGTTGGTAGGTTTTGGTCGGGGGTGGAGACTAGCTGCTCTTTGGTGACTTTACTCCAGCTGCGGTGGGGAGCCCGTTGGGTGCAGTAGGTGCACGGTAGGCTTCCCGAAGGAGAAGTGGACACAGCGGTGGTCGGTCCAGTGGTGTTCAGTGGTGTGGCTGAAGGTGACGTGGTTGCTGGATGAGAAGATTGGGTTGAGCTTGTGTCCAGCGGAGTTGGTGGGAGTTGTGACGAGCTGTTTGAGTCCAATGTTGGTGAGGTTGTCGAGCAGGGTGGTGGAGTTGCTGTCATTGTCGTTCTCGGGGTGGAAGTTCAGGTCTCCGAGGAGGATGTAGTCTGTGAACGCAAGGGCGTGGGCGCTGACAAATTCGGCGATGGAGTCGCTGAACAGCTGTTGGGGGCCTGGAGGTGTGTAGATGAGGGTTCCTCTGAGGGTGGTGTTGAGGTCGATGTGGATCTGGAAGTGCATGTGTTCGGCAGTAATGTTATGTTATGTTAAAAACACTTGTTCAGCGCGCGTACACCAACGGTTTCTTGGCGCTCATGTGAGGATAGGGACCATGGCGAGAGGGAAGCTGAATCAGAGTATGCTTGGGTAAACAGCCAGGTCTTTAGCTGCCTCCTAAATTGGACAAGGGAGGAAAAAGACCTTAGCTCAACAGGAAGAGAGTTCCAAAGTTGCAGTGCAAGGACAGAGAACCGAAGTCCGCCATTCTTCTTCCGTTTGGTTAGAGGAATTTCCAGCAGGTTGAGATGAGATGATCTAAGGTTACTAGAGGGAGTGTAACAGTGGATGAATGAATGAATGAATGAATGAATACTCATTTCTATAGCGCATGGTTACCCGGGGGCATCCCAGCGCTGCAGTGAACCAATTCATCACCCGAGAGATTAAAGAAATAGGAAGGGTTTTAACATTGGAGACACGCCGAAATGAGGGCTGGACCATTACCATGTAGTGCCTTAAAAATAGTAAAGCCCATTTTAAAATTGCACCACTTACTCAATGGGAGCCAATGTAAGCTTTTCATTAGTGGGCTGGCATGATGCCATTTAGGCTGATGAAAAATAAGCCTGGCTGCCTGGTACTGAACTAGTTCAAGGCGCCGAAGCTGGTAGGCTGGAATGCCCTCATAAAATGAGTTGGCATAATCCAGACGAGAGATCACTAGGGCCAAAGTTACCAGGATCATGGCTTCCCTGCTGAGAAATCTGCTGACATTCTTTCATTTATGCAACTGAAAGAATCCAGCAGAAACTACCGAGCTGATTTGAGACTTCATAGACAAGTCATTGCTAATAATAATCCCCAGACTCTTCGAAGAGACAGCTGGCATAGGGGGATTACCAAGTTTAGGGGGCCAAATATTAGAGTGCCAAGGGTTAGCCAACCCACCTGTGAGGATTAGCTCCGTTTTCTCCGGATTCAACTTCAGCTGGTTGTTATTCATTGAGTCACTTATAAAAACCATCGTATTTTGGACGTTGGACTCAGATGATGGGGATGAATCCACATTAAACACCAGTTGAAGATCGTCAGCATAATTAAAAATACTGATGTTCCTTTCCCTCAGACAGTGAATTAGGGGGAGAAGATAGAGATTGAAAAGAAGTGGAGAAAGAGAGGAGCCCTGGGGAACCCCACAGGTAATGTCTCTTTTATTGGAAGATAAATTGGCAAGGCGCACTGCTTGTGTATGTTTGCTCAAGAAGGAGGAAAGCCACTTGAGGGCCAGCCCCTTGAAACCAGCATTCCTGACACGGTCGATCAGGATACCAGGGTCGACCGTGTCAAAGGCCGCCGATAGGTCCAGCAGAATCAGGGCCTGAGTTGTGTCTAGATCCACCCCCCCCCCAGAGTGCTGGTCGAGATTTTGAGGGTGTTTCTGTGGAAGATGGTGATTCCTCCTCCTGTTCCATTGGTGCGGTCCCTGCGGGTGATCTTGTAGCCGTCCAGGATGGCTATGGCGATGTCAGGTGCCGAGGAGGGGTTCATCCAGGTCTCCGTCAGGAAGGCGACGTCTGGGGAGGTGGAGTCGAGAAGGTCCCAGAGTTCAATGGCGTGTTTGCGGGCGGAGCAGGTGTCAAGCAGAAGGCATTGTAAGCTGATGCGACCTACCCCGGTGGGTGTGGTGGTGGTTTGTAGGCTGGTGCAGTTGCAGTTCCGGCAGGAGAAGGGTCCATTGGTGAGCTTCGGGGTGGCCCGGGTGCAGGTGTGTAATCGTCCGGCGATGAGTGCATGGAGGTTTCTGGCGTCGTAGTGGTGTCGGGTGTCATGGCGTTCACGGGGGCCAAGGGTTCTGGCGCTAGGTGCGATCCAGGTGCCGACGGATGCAGTCGTAGGTTGCCTTAAGTGCGCCTTTGGCACGGCCACACCGCGGCCGCCATAAGAAGGAGAGATGGGAGGGAGGAACAGCTGGGAGGTGGGAGCGGACGAATGGGCGAGCGGGGGGGCAGGTCCGCAGACAATGCAGCGGCGGGAAAATGGGAGGGTAGAACTGCTAAGGATACATAAGGCAAAAGGGCACAATAATAGTACAAAAAAAGGAATAAGGGGGAATAAAACCAAATACAACACAAGAGCAGAATGCACAATCACAGCAGGGCAGGAAAATGGGAGGTTGGAGCGGGCGGAGGATACAGAAGGCAAAAAGGCACAATAGCAGTACAAGAGGAAAAGGAGGAATAAAACCAATAAAACCAATAAAAACCAATTACAATACAATATAAGAGCAAAAACTATGTCCTACCACTGGCCACCAAGGATGTTATTTTATGTTATGTTAACATTTTGATTAAGCGCAACAGCTGCCTCAGCAAAGAGGCGTCCCGGCGCTGAGGATCCACGAGTACCATACCAATAGAGGAGAAAGAGCTGAGACAGGAAGTCCTAAGGAGAGGGGAACAGATGGGTCTTAACGGCTTTCCGGAAGGCAGACAGGTTTTCCAAGGAGCGAATATTCAATGGCAAGGAGTCCCAGAGCTTAGCTCCCAGAACCCTAAAAGAGCGACCGCCAATACGGCAGAGCTTTGTGCGGGGTACAATCACTAGGTGTTGGCCTAATGAGCGCAGACTGCGCTGTGGCACATACGGTGTTAGAAGCGGGCGCAGAGTTCTGGGCATCTGGATTTGAGGATCTTGAATGCCAGGGTGAGGGTTTTAAACTGAATATGAGATTCAATGGGAAGCCAATGCAGCTTTCGGATGGTAGCTCTGACAGAGCATCTGCGGGGAAGACCCACCAAGGATCTTGCCGCCGAATTCTGAACTCGTTGCAATCGCGCTATCTCCGCTTTGTTGGCGCCCAAAAATAAAACACTGGCATAGTCCAAACGAGAGAGGATTGTGGATTGTACAATGAGTTGCCGGACTTTAGAGTCAGAAAATTTGAGTATCGGGTTAAGACTCCTCAGCAGGCCCACACAGGTAGCTGCCACTTTTTTTGAGTGGGTCTGGAAGCTAAGCGAGGAGTCTATCCAGACTCCCAGGTTTTTGACCAAGGATTTAGGCGGTGGAATGGTGCCCAAAGAAGAGGGCCACCAGTGCTCGTTCCAATAGCTGGTATTCCTCCCGACAAGCAGCACCTCCGTCTTGCCTGCATTGAGCTGCAGGCAATTGTCCGTCATCTACTGGGCTACTGCAGCCAGCCCACTCCTGGATCTCGAGGCCGAAGTAGATGGTCCTTCGGTGAGAGTGATGACCAGCTGTGTGTCATCTGCATATGACACCAGCGTGAGGTCCCACTCCTTAGCCACTACCGCAAGTGGCTGCACGTAGAGATTAAAAAGGGATGGGCTAAGTGCAGAGCCCTGAGGGACTCCCTGGCCGATGGAATGGGACTGGGAGAGAAACGGGGGAGCTGACACCCGGAAGGATCTGTCCTTCAAAAATGAGCGGAACAATTCCAGGGCAAGAGCGGTAATCCCTACTGTCGCCAGACGATGTAACAGAATGTCATGTGAAACCGTATCAAAGGCTGCGCTGAGATCTAACAGAATCAGCGCAGCACTCTGACCGGCATCAAGAATTGTCCGGAGGTGTTCAGTCGTGGACAGGAGGGCAGACTCAGTTCTATGGCCCGGCCTGAACCCGTTTTGTGATGGGTCAAGGATGTTATTTTGATGCATATATTGGGACAATACGTTGCTTAGATGAGCTTCCGCAAGTTTAGACACCCATGGGAGCAACGAAATGGGCCTGAAGTTTTCTAGTTTGGAGGGGTCCAGAGTAGGCTTCTTGATAATGGGGAAAACCCATGCTTGTTTCCAGACAGTCGGGACACTGGCCGAAGAGAAGGAAAGATTGAGTATAGAGGCAGGTATTGAGTATGAGGCACAGGAGGTAGCCTGCGGGTAGAGGAGGGCCTTGAACTTCAGCAGCGAGCTCAAGGATATAGACACACAGGTGGTGCTGTGCGGCTTGGGGAGCAACCTGCCTGGAAAAGGATAAAAGAACTTGTGACTGCACCTGCAGTGGCTGGGGCACTGATGGGGATTTTTACCCAAGTGGGGTTTCCCTAGGAATTGGTCTCTCACTGGGGCATCGACTTCATGTCTGCATGCATGAATTCTATGTGAGATGATTGTGGGGTCACCAACAACTTCTCTAGAACCTATCAGACTAATGGGCTTGTTGAAAGATTCAACAGACCTTGAATGGCATGTTTATGGGCCTACCTGAGCCTGTGAGGCGAAAGAAGGACATCCTCTTACCATGCCCAGTCTTTGCCTACAGACAGGTGCTATAGAAGGGAGTTGGGTTTAGCCCATATGACCTCCTCTATGGTCACCCTGTAAGGAGACCTCTCAGTCTGGTTAAGGAATGGTGGAAGCAAGCTCCTAAGAAGCCCATCCAAGATGTGGTTAGTTACATGCTAGTCCTAAAAATTCAGATGCAAAAAATCTGGAGGAAGGCTTCTGTGATCTTAGAAGCCAGCCAGGAAGTCATGAAATTCTGGAATGACTAGAAGACCATTATGGTAGAGTTTCAGCCTGGCTGAAAATTGTGGGTAGTGGAGCCCTGTGCTCTACAAGACTGCTAGACTGAGCCCTATGGGGTGAAAAAGCGCAAGAGTGATGTCACCTACCCTGTGGACCTCAAGACTCCTAGGAACTCTTTGCGGGCCGTGCATTTGAACCGCCTCACCTCACTTTGAGAGGTCTGAGATCACCATGCTCTTGGTAACTGATGATAGGGTGGAAGAGGAGAGTAAACCTTTCTCTGACCTCCAAACTTCCAGAGAGCAGGATGGGTCAGTGGAGGGTGTCAGTCTCTCCCCTACATTGGCCCTAGCTCGATGGAGAGACTGCTGCCACGGGTATCCAGGCGTTACGTGGAAGGGAGCTATTCGAACATCCAGGTCATGATGTTGCTCTTGAAATCAGCAAGGGAGGAGAAGGTTCGTAAGTGGATGGGGAAGTCGTTCCTGTGGTATATGAATATTATTTCTTTTGTAGGTTCCGATCAGAAAGCGTATTGAACATGTTAGGGTGTTGTCTCGAGTTGGCATTTTGCACTCCTGTTGCTGGTTGAGCTGCTGCTCGCAAGTTGGCAATGCCCAATGGAGTTTCCATGCAGATGCTGTTGATTGTTGTTGATGTTCGAGTTAGGATGGACTGCTCTATACAAACAAAGATGGTGTTAATTGTACTTATAAGGGCTATTGGGCCATGATTGGTGGCTAAGAGCAAAGTATCCTGGGATATGTAGTGTTTCTGTACGTAAAAACGATAATCATTGGTTGCAGTATTTTTGCTGTATAAAGTAAGAGAAGCATTATCCTTGCCTTTGTGTCCTTAATAGGATTGAAAATTCTTGGTGAGAATGCTAGCTTATTTTGAATTCTATGTCAAGACCGGAGAACTTAATAGGATTGAAAATTCTTGGTGAGAATGCTAGCTTATTTTGAATTCTATGTCAAGACCGGAGGCGAGGATTATGCATCATTTGCTTCACTTTTTATTAACAGCACGTTCAAAGATAAAGTTAAAAAAACACTGCAACAGAACTACAACTCCCATGAACCAAAGGGAGTAACCATGGCCACCAATAGTCCAATCAAGTAACAGTCCATAAGACTTTTTTCACTGCTCCTCGTCAGTGAATTCGCTTTCATTCCTTTTCCTGATTAGTTGGGTTAAATGGTTTATTGGGCTTATCTGGCATGTGGTTTTAGTGTGTACTTCTGGGACTGTGTTGTGCCAGCACTCTTACAGGCAGTGGCACCCAACTGACTCGCATACTACCCGCACATGTCTCTTGATACAGCGCAGGTGCGCTGGTTGGTGCTCATTCGAGCGCATTCCTTCAAGTTGCAGAGCAGTTTTTCAGCGTTCCTGCAGTCGCTTCACGCTGAGGGGAATCGAGCGGCTCCTCCGCTCAGTGCCTGCTCCCCTTCCAACACTCGCCTGACACCGTGTATGCAGTAAGATTTGAAGGGCTTAGCCCATTTGATTACTGCTTTGGTTTTTATTTGCTACAAACACTGTTGCAGTGTTTTTAGGTCTCGGCGTCTCCGCCGGAGATCTTTTGTGAGCGACTATGCTTCCCAGGAGACAGTCCCGGCCGCGCGCATCCTTCCAGGCGATTTGTAACTGGAACGCGCGCTGTGGCCAGGCGCTGTCTCCTGGGAAGCGCAAGCACCACACACGCATGCGCATACACACACACACAAGCGCCCATGCACGCACGCACATACATACATACAGAGACACCACCCCTGACACATACACACACACGCGCACACACACAAGTGCACCGAGGCCCCCTCCCCCCCCCGTCACCGTCGCACACATACATACACACACACACACGAGCATACACACACACCCACACACACACGTGCACCAATCCCGCTCCAGCCTTTTGGAACTTACCTTACCTCAGCACGCGGCGCCCAACCTCCTGCTGGCGCGGCCCCGGGGCTCTACACCGCTCACAGGAGCCCCGGGCCGCGAGACGCAACGACTCCGCCTGCCTCCTCTTCCGGTCTGAACATGGCCCCGCCCCCGTCACAGGCGACCGTGCCTGACTTCCGGGGCAGCCGCGATACTAAGAGACTGCTGGGGACAAAGTGTGGTCTGTGGAGTTACAATGGCTGCAAGCAAGGGGTGAGTGTGAAAGTGCCGACCTTATTTATGTTGGCGTCGTGCGGCGCAGCCAGCTGTAGCATTTGATTAGTGCCTAAACAATAGCGATGCGGGCCACGAGCGGTTATTTCGCAGAACAAAGATGCATTGCAGATTGCTTTATGTCGCGTCCATTGGCGCTTATTATGAGAAGTGTACGGGCCTGACGGAAAGTAATTGCTTTCCGCCGGTGTTTTGGTTGGCCTCCGTACATCAGGTAGCCTGTGTTTTCTTTGTATTCACGGGCAACTTGTACAAGAGAATGGGCTGATTTCCCACAAGGGCATTCACGCTAATTAATTTAGTTATCCCAAGAGCTTAACAAGTTGGAGCCCATGCTGGCCGAGTAGCGGCGTTCTTCCACAGTACAATCACTTCATGGTATTTAAGATTAAGCGATGTTCCTTCCCCATGCGAACGAGCTCACGTGGTCATCTCTGGGCGCGTCTTCGCTTCCCTCGGATTCTAACAGGGAGGTGTCCGCTTTCTGTATTTTTAGTGGTGAGTGGTGAGGGCAGAGTGGTGAGTGGTGAGTGCAGAGTGGTGAGTGCAGAGTGGTGAGTGGTGAGTGCAGAGTGGTGAGTGGTGAGTGCAGAGTGGTGAGTGCAGAGTGGTGAGTGCAGAGTGGTGAGTGCAGAGTGGTGAGTGCAGAGTGCAGAGTGGTGAGTGCAGAGTGGTGAGGGCAGAGTGGTGAGGGCAGAGTGGTGAGGGCAGAGTGGTGAGGGCAGAGTGGTGAGTGGTGAGGGCAGAGTGGTGAGGGCAGAGTGGTGAGGGCAGAGTGGTGAGGGCAGAGTGGTGAGTGCAGAGTGGTGAGTGCAGAGTGCAGAGTGGTGAGTGCAGAGTGGTGAGTGCAGAGTGGTGAGTGCAGAGTGGTGAGTGCAGAGTGGTGAGTGCATGAGTGCAGAGTGGATGAGTGCAGAGTGGGTGAGTGCAGAGTGGTGAGTGCAGAGTGGTGAGTGCAGAGTGGTGAGTGCAGAGTGGTGAGGGCAGAGTGGTGAGGGCAGAGTGGTGAGTGCGGATGGTGAGTGCATGAGTGCAGAGTGGTGAGTGCAGAGTGGTGAGTGCAGAGTGGTGAGTGCAGAGTGGTGAGTGCAGAGTGGTGAGTGCAGAGTGGTGAGTGCAAAGTGCAGAGTGGTGAGTGCAGAGTGGTGAGTGCAGAGTGGTGTGGGCAGAGTGGTGTGGGCAGAGTGGTGAGTGGTGAGTGCAGAGTGGTGAGTGCAGAGTGGTGAGTGCAGAGTGGTGAGTGCAGAGTGGTGAGTGCAGAGTGCAGAGTGCAGAGTGGTGAGGGCAGAGTGCAGAGTGCAGAGTGGTGAGTGCAGAGTGGTGAGTGCAGAGTGGTGAGTGCAGAGTGGTGAGTGCAGAGTGGTGAGTGCAGAGTGGTGAGTGCAGAGTGGTGAGTGTGCAGAGTAGTGAGTGTGCAGAGTAGTGAGTGTGCAGAGTAGTGAGTGTGCAGAGTAGTGAGTGTGCAGAGTAGTGAGTGTGCAGAGTAGTGAGTGTGCAGAGTGAGTGTGCAGAGCAGTGAGTGCAGAGCAAGTGTGCAGAGCATTGTGTGCTGTTGAGTGCAGAGTACTGTGTATTGGCAATGTTAATGACAATGCCCATTTATTTTTGATTTAAAGAAAAAAAATGTCATGAGCAATGCCAATAGCTCTACCTTTAATGATGCCGAGACCATTGCATTGCAAATGCTTGTTTACTTTATCTCAGAGCACCGGCGAAGGGGCTGCCCTTACTAATTCTCACAGGGCGTGGTAGTGCTCTCACCTTCTTATTAATGCATTCCCAACAGGACCATGACTGCGCTCCCTCACTTGCCTCTGAGGAGTAACAACCCCCCACAACGGCGCCTTCCTGCAGAGGTGGACAAGCTCCTCACCAATGCCCAGGGCAATGAGTGATGACGTCGCAACTGACCTTGACCCTGAGGAGGGGTTCCGCGACTTGGGGGAGGGTGACATGGAGAATGAAGATGTATCATCTGATGAGGCTCAGCACTCGGGCAGATTTTGGCACCCGTACTCAGCCAACTCAGACTCATACAAGGGAGACCCTGCCTCTACTGATATGTTCGACCCAAGGGCATTTATTGACTGCTCCGCGGAGTAGGTCCCTGAGAGGAATATGGCAGAGTATGTGGCGAGTAAGATCCGCCGGCATCAAAGTAAGGAGGTGTAGACCTGCCTCCGAGCGGACTGTCTCAAACCATTACTAGGGGATAAGGTCACAGCGACCCCTGAGATTGACCCTAAGCTGTGTAGCTTTTTTACCAAGTATTTAAGGGTCCCAACAAAGAGGATCGACCGATCCTGGAGGGCATGCCAGGGAAATCGTTTGGACATGGTGGGACCCATAACTAAGATAATCAAACTTGCTGGAGCAAGCAAAACAGTCAGGGAAGCCTCTTCTCATGGTCGATATAGTGGGCTTGGCACTGGGGGTGGTCTGCCTCCTCTGCAATACCAACTGCGCCCTCCCTGCGGAACGTCGTCATTCTCTCCTATTAAACATATATATCCCAAATAGGGGAGCTTTCATCTTCTGAGGCAGGACCTATAGCACAGGGCACACTTTTCGGCGAGTCTTTTGTCAAGGAGTTGGGGAAGTTTGTCTCAATGTTTCGGGCCCTTGACAAGGTCCAGGCGTCCATGAAAATATTTTCCCTGCAAAGGTTTTTGAAGTGGAAGAAAAAGGCAGGGGTCGCTCCTCCGGCCGTCAGTACTACCAAGACCCTAACAGAGACCAGGCCAGAAGGAGCAACAGCTGGCAAAATGGCCATCGGGGAACCTTCTACCCATCCCGCGGTGGCAGAAGAGGAAAGAACAAACGAGCACGGGAGGGGCTCATAACAACAAAGGATACAGTGGCAAGCCCTGTTCTGTTATCACCTCTTTGTTTGGGGGGGGGGAGACTGCGACTGTTTACTCACAAGTGAGACTGCAACTGTTTACTCACAAGTGGGAAGAGATCACGGCAGACCCTTGAATGCTGGAGACCGTGCATGAGTCCCTTATAGAGTTCTACGGGATGCCAGTGCAGGCAGTAAAGCTCCGCCCACTGTTCTTTACCACTCAAGATGAGTCCCTTATAGATTTAGAAGTTCAGGACCTTCTGGTCAAGGGAGGGATAAGCATTTCAGAACTGCACCCCTGGGGCTTCCAAAGCAACCTGTTTTTGGTAGAGAAAAAAGACAAGGGCTTCTGCCCTGTCATTAACCTCAGGTCCTTTAATGAGTGGATGGTCTATCGCGATGTCAAGATGGAGGGGATACACCTCCTCAGGGACCTATTTCTACAGGACGACTGGTTAGTGCTTCTTGATCTCAAAGATGCCTACCTGACGGTCCCCATCTTTCCCCCTCATTCTCGATTTCTCCAATTCGAATGGAAGAGGCAAATCTTCAAATTTCAGACTCTCCCATTTGGTCTCTCATCAGCACCCTGGTGCTTTACAAAACATCTCAAACCATTGGTGGAACATCTCCGGACACTGGGCATCAGGTTAATGATTTAACTGGCCGACATCCTACTGATGGACCCATCACAAGATCTCATAGTGACTCACCTGAACACCACCATATCTCTACTTCAGAACTTAGGATTCATTATCAACCAACAGAAGCCGTACCTGACACCACAGCAGAGCATGATATTTTTAGGTTTCAGCATTGACTCCAGAGCAGTGACCCTAAACCTGCCAGAACAGAAGATATCCAAGATCAAGAAAGATCTGAGGAAGATTCTCAAAATGGACAGAATATATTTGCGTCAACTAGCCAGGATTGTTGGCTTGTTATCATCTTCAATACAGGCCATATTCCTGGGGCCCTCCAGTACAGAGCCCTGCAGAGACTGAAGGCTGCTCACCTTCGGAGAGGACTCATGTATTCCGAGATGGTAACACTGACATCAGGGGCCATGTCGGAGATCCAGTGGTGGATTGACCACATGGAATTGTGGAACGGTCGGGCGATTTTCGGCTCCTACCCAGATCCGGTGATAGAATCGGACGCCAGTCATCTGGGTTGGGGAGCCAGATGTGGATCGACCTCAGTGGGAGGCAGATGGATGGAGGAGAAACTAACCTTTCACATCAATTGTCTCGAACTTCTGGTGGGAACATTTGCTATTCAATCACTTACGAGGGACAAAGTATCATGCTGTGTACTCCTGAGGATAGACAACATGACAGCGGAGCAATACATCAACCGACTGGGTGGTACCCGCTCTCGGGCGCCTGGTGGAACTAGCCAAGGACTTCTGGCACTAATGCCTCCAGAGGCAGATTTCAGTAACACCGGCGGAATATCTTCTGGGGGCGCTGAACTCTGTGGCGGACTGGAATTCCAGGAACCTCAGGTATGCCAGTGACTTGAGATTTGACCCAAAGGTATTTCAAACGCTGATGGCACTGTGGGGTCTGTGCCAGGTGGATCTGTTTGCCTCCAGATGGAATACACAGCTTCTCTGATATGTCATCTGGAGACCGGATCCGGGGGCAGAGGCGGCAGATGCCTTCCTCCAGGAATGGTTGATAGAACAGGCCTATGCCTTCCCGCCCTTTCTCTTCATCCAGTGAGTGGTAGTGCAAGTCAGGCGCCAGAAAGCTCAGCTGATTCTGGTCACTCCAATATGGCAAACAAAAACATCCCTTCTCTCCTGGAGCTAGCCAGGGCCACCCCGGTACGTCTACCATAGTTCGCCAAGATCCTGACGGATCCACTGGGCTATACATACCCCTTGGTTCTCCAGAGCCATCTTCATCTCATGGCATAGAGGATTTCAGTCGATGCTGGCAAGACATCAGACATTCGCAGGGAGCTGAATTCCTTATCCAGCAGGCGTTGGCTCCAAGGACCACCAAGAGGTATTGATTGGCTTGGAGGATATGGGTTTGTTGGTGTGTGTGAGACACCTGGATCCCAGTGGGCACCAATGTTACCGACATAGTAAACTTTTAGGCTGAACTTTTCCAGGAGGGACTCGCATATTGTACCATCAACTACTTCAGGTTGACTATTTCAGCAGGACATACACCGGTGAATAATGTTCCAGTAGGGGAACACCCCTGGGTAAGTAAACTCCTCAAGGGTATCAGGATTTCCAGTCCCCCCGAACAACGCTACGCGGTCTTTGGGACGTCAACTTGTCCCTGCACTTGTTGTCATCCTTGCAGGACAACCAATACCTTTCTAGGAAGGAAATATCAGTGAAACTAGCAATGTTGCTCTGCCTCATCTCTTGTAAGAGAGCTTCTGATGTGCGGGCATTAGACTTGTGTGCTAGAATTTTTACCCTAGAGGGGGTTACATTCAACATTTCAAGGAGAACGAAGACGAGTACCAAGTCGGTATCCTATCCAGCTTTCTCTGACGCCCCTAAATTGTGGGTGATCAGGTGCCTAAAGGTCTACGAAAACATGACAATGGAGGTTCGACCTACAGGGGAGCAGCAGCTGTTGATTGCGATTGAATTAAAGGGTGTGCCCTCTCTGACATTGCCAGGTGGGTGAGATGAGTCATGGCAGAGGCCGTCATCGATATGAGTGAGTTCAGGGCTCATTCGACAATGGGAGCTATGGCTTCCAAGGCTGTCCAGGTAGGTGGTAGACTTGAAGATATAATGAATGTGGCAGTTTGGTCTTCTGAATACACTTTCAAAAGGGTCTATTTTAAGCCAATCTATGAGGCAGCCTCACTGGTGGTAAGTAAGCTTTAAAAACACATAATCCTCGCCTCCAGTCCTGACAGAATGAAAAATGTCCTAGTTAACATGAAGTAAAGTTTCAATTCCACAATTCTATTAAGGACACAGAGGCGAGGATTATCCCCCCTGGCATGCTATTTCTATGCCGCCCTCCATGGGGGACTTATGAGGTTACCTCTACATTTATTCTGGAAGTTAGAGAACTTGATTCTGTGACTAACAGGGACGTACTTTGGGTATACTCATTAACAGTATATTGTTATGTATTGTTGTTCTCGAAACATTTTTTTCAACTCGACAGGCAGATCATGTTGTGTAAGTTATCTAATAGTGGTATTGGAGCACCTAATGTACCAGAGTGGTATTAATTGTCATATCATATTTTCTCCTCATAATAATTGCTGACTTTTGACCTGTTATGCCTTTAATGGTAAACAATACGTTATGTGGGAAAATATTAATGTTCTTTCCATATCCTCTTAGGTTCGGATTCAAAGACAGAATGATGTCCAGCGCGCTTAACTTCCTTCAGTGAAGAAGAGGAAGGAGTAAAGACTACAGCATGATCTGGATTATATAGACTCACTGACTGTTACTTGATTGGACTATTGGTGGCCATGGTTACGCTGTTTTGTTCAAGGGAGTTCTAGTACTGTTGCAGTGTTTTTTTTTAACATTATCTTTGAACATGCTGTTAATAAAAAGTGAAGAAAGTAATACATAATCCTCGCCTCCACATCCTTAATAGAAATGAAACTTTCCTTCCTGTTAACTAGGGAATTTTGTATTCATTCGCTGGATGAAGCTATCTCCCACAAACCTGTGGTATACACCTCCAGCTTCCTGTTTACACGTTCAAGAGCCACGTGCACCGGCAAGTGACAGGAAAACCATTTCGAGACTAACACATGAATTGTTGATTAAAATGACTTAAATCCTTCCCTACACATACTTCACTAATCGGGCAGAAACATTTGTATCCACAAATACGTTCAGAGGCTTAGCAAAATTGAAGGATTGTAGGCTGTTCTTTGTTCGGTTAGCAGTCTAGTCCTCCATTAAAATGCTGTGCGCTCCTCTGTGAGGTAGACAGAAGGAAAAGCCGAAGGCTGCTTTAACTTCCGGGGCAGTACTAGGAATAAAGAAGGCAAAGCCTACGGAATAGTTAGACACCTAACTAATTATCAAAAAAGTGGATACCATAAATTATCCATTTTTGGGTTTGATCATTTCCAACAAAACTAAATTACAGAAAATTCTGAACAATAGAGTTTCTCCTGTACGAGAGCCACCACAGATAAGGTTCACATATATGGTTTAACCAATTCTTTTAATGTAAACCAAATTTCTCCACAAAGGTAATTATCTGACAGTTCTCATATATATATATACAGTTTTTACATATCTATACAAACAAACAAATATAGTACATTTACATTAAACACAATTTGCTTAAAACCCCACTAGAGTTTCTTTTGCCCTACTTATTTCAACAAAGGAAGTTTGTACACAATTAATCAAAAACTTTCCTTATTCTCAGATCACCACAACAAACCAAAAAAGGAATGTATGAGGTTAAACCTATTTTGACCTCCTTTTCTCCAGCATTCCTTATCAAATTTTTATCCTGATCAAAACATATTTAAGTTTGTATTGGTGTCTTCAAAAAAGCTGTGTCGACGCGTTTCAGCCTCTTGTTAAATCAGGCCTCATCAGGACTACAAGGGCAAACAACAGTGTCATACCTAAAACAAACAAATAACTAAATTTTTATACAAATAATGTACTCGGGGATAACTTACTAAATTTATCATGCACATAATACAGTTGACATCATAAAATAACTAATCCTGAGGTCCTTGGCATCAACATTCTTAATCTGTGTGCAAAAAACCTTCCAAAATGTGCTCAAAACAGGAAAATAAAACCAATTGGAAACAAGTACCTTTAAACTAGAATCCTGAAAAACACCCGTGGCTTATATATACATATATATACAAGTGTATCCCTATATACCACCACTACATTCCAAAGGGGATAACCAAAAACTTACAAACAACTTGTGTTCATACATGGTGGTCAGGAATTCTCTACCATGTAGCTTTAATCCGTGCAGCTAAAAGAAAAACAGACAAAAGGACCGACATCTACCAATTCCTAAAGAAACAGGTACTTCTCATGAAATGAGGCTCTTGCAAGCAATAAAGCTTACCTTTTAAATGCGAGTCTCCCAGATCTAGGGAACGGTAGCCATATCCATATATTAGGTCAATCCTACAACAGAAAAACAAATACCCGACTCTAAAAATCCATCTATTGTCTATACCTCTGTACAGGTCACTCTCCAGGTATCGGACATAACGTACACGATATTCTCCTACCTGCATTGGAATTGCTATGGTCCTTGACGCAGAGGCTCCCTTCGCTGCATCAAACTATACAGAGAACGATTCAGCAATCCCGTTCTGTTTTAAACGCCGCCCGCGTATATCCAAAGCTTGCAAGTGAAGACGGACTATAGAGCACAACACATTCAGCTCTCGCGATGAGTACATCGGGATAGAGTGAGAAGTAAGAAGAAAGACTACCCTAGCGTCTTCTTCCACATAGATGTAATTTCACCAAGTAAAAGCCTCAATCTGAGTTATACCGAAAAAACTATACTAATCAATTAAAATTATGAAAGGAAAGATGAAATAAATAAAAAGTAGTAAATACAACAATATCACTTTATAGCCCAGTGTGATGCCAGCTCCTCTTACAATCTGAACATGGATTAAAAAATCGAACTGAGTATTAGATCAAATATCGGAAGTGTCAGTACAGGTTACCAAAAAACATTCAACAAGTGTACATGTGTTTATTTAACAGCCTGAACATATCACTCGTAGAAATATTTCATAGTCTAGTGCAGTAGTGCCCAAAGCTCATCTCTGTCATTGAGACCAGGCAGATCATGTTGTGTAAGTTATCTAATAGTGGTATTGGAGCACCTAATGTACCAGAGTGGTATTAATTGTCATATCATATTTTCTCCTCATAATAATTGCTGACTTTTGACCTGTTATGCCTTTAATGGTAAACAATACGTTATGTGGGAAAATATTAATGTTCTTTCCATATCCTCTTAGGTTCGGATTCAAAGACAGAATGATGTCCAGCGCGCTTAACTTCCTTCAGTGAAGAAGAGGAGGGAGTAAAGACTACAGCATGATCTGGATTATATAGACTCACTGACTGTTACTTGATTGGACTATTGGTGGCCATGGTTACGCTGTTTTGTTCAAGGGAGTTGTAGTGTTGCAGTGTTTTTTTTTAACATTATCTTTGAACATGCTGTTAATAAAAAGTGAAGAAAGTAATACATAATCCTCGCCTCCACATCCTTAATAAAAATGAAACTTTCCTTCCTGTTAACTAGGGAATTTTGTATTCATTTGCTGCATTAAGCTATCTCCCACAAACCTGTGGTATACACCTCCAGCTTCCTGTTTACACGTTCAAGAGCCACGTGCACCGGCAAGTGACAGGAAAACCATTTCGAGACTAACACATGAATTGTTGATTAAAATGACTTAAATCCTTCCCTACACATACTTCACTAATCGGGCAGAAACATTTGTATCCACAAATACGTTCAGGGGCTTAGCAAAATTGAAGGATTGTAGGCTGTTCTTTGTTCGGTTAGCAGTCTAGTCCTCCATTAAAATGCTGTGCGCTCCTCTGTGAGGTAGACAGAAGGAAAAGCCGAAGGCTGCTTTAACTTCCGGGGCAGGCGGCCGGTAGCACAGCACCAGCTGCTCAGTTCTGCTTCCCACTGCAACATCAGCCTCTCGCTATGAGCTACGAACACCGGAGAGGGAACGCTTACCGCAGAGGCGGCTCCAGGGGAGGATGGGGCGGCTTCGGACAGAGCTCGTCCCAGCAGCATGGAGGGTACGGATCCCGCGACGAAGACAGTGGAGCCCAGCGGCCCCGACCGCCCCCTCACTTGAAGGGCCGAGAGATAGGATTGTGGTACGCCAGGAAGCAGGGACAGCGCAGCAAGGATAAGGAAAGGCTGGAGGTAAAGAAAAGGGGTCTGGGGGCGTGTAACAGAGATAGTGGAGCATTGTGGGCCCTATACCTCCGCCCCCCTCCACTCCCAAATATTCCTTAACTGGCAACAGTGTCTATTGTTAATGTATAAGACTGACACCAAAGCCCATGACACACACCTCTGGAGATAAATGACCACATCACTTACTCATCGTGCAGACGTGTGCCATGTCCTCTTAACACACCCTCTAATGAGAGGAGCGAGAAACCACAGCTACTCGTTCTGAACAATACACCTCTAAAACCGAAAGACTTTGAGTTGCTGGTTTGTTTTTTGTTATTGTTAGGGAAGGCATAGTGTGTTGCAGTGTTGTTTTCATGGCTTATAACTTATATCTTGTTTGCTTTACTAGGTTGTTTATCTCTAAACGATCTACATGTTGCCAATTGAACCCTCTAGCTCAACGATTGAACCTTGCCTTTGAGCTAAACCGAAAATCCGGTTCATTGGTGTAATAAAGCTTTAACCAAAATAAACAGCATGCACACTACAGCATTGTGTTATAGTTTATCTATAGCGCTTACCACCCGAGTGTGTGGCACCGAAGTGGTTGTTTACCTCTGGGGGATGGATCTGAAATCTGCCTGGATAGACTGGATTACAGTACTCCTTTACATGATTGCCATAAAGCGATGTTAATTGAATATGTCTGAGATTGACTGCATCGTTGTCTTCCTTTTTGTCATTATAGGGTGCCAATCCTCTGTGTACGTAACTGTGTGATACCTGCATGAAGGACTATATTAGAGTCCTTCTTTGACCAGCAATTTAAAGCAGATCTTGTTGGTCTCAGCAGGCCTGTCTAGTTCATTTTGAGTGCTATTTAACGTGCTGTACAGCATGTATCTGTGCCATCCAGATGCCAGCAAGGTTCCACACATCCCTTAATACATTATATGTCCGTTCCACTGATGAGTGCTCAGGTGATGAATTGGGATGTAACACAATGACATGGATTTCATCCAATTTGATAATTGGATGACCGTCATTAAGACTAGAATAACTGTCTTCCATCATGTGGAATGAAGTTGAAGGTATAGTAGACCTAGTTTACTATGTCTGTGAAGTCTCGGTAGTAGAGCGAGACTTAGGCTTGATTACCAGTTGAGCTTATATTTATTTCCTCTGATAAATAACGATACCACAGGGTACAATATTTATCTGGTGCAATAACTAACACCTATTATGAGTATTTGGGAAATAACATGCAGATTTTAGTATTTAACGCACCAAAATCTTCATGATACGGTAAATGCTCATGTTTTCCCCTGCTAAATTTTGGCAGGTGTTACCTGCTGAAATTGAATAAATGTTGGGCTATTTAACCCATCTGATAATTATCGGATGCCCTAAATAGAACCAAACTCATAATTTTGTTTGGTGTTTAAGTAGGGCGTTATACAGTGGACAGTATTTAACGAGCCACTCATAATTAGGCCTTTTGGAATCTTGAATATCATTAGGGAGGTTGCTGGTCTTCAGGTGTAGAGTGGCAATGGGTACTTCTAGTGTTGAATGAAGGCGAGTTATTATACAGTTCATCCATAATTTGAGGACATTCTAAGGTTTTGTTGGGTGGAGCTCCCCAATTTGCCTGTGCCTGCCCGTTGTTATGTCGTTCTGGCCCATACTGTTCCATAGCTCTCAACCATACTTATGTTGGTAGGATTATCGTTTTTGTTGTGTGCCAGTGTTAATGGTTAATGTAAATGTGTTGGAATAACCATGTTTTCACCTCTCTTTCTGAACTTTAAATGCTCCTGGGTGTTTTAGAGGGCAACGAGTTCCAGAAATTGGTGGCTTGTACCAAGAAAGCCGAAGCTTCATTGAATTTCTTATTCTACGGTGGTATGATAATCTTCCGAGTGCAGTGTCAGAGGTGTAGAATGTAGTAAAATATATACTTATCCATGGGACAGGTTGCTTTTTAAAATTACTTGTCTTGTAACAAAATCCACTTGTCCCTTTTGGCGCCATGTAGTGCGGCAACAAAGTATGACAGCAGTCTCATTATATAAGAGCTCTGATAATAGCCTCTCTGATTGTGCCAGACCCCTTACCTTAGTTGGGTTTGAATACTAGCAATTCCCTTATTTTGCCTTATTTCCACAGATCTATATACTGGGACTGGAGGTAGTGGTAAGCAATATGGTTAGAGTGCCCTATCAAGTCTGTGGAAAGCTACTAGCATGTTTTATTGGTTTTCATCAGCTTGTCTCCAATATTTTCCCATATCGAGAAAATTGGAAATTTACTCCTGACAAGAAACAAAAGTAAAACTTCATCTAGGGTTTGGAGAAAAAAGTTGGTGGGAAAGTGAACCTGTTACAGTGTAGCATATTTTCCAGTGCTAAAATGCAGTTCACAAATGTTTTCTAGAAGTTCGATTTCCTGACCTACTTCTGTGAAGTCTTGTGAATTCATGAACACCATAAATCTGCACTATTGCAAGAACATATATCATGGGTGCACTTTTGTGACTTTCTTTGAGAATTGGGACCCTATTTAGGTATGGCGTTATGTTTTTATTAGAGTTCTATTTCTCTATCATCAGCTGGCTTCACTCTGAGTGACCAAATTCTACTCTTTCACAAGGAGCAAATTGGCATGCAGAGTAGTTTTGTTCTGTGCCAGGAACTACTGTGGCAATATGTCGTTTTTGAAACAAAAACATTGCTTTTACCAGTGTTTGTTTTAATGATAAGAGCCACTGCAGCTCCCACAACATTATAATTTTACAAAATCCATGTCAAAATAAGACATATATTGATATGCCCCAACTTGCCACATCCGTGACAGGGAAATTTCTTCTTGTATTGTATTGTATTGTATTAGCATTTATATAGCGCACTACTTACCCGTAGGGTCCCAAGGCGCTTCGACCGCTGCGAAACCCTTCCTGGCTTCCCTGAGAGATGGTCCCTTAATGGGTATCTCCAGGGTGAGACCAGGCATCCCCGGCGGTCTGGTGGGGCCGTTAGTGAAGATGAGGCAAGCTAATGCCCAGAGTTGCCGAGTGTGATCGCTGATCAGAGTGGGCACCGAGGCGAGAGAATTATCGAGTCCGCTGACCCTGGTCCAGAAACCTGCCGCGCCGGGAATCGAACCCTGGTCCCGGGCCGTCCTCTGCTCTTGCCATCTTCCCTATTGAATTTTCCCCTTGGCCTTCCTCCACTTCCATCACCCTTATTCTGATTGCTAGTCATCTGGTTTAACTGTTGTTCTTGTTGCTCTGCTAATTGTACTTGTGCCCACATGACTTTATTCTATTAACACTTTCCGCTTATTTTCCAGCTCATCTTCACAATACTTTGCATATTTAAGGACCTCATCTATGGGCTTAGCCTGCCAACAAATTTGATTGTCTTTAATCCATTGTGAAATTTATGGCCTTAATCCTAACACAAATCGATAAATAAAATGTGTCAGATCCTTCATATTGATATTGTCTAGTCCGCTGTACAGTTTGAATGTCTGTAATAAACGTTCATAATATGAATGCACTGATTCGTCCTTATTCTGAGTGGTTCTATCTATTTTCATCCAGTCTGTCTCCTTTGCAGGCACCTTTCCTTTAAGGTAAAGTATTACCTGATTATATTTTTTCATTACGTCTTCGGAAGGTGCCCCTGTCTTTGGGTCTCTTGGGTATTCATCACTAGGCCAATCAACAGCAATTTTGCATTCTGTCCACAGATCTACGGGAACTACAATGTCAAATAATCCGTGTAAGTCTTTCAAAAGACACTTTGAAACTTTAACAAATCTCTCGACTTGTCTATACCATTCTACAGGTTTTTCACGAAGTTTTGGAAAATCATTCGTAAATGACAAAATATCCTGTTGGGACCATGGGACATGCACATAGCCTCCACCTGGTACCTCTCGCATAGGACATAATTTTTCCACCTTCTCTGCTTCTTTTAAAACATATTCTGTAATCATTTGTTTTGATCGAACCTCTTCCTTTTTCTTTGCTCATCTGACTCTCCATTTGTCTAATTCCCCCCACTTCTGTAATAAGGCTAGTAGTTCTCTGATTTGCACTTTTCTTCCTGACACGTTCATGTTTTCTAAATCCTTGTCAGAGAATTATGCTCAATAAGGTTTTTGTAATACTTTAGACTTACCAATGTCAATCCCCATGCTAGCTGCGGTGTCCATTAATTTTTCATGGTACACCCTTGTATTTCGAGTAATACTTTTACAAATAAATAATAATTCATCTTCACTAAGGGTATTTAGCCTGTCCAATCCCACATTCCCAGCCATCAATTCCTCCAGTTCAATTCTTAATTTATATATATATCCAATGGCTTTGGCTGGGTTTTCGGTTTTTCTATTTCTCGTGTCCATCTGTCTATTTCTTCAGGAGTCACTACTGTGGCACTTCTCGTACCTGAGGATGTCTCTATCTAAACTTCTCTTGAATTTAAAGGAGTGGTCTTTCTCATTGAGCTACCTTCTGGTTCTCTTATTGGTAAATCCATTAAGGAGATTACTGACTCACACTCACTGGCCTGATCATCTATTATCAATAATTCTTTTCTTGGCTGTACTACTGATGTAGTTATAACTGGAGCTTTTGGACTAGCTTGCTTATCTCCGTACAAAGTACAACTGGGCCAATAGTTACTGTGATTGTCAGAGCTTCAGGACTTGTGTTTAATTGAGAGATTTTCTGAATTAATTCACTTCTCTGTTTATTCAAAGCCTCTCTTTCTCTGTCCTGTAGTACCTTTTCAATGGAGGTCTTGTGTATCACTTGCGGAATCAAAAGTGGTTTTAAAAACGGGGCACTTGGATTTACTGTACTTGTTCCCTCATTATAAGGTGGTGGATTCTTCATTAACAAATCCTCCATATAATCGTCGCCTGAATCACCACTAGTCATTAAATGTTTTGTTTTCTCAGTCCTTTTACCTCCCGTGGGCTCTCCTAAGGTTATTACAGGATATAACCCTTCTACTAACATATTCTGTCTCCAATTTTTCATTTGTTTATCTCTGGATACTCCTTTAACTTTAGGGTAGAATTTACTCAACCCTTTGTAATTTCTAGGTCTGTCTCGCTCAAAAGCCTCAATTTCCCATTCTTCTAGTGCCTCATATTGCGTTAGTCTAGGATGTAGATCATTCATTCGAGTCCTTAAATTGAATACAATTCTTCCATTAAATGTGCCTTCTAAGGGAAATGCTACAATTCCATCATCTTTTGTGTATTCTAGCCAGACACACGTGTGGTAACCCCTATCAAACATCATGAATGATGCAGGAGTATTCAGTGGTGGAATAATGACTCCTTCTCTAGTTTTAATTTACTTATCTTTTTTAAAGTCATTCTTAACTCTGTCTACGAACGACAATTTTCTTTTGCTTCCATACATTTTGCAAGGTCTGCCTCTTATCATCTGTTCTCTAGCAAACCTTAAATATCTTGGGTCAGGTCGAGTTTCTGGACTATTTAGTTGCCACATATATTTTATCACTCAACTTTGTTTACAAATTACTCCCAATACTAGTGCGTCTATTATTTTCTTCCTCCAATCAAGTATGCGGTTTCAAATATCCTCAACCAATAATTGTGCTGCTTTTCCCGTGAGATGAGTACCCACTCTCCTGCGCTCACCCCTCCTTTACAATGCCATCTCAGCTAAACGCCTGCTGTCTCGACCAATACCAGCGCAGCTCTGAGAGTCGTCAGCGCAGCTCCGCAACTGACTCCCTCCTTCACAAGGTAATGAAAAACTAAATTTCTTTTAAATTTAAAGTGTGTTTATTTTTTAATCAACAATGTGAAAACATTCGCCACTGTACCCGAGTGTTACTTTTCATACACTACGAGTAGATCCCTTCCGCCTACCCTTCATACAAGCATTAGAGAACCTGCTACTCCTTCAGACTTTATCCACTCCGGGATATATATACTAAGACCAAAGTTTCACCAGCGAACCCCTTTGCTATCAATCAAGCTCAGACAAACCTGGTACTCCTTCCGTGTGACCCTTACTAGGTGATATCATAACAAAAGTTTTGCCAGCGACCTCTTTGCTATCATTTATTCACATATTCTTACAGAGAACCCTAAATAGTGCTTCCGGTTCTGCCCAACCATGCACTAGCTTCCTGCGGGTAAGCGATCTCACCGCGATGTGGCTTCTGTTTACCACCCCCTATTCTGCCCCTGGGGATTCCAGACAAACATATAACAGATAAGAACGATTTTGGTTAATACATAAAATCAATATAGCAGCAATGATCAATAAAATGTTAGAACATTTCAAAATGTATTACATTTGATTGATCAACCAATATAACTAACTAACTTAACTACCTATCTTAACTAATCCCTAACCATACTACTGCTACCAAAGAAATATACTGATAGAGCGCGCAGGTCACCCGACTATAGTTTTACCAATATTCACCTGGGCCCATAATTCAATTCTCCATATTTACTCATTCAGGTAACCTACACTCTACTACCAGTCTATTTTGTTCCACTAATTCCTATACCATTTGACTTATCAATCCTTGCCATTGATACCTATGACCACAATGGATCAGGGAGTTAGTTGTAAAGAAGGCAGTCAAATATAAAATAACTTTGCACTCATGTAATAACCACAGACTCGAGACAGGTTTAAAATCTTTATCAAATGATCATCAAAAGTCTTAAGACATAGATTGAAAGTTATTAGACTGTCAATAACCAATATTAGAAACAGAGTATAACTATGCAAAAGATATAATATTCCAACCATTTAGCAAGTTTGAAATAAAGGGAAGGAAACAAGGAACATACTATTTTGAGAACAAACTTAGCCACTCAACTAAAGGAGGGTTAAGAAAAGGAACATACTAGAGGATACAGTTTAAGCAGTTATCAAAAGGTAGGGAAAAAGGGAACATAATATGCAACCACAAAATAATTTTAGCATATGACTAAAGGTAAGATAAGAAAATGGAACACACTAATAAATCGAATAATCAAGCTTAATCACTTTCAAGGGAGAGTAGGAAAAAAGGACGCAATTTATGCAATCATTAGACGTTTGACATTTAACTAAAGGGAGGGTAAGAAAATGGAACTCGCTAATAGATCAGTAAAACGCGAATTTTCATTTACCAAGGGAAGGGTGATAAAGGGAACATCTATAATCAAAGTTTTGCAAATTAGGGAGGGTAAAGAAAGGGCCGCAAGTTATGACAATTACCTACACAGATTTATATTTACCTAAAATGGTGTGAAGACCAACCCTGGCCACGGGTCAGTTAAAAAGGACAGAAGAACCCCAAAGAATGCAGTTGCCAGTAGGGCAGCAGGTGCAGTATGGAAATCAGGACAGGGTAGACCAGATTTGGATCAGGACCGGACCACCAAAGGTTAAGACCAGCACCCGCAGTTCAGTTGCAACGCCTGCGCTACTCCCTCTCTGCAAGGAATCAGCCAAAACCCAGACTGGGTTACAGCATGTACCAGCAAAGTGCTTCGCCAGCACTTCACCTTCCCAGAACCCCGATTGGGTCAGCGAGTCTGTCTGACAGAGTGCTCCGCAGCCCTCTGCTCTAAATCACCTATTGAGTGCGTCCAGTGACAGGTCAGCTATTCGGACACGTCGGACAGTTTCTCTAGCTAAACCTAGGCTAGTTATACTATTTTCCAGGTCAGTGTACCACCCCCAAATGTTGCAAGTGTAAGGATCCCCAATTTCGATTGGACAAACGAAGAGGACAGGTCATCACACCACCTTAATTTTAGACCTTTGCCGTCTCCTTATTCAAATTTTTGTTCACGCCCATCCAATTCAGGTTCACACAACGTCTTCATTTCTCCTAAAAATGGATGTTCTATTTACAAATACATTGTATTTCTCTAGAGTTCATTGGGGCAGTTTCCCAGGAGCATCTTCTCAGTCAGTCAGCTCCTTGGCTAAAGTCTAATGGTCACTGCTCTGGAGACTTGCGAATCTCGCGCAGTCGCAGTTTCAACCAAGATGGAGTACAGCGTTATGTGATAGGCCAATTTTCGAAGTGCAGCATGAAATGGAAATGGAACAGTTTTAGAACACAGAATAAATGAATACACTGTATACCATGAATTTCTACACTATACCCATTACTTTATAATAACTATAGCATTAGGATTAGGCAGAACGAACAGCTTAGCAAAAGCAGCAGTGCAAGCCTCTCGCATGTGAGAACACAGAGCAGCCATATTAGCTCTTAGTGCGCAGAAGCAACAGATTCCCTCCAAAACTCCGAGTACGTCATGTCACGTGGGTATGACCGACGCATGCGCAGTAGAAATTCCCGCGTAGCAGCAGCCATTTTATTTGCAAGCGTATTAGGATTAGAAAAGACATGAGCAAGCTTCACTCGGATACCCAATAATGAAAAAAAAAGAGGGACAAATTAGTAAGACAAACATATTGGTTAATTCGTTAACGTTATTCGAGGTTCTTGAATACAAGCAAGTCGCTTTTCGTGTGAATCCTTGCTCTATCAAAGCTGTCTACCACAAACCTGTGGTATACACCTCCAGCTTCCTGTTTACACGTTCAAGAGTCACGTGCACCAGCAAGTGACAGGAAAAGCATTTCCAGACAAACACATGAAATGTTGATCAAAATGACTTAAATCCTTCCCTACACATAGATTGTAATCGGGCTGCAATATTTTCATCCACCTATACGTTCAAAGGCATAGCAAAAATGTAGGATTGTAGGCTGTTCTTTCCCGTCTAACGCTAGCATAACCTCTTTGTTAGGTTAGCAGTCTAGTCCTCCTTTAGAATGCTCTGCGCTCCTCTGTGAGGTAGCGCCTGGTAGACAGAAGAAAAATCCGAAGGCTGCTTCCGGGGCAGGTGGCCGGTATCACAGCACCAGCTGCTCAGTTCTGCTTCCCACTGCAACATCAGTAGCTCTTGCTATGAGCTACGAACACTGGAGAGGGAAGGCTTACCGCAGAGGCGGCTCCAGGGGAGGATGGGGCGGCTTCGGACAGAGCTCGTCCCAGCAGCATGGAGGGTACGGATCCCGCGACGAAGACAGTGGAGCCCAGCGGCCCCGACCGCCCCCTCACTTGAAGGGCCGAGAGACAGGATTGTGGCATGCCAGGAAGCGGAGACAGCGCAACAAGGATAAGGAAAGGCTGGAGGTAAAGAAAGGGGTCTGGGGGCGTGTAACACAGATAGTGGAGCATTGTGGGCCCTATTTACCTCCGCCCCCCTCCTCTCCCATTCCCAAATATTCCTTAACTGGCAACAGTGTCCATTGTTAATGTATGACACTGACACCAAAGCCCATTACATACACCTCTGAAGATAAATGACCACGACACTTTCTCATCGTGCAGACGAGGAGCGAGAAACCACAACTACTCGTTCTGAACAATACACCTCTAAAACCGAAAGACTTTGAGTTGCTGGTTTGTTTTTTGTTATTGTTAGGGAAGGCATAGTGTGTTGCAGTGTTGTTTTTCATGGCTTATAACTTATATCTTGTTTGCTTTACTAGGTTGTTTATCTCTAAACGATCTACATGTTGCCAATTGAACCCTCTAGCTCAACGATTAAACCTTGCCTTTGAGCTGCACTGAAAATCCGAGTCATTGGTGTAATAAAGCTTTAACCCAAATGAACAGCACGCACACTACTGCATTGTGTTATTGTTTATTTATAGCGCTTACCACCCCTGTGTGTGGCGCCGAAGTGGTTGTCTACGTGTGGGGGGTGGATCAGAAATCTGCCTGGATAGACTGGATTACCGTACTCCTTTACATGATTGCCATACAGCGATGTTAATTGAATATGTCTGAGATTGACTGCATCATTGTCTTCCTTTTTGTCATTATAGGGTGCCAATGCTCCGTGTACGTAACTGTGTGATACCTGCATGAAGGACTGTATGAGTCCTTCTTTGACCAGCAATTTGAAGCAGATCTTGTTGGTCTCAGCAGGCCTGTCTAGTTCATTTTGAGTGCTTATTTAACATGCTGTATAGCATGTATCTGTGCCATCCAGATGCCAGCAAGGTTCCACACATCCCTTCATACATTATATGTCCGTTCCACTGATGAGTGCTCAGGTGATGAATTGGGATGTAACACAATGACATGGATTTCATCCAATTGATAATTGGATGACCGTCATTAAGACTAGAATAACTGTCTTCCATCATGTGGAATGAAGTTGAAGGTATAGTAGACCTAGTTTACTGTGTCTGTGAAGTCTCGGCAGTAGAGCGAGACTTAGGCTTGATTACCAGTTGAGCTTATATTTATTTCCTCTGATAAATAACGATACCACAGGGTACAATATTTATCTGGTGCAATAAATAACACCTATTATGAGTATATGGGAAATAACATGCAGATTTTAGTATTTAACGCACCAAAATCTTCATGATACGGTAAATGCCGTATGTTTACCCCTGCTACATTTTGGCAGGTGTTACCTACTGAAATTGAATAAATGTTGGGGTATTTAACCCATCTGATACTTATCGGATGCTCTAAATAGAACCAAACTCATAATTTTGTTCGATGTTTAAACAGGGCGTTATACACTGGACAGTATTTAATGAGCCACTCATAATTAGGCCTTTGGAGTCTTGAATATCATTAGGGAGGTTGCTGGTCTTCAGGTGTAGAGTGGCAATGAGTACTTCTAGTGTTGATTGAAGGGGAGCTGTTATATTGTTCATCCATCCATGAGGTCAATCTAAGGTTTATATTGGGTGGAGCTCCCCAATTTGCCTGTGGCTGCCCTTTATGTCGTTCTGGCCCATACTATTCCATAGCTCTCAACCACACTTATGTTGGTAGGATTACCGTTTTTGTTGTGTGCCAGTGTTAATGGTTAGTGTAAATGTGTTGGAATAACCATGTTTTCACCTCTCTTTCTGAACTTTAAATGCTCCTGGGTGTTTTAGAGGGCAAAGAGTTCCAGAAATTGGTGTCTTGTACCAAGAAAGCTGAGGCTTCATTGGATTTCCTATTCTACGGTGGTATGATAATCTGCCGAGTGCAGTGTCAGAGGTGTAGAATGTAGTAAAATATCTACTTATCCATGGGACAGGTTGCTTTTTAAAATTACATGTCTTGTAACAAAATCCACTTGTCCCTTTTGGCGCCATGTAGTGCGGCAACAAAGTATGACGGCAGTCTCATTATATAAGAGCTCTGATAATAGCCTCTCTGATTGTGCCAGACCCCTTACCTTAGTTGGGTTTGAATACTAGCAATTCCCTTATTTTGCCTTATTTCCACAGATCTATATACTGGGACTGGAGGTAGTGATAAGCAATATGGTTAGAGTGCCCTATCAAGTCTGTGCAAAGCTGCTAACTTGCATGTTTTATTGGTTTTCATCAGCTTGTCTCCAATATTTTCCCATATCGAGAAAATTGGAAATTTATCCTTACAAGAAACGAAAGTAAAACTTCATCTAGGGTTTGGAGAAAAAAGTTGGTGGGAAAGTGAACCTGTTACATTGTAGCATATTTTCGCATGAGGAAATCTACACATGATTATTTTCCAGTGCTAAAATGCAGTTCACAAATGTTTTCTAGAAGTTCGATTTCCTGACCTACTTCTGTAAAGTCTTGTGAATTCATGAAAACCATAAATCTGCACTATTGCAAGAACATATACCATGCGTGCACTTTTGTGACTTTCTTTGAGAATTGGCACCCTATTTAGGTATGGCGTTTTGTTTTTATTAGAGTTCTATTTCTCTATATATCAGCTGGCTTCACTCTGAGTCACCAAATTCTACTCTTTCACAAGGAGCAAATTGGCATGCAGAGTAGTTTTGTTCTGTGCTAGGAACTACTGTGGTAATATGACGTTTTTGAAACAAAAAATTAGCTTTTGCCAATGATTTGTTTTAATAAGAGCCACTGCAGCTCCCACAACCTTCTAGTTTTACAAAATCCAAGTCAAAATAAGACATATATCGATAAAACCAAAAGGCTGACCGCCAATGTCATACCTATTGACTTTGCCAATGCTTGGTTATTTTCATGTTTGTATAATTTTGTTGCAACCGGCTACAGTGATTTTCCATTATGATTATTTTTTGAAAATACTAACATGCGTCAACACATTTTGCTAAACGATGGTTCAAAGAAATGGTACAAAAAATGTCACAGTAGTTTATCAAAAAGTTATTTTGTAGTTGCAATTTTTATGAACATTTTATTTTGAAATCAAAGAATACTCAAATTTATGGCAAGGCACGGAGGCAAATAATATGCATATCTCTGTAATTGCCAACTCACAGCAGCAACTACAAAACAATGAAAAATAACTTAAAATAGTAAACTTAAACATTCTAATGTCTTTATAATCCATTGTGCGGCAGTCATCTTTCTTCTTTGTTGCTGCTCACAGCTGAGAAGTTCGCAATTATTAATAATTACTTAATATGTATGACTGGTGCTTTTTTTTAACTTTGTGCAAACGAGTCATGCTCATTTGTCTTGGTTTATTCTTTAGAGTATTCTAAATATTAGATCTATATTTACCGCTAATTTTTTATATAATTAGCGATTGAATATTTAAGACTTATATGCCACAAGTATAGTTTTGAACAAGATTTTCTCCATGTTTTTCACTGCAATTATTTATCGGCAGTAAAATTTATTATGTGACTATTTTCGGGCCTTACAAATGTTAAACTAGCGCGACCGTTGCTTACCGCGCTCATTCCGTTGAAAGCGAAGCCCGTTGTGTGTTTACAGGCACCCTCTCTCCGATTGACAGGTTGAGTGGAGGGCTCCCTACTCTCTTCAGAGAGAGAGGCTATTTTGGATTTTCAGTGCTGGAGAGCGTTAGTCTCTAAGCCTATCCTGCTGCTTTAAACTGCTTGGGCGCACAAGGGAAGCGTTTGCCTCCCGCTGCGTTAAACTGCTCGGGTGCACGAGAGAAGCATTTGCTTGACTCATAGTAAATCAAGGCAATACTTTTTAAGAAATTTTGTGACAGTAATAATTATCTTATTAAATTTGTCATTAAGGAAAGTTAATTGCCTGATGATTGTAGTGTCACAAAGGAAAGTAAATATTAATGGGCCACCATAGGTGCGTCACATGACACGGCAGCCATTTTAGATTGGTAATAAAGAGCTTTTTTCTATGTATATTTGGCGGCCATCTTTTGGACAAGCAAAAGAGGCTGAAGGTTCGATAATTTTCTGTTTCTAGTCAGACTGTGGAGGTCATGAGTTCAACAGTTGATTGGAGTTTATCTGGAGTTTGTTAGAAGAAGGTGATTTTAGAAGTAATTTATTGAATCTTTGAGTGGATTTCGAATTGTTATATAATTTATTTGAAGAGCATTATTAGTATATAATTAAAATAGAGCAGATTAATAAGAATGGTTATGCTGTTGATGAGAAAGTTAGGGAGTGCGTTGATAAGGGTGTGTCTGTCCTGGCTTCAGAACTAGGTAAAAAATTGGACGATTGTATAGATAAGCTAGAGGGCAGTAGCAAAAATAATGATGAACAATTCTGGTCTGTTGAAGAGGTTTTGGATGAGACCACAGCTAGTGGAAGTGGGGTAAAGGTTGTTACCCAGAAGAGAAAACATCTGAGGAAGGATAAGGAGAGGAAAAGAAAAAGGGCCATTACTTTGAAAGGCGCTGGAAAGACAACTTGTAAGGAGTTTAAAGATTAGGCTATAAAGGCTTCTAAAGGGGATCGCAGGGTTATCGTCTGCGATGAGTTCTCAAGTAGTGGGTACATAATTATCTCATGCTCATCTGATTTTGACTCCTTGGATGAGGAGTTGAAAATGAGAAAGACGTAAGTATTTTGGATCCGGTCATGGATCCGTTAGGGGAACTCATGTTTGACCCTAACACTATTCAGCATCCACTCTCTCCACAATGGATCCCTGCCAAACAGGTTGCGCATTATGTTGAATACTGGATTAGAAAGGAAATGCCTAAAGAGGTTAGGACTAGACTAAGGTCAGAGTGTCCTAGATCCTCTTTGGCAAATAAGGTTGCTTACACACCTGAAGTAGATGCCAAAATGTTGAATTTTTTTAATAATTTGGGGAGAGACCCAAGAAAGGGACTCGATAAAGGTTTGAAGGGGTGCCAAGACCGCCTAATTCATGTTTTTGGTCCGTTGACTAAAATATTTGATTTATGTGAGGAAGGTTATTTGCAGGAAGGTACACTAAATACTGAGGAGCTGCGGCAGTGGATACAAAGAGCTGCATGCTTATTGGGCAATGCCAACGCTTCACTGTGTATTGAAAGAAGGAAGAGCTTTCTCATGAACATTGACCCAAAGTTAGCAGAGCTAGCATGTAAAGAGTCTGGTCACGAGGCAAACGGTTTGCTCTTTGGTGAGGTGTTCGTAGAAGAGCTGGCTAGGAATGCAAGAGCCTTTAATTCAATCCAAAAGGTCCAAAAGGACATAAGGAAGGTTTTTGAAATGGCTAGGAGAATGCTGGGTCAATTCCCTGGCCGTGGTGTTGTAATTTCGTGAGGCTCCTTCTCCCGTTGTTTCAGTTCAGGTGAACTTCAAACTGGAAGCTACTCTCCCGGATTCTATCCTCGGAGGCACAGAGGAAGAGGTTGTTTTAGAGGAGAGAGAAGAACAAGATTTATAGGTATGTTTGACAAAAGACCATTTGTCTATTCAGGAAAAAATTGGGTGGCAGGCTTGCCCATTTTTTATTTAGACAGCTGGAAAGAAATAACCTCCTTAATGTGTGAAGGAAATTACAAGGAGGATGAGGTTCACATATTGTTTTTCTGCCAAGCATATTCCAAAGCCAGGAAAAAATGGATCAAACCTTTGTGTAACATTTTGGGAATTAGGTCATGTAATTTGGCATATAGAATAATTAATTCCGATACTTCTCAGATCATTGTTTTTAGTGTCAGCAGATTCCTTCATTCTGTTTATATTGCCAGGAGCAAAATAGGTCTAAAACTGTAACTAAAAATTCATTACCATTTACTTGCATGATCCAACGGTAGCATAACCAACCATGCAGGCATGTGTTGTTATTAATTCTACTCATTGTGTCAAATTTTAAATGATTGTACATTAGTAAAATTGGCATGTTCCTCTTTTTTTAATGCATTTCTATGTATGTATTTGTGCAATCTTTTATGGCAAATTGCCGAAATAAAGAATTAATGAATGAAATAACCTCCAACCCCTGGGTGTTAGACTGTCAGTGTTTACAGAATAAACTTTGTAGCAAATCCAGTACAGGTAAGATGGCCAGCTCTTTTAAGATTTGGCAAAGAGCAAGAGGAAATGGTAAGTCGGGAGGTTCAAGAGCTGGAAAAGAAAGGTGCCATATAGAAAGCAGACCGTTCTTACGATGGGTATGCAAGCAATCTTTTTCTCGTGGAAAAGAAGAAGACCATGAGACCAGTAATAAATCTGAAGGATCTAAACAAATGGGTGAAATACAACCATTTCAAGATGGAGGGTATTCACATGTTGAGACATTTTAAGGAAAGGAGATTGGTTGTCGCGTCTAGACTTAAAGGATGCTTATTTGACTATTCCAGTATTTGTCGAACAGAGAAAGCTTTCAAAATTTCAATGGTAAGGGACCATGTGGAGATTCAAGAGCCTTCCCTTCAGTTTGCCATCTGCCCCTTCTTGTTTTACTAAGGTGATGCGGCCGATAGCCGCATGGTTACACTCAAGGGGGGTAAAGCTGATAATTTACTTAGACAATATTCTTATAATGTCGGAGAGCAGGGAACTGGCTCGGGAACACACAAATTTGGCAGTTCGTGTGGTAAAGGATTTGGTATTTGTAGTAAACAGGAAGAAGTCATGTTTGGTACCCAGCCAGGAGACTGTTTTCCTTGGCTTTCAGATTTGGACATTGGATTGTGTGTTGAGATTACCGATGGAGAAATTGAGAAGAATTTGCAGGGATGTGTGAAAAATGTTAGTGAGCGAATAGGTGACTTTGAGGCAGGTAGCGAGAGTCATAGGGCTTTTTTGGGCCTCCATTCAAGCAGTTTTTCCAGCTCTCTTACAAGGTTTTTATTCTCTGAAGTGCTCAATAATGTATCTACACAAAAGGGTGAGCTACTCGCAGAGAGTTCAGATAGATTCGGAAGCAGGAGGAACTAGTGTGGTGATTGGCGAAACTCAAGGCGTGGGGTGGAAGGGCAATCTTTGGACCAACCCAAGACATTGTTATAGATTCGGATGCTAGCCTTCAGGGTTGGGGAGCTAGATGTGGCTCATTGACAACAGGAGGGAAATGGACAGGTCAGGAGAGAAAGATGCATATCAACTACCTAGATTTGTTGGCGGGTTATTTTGTGGTAAGGAGTTTCGTCAGGGATCATGCCAAACGTTGTGTTTTCTTAAGGATGGACAACATATCCTCGGTGAGATATGTGAACACATTGGGTGGTCCATGTTCCAAAGCTTTAGCGTATTTGGCAAGGGATTTTTGGCATTTCTGTATGAGCAGAAACATTAAGATTCTAGCTCCATGCTTGAGCTCAATACGTGAGCAATACCATAGTGAATTGGAACTCAAGGCAGCTGAAGGATATCAGCAACTAGAGACTAAACAGGGAAATGTTTTTATTATTAGATAAGAAGTGGGGCCCACTGGTGGTGGATCTTTTTGCAAACAGACTAAGTGCTCAGACTCACACATTTTACAGTTGGAAGCCGAACACAGCTGCAGAGGAGGTGAATGCTTTTCTGCAGGTTTGGAACAGGTCTTGCTGTTACGCATTCCCTCCTTTTGCTCAGATTCAGAGTTTTGTTGAAAATAAAAAAGGAAAGGGCAGAGATTGTGTTAATAGCCCCGTTTTTGAACCTCCCAAGTTTGGTATCTGGATGTTATGGAAATGTTGATTGTCGACCCGGTACTTCTGCAAAATGTCTCTGAGTTGTTGACCAACGCTTCAGGAGAATTTCACGAGTTGGTTCTTCAGGGTCATTTAAGGCTAATGGCTTATTTGGGGTCGGGAGAGCCTGGCAAATGTCAGGCTCCTCAACGGAAGCTTCAAAGGTCATTAAGGAGTCATGGGCCCCAGGGACATCGAAGGCCTACAGGCTGGCCTGGAGAAGATGGGTTCGTTGGTGTACTTTTGAGAAGTCTGGATCCGGTATCAGCTCCTCTGGTGGAAACATATTAAGATGGGGAACATCCCCAATCAGATACATATAATGGTTACCTTCACAGTGTGAATCACTGTCAATCAAATCATGTTATACATTGCATACCATCAAACTTAAGGTGGTGTGTATAGCAAATATAGACTATTTAACAATACAGGACTTGTAATACTGACTACTGACTTCAATACAAATCTCAGCATCAGCAGGTTACAGTAGGCTGCGCAGCAGCAGGTTTATGCTGGGGTAAAACATGCCGGGGTTTCCAATAAGATACAAGCAACTGCTATTCCTAATTATTTGTGTATGATAGTACTGGATCCATTCATACTGGTGTATCTGACTCTCTACCAGCTAAATAACTCTGATAAAAACTCCAGAAACCCTTGGGGTGGCTCTGAGGGGGGAGCAGCTCGCTGTACAGATCGGATTGTGTGTTGCAAAAGATCACATCCCTAGTCCATTCTGCTATACTAGGGGCCGGGCCCTTGGCCCATCTCATCGCTATTCTGCGTTTCGCCACCAGTAGGCTCATGTCTACCAGGTGCCTTGTATCTTTCCACAAGCGCTAGAGTGTCCCAAGAGTGCCAGCAGCGGATCTGGTGTGAGGGGGAATCCTATAATGTTACTCGGTTTTAAAATATTAACCTCCAGAAATTAGCTATGGTTGGGCATGTCCAGGCGAGATGCATGAACCTTGCCAGAAGTACTGGCGGGAGGACTATGCTGAACATGAAGCCGGGCGTAATCGCCGCATTCAAGTGCAGTTCCATATATTAGGAGCCGTCCGGAAAAAGATATGCTGGTTCTAATGCACCAGTGTTTCAATTATATCTGTGGTTACCATATCACGTTAATCTACTGAATCTGTCAAGATCATCGGTATTTGGAGATCTATTGAAATACGCTTTGACCCCTAATTCGGATTTACTCCTTTTATTGCAAATTGAGATTGCTGTTGAAACACAGCCGTCTGAAACTGAACTCAGACAAAACAGAAGTCCTCATATTAGGTACATCCCCCTCTGCATGGGATGACTCCTGGTGGCCGGAAGCCCTCGGAAAAGCACCCATCCCTACTGACCACGCACGGAACCTAGGCGTCATCCTGGATTCTTCACTCTCAATGAACAGACAAGTCAGCGCCGTATCCTCTTCCTGCTTCAACATTCTTCGCATGCTTAGGAAAACATTTCGCTGGATCCCCTCCGAAACAAGGAAAATAGTCACCCACGCTCTGGTCACGAGCCGACTGGACTACGGAAACACCCTCTACGCAGGTACCACCACAAAACTCCAGAAGAAACTCCAACGAATCCAAAACGCCTCAGCCAGACTCATTTTAGACATCCCACGCAACGATCACATCTCTGGTCACCTTAAAGACCTCCACTGGCTTCCAGTCAATAAGAGGATCACTTTCCGACTGCTTACCCATGCACACAAATCACTCTACGACGTCGGTCCAGAATGCCTCAACTCACGACTGTCCTTCTACACCCCCCCCCGCCAACTACGTTCTTCCAACCAAGCCCTCGCCACTGTACCTCGCATCAACAAGACCACCATGGGAGGCAGATCCTTTTCATACCTGGCTGCTAAGACATGGAACTCTCTCCCCGCTTACCTTCGCCTTACCCAGAACCACCTAGCATTCAGAAAGCAACTTAAAACTTGGATATTTGACAAGTAATTCTCCTCCCCTTCCTAAGCGCCATGAAACCCTCCGGGTATGTAGTGCGCTATATAAATCCTCTGACTTGACTGTTTCTGTTGGATACAAGATCGGCTTATAAACTTAATGCCATTTGGATTGTTTCATCAGGTTGATTTATATTGAGGAATGCCCTGAAAAAGTTCTGCGCTACAGGACGAAACGCTTTGGCTGTTTTGCATTATAAAGAAAGAAATAATAAAGAAGAAATTGTTTCATGATTAAGTTAGAACTATTTGCATGGACTTATGTATTCTGAAGTGGTGCAGCTCTGATCTAGTTATTTTGTACAATTTCCCCTGGGGTGAAAAAGGGGGGTGGATTTGGACAGGGGGCACTTTTAGAAGCTTGCACACAAGATAGTTTGAGATTCTGATTTCATTGTCAAGAATTCTTTTTAGGTCTCGCGACCTATCCATGCACGCAAGCGCATTGAGCGGATCGAGAATTCAAGTGCTTAAAATGCTCGTCAAACCAAGGGTTTTGTTTGTGCGGTTTTCTTTAAGTTCACGTGAATCACGTGACCAAACAAGCACGCGCATCAGCCTCCCTCCCTCCCTCCTAATTGCATTTTTTCACGGCCGCACAGCACATCAAAGGGCTTCTCCCAGCGTGTGCTGTGCGGCTTCTCCTCGCCTAATTATTCATGGCTGGCCGGTGGCCGGCCGTACTTTGTTTCCCGGACATCGCGCTCACTTCATATATTTATATATTACAGAAAATGCTTTTTTATTTACTACCCGCTAGTATGATTTTTTAACATCGCGCTCACTTCATATATGTATATCTTACAGAAAATGCTTTTTTATTTACTACCCGCTAGTATGCTTTTTTACTTGTTCATTTACGTGCTAAAAAATGGCAGCCTTGTGTTTCACCCAACTCGTAACGCTAGGCTCGACCTAAAAACATGTTTGTGTTTGAGTGGACCTGAGCGCGCGCTGCTTTTTTTATTTTATTTATCTTTTGCTAAGCAGTGGACACTATGGCAGCCAGAGTCTCTTAATGTGGCCTTTGCGAATAGGCGTGCAGGCATTCCCCCGGTTGGGACGCCTCACTACCACAGGCGCCTGCGTCACGTCACCGGAAGATTCTTCATCTAAAGAAAGTGGCTGAGAGGTAGACTGGCTTCCAGAGTGACTGGTGCTCCACTGAGGAATAAACAGACCGTGGTCACATGTCCCTAACCCCAGCACCCAACTGTAAAGTGGGAGAGGCCGCCAAGTCATTTGTCAAAAGTGAGTAATTCGACTGGAAACACGCTTCTGTGAGTGAGGATAAGCAACGCAATGTATATTTTCTACTTCTTTGTGCAATAAAATTTGGGACATTGTATTTTTGTGTGTGCCTTGTTAGTTTAGATTTTGAGGAGCAGATACGCTTACAGTCACACTGTGGAAAAGAGGAGGAGCCATGATTAGCAAGGACCCAGCGTGTTTACTTAAGTAGCCAAGTTTCCCGTCGCATGCAGTACTGGACATCACCTTGTTCTATAGAAACAGGAGCCGGCTTTTCAGAAATGAAAGCTTTTAGACTACGTGTCGCGTGCCCCCCCATCTGTGCCTTAGTGTATGCACGGGTAGGCTAGCATAATATTGAGGGGACTGGATTCCAGTTGTAAATGTTTTCTGATTGACACAAGAGTTGGTATTTTTGGGCTTCCGCTTAATTAGGAGCAAGCCGAAGTGCTCGCAGTTTCTTTTGAGACTAGTTATTGAGGCCAAATGAGTATTATTTTTGGTCTTGACAGTTTTATATTCAAGTTCAAGTTTGAGCATTTGTATAGCGCACTACTCACCCAGAGGGTCTCAAGGCGCTAGGGGAAGGGGTATATTATTTGTCGAATAGCCAGGTTTTCAGTTCCTTTCTGAAGGAGATATGGTTCTGAGTAAGGCGAAGGTGGGTGGGGAGTGAATTCCAGGTCCTGGCAGCCAGGAAGGAGAAGGATCTGCCACCCATGGTGAATTTCCAGATGCGCGGGACTGCGGCGAGGGCTTGATTGGACGATCTTAATTGGCGGGTGGGTTCGTAGAAGGACAGTCGAGTGTTGATGCATTCAGGCCCTAGATTGTAGAAGGCTTTGTGAGCGTGGGTGAGAAGGCGGAAAGTAATTCTTTTGTTGACGGGAAGCCAGTGGAGGTCTCTTAGATGACCGGTGATGTGATCGTGGCGCGGGATGTCTAATATGAGTCTCGCTGACGTGTTTTGGATGCGCTGGAGTTTTTTCTGTAGTTTTGTTGTTATTCCGGCGTAAAGTGTGTTACCATAGTCCAGCCGACTCGTGACCAGTGCGTGGGTAACAGTTTTTCTTGTCTCGAGGGGGATCCAGCGGAAGATCTTTTTGAGAATGCGAAGTACGTTGAAGCAGGAGGACGAGACAGCGTTGACTTGTCTGGACATCGAGAGAGATGAGTCTAGGATGAAGCCGAGGTTACGTGCATGGTCTGTGGGTGTGGGTGCTGTGCCCAGAGCGGAAGGCCACCAAGAGTCGTCCCAGGCTGAGGGGGAGGATCCTAGGATGAGCACCTCTGTTTTGTCTGAGTTGAGTTTTAGTCGGCTTTGTTTCATCCATTCGGCAACTTCTTTCATACCTTCGTGAAGATTGGTTCTGGCGGTGTTGGGGTCTTTGGTGAGGGATAGGATTAGCCTGGTGTCGTTGGCGTAAGAGATGATGTTGATGTTGTGTTGACGCGCGATGGAGGCGAGAGGACTCATGTAGACGTTGAAGAGGGTGGGACTGAGTGAGGATCTTTGAGGTACGCCGCAGATGACTTCGGTGGCTTCTGAGTAGAATGGGGGAAGTCGGACTCTTTGAGTTCTCCCGGCGATAAATGAGATGATCCAGTCCAAGGCTTTTCCTTGTATGCCGATGTTGCTGAGGCGTTGTATAAGGGTGCTGTGGCAGACTGTGTCGAAAGCGGCGGAGAGGTCGAGTAGAATGACTGTTTCTCCGTTGTCAAGTAGTGTTCGGATGTCGTCGGTTGCTGCAATGAGGGCGGTTTCGGTGCTGTGTTTGGCTCGAAATCCGGACTGAGAGGGATCGAGGGAGTTGTTAGATTCAAGGAAGGCTGCGAGCTGGCTGTTGACGGCTTTCTCGATGACTTTGGCAGGGAAAGGGAGGAGGGATATGGGTCGGTAGTTTTTCAGTTCTGAGGGGTCTGCTGTGGGTTTTTTCAGGAGGGCGCTGAGTTCGGCGTGTTTCCAGCTTTCTGGAAAGGTGGCAGAGTTGAACGAGCAGTTGATGACCTCGCGGAGTTGGGGTGCGATGATGGAGTCAGCTTTGTTGAAGATGTGGTGGGGGCAGTGTTTTAGGTGGCCCGGGTTGTCGTTCTACAATACAGGCTGGACTCGGATTTGTTTTCAGATAATGTTTTATTAGCATTGTAAATTGTATTTATTTAGCGCTTACTACACTTGGCGAGGCGCTGAAGCGCTTTACAGAGAGTAGCAAGTTATTGTAATCTGGTCTGTTTTGGATTGGTGGTTATGTAATATTCTTTTAGTCTGAAAATGTTTAATTCTCGTACGCAAGGCAAAAGGCTTACAAAATACTTGTGTGTCTTCTTGGTCAATTTTAGTGTCAGTTGTATTTTTATTTAATCAAAACAATTTCTCTCGGTTTTGCACCTTCATCCATAACCCAATACACAGACTTTCTGAATATGCCGCAAGCGCATCCAATAGAAATCTCCAGGTAGTAATTCCAATGCTGGCCCGCGCCAACTGGGATGAAACTAGCATTTGCAATGCAATAGGTCTCTCATTTATGCAAGTTCAAACTATTGGCATTGTAAATGACTGTCTTTTATTTACGTTTTAAAAACAAAAACATAAATAAAAGGCATGGTCATTTACAACGCCAATAGCTCCAACTTTCCTACTTCGAGACCTATTGGCAACGCCAGTGCTTGTTGTGATTGGTGCCATAAGTGCTCTTTGTTGTTCCACTGTTCAAGTTGTGTGTTTCCATTCTGCTATAGTAGGTGCCGGGCCCCTTGCCCATCATCGCTATCCTGTGTTTCGCTACCAGGTGCCGTGTATCATTCCGCAGGTGCCTAGAAAGTCCCAAGAGTGCCAGCAGCGGGTCTGGTGTGAGTGGGAATCCTATAATGTCACTCATTTTTTAAAATATTAACCTCCAGAAATTAGTTATGTTTGGGCATGTACAGGCGCGATGCATGAACCCCCCCGGATTGGTTCTACACCTCTCGCACTTGGCAGACTCTCGAAGGCCATATCTATGGAGTCGTTCCGGAGTGTAATATATTCTGTTTAGAAATTTAAACTGTAAGTCGATGTCTACCATTCAGGGAGATGCGCTGTGTAGATTCATAACAGTATCGCCCTGTTTTGTCGTTAAGGGCCATGTCTAGGTTATTTTGCCACTCCAACTTCATCTTTGGTATATACATTTTTACGTTCATCTTGCATTATTCCATAGATTATAGTCACTAATTTATTGGGAAACTTAGCTTGCAGAGTTAAAGATCAGGGCGCAAACTCTGGTGGTTCCAGCATGTCATCTCCAAGTAGTCATGGAGGACGTGTGTAACCCTATAGTAGGGAAATTGCGCTAGTGGTGTAGCATTGTGGCCTTATGCTTCAATACCAGATAATTTACGAACCATGCCATCCTGAAACTAGTCGCCTATTTTAGTTATCTGGAGTTTTCCTAGCGCAACTGCAACCTCCTTTTCCCTGCAGATTGGTGACTAATGACACCACTCCAGCGGAGAGTACAAAACTGTACTCGCTTGTCACTTCAGTAAATTGTACCAAGAATGTATTGTGGCATTAATAGAGTCAATATACCCGCTCTCCTAGAAGGGGCATTAACCAATAATGTCAGGAGGGGGGCAGGCCTAGCGGCCACCCTTTCTTTATATAGGTGTGGTAGGATATCATCTTGATGCACCCAGTGGTATGCATGCGAGCACTGTGCCACCCTGTAATAAAGCTCTAAATCTGGAGCCGCTAAGCCCCCCATGGAATAAGGGAGAGTGAGAACACTCCATTGGGCGCGAGGCTGTTTACCAGCCTATATCGACCTAACCAGAAATAATTTAACGGTCTTAAAGAAATGTGAGGGGAGGACCATAGGTATATTAAGGAACAAGAATTCCAATTCAATGGGCTCCATGACCGGCGTCAGTGGGAAAATGGTAGACTTTGTCCAGTTTATTTTAAGACCAGAAAATTTCCCATAGCGCACTACCTGCCTCAGAACTGGGGATTAGATTTGTTTCAGGATCTCCAATGTACAGGAGTGTGTTGTATGCATATGCGAAGATAATCAAGTTATATCCAGGGAACCGAAGTTCCCTCTCCCCATGATATTCTCTAAGGGCACAGGCCAGTGGTTCAGCAACTAAGGCGCAGAGAAGTGGGGATAATGGGCAACCCTGTCGAGTTCCTCTGGAAATTTTAATCGGGGCTGTCACCAGGTCTCCAACTCTGATTCTGGCAGTAGGGGCATGGTATAATACCGCCACTAATTGTAAAAAGACATCCCTTACGCCCATCCTCCTCAATACTTCTGACATGAAGGCCTTCTCTGCATCCAGGAAGACCGCTACCGCCTTCATCTCTGGTTTTGTGTTGTATCACTCCAAACACTGTGTGTAAGTTGTATGTCAGAGTACGCTCCGGCACAAATCCAGCCTGCTCAGGTGCAACCAGTTGTGGGACCAATGGGGCTGAGCGATTAGCCAGCACTTTGGCAAATAGTTTAGTATCGACATTGAGAAGCAAGAGGGGTCGGTATGAGGAGTATTTGTTAGCAGGTTTGTTCGGTTTCAGGAGGGTAGCTATCAATGCCTCCCGCATAGAGGGGGGCATCTCCCCGTACTCGCCCATCTCTCTGAACAGGGCAGTCTAGTGCGGCAGCAGGATGTCCTTAAATTCCTTGTAAAAGGCTACAGGAAGGCCGTCTAGACCCGGCGCACTGCCAGAGCGCATAGTCATCAAAGCCGTTAGAGTTTCCCACGATTCCAGAGGTCTCATAAGTTATTCCCTGGAAGCATCAGCGAGCCACAGCAGCTTAATATGTTCTAGGTACTCTAATATTGCTGCAATATCAGTAGACCCTTTGGAGCCATATAGCTCAGAATAGTATTGGCTAAACCTATCTGCTAACAACCCCCCCCCCACGACATGTCTTCCCCAACGTGACATGTGCGAAGTTCCCTTCTCCCCCAACTCGTAAAATTTCTGGCGACCCGTGAGTTTAGAGGGTAACACGCAGGGACGGATGTTGCCTCTTCGTCGCCTAGTACTCCACTGCAGAGTGGATCTGTTCTAGCCATCTAATCAAATAGTGGATTTTTAGCGTATGACAAAATGACGTGTACCCTCCATGTGCAACGAATACCATCCCCTCCCACACAATCTATCAACTGGTCTGGCTTCTGGCAGCAGTATCACACAGCTAGGTCTAGTTTGTATTAGTTATAACCATATTAACCCAATGCAGGCATTAGAGTGCATACTGTGGTGTCACCGCTCCCTTTCGTGAGGTCTAGAGCTGGGTCCCTAAATCAGCAGACATCTCTGTGTGAACACCATTACCACCTGTCTGGATCATTTCATAGTGGGCTTGCAAACGGTCTTCTTGCTATCAAGTGGGCCTCAAATTTCCTCAGAATGTGTGCCGGCCTCTTTGTTTCTTGCTACTGGTTTCAAGTAGTCTTTGAAGGCTTTCTGCAGGGATTTAGGGTCTAGGAATAATTTTCTGTGCATGGTGACTTTAAATCTGGCAGGGTAAAACATAGTGTATTCCAAGTTATGGTCTCTCGGCTTCTTCTTCAAGAGAGCAAATTGACGCCTAGCCTCCTGTACTTTCATAGTGAAGTCCGGGTATAACGAAATTGCTGCCTTTCATATTGTAAATCCCCTTTTTCTCTTGCCTGTCGTAGCACTAAGTCTTATCTCTATAATTTAGGAGTTTAGCAATGATGGGGCGGGGGAGGCCTAGGTCCAAGAGAGCTGTGTGCTCGTTCGACGACAAACATGGTGGAGAAGGTGTCTCGGCCAAGCAGCGCATCCAGCATCTTCTCAACAAACCCCTCCATTATACCTGTGTGTGTTGATTCTGGAAGGCCAGTGATTCTAATATTACTTCTTTTTGTCCTGGCTTGTAAGTCTTCAGTCTTGTCCTGTATGACAGTGAGGAGCTTTCCAATCTGCTTTTGGACCGAGTCTACCTCCGTTTGCGTTTCCTCTATTTTAGTAACACGCCTCTCAGCCAAATCGAGCCGTTTGGCATACTTATCAAGTCTTTCTGACATGCGGTCCATGCTTTAGGACAGTGAGTCAATTGTCCCGTCTCTGGTGGACAGGCTCTTTTGCATGACTGCGAGTATTTGGCGCAGTTCCCCACCGGTTCTTCTTCCATTTCGCCTAGATCTTAAGGAACATGGGTACAGCAGGCCTATTTGCTCTTTGCCTTTCGCGGCTTGAACTGTTGCTTGGGCTGTGATCTGTCCACCTTGCCCATTTTGATGTGGGTGTGTGCCTGATCACTCAATGCCTCTTCGCCAAGTGCGTTTTAGTCAAGGCGCGGTGTGTGGTAGGTCTAGGATGTCAGTCTAGTTCTTCTACTTGGCGCTATACTCGGTCGGTTGGCAGTCCACATGGTGCTATCTGCCGACGTGTGTTTTATGGTCTGTGGCTTGCAAGGATGATGAGGACACGTAACTCTCCATTCTGGTGCAGTCTCCTGCCTCACTCTGCATATAGATGCTTATATTCCTAGGCACAGTATGCTGTACGTCTGTCCCTGCCTTGGGTGAGTAAGCACAAGCAAAACCTTAGGCCTCCCACAGCGCTAGGGTGACCCCTTTGATGCAGGTTTATGGAGCGAGACGCTTGATGATTGCGTTCTCTGCAGTGAGAGAGTAAGGGGCAGATCAGACCTCAGCTCAGCCCCTGCTGCTTTCATACACTCCGTCTAAGCAGCGATTGCGCCTTAGTCCTGATCATTTTTCAGCAGGGGAGAGTGCATTGTCCCCAGTCACTCTAGATGCCCAGTCTCACCTTGGTTTGTGTCACCGATCTCTCACTGAACATCGCGCATTCATAGATCAGTGCGCGCTGTACTGCCGGGTCGATGCGGGGCTCGTCTTTCAAAGATGTGCACAGTTTTCATGTGCGTATTGGCCGATACGCACTCCTGGGTCTCAGTAGTTTCGCACAGTTTCCGACACTTCCTCAGGTCGGCCACGTCGCAGGGATCGTGCAGGAGCTGCGCTGGCAATCTCCACAAATCTGCGGTCACAATCAGCTTTCGCTCAAACCGGCAGCCCCGCACCGCTGGGATGTCTTAAGACGCTGTCTCCGCCGCACCACTCAACTCGTCCTTGGTCGCACCCTCTAGGCCTCAAGATCAGTGCCTGGCCGCTGTCTCTTTGCGCTCTCGTCGCATCCCGCAGGACCTCCAAGGTATCGATCGGAAGCCTCAATTCTGAGCAGTGAGATACTTGTCTTCGAAGGCTTGTGGAGCGCAGTCAAGTCGCGTCCATCTTGTGTCTTGGCAAGCTCCGCCTCATGGAAGTAGTTAACTACTTGACTGAGGTTTTCTTTTAGTACTGTTAACATTGGTAGACCTGCTATTTCGGCAGGACATGATTTGGTAGATAGCTTACCAATTGGTCAACATGATGTGATTTAGGAGTCTCTTGCAAAGTGTAAGAGTTAAAGCACCTCCGGGAGCTAGGTATTTGTCCCTTTGGGATGTGGGTATTGTTTTAAAGAAATTAATGATATGGAGCGAGAACGAGTTTCTGGATCTCAGGGATCTTTCTTTGAAGTTGTTTATGGTGTTAAATCTGAATTCTTTCAGAAGGGTTTCGGACATGAGAGCATTAGAGATTACAGGGCGTTGGTTTGTGCCAGAAGGTGTTTGTTTCAGTATCTCTAAAAGAACTAAAATAATTTCAAAAACTATTTTTTACCCTAGCTCTGATGAATGTAGGAAACTGTGTGTGGTGAGATGTTTACGCAAGTATGAGAGAGAAGGACTGCATGTTTGAGAGGCGATGCAGATTCTCAGTTGATAGTTTTTTACAGAACCCCACACAAGGCAGTCTCCGCAGCTACCTTGGCCCGCTGGGTTAAGGAGGTCATGATAGATTTGACTAAATTTGGCGCTCCCTCTGCAAGGGGGGCTATGGCTTCTAAAGCTCTCCTTTTGGGTGGGGGTTTAACAGCAATCTTAGCTGCGACTGATTGGTCATCTGATTCTGTTTTCAATTTGTTTTATTTTAAGCCTGTGGATTATCCAGTGGGGAATATTATGGCAAGGCTTTAAACATGCATAATATTGGCCTCCGAGCCTTGACATGAAATTAAGATTTTCCACAGCTAGGGTGGGTAGAAAATTATGATTTTATTAAAGACATAGAGGCTGATATTATCCCTCCCTTTTGGTTTCCCACCCATAATGTATGTTTATGATTCTTTTCAGGAGGAGAGTACAAGAAGTAATTTTGGAGAAAGAAAATGATTTTTTGGACTTTTAGTTCTACTTTTTGGTAACCGATTTTAATTTCATGTTTCGAACGTTTGAAGCATGTTCGCAGCATAAAGAAGGAAGATGGCTGTCTCACACTGGATTATAAAGACATAGCATGTTTAAGTTTACTATTCTAAGTTCTTTTTCATTGTTTTGTAGTTGCTGCTATGAGTTGCCAATTAAAGAGATATGCATAATATCAGCTGCCGTGTCTTTAATAAAATCATGATTTTCTACCCACCCTAGCTGTGGAAAATCTGAATTTTGCTTTCAAGCTTTTGCATATATTTGCATCTAGTCCGAGAGCACCCTGGAAGCGTTATACATAGCCTTATATTGTTAAACTTTGCAAACGTGTACACACATTTTTATACTGGAACCACTATCAGTAGTGCAGTCTGAACTTACATTTTCTTAGAGCACTCACTATAATAATAAAGGCTTTGTATTAATGAACCATAAATACAAATTCGAACAGCATCAACATATAGACACATAGTACCTGAACTGCAGACAATGCTCTTCACTGATCCATAATGTGGTAGTGTAATCTGGCAACCAAACGGTTTGTGCTGCAGGAGGTTGGGCCTACTTGTCCCAAGGACAAAATAAACATGAACACCTTTTGTACTTGATCCAAAACAATATGTCCTGGGCATTAGGCCATAGGAATACCACACATCTGAGTGTCCAATTTCTATTTGTATTGTTTAAATTTAATTTATAGGTACAGTGATGCTCTTCCTTGTTAGGCTCTGTGGATGATGTACATTGCTTTGAACATTGACCACCAGGCTACAGATAGCCAGTGAATTGTTTGCTTACTGAGTTTAAAAAATAAAGGTGGAGTAGTCTTACGGCAGAATTTTTGATTTTTTCATATTAGGAAACAGGAGTGCAGAGGTATAGGCCAGTGACATAGTCCAGCTTGAAGAGATCACAAAAGTCAGGGTAGCTTGGAGTTTGTTTTGGGATCCAAGGTATAGGAAGATGTGTTGAAGCCTTTTCATCATATAGAAGGTGCTGCTTGTAACCTCCTTGACATTTGGTAACAGACATATCTGACTAAATGGTTTCTCCTAGGTTTCTTAATTCTTTTGACATAACTGGCAGGCATAAAGTTTTCAGGGCTAAGGGCTGGTGTTTGTGCCATGTTTCGCTGGTCACGATCTCTGCTTTTGCAATGTTGAGCTTTAAGGTGTTAACCATCATCCATGCATCTAAGGCATGGAAGCAGTCGGCAAGTCTTGATTTGTAGACCTCTTCTGGGCCTTTAATTTTTAGAATAATTTGAGTATCCTTTGCATAGTTGTAACATGTGTAGTTGAATTGTTTCCTCGTGTCTGCTAAAGGGATTAGAAATGTTGCAGAGGAGAGGTGTTTGACTCCTGAAGGGCACGGTAATGTTAGATGTGAGGGTTAGGCATTAAAGGTGGTATGAAAACCAAACTTTGTCTGTGTGAGGTGAAGCAATCCTGTTTAGCGTGTTGTTGCATATTTCAAAATGATGGTGTCTGTGTAGTAGTGCCTGGTGTGTACCTGTGTCAAATTCTGCTGATCCAGAAGCACTAAGGCAGCCAAGCCACTCCGTTCTTGTCCACTGTGTTTTAGGTCGTCCCATATGAATATGAGGACTTACTCTGCGAGTCTGTCTGAATCTGCATTGTTGGATGGACATCAAAGTATTTTCTCAAACGTTCAAATACTTTACCTCAGAGTGGGTTGTTGGAGTTTAGACTAGTCTGCTGTATTGGATGGCTATAGACTTCCCATATTGAGCAGTGGTGTATTGTAAGAGGTTTTTGGGATCCTAGTTACAAACACTTGTTGAGTGAGCTTCTTTTTAGGTCTCCTGCACAGGCTTTGCAACGCATAGCTTTGAAGATGCATTCAGGTTTAATTGGGTCTCATGGTGATCCTGATGGCTTGCTTGTATCGATTAACATTGTAGAAGCTTTGAAGGTGGTGAGAGATGTGACCTCGGTAATGACCTGCACTTTTCTGAGACATGAACCCTGGGGTATATACACTGACACAAAAAACTTTGATCAAACTCTTCTGACACACCCAGTTACATAGCACATGAACTCCTGATTCTGCAGTAATAAAATGTAAATTATGTTTAAAAAAATGCTAATACAGACAATGCCTCTTTCTGAACTTTACTTTGACAACATCACTGTCCTTTTTCTAAACTAACTTCTGAGGTGGCACATTCTAGTAACATGTCGTTCAAAACTCCTCGTTTTACAGAGTGCACTATCAATGAACATAGAGCAAAACAAAGCAATCTCACAATGTCACTGGATCAGTGCTTGTGAAAGTTTCAGTTGCTCAAGTGAAGATCTAACATTTCCAGTACCTACATCCAAGTCAATTGTCTTTTTGCTCACAGCGTAAAAATTACAATAACAAATTCTTGCACGTGGTTGAAACCCCCACCCCCTCAAGAAAAAAAAAAAACCTGTAAAATATGATTGAGTGTGATAGATCTTTAGCTCATGGAAGTGGTGTTTGAGAGTCGGTACGTCAGGAGATTCAAATGTGCAAATTACCATTTTCAAGAATAGATCCTCTGGACTCTCAAGTGGCTTAATATTAGAAGAGGTGCAATGTCCTTGTGCGGGTAGGGCAGGCTGTGGGTAGGAGGCCTCCCCAAAGAAATGATAATAGTGGGCACCATTGATATTCAAAATTCTTCTAATTATCTGCCATTCGTTGGAGCTTGCCAGGGTGTCACATGGCACTGTGTGGAGGGCGCTGTGTTTTTTTTCCCATGCTCCTGCTACAGCCATTTTAGCAAAGCGATACAAAGGGGGATGATGGACGGAGCATTTGAGCAAATCAAACACTCACCCCCAGTCAAGTGATCTGGGTTTAATCCATCACAATTCTTTAGCTCACTCCGCCACCCCAGTTCAGACATGGCCATATGCAAATCAGTCTGACCCTGTGCCTCATGGGAACAGTCCAGCCCGAACTGCCAAGCCATGTCTTCCCTGGACCGGAAACAAGCATCCTGGGATGTTTCGGATTCACAATCCTCATCAGCCAGGCTATCTTGAATCCAGTGGCCAAGTGAGCAAGGGACTCACTGTTCCCATGAGGCACAGGGTCAGACTGATTTGCATATGGCCATTTAGCACTGCCGTGTGGTCCGGATACCAGTTAAAGTTGTTGTGAACAAACTAACCAAAAAAAGTTAGCGCATGCGCTGTCCCTGGATCTGCGGCTAGTGCCACATCCAGGCCGGTGAGGAGACGGGGGTGGCGGCGCGAGGGCTGCTCGCGCATGCGCTGTCCCTGGATCTGCCCCCGTAATGAAGGGAATGCTGCGAGAGTCGTGCAGTGTGTGGAGGGGGCTACTAACTCGCAGTGGCGGCTGGTGACATTTGAAAGTGGTGAGGCGTAACATTGTCGTACTGCACTGCGGCGAGCAAGCAAGCTCGTACAACCTACAGAGGGGTTTGGGGGGGTTCTCACCCCAAGAAAATCTTGAAAAAAGAGTGGACAAACGGTGCATTTTTAAGCAAATTTGTGGAAGATGGAAGGTTAATAAAGCAATTAGTGCTGGGCCTAAACTGCCCTCACAAGCTTGGCTACAAGTTCCTCATCTCAGCACATCTTAGACACTGATAGGCTGGCCACCCAACCTTACTTGTACATCTCATCTTATTTGATGGTAAAGCCAAAGAGTAGATCTCCTATCTCACCAATTGATCTTTCTTGGCCTTCTGCTGCTCCTCCACTTGCTACCAGCAGCCCTCCTACCTGTTAGTGAGCCCCATGGTTCTGTTCTGGACCTGTTGTTTTTTTACCCATTGCATGATGGTGATCCCAATGATGTTCTTCTTTCTTCCTCCTCTGCCTGGAACTTAAGGACCCTATTTAATCCTAGTTTGTGACCACAGTTCTTCAGAGCATTCACAGCTACCATGAGTTGATTACTGCTACTTAACAGAAAAAATAACCCCAAGAGCATTACCCGTCCACACTGCTAATGTTCTGATTAACACACTGCTTGTAAACTAGATTACTGCAACAATCTAATACTGCAACCCAATATAATGTTTCTCAGCACAAGAACATTTTGAATGTTGCTACATATACACTGTTCAAATTGCACCGCTAATCACCAAGCACTGCACAATAAAACGAGGGAGGCTGACCCTAATACACAAGATGCACAGGGCATACCCTTATTTCCTCACAATATTAAATGGTGTGAGTTTCTTCGCCTAAATTGGATGTGCTTCCATCCTACCTGTGCGCCTCAAGGCGCTGAACGAGCTGCCAGTAAGACAGACCACCCACACCTCAAGGACAACCCTCCCAGGCCCCTTGTGCAGCACGTTCCTTTTGTAATGTGTGTCACGGCTGGGTTAAGAAAAAACATAGCGAAGCTGAAGTCAGTAAAGAAACACGTTTAATAGGCAAAGTGCCCAGGACACTGGCTCCCTGTGCCCACCCCTCAACAAAAGACATTACCGTCAAAGACCACCTTGTTCCAGCAAAAATCAGTTTAAACCAAAATGCACTATTCCACGAAGTGTAACAGCTATATCCATGCAGACTAACACGCCGTCTACATGCCATGTTGCTTTTAGAAAGAAGAAACATTTTGGGGAGATTTAAAAATGAAAAAATAGTTAGACAATTCCGCCATTGTTAGGCATGGAAATAAAACACATACCCTATAATACTGAAACAATTAATGTAAAATGCATTGGAATTTTTCGATCCAAGTTAGCTCCGGTTTCTGAATCTGCGCATTTGTCTATGTGAAGTGACACAATTAATATAGCCTTACGTAAGAGGACATCAATGCGACACGTCAGAATGCATACATTATAGCTGATCTTATAGCGCAACGAAGCACATCATGAATGATTTCTCACCACGTTTTTAAAATCTGCAATATAAGTTATGCTGCCAACTATAAACTACACAGCTTGATGGAGCATGGATATTACTGTTGGCTATTGTACAGTTTATGTTCAATTATTATCTCTCATGTCAGCAGCTCTTTGCATTTATACCTTCTACTGACGATCACATGTTATTGCAGGTAAAATAGAAGAAACACAGAGATGGAGAATATTATCAGAGTCTGAACATACAATGTAGCCGCAAAATGTCTGAGAAGGTTACGGGTTAAGTCAGATAATACATCTGTCTCAGCCAACTCAGACGCCAGTCATAATGGCTTCAATCTGATGTGAAAAAGCGGCGTTACTTCGCCTGGCACGATTTAATGAGCAAAACAAGCTAAACTCTTGCTTGATCGATTCATTATACCAACCACTCTGAGGACGTAAAAAGTAGGAGCAAGTACAAAATGCTTAAGGCAACGAACGGGTTGAAAGCAGGAGATGTTGGGGAAAAACAGATGGAAAATATGAAAGATGACGGATTACTGTAAATGTGAGACAGGTGATGTTCACGGCGCCGGGCTGGGCGTGCGCGCCCTCGAGGTGAAATCACAGAGGGCTTGCGCGTGCACATCCCCTGTCTCAGATTCCCAGGAAGTAAGCAACAATAGGTACTTTGCTGGACGCAATGCTTCGCATTGCTACACCAGCTCAACCTAAAAAGGGTACAGGAACAAGAATTTTCTCAATGTGCCTGCTTTCAATAACATTACCTACAATCAAAACAGAGAAACAACATCAATTTAATGATCGTGGGTATATCAAGAAACTAGTTGTGTTTCACAAGAAAAAACAAATGGGTACACTCACCCGTAACTTCTGGGTAAGTCACCACACCTCTACCTGGCGACCGCTCAGGAAAGGGGCACCACTCTGGAAAAAAAACGGCGTTTAAACAGTTTTAAACAAAAACATGTCTTATCACAATCAGAAAAGAGTATGCCACACGTGTCAATACCTCGATAAACACGTGTATAAGGAGCCAAACTAGAAAAAGAGGGAGACTAAAACAGGGACTAGAGCAGAAGACTGGTTAAGCCGCAATGCTAGCTGAGTGATATGATGTAGACTGAAATCATGCAATGCTTAATCAGGATGCCAACACTTGTGATATTGTGATGAGTCAGTGCTTCTATAACAACCAGTCACTTCATTACTCGTAGTTAGCTCAGCATGAATGATGACAGATTCAAAATCGACTTGTGCAATCTAGAGAAGAATGATAGCTTAAAGGTACATGTAAATCAAGTGCATCTAAACTACGATGTATAACAAGGTACTAGGACGATTTCCCAAAAGGGCAAATAAAAGTCTCCAGACCAGACAGTAATATTAGTAATAAACAGGAGACACAACGTATAACAGGCCAGAAATGATAGCCTAAAAGTCATGTGTAAATTAAGTTCATCTGAACTACGATGTACAACAAAGTACTGGGACGATCTTCCAAAAGGGTAAAAGAAGTAAAAAGAAGTATCCAAAATGGACAGCAATTTTAGTAATGAACAATAGACGACTTTTAACAGGCCAAAACACCGATAAGTGAATAAATTAGTCATGAGAGTGTCTGAGGGCTTACCTGTCAGTCGGTGCGCCGGCGTGGAATAGAGCCTGTGGCCAGAGGTACCTGGACATGGAAAACGCCACCTATTAATACACTCCTCATTTGACGAGCCACCAATAAGAGCACAGTTTTGCACTCATGTGGTACGTGGCAAGCCCAGAAAGTCAATTGCGCATGTACGATATGAGGACACTATATTATCATAGTGGCACATGTCAACTAATACCTAGATGTTATTTGGCGCATTCACATGATGTTTATTAATGCTGTTTAGAAATGTGCCCGCTCTGATGTTGTCCGCTGCAACAGAACTAGCTAATAAACAGTCTGGACTGTTCCCATGAGGCACAGGGTCAAGACTGATATCCATATAGCTGTGTCTGAACTGGGGTGGCAAGGGGAGCTAAAAAATGATGATGGATTCAACCTAGATCTGTGATTGGGGGCGAGTGTCTGAACATTTTCAGTGCTCCGTCCATCATATCCTTGTGTTTGCAATGTTTTTTTTAGCCCATCTGAAGAGTGTTGAATTGACCAAAGATTCCATCTCCTGAGTGGGTAGGTTTAGATTCATTATAAAAGATTTATGAAGATTTATGCAATAGCCTGCAACTGCCTCGTAGCTATGTAATTCATGTTGTAGGGCCGCAAAGGATGTAGCTGGAGAAGTGAATAGGAACAACAATATCATCTGCAAAGCGTGACACTTTTTGATCTACTGAACTAAAGGGAATGCCGCCAATAGCTAGGGTAGCCCTGATTTTAGCAGCTAACGGTTCAATACTGAAAGAGAATAAAAGTAAATATAATGAGCATTCCACGTCCTAGTTGGAAAAAGCTAGACGACACCCCATTAACCCCTACCCGCGAGAGCAGATCTACATAATTTACCTGTATCATAGCAATGAAGCGGTTACTGAACCCAAACTTGCAAAGTGTATGAAAGAGGAAGGACCACTCTACAAGGTTGAACACTTTCTCATCATCTAATGCAACCAAAACAGCTGGGATTTGTTTCTTGGTGACCTTCTCAACCAGATGGATCACCCTCCTTAGATTGTGTTTGACTCCCCGGAATAAATCCTGATCTGGACGAATCAATTTTTTTGTATTTTTTCCAATCTAGTAGCGTTTAAGGTCGGGGCAATGGGTCTAAATGATCGGCAATAGTGAGGGTCCTTCCCTGGTTTGGGGATGACTGAAATACATGCCTTGTTCATGTTACCATGTGAGTAGAAGCCATGTAATGAAATAGTTGTGTGAGAGGAGAGATTAGGTCGGAACCAAAGGTTTTATAATACTGAGCTGTAAACCCTTCAGGTCCTGTCGATTTTTGTAATTTGAGTGCATTAATCGCTGTATGTACCTCATCTTCACCAATGGGGCTACTCCTTGTTTCATTCTAGTCTGCAGTTACTTGGGTAGTTCCACCTTTTGTAAATATTTTAACTGTACACCTTCCCTTGGTGAGTTAGAGGTGCATATAAAGTAGTGTAAAAGTCTCCAACTGCCTTGGCTTTATCTATTTCAGAACGGGCTGTCATTCATGTTTCTGTAGTAATATGGGGTATATAATCTGTCTGTCGTTGTATTCTAAGTTGTCTTGCCAGCTGGGTGGCAACTTCGTTCTCTGTATCATATGTCTTGTGTTTTAAGGCGTAACAATGGTATATTCCCCTCTGTTGGTGTATAATGCATTCAATTTTCCTCTAAGGGCTGTAACTTTCCTTTGTAATCTGTTCTTTCTCTTCTAATTGAAGCTCCTTCTCAAGAGTGATTCTGTCTTTTGTTTTCTGTTTATTCAATGCAGATGACCATTAAGCACATGTACCTAGAATTGTTGCATTGGCCCCTTCACTGCTGGCCCGTTTCCGCCCCTGTGCGGTAAACAAATGAACAGGGGCGGGCCATGATGAACCCCAGCCGTCATCAGCACACGAGCACCGTAGTGCATGACGGCTGGGGTTCGTCATCAGCATGCAAGGGGTTAAAGGCATCCCACGTAATTGATGGATTAGTACCTTTTGGATAGTTTAATTGGAAAAATTCTATAATCGCTTTCGATAAATCATCTTAGTAAACAATCCCTGGTTACGGAATTTGGAATAAACCAGCGACAGAGTTTAGGTGGATTAGTAGTCCAATTCAATGTAAGCTCTAGCGAGGCATGATCTGACCGAGTGATAGGGTGAAAGTCAATTCCCAAAGATGTAATCAATACGAGAGTAAGATTGATGGGAGTTGGAGAAAAAAGGATTATCTCGGGTGGACGCATGTATCTTTCACCATGCAACGAACAGTCCTATAGATTGTTCTGCTGCCTGACGGCCTAAGTGAAACTGCCGGTGTCTGCTCTGTATGTGTGAGTGCTATCAATTTCTGGGTCACACGTGAGATTCAATTTCCCCATTAGTAGAATTTTGCCCTCCGCAAACTCTCCCAAGAGTGAGTAGCGAATGAAAAAAGATTACTTGGGCCGTATTCTGGGCCTATATTGTGACAATTGTACTCACCTTACTTGAGTAATCCTTTGACTACCGCCACTCTAATTTGGTTCTCCTCTACACAACAGAAGAGATTAAGGCAGTTAGATATCGCACAACCTTACTGTGGCTGGTGTTAGCGAAAAGAGACATCACCAGGGCCTGGAAGGACTGCAACCCTCCACCATTGGAACAGTGGAAACAGGAAATGGACCGTTGTATGAGCAGGGAAACCCCCATATACACGGCCTAGGGTTGCCCTTTAAGAAATTTTAAAATATGAGTTGCATGGTGCAAATATTGAGGCATCGTACTGCTGAGAACCGAGAATCCTGACCACTGCCTGGAGGAGGAGATTGGGTCTTATGAAGGGAGGAGCTGATTCGATGTGTTGAAATACATTTTCACTGTAAAAACATTTTTTGATTTATTATTCATTTTTCAACCATGAATGCTTGCTTATAGAAGGAAATCTAGAAAGCTGTTCAACTCGAATTTAGTTTTACAGTTCGAAAAATATTTTTACTGTGCGACTAATCTTTTTATGGTTGTTTTAACAGAGAGCAGTTGTTCGTATGGATGAATCCAGAGAGCAGCATATTACACAACTTCTAAATTCAGTCCAGACAAAACCTGAAGTCAAAGAAGAAAAGGAAGAACTTAAACCATGGTCCTGGCGTGCTACTGAGAATAAAAAGTAAAGTATCCTTATTTCCGGGCTATGTGTCTTTAGGCTCCTTGTGTTCACTACTGTTTTAGGTTGAACACTTTGCCATGAAAGCTTTGGTGTATTTTGAGAAGTGATTATGGAGTCTATCATAATCTTCTGTTTTATTTTGTGGTTCTTAGTTTGTCTGGGAGCACGCTTCTCAGTCCTTTATTTTACGCACAGCTCCAATAATCTGACCAATAGTAACATCAGAGTGGCTGCTGCTCATTCATTGGGAATTAGCAAAGTGCAATTCCTTTTTCGACTAGAAGCAGTAGCTAGCAGTTGTTGAATGATTCTACATACAACAATTCATCTCCAGAAGCCTCTAGACCCTAAGGAAAAACTTCAAAAAAATGGAAAGGTAATGGAGGAAGAATTATGAACTACAACTTAAAGTTGGGTATGAGGCAGCCATCAGACTTTACCATAATATTATTAAAGATGCTCAAGCAACATTGTTTGAGCAAAAGATTAGACAGGCACATAATTCATCTAAGAAACTCTTTAACCCCTTGCGTGCTGATGACAGAACGGTTCCGTCATCAGCTACGGGTGAGCTGTGCTGATGACGGAACCGTTCCGTCATGACTCCGCCCGCGCAAGGCGTAGTCAGCACAGGCGGAAAATACGCCCCGCACGCAAGGGGTTAAAGTGGTCAAATCCTTAACCTCCCTAACTCACAACAACCACATCGCTCAGGCCATGGAGGAATGATGTAAAGATCTAGCCACTTACTTCCTTAAAGTCATGGATATTGATAGCTCCTTGCAGACTGGGAGTGAGACCTCTACAAGCCCGGAATGAGATCAGGTGCAGATCTCCTCCACGCCTGTCATCACTCGCTTCCCACTCACTAACATAACTGACGTGAGATCTCTGATGGATAAGGTTAAATCAGGTTCACCATTAGATCCTGCCCCACCCCATTCTCTTAGCAAGGTGATTAAGGTCCTGCTCCCGACAATAGTCAAAATTCCTAATCTCTCATTAGAGGCAGACGAGGTTCCAAGAGCTTGGAAACGTGCAATAATAGAAATTTGCCTAGACTACTAGAAGGTAAGTTTCAATTCTATTAAGGACGCGGAGGCGAGGATTATGCTTTATCTCTCTTGGCTTTATTAACCAATTTATTCACAGCAGCTCATTCCTAAACCAGTATCAAAATCACATTTTCCATAACACTAGGGAAAAGAAAAACAGTCTCTTGTAAGTCCTTTCACAGTGTCCATGAACGTTGTCCCCATAAATCATCCTGAGACTTCCTGCACTTCCTCTTCGCTGGAGGATCTCTCCCAAGGTTAGGCATTCTGCTTCGTGTGATCATTCCCTGAAACAAAGACCACACCAGTCACGCATGACATCCTGAACCAATTGCACAATACAATTGCAATATTGACCAGCATATACATCTATGATAAGCCACTGAAGTCCCAGAAACATCATGTGTCAAGTCACAAAGAAGAAGTTACTTACAACCCATACGGTGAGGGACAGCAACCAACGCGCTTGCTGGGTGGGATAATCCTCGCCTCTGCATCCTTAATAGAATTGAGGTGGGGGGGGGCAGGGGGGGCCGTCCGCACCAGGCGGCACAAATTTGAGGGCGGCGGCTGCGATGCACTGGCTGTTTGCGGCGGCCTTTATAATTTATTTGGGGATACTGACTGACACTGTCCCCAAATAAATTATAAGGGCCGCCGCAATCGGCCAGTGCATCGCGGCTGCCGATTCAAGTGCAAGCGCTGCGCAGCACCTGTGTGCAAAAAGCAAAAAAAATGCTGCCTGCTGCACACGCACCATAAAAGTATGTCTCCATTGCCTGCCAGTCAATGGACCGGAAGCGTGCTCGTGCAGCCTGAGTCTAATTGGCCATCTGAGGCTACATGTTGGGTGCCAGGGCCGTCAATCTGGTAGCGTGCGAAAGCGCTACCAATGACGACCCTGCAAACTTTATTGTCCAGAGCCCGCCCATGGCAGACTTGGAATGCTGTGCTCCTGTCAATTAGCGCGCAACACGCACGCACGTGGTGGTGTGCGTGCCTTCAGAGACTGACTCGACGGGCCAACGCAAGTTCGGGAACCAATCCAACTCCCAAACTCGGGCCATGAGGGAGAGACTTGCTGCACTTGTCACTCTGACTGAGTGAGTCGGTTGGGCCTCGGACGATGGATAGGTGGTGAGAGTGAGTGAGACATTGACTCTCAACTCTCCTTGTGGTGCTGCGTGCTGATCCTTGGGAGATAGGGGAAACTACAAGTAAGTTTTCTCTGTGGATTGTACACTGTTTTTGAAAGGCACTCCGCACTTCTGAAAAGAAAAAGATGCGTGTCACTCTGGGGGTGATGTTAGGGAAAGGAGGACACGGCACCGAAGAGAAGTGCTTTCTCTGTTATAGGTAGAGGGAGTGGGTTGCAGGCTCTGGCCTTGGACACAGGGACAAACAGGCAGAGTAACAGGGGCAGTGTTTTAAATGGGCTTGCTCTTCAAAATACTCTTCTCTACAGTAATGGAACTTTTGTTTTGCAGTTTTGTAGCAGTACAGTCAGAGGTGTTACAAGTACTACAATGTTCCTTATATATTGAGCAGTTTTCGGGGCAACACACAGTGTCAAGTAATTCTGGTGATTAATTTACCTGCTGGGGAGAGAGAGATGGAGTTTCATCTAGTGGCAGGTTTTATTTGTGTAATGTAGCGCAGGTGGTTAATATCATAGCTGCTAAGTATTCACATTGCTAATGAGACATTTTCATTGATGCAGTGACTTATGAAATACATTCCACTGCGAATGTTATGTTTTTTCCTAGTCTTTCGATCCTGATGTTGCTAAGAAAGGTTTGCCTGGGTAGAAATAAATTCTTATTAAAGTAGACCCTAACCACTGTGTTATGTTCTGAATCCTGAGTTAGTCATTCTCCAGACCAAGCAGTCTAAATAAAGTGTCTGCCAATGTGGATGGCGTGAATCATACACCTTTTTAGTCTCCTTTGCCCTATGTAACATTTTGTATGCACTAATTCACAAACTAATGATTCATTGTGTTGTTTGTGTGATTTTGAAAATGTGGGAAGTTTTGCTTTAGGAGCAGTGATTAATGGAGTCCTTTTTAAATGCGGACTTTAACATCTGCATTTGTAAAGCAAGCATTCATGCCTTTTGACATTCCGGCGTGATGAGGTAGGTGGCTTGAATATGACCAGAGGACAGGGGTCCTGCACCAGCTGTGATGTCATGGATCAGATGTCATGAATGGGACAAGTAAGGAACAGTGGTCCTGCACATGCTGTGATGTCATAAGTGAGATGTCATGGATGGGGAAGATGGGGAACAGGGGACAAGGGTCCTGCACAAGCTGTGATGTTATGAGTGAGATGTCACAAACAGGGTAGGTAGAACTGATGTAAGTTTTGGGTTTCCTTATGCTTTTCCTTCAGTGGCGTAGCTAGGTGGGGGGGCGGTCCGCCCCAGGCAGCACTGTTTTGGGGACGGGGGCTGTCTAGCCCTGTACCGTGTCATGTATGGGCATTTAACTTGCATGACCGAGGTAACTTTTAGCAGCGATATTACGTGTCTCTCGGACCTCTTTCAGGTGCTCGCTGTCCATTTTCTCCAGCCTTCCCCCCCCTCCCAGGGGGCGGCAATCTGAAGGATAGCCCCGGGCGCCACAAGCTCTAGCTACGCCCCTGAACGGACCCGGGAAGATTGCTTGAATGGAAGCCAAAAACAGGCCTACCGACCGGGCAATCTTGACGGAGAGAAGTCCTCTGTTTGGTCAAGGTCTGGCAAATTTTGTGACGGATTTTCGCCACTTTCCTGGAAGGGAGGCTCAGTGTGGCTGAAGTGGAATCGATCACGAATCCCAGGAAGGTCGCTCGCTGAGTTGGTACCAAGAGGGACTTCTTCTCGTTGATGACAAACTCCAGAGACTGGAGGAGAGCCACCGCCAACTGTAAATGGTGCCGAAGCTGCACGGGCACTGGCCCAACAGAAGAATATCATCTAAGTAGACGATCAAGCGGACTCCGCGCGCCCTCAGTTATTCCATCACCAGTTTGAGAACCTTGGTGAAACACCACGGGCCGAGGAAAGCCCGAACGGAAGGCACTGGAATTCGTAAGCTTGGCCTCGCCACAGAAACTCGAGGAACCGCCTGTGAGGAGGGAAAATCGGAACCACCAGGTACGCATCTTTTAAGTCTAAGCAGACCATCCAATCGAGTGGCAGGAGAACATCCCTAAGCAGGTGAATGCCCTCCATCTTGAAGTGTCGGAACACCAGCCACTCGTTGAATTCTCGAAGGTTGATAAACGGTCGCCAACCCCCATCTGTCTTGTCGACCAGAAAAATATTGCTGAGCAAGCCAAAGGGGTGTACCACAGTGCGACACACCGCCCCTTTGCGCAGCAAATCCCGCAAATCCCGCACCTCGTCGTCTATCATGGCTTTGTCTGACGCGCAGAAAATGATCGGTCGGGGAGGACGGGCCTGGCCAGGGGAACCGTAAAACTCTATTTGGAATCCCCTGACCGTCTGGAGAACCCAAGCGTCCTCCGTAAGCTCTTCCCAAGTGGGGAAAAATGACGCCAGCCTGCCCCCTACTCGCAGCTGCGCAGCAGGTAAAACACTCACCGTTGGCATTGCCGTCGTTTCCTCTGTAGCCTCGTCCCCTGAAGCGCTGACCCCTAGTGGGGTAGAAGTTGTTGAAGCGCTGGTCGGTATGGTATTGTCCGCGCCCGGAGCCTTGCCCCCTACCTTGGGGCTGTTGATTCCGTCCGCGGCCCGGCGGGCGGCTCCTACCCCGACCGGCCCCACGGAAAACCTGAGGGTTAAAAACTCGTTTAATATTGGCCTGCGCCTTATCCAAGGACGTGAACGTAGCCACAAACTTTCCAAGTTCCTTTATGAATGGCTCGCCAAACAGCCCTCCTTGCGCTGAGGCTCCAGCCTCTGAACATGCCAAATCCCCTAGTTTGGGGTCCACCTTAATAAGCAGCGATCTGCGCCTCTCAGTGGAAAGTGCGCAGTTTGCATTACCGATAAAACAGATCGCCCGTTGGGCCCATGCTGACAATACTTCGGGATCGATCAGGGAGCCCGAACTGCTGACCTCCTCTGCCATGTCTAGAATCTTGGCTAACGGACCAATGGCGTCCAACAACTTGTCTTGGCATGCACGCCATGATCTATCTATCCCTTTCCTCTGGTCCTTAATAAACTTAGCCAAGAACGTCGCCATCTTGCTCTCAATTTCAGGGGTTATTGACACCTTGCCCTCTAGCGTCGGCCTGGGACACTCAGCCTGCAGGCGATTGCGCGCCTCATTCTCTAGCGGCTTCCTGAGGCGAGATGCCAAATACAAAGCTGCCTTCTCAGCGGGGGCCCACTCCGCTGACCGGGGGTGTACGATATCGTCTGGATCCAACATGTCGGAAATTCCTGCCTTCGGGGGCTCCGAGGAGGCCGACGGCCTCCAAGATCGCGACAAGCCCACCTCGTCGTCAGAGGCGTCCGGGGTGTCGCCCAACTGAGTCCCAGGGGATGCCGGTTAGAGCTCCTCATCAGTAGGCTAAGGGCCCTGGGGAAGCTCTCGGTGCAGTGTGTTCCAAAAACGCCTGCTTAAGGCGTTCAAAAGCGTCAGTGTCCACCCCACCCTCACACTTTTTCTTCAGAGGGGGGGGGGGGTCCCTGTTCCTCTGGCTGAGCCTGACCTGAAGTACCTGAAGGTCCCGGGACAGCCGGCGGAGGAGGGACCATTTTCGCATACAAACTCTCTATTTTATCTGCCAAATGTTGTTCCATTGGAGTCATGAGGTACGAGACCGCCTTATGAATGGAACCATCTACCTTCGCATAGAAATCATCATCCCACTGAAGATAGGCCAAGGAATCTTCTTCCTCATAATACTCATGCTCCATGCTTGCTGAGGTTCAGGTATAGACTTTCAAGCCCACTAAGGCAACTTAGGGTAATTCGCAAGCAAACCTGGCGACAGGACGCCGAAGGAGCACTCCCACGCAGCAGCACGGTAATTTAAGGACTGAGGGTCTCTCAGTAAAGATAAACTGCCAGTGGCACGAAATTTAACGGGTCTGAAGCCCCAGGACACCCACACGCCCCACAGATGCACTGGGAATAGGTAGAGCTGCCAGTCCGGGTGTCCTTGAGGGACCTGCAAAGAGGGCCTCCACAATAATACCTACCAGAGGCTTGACTCTGGCGTGAGGGGAACCGCGGTCCCTGGTGCACCGCACCACTACCTACCTGCCGAGCGGGCGTTTATCAAACAGGTCGGGAATACAGACCCAGTAGCAACCTGGGCGATTGACTTGGCGGCTCGGGCGCGGACTTGTACTGTGGACCGGAGCGCTTCAGTCTGATCTCTGCCGAAATGCGCTCCGGCCGCAGGTCGCGTCGCCCATGCAGCGCCTTCGAACGGGCGGAGAACCGCACCGCGGTCAATGAGATATGGGCAGACAAACCGCGTAAGGAGCGCACCAGCGTTCCCGCGGCTCAGTAGGGAATCTGCGGGAGTAAAACAGAGGCAAATCAACCCCATCAACGTTAAATTCCCCTCAAAGGCAAACCTGAGAAGAACCAAAAATGTACTTATCTCGAGCTGCCGAGCAGCGATGAAAGAGGAAGTGCAGGAAGTCTCAGGATGATTTATTGGGACAACGTTCATGGACACTGTGAAAGGACTTTCAAGAGACTGTTTTTCTTTTCCCTAGTGTTATGGGAAATGTGGTTTTGATACTGGTTCAGTAATGAACTGCTGTGAATAAATTGGTTAATAAAGCGAAGAGAGATAAAGCATAATCCTCGCCTCCGGTCCTGACATAGAATTAGACTGTTGTTAAAAAAAATCCATTTTAAACCCTGTTCAATTAGGGAACTATTGTCTTATATCACTTTTAGCACTTATTGGTAAATGCATAGAGAAACATGTAAATGGAGCTCTACCACAGTTTCGGGAAACTAACCAGCGCCTCTATCCCACACAGATGGGCTTTCGTGCACAGCACGGAATCAGCACTCTTAGCAGTGGCAGAAGAATTAAAAATGACCTTCGACCAAGGCAGCTCAGCCCCTATACTACTTCCTGACCATAGTGCGGCATTCAACAACGTGGACCGTTCTATTCTACAAAACAGATTGCTGGATATCGGTATCCAAGACCAAGGCTTGGAGTTTCTTTCATCTTTTTTGAAAAGGCAGAACTTTTAAGTTATGGAAGCTAACCTTTTCTCTAATATCATGCCACTGACTTGTGGGGTGCTACAGGGCTCTTTGCTTAGCTAAACATTTTTGAACATCTACATGCGACCACTAGCACAAATAGTTCAAGAGTTCAGTATCTCTATGATTTCATATGCGGATGACACTCGGCTGATGGTCTCTGGGGACCTCAGAACTAATAGCGAATCTGATAGTTCAGCACCTTGCCTGGAAAGAGTTGTGGAGTGGATGACAAGCAGCTGTTTGGAGCTGAACAAGGACAAAAAGGAGCTGATGATGCTCAGAAATAATGCGGTCCCAAGGCCTCTGATCAGCTGGCCTAACTGTCTAAGTAGTCTACCAGTTCCGAACTGGACTATCAAAAATCTTGGCTTTTGGCTCGACAGGGAACTAACAATGGAGACCCAAGCTAAGAAACTCGCAGGCGCTTGTTTTGGTTTACTCAGAATGTTCTGCAAAATCCTGGAGCTTATCCCCGCACAACCCAGAAAGACAGTAATCCATTACCTGGGTACATCACATCTTGACTATGGCAACTCCCTCTACCAGGGGGCACCAAAATATGTCATCAGACAACTTCAGGCCATCCAGAATGCTGCAGTAAGACTGCTGTGTAGGGTCCCATTACAAGAACCAGCTAGTGAGCCTTTATGTCCCAAACAGAAGCCTTAGATTCTGCTCTGAATGGTTATTAAAACCAACCAGAATCAAGAGAACCAAATGGGGTGGTAGATCCTTGGTGCATCTGGCACCCAAGCTGTGGCATAAAGAATTTCCTAGCTAACCTAACGGAAAGTTTCAATTCTATTATGGACTCGGAGGTGAGGATTATGCTTTACTTTCTTTGCTTTATTCTGATAGCAGTCATTTTAAAACAGATAACCCAAACCACATTTCCCAAACAACCTCTGGATATTTTTTAAGAAAAAAAAACAAAGAAGGACAACATATCGATGAGTCCAGGGACCAATCACAGCGCTGGGTCCACTGTATAGTCCCTCTTCGTCCCATTGCTCAGGGACTAGGAAAAAAAACACAACCGTGTCTAAAACAAAACTTCTTTGCATACCAGTTAACAAGGCACTAAAAGACCATAATTCAAAACAGTGTGCCCCAAGATGAGGCATGACTCATTGATCCATGTTCTAGTCCAACCACTGCAAGAGATGCAATTACATTCATCAATGTAGGACAAAGGAAAATGTACTTACTTCCAACAGGCAGGTGTACTTGAAAGATGTCAAAGGGTGGGATAACCCTCGCTTCTGAGTCCTTAATAGATTTGAAACTTTCTGTTACGATAGTTAGGAAATTTTACATTCTATGTCAGAACCGGAGGCTTCGGATTATGCTACTTTAAAGCTTACTTGCCAACAAATGAGCCATGTCAATATTAGGCTCGAAATAAAACCTTTTGAAGGTTGAATCTGAGGAACAATCTGCTGCATTCATGATGTTCTCCAATCTTGCCCAAACGCGAACTCCTTTGAAGCCATCGCTCCCCGAGCTGAATGAGCTCTGAACTGTTGCAGACTAATGTCCACTTCTTGCATGACCCATCGCACCCATCGTGCGATCATCGGGGATGAAACTGCCCTGTGAGGTTTCCGGAGGGCAATCAATAGTTTTCTCTCCCCAGGGGTTCTGAGCAAAAAAGATATGTCCTCCTAGGCTTTCAAGCAGCGAACCACACACAGTTTAGGGGAGTCTGGGAACTCCAGATACTCGATTACTCTAGTGTGACACTTGGTTCGACATCGAATGGTAAATGACCGTGATCTCCAGGGCCCTGACATCTGAGACTCCTGCAGGAGATTAGACGAAGGAGCATTGCCAGCTTAGCCAAGAGTTCCTTTCTGGACAGGAATTCATTATATGGCCAAGACAAAAACCAGTTGAGCACCCTATTAACATCCCAAAACTCAGAGTAGCGTGGTTCAGGGGGAAGTGACAACCGGATCCCGTAAACAAAAGGGTGTTCCCAAACTGGTGCCCCTTGCACTGGAATATGCCCTGCCGAACTGGCAGATCGAAAAGTGTTACCTGAATGATAAGCTAAACCCTGTTGGCCTTAACTCGCCAGGAAATTCAAAATCTGGACTACCTCCGAGCCCACGAGATCACAACCCCGTCGCACACACCAATAACATCATCGTCGCCAGGCTGATCGATATCCTTGATGGTGCTATTTGCCCAGGCTTTTGATAAGTGGCCCTCAGCTAACTCCAAAAGGCCTGGGCTAGAGACCATCGACTCCTGTAATCCTTCATGCCATGACGTAGGGATCCGCTGAGTACTATTGGATGAGGAACCTGATCCGGACTGAGTTTTAACTCTGGAAAGTGGGGGAGTCGGATTAGAAAATCCCAAGAAAGTACCAGAAGATCTTGGAACCAGACTTGCGACCTCCAAATCAGTGTAATGAGAACTACTTGCGATTGCCGCCGTCTGATCTGGGCCGACACCCGGATGATCATCGCAAATGGCGGGAATGCATAAACTTGTTCCTGAAACCACTCTTGCAGGACACCATCCGTGGCTACCGCTAACGAATCTGGCCTCCAGCTGAAAAACCAAGGAACCTGGTGGTCCAGCCTGGAGGCGAAAAGATCCACAGAAAAAGGACCCCAAAGGTCCTGCACCATCGAAAAAACGTCCGGATGCAACTTCCACAGACTTGAATCTCTGAAGTGGTGCGATTGCCAATCTGCCAGCTGATTCTCCCGTCCAGGAAGATACTCTGCCATGAGCGAAATGTGATGTGCTAGGCAAGATTGCCATAGATTTGTCGCAAGATCGGGCAGCACCTTCGATCGGGCGCCCCCCAGGTGGTTGATATACCTGACCGCTGATACATTGTCCATTTTCAACAGGACACAGGATTGAACCTGATCTTTGGTCCAGCACCTCACAGCGAAATACCCTGCCAGCGGTTCCAGACAGTTGATATGCAGGGTCTGTTATTGTGGAGACCATGATCCTCCTGTGGAAAATTTTCCACACCTGGTGCCCCAACCTGACCTGCTGACCTCTGGGGCCGAGCCGAAAATCACTCTCCCATTCGAGGCTTCCATGTGAGAGAGCCACCAACAAATCTCTTCCCTTGCCTCCTCTGACAGGGAAACTGGATGGGAATAAGGCAGTCCTTTCCGCAAATGTTTCGCTTTTAGGCATTGCAAGGCCCGATAATGCAACGGTCCCAGAAATATCCCTTGAATAGAGGCCACCAGAAGCCCCACCACGCGGGCAAGCTGTCGAAGCGGCACCCTTCCCTTCGGTAAGGTCCGACAAAACTTGTGGCAAATCTTTGTCAGTTTGCGTGATAGAAGGCTGAGAGTTGCCTATGACGAAACCCAAGAAGGTCACCCTCTGAGCCGGTACTAAGTGATTTTTTGGTGTTTATCACAAACCCCAGATTTTCTAGGAGACGGACTGCCTGCTACAACTGCTCCCGAAATACATGTGGATCTTGGACCAACAGAAGTATATCGTCTAAGTACACAATGAGACGAGTTCCCAGCGCCTGGAGGTACTCCATGACTGGTCTGAGCACCTTCGTGAAGCACCAGGGAGCGGAGGAAAGCCTGAAAGGAAGAGTGGTGTATTGGTATACGTGTTGTCGCCAGAGAAACTGAAGGAATCGCCCGTGAGGTGGAAAAATAGGAATGGCCAAGTAGGCATCTCTTAAATCCAAACGGACCATCCAGTCTACCGGACACAGAATGTCTCTAAAGAGGTGAATGCCCTCCATTTTGAAATGGTGGTATACAAGCCATTGGTTGAAGTCGCCGAGATTTAGGACCAGACGCTGCCATCCATCCGTTTTGTCCACTAAGAACATGTTGCTGAGAAAACCCTTTGAATACAAGACGGTGCGGCAGATTGCCCCTTTCTCCAACAGCACGGAAACCTCTTTGTCGATCAGTTCTGCCTCTTGGTGCAAAAATGTAATAGATCTGGGGCATATGGTCTGCTCGGGGTTGCCGCAAAACTCTATCTGAAAACCCTGCACCGTTTGCAACACCCAAGCATCGGACGTGACAGTCTCCCACACACTCACAAAGTTGGCCAGTCAGCCGCCTACTTGCACCAGGGACTCTGTAGAGACACTTACCAGCAGTAGAGGAGTTGTCCCCTCCTCTGAAGTCACGACCTCTGGATCTGCGTCCACTTGAAGGTTAGAAGTTATTGTACCGGTTCTTGTTCTTATACTGCCCTTGCCTGGAGCCTTGCCCCCTGGAGTTCTTGGGGGCCTGGCCTGTCAAGCGGCCTCTGCCTTGACCGGTTCCATGGAAAACCCGGGAAGAAAAAACCTTCTTGATGGAAGATTGCGCTTTATCAAGCGACGCAAAAATATTCACACACCCTTACGTTTTTTAATAAATGGTTCGCCAAAACAAACCTCCCTGGGCTACCGTCGTGCTTCTGAATCGGCCAAATCTCCTAGTTCCTGATCGACCTTAATGAGGAAGGCCCTCCTCCGCTCTGTCGAGAGTGCGCAGTTGGCGTTCCCCAAGAAGACTACCGCCCATTGTGCCCTGGGGATCTGGGGATATGAGGGCACCTGAACTTTGTCATCCGCTGCCATGTCAAGGATCATGGTGAGCAGACCCAGGGCATCCAGAAGCTTGTCCTGGCACGCCCTCCAGTATCGATTTATACCATTCTTGGGGTCCTTAATAAATTTGGCCTAAAATGTCACCATTCTGGGGTCCAACTCTGGGGTCAGCGCAACTTTCCTGTCTAGGGAGGGTCGTGGACACTCTGACCGAAGGCGACTACGTGCGTCTTTTCCCATGGGGGTACGAATCCTACTCGCCATGTAGCCCGCTACCTTTGTGGAAGGTGTCCATTCAGATGAGCGGGGTGCATGAGCAATTCAGGGTCCAACATATCTGAGCTGCCCCTTTCTCCTTGAGGCTCAGAAGTCCCTGCACTCGCTGCCGAGGCCATGGTCTAGACGGCCCAGGGTCCTCATCCGTGTCACCTTGGGTGTTATCCCCAAACCCTTGGGACGGACTAACTGGGTTAGTGGGTGTAGGGGATGGAGTGAGGTCAAATGGGGCACCTGGGGTGGGTTCTGAGCTAAGAAGACCTCCCTTAAACACTCAAAAGCATCCTGGTCCACTGAGTTCACCTTGGGACGTTTGGGTGGTATTGGATCCCCCCCCGCGCACCTGGCGCCATGCTAGGTGGATTGGAAGCCGGAGGGGCCCACCTAACGCACTCCCGCTCAATCCTTTGGGCGCCAAACGCTCCTCCATGGGAGCCATCACTTCCTCAACTGCCCTTTAAATTGACGCATCGACTGTGTCGTAAAATTTATCGTCCCTCGGCAGTTGGGCTAGGGGATCCTCCTCCCACTGCATGTCGGCCTGTCAGTCTGTAGGCTCTGCCTCCTGGAGCACTTTTTTTTATTTGCCAGTGGTTACCTCCACAGCGTGACAGACTGCTCTCAAAAGGCTGGGGACCAGCTAATAACACCAGGGCATAGCCCCAGTTAAGTACAAATATACAAGATCTATATCTCTTGGACACTTCCCTGCATGAAAAATTATTTTACAGACCTAATTATCCTCCTGGGAACGGGTCTCCGCAGGCCAGACTTCAGCCTGCTCAACAATGTAGTTTGTTCAACAAGTTTTCAAAATACACCCACCGGGCATCAAGGAAAAAAAATGCCACACACACACACCAACGCGGAGATTAGTCTCTGAGCGTCAATTGCTCTTTTGTACAGACCCTCTAATGAGGACGTCTCCCTCCAGGGGTGGCGGAGGCAGCAGGCAACGGCAGGCGGACGCAAATTCCAAATTCTGCGCGTCGTTGCCACTGAGACGTTGACGCGCTTTGCGCACCCCACAGTGCTCCCTAGTGGCTGGAGGTTAAGGCCACGCTCCGCCGCAGGGGCTTGGCACCACCGTATCGCGTAGGCCCGACAGCGGACCTTCGAGCTGCTACCTGAAAGGAAAGTGCCTGTCAGCGCGCACACGCCGCACTGCAAATCAGGTGAGGAAAACAACGGCGCGTAGGCCCGCAACTCGGAACCACTCTGCGCACAAATCAAATTAGCAAAAACATTGAATTAATGACACATAAATAACAATGCCGGCAATAATAATCTTTATACCAACATTGTAGAGAACGTGTCACGCAGTCGGAGGGGGTAAAACACGGCCCGCAACTGCATTGAAAACGACATATCAATTGAGGCAAAACGTGAAGGGAACTAGAAAAATACTCCTCTCCTGGCTGCGAGCAGCAAAAAAGAGGAGTTGCAATGTGACGAAGAGGAACTATGCAGTGGACCAAGCGTAGTGATCGGTCCATGGACTCGTGGATATGTTGTCCCTTCTTTGTTTCTTTTTGTTAACCAATTTTCCGAGGTTGTTTGGAAAATGTGGTTTGGTTATCTGTTTTAAAATGTCTGTTATCAGAATAAAGCAAAGAAAGTAAAGTATAATTCTAAGCCTCCGGTCCTGACCTAGAATTCTCTTCCACGTGAATTTAGATTTCTGGAAACTGAATCAATTTTCCGAAAAAAGATTAAAACCTGTTTTTTTCTTCAGTACCACTGATAGAGCGCGCAGGTCACCCGGCCCTACAGACTGCCAGATTATAACGCACTTGGGCCCATGTACACGTTTCAAACCCCAATTTACAAGTCGGGTGATTCTACACGCTACTATCAGTATTGTGAGTGTGTCTCCGGTGACACTTCTAACAAGATAGCCGACTTACCACAGGTACCTATTCCTCCTGATGGATCAGGAGCTCGAGGGTAGGTGATAACACTTCAAAATACAACATTTATTTATTCACTCAACCTTTGATGTACCTTTCGAAAAGATCACAGACACCTTAGGTATTTTAAGGGTTTTATGTAAAGTAATTTCAGAGAGATAGAATTATGAGACAGATGCTGATAATAACATTAATAAGCAATATCAAGAAGATAAAATAGCTATGCAAGAAGGCTAACACCATTTAAGGGGGACGGAGTTTCTAAAGGGTGTGGATAACAGGGAACATGCTATTCAAATTTAGACTTAAACTAGGGATGACAAGTTTAAACCACACCAATCAGTGAATTTCTATAGCCTATATGTAATCCAGCCCTACTCCTATTCTGTCTAACTAAAGTCTTATTGCAATTTCTAAAGTTCACCACACATTTATAATTCAAGAGAACAGTTCAAAATACCTCCTAAGGGAAGGGAAAAAATAGGAACATACTATTTAAACAGTTTGCAAATGCATCAGAGGAAAGATCAGAGCAAAATCAGGTGCATAGAGGCTTTATTAAGAGTAAAAGATAGGAGTAGAAGGACGGACACCCACAGGTAATATTTACCTAGGCAAGAATGAAGACTAACCCTGGCCACGGGTCAGTTTCGGGAAGGACGAGGACAAGGACCCTCAAAGATTTAGGATACCAGTAGGTGAGCAGGTAGCAGCTCACGGAAAACCAGGACAGGATACCCCTCAGATTCTGGGTCAGGACTGGGCTCACCAAAGGGCACGACCAACCCCCCCGGCTTCGGATGCAACGCCTGCGTTACCCCCTCACTGCACGGAATCCGCCAATAACACCGATTGGGTTCTCTAATCCCCAGCCAAAGTGTTTCGCCAGTACTTAAGACTATTTCCACCCCTTGGAGTTTTGTGGAAAATTCGGACAGAGGGCTCCGCAGCTCTCTGTATCAATCACCTATAGAGTCGTGGGGTCAGTGACAGGTCTGCTACTCGGACAAGTCGGACAATTTCTCTCTAACTGACTAGGCTAGTTATACTCTTCTGGGGTTCCCAGACCACCCACAAATGTTGCAAAAATAGGGTCTCAACTTGCGATTGGTCAGGAGAAATGATTAGGTCACCTTTACCTCCCAAATTCTACGTTCCCACAATGAATATTCATTTTTAATACCCGCCCCCCAGAGTTCAGGTTCCCAGGCATAGGAATATGGAAAAACAATGGGTGAATACAGCAGTTTGATACAATGTTGCATGTTTCAAGGTAAATGTCAGCATCTTTGACAGGCCTAGGTAGCTTCTCATGCACATCTTGCTTCAGGAGCCAGCTGGCTGGGTTTTGCTTCTGCGCAGTTGTGGGTTTTCCCTCGTCATGTGACAGGGTCGGAACGGGTTACAATATGGAGTCTGGTACACGTACCCAGGCCAGTGTAGGTGCAGTACATGAAAAGTAAGCGAAAACAAATTAATATCACAGCAAAACAAAACACACTGTACACCATGTTTTCCTACTCTGCACCCCTTACTTTATAATAACTATAGCGATTAATAATTAGTGCGAGAATAGACAGAAAGGTGACGCAGCATTGGCAAGCGCAGAGCATGATTAGAACAAGCGGGCAGGTCAGCTACAATGCGCATGAGCGGACTCTTTCCCTCCAAATCTGAGAGTGCGTCATATCACATGGGTATGACTGACGCATGCGCAGACTGAATTTCTGCGAAGCGGCCATTTTTAGAATACGCAAGCGGTGTTACTGTTAGTAAACACATAGGCAAGCGTCTCTGGGACACCCGCGTGTACTGGAAAAGTGGGATATTAATGACGAACAAGGCGGTTTAGTATTATTACAAGTGTACTTGAGGTTCATATATAGAGCAGGTTGCGTTAGGCGCAAACTTATCCAGTATTAGGGGTGTCTTTCATAGATTCACATGCCTGAATCATTCCCCGTCGTCGAGACGGGAGCCTCCGGTAAATAAAAAAGTAATGTCCATAGACATACATAGAGAGAAAGGGTCCAAGGGTCTCCCCTTAGTAGCCTTTCCTTGTCCTTATGTAAAAAGGACCAAACTGACATAGTCAGCCAATCAGCTCCGACCTCCCTCTAGAACCTTCCTGGGAGGAGCCTCAGTCCCTCAGATTTTCTACCGCACGTTGTGCTAGGGAGTCTCCTGCCTGAGCTCTCCTCAGGATTACTCTAATTTCACCAAACTTTCTTTGAAAGTGTTCTCTGGAAACTCAAAACTCTTCAAGGACTTCTTCAGCACACTATCACTGAAGTAAGTGTGTGTTTCTCCTGCTCTTTCCATGTCTGACTCGGGGAAGAACGCCCTGTTCAGGGCCTGCTCTTCCTGCAGCAAGAAAAGAATACATGTGGATGATAAGCACGACCTGTGCTTGTATTGCCTTTACCCGGACCATAATTCGGAGAAATGCGCAATCTGTCGGTCTTTTCCAAAAAAGACTGTGAGAGACAGGGAAGGTCGCCTTCTGATTTGGCTGGACAGGCTTAAAAACAGAGACAATCTGGACTCCTCTGTGAGCAGCGTTTCCAGGACATCTGCTGCCTCAAACAAGAGGCCAAGGGAAGCTTCCCCGGGCCCCTCAGACACTCCTCCTACGAAGACTCACAAAAAGTCTTCAGAGGCGAGATCTGCGTCATCTTCAGTGTCTGCTAAAGAGGATAAAACCTTTAAAATGCCTGCTCCGTCCTCCAGACAAAGCCAGAGGACTACTTCAGTCAAAACCACCGTCTCTACCACGTCAGCGTCGTCGCCCTCAGCATCGTCGACGATGACTACGTCCTCCTCCTCTTCAGGTAGACCTGTTTCTTCAATTGTTCCACTAACATCGTCGTCGACGACGAAGACCATGTCGACAACGAAAACTACATCATCGTCGACGCCGTCACCGGCGACGAGCCCATCGTCGTCAAAACCGGCGACGACCAGAGTGTCGACGAGAGTCTCGTCGACGAGACCATCGTCTACGAAGGTACCGTCGATGAAGACCACGACTTCGCAATCGTCGACGACCAAGATCCCTTCGTCCACCTCACCGTCGACGAAGACCTCGTCGACGACCCCGTCGACGAGAGACTCGTCGTCTACGACCCCATCGACGAAGACCCCGTCGACGAAGACCCCGTCGACGAAGACCCCGTCGACGAAGACCCCGTCGACGACGGCCCCGTCGACGACGACACCAAAGGCTCTGTCGACGGACTCGACGACGACACCGTCGACGGGCGACTCGTCGTCCAATGAACCATGGAAAAAATCAAAACTGGTGGAGGCACCGTCCATGATGCTGCCACCGTCGACGACCCCCTCGACGACGACCAGCTCTACCATACGGTCTGGTAAACCAAGCAAACCACTAATTACCCCGGAAACGACGTCTCCGAGCAAGGTGGACAAGCAACCACCTCAAGAAATTTTCCAAAGCGAGGAATCCGAAGAGGATGACCATCTGGATCCCGCTACTTCGGTCTCAGAACTTCACATAAAATGTCAAAGCACTGATGAGGAACTGGAGGACTTCACCTACCAGGAACACTCCGTCCAGGCCAGTGTCCGCACTGAAGTCACCCCCATGATATGCTTACCAGCGACACTGGTGGATGACTTACGACTTCTTGTACAAGACTACAAGCAACGCTTTCCGGAGGCTAACAGAGGTGGCCAAGCGCCTAAGAGTCCCGCACCAGGGGACAAGGGAGATCAGACACCTCCAGCTCAAGGACAGGTGTCCGCACCGGAACGCACTCACCTTCACCACCAAACCCACCACGACGCCCAGCCTCAAGTGGGGGTTTCTTCGGACGATGAGGAGGAAGAGGAAGAACTGGAGGAGGGAGAGGTCCAGGAGGTTCACTCGGACCACTCGGACCAGGATGAAGAGGATGAATATATAGCATCATCCCCAGCCTCACCACAACCACGCCAAGCGGACTCCCCCCCGGTGGACATTGCTGGCTTCCACAAGCTGGTGGAGAGAGCGGCGAAGAGATTCCACATGGTGGTGGAATCCACGGAAACTGACTGTTTCCTGCACGACTTTAAGGAGCAGACTCAGAAATCTACAAAAGCTGTTCCGATCATAGAATTTTTGTGGGAACAAGGAAAGAAGTTAATGCTAACTCCTGCTTCTGTGCCGGCGGTGGTCCCACGCCTAGATAAGAAATACAGAGCACCACTCACTGCGGCGGCTTGCCTTAATGGTCACCCCAAACCGGACTCGGTAGTGACGCAGGCGGCCCAGAAACACTCCCGCAACCCTTCCTCACCACTGTCCGCTCCCCCGGACAAAGAGGGCAGAAAACTTGACACGATTGGGAAACGTTTCACATCCACATCCGCCATGTCCATCAAGGTGGCCAACTCCATTGCCTTGCTGGGGCGTTACAATCGCCAGCTGTGGGAGGACATTGCCCCTTACATGAAGGAACTGCCTGATGACGTCCAGGGTGAGGTGAAAGCGCTCCTCGCGGAGGGTCAATCTTCTGCAGCGGAACTCATAGACTGTGCTATTGACGCAGCCATGACAGGCTTCCGTCAACTTGCGGGAGCTGCTGTACTGAGACGCCAGGGATGGCTAAGAGCGACTTCATTCCGCCAAGAAGTCCAAACAAAGGTTCTGGACATGCCCTTCGACGGCCAGCACCTGTTTGGAGAAAAGGTCGACGAGGCTCTACAGGCCATTAAGAAGGACACAGACACGGCAAGGGCACTGGGCTCTCTGCAGTCTAGAAACCAGTCCTTTCGGGGCAACAGGCCCAGAGGTCAGTCCTCCTATCGAGGCTCATATCAAAACAGGTCCTCGTCCTCGTTCTCCTACAATCACAAGGGCCAGTACCAAAACAAACAACAGCAAGGCCGTCAATCTTCATTCGGAAGATCAACCTACAGAGGTAAAAATACCAAGAGGGGCGCTGGCGGCCGCCAGTGACCGACTACTCCAGCCAGTCCAAACACCATATCCATCCTTTCAAATTGGAGGAAAGCTGACCCATTTCCTCCACAATTGGCAGTACATCACCACGGACCGGTGGGTTCTTCAAATTATTCGATTCGGCCACTCTCTCGAATTCACCTCCATCCCTCCCAATACCCCTTCACGCAGACGGACACACAAACATCCACGCCTGCTTCTGAAGGAACTTTCGACAATGCTACAAAAAGGAGCAATCGAAAGGGTTCCGGCATCCTCAAAGGGGAAAGGATTTTACTCCCACTTCTTTCTTGTACAACAAAAAGAAAACAAGTGGAGACCCATCCTGGATCTACGGGGACTCAACACCTTCCTGCGGAGCCAATCGTTCAGGATGGTGACGATTCAAGAAATCCTGGGCATTCTAGAGAAAGGAGATTTCATGGTATCACTGGATCTCCAGGATGCATACTACCACATCCCCATCCTCAAAAATCACCGGCAATTCCTAAGATTCGAGGTGGCGGGCCGTCACTATCAGTTCAAAGTCCTGCCGTTCGGCCTCAAGTCCGCACCGCGCATTTTCACGAAATGCCTTGCGCCAGTGGCAGCCTTCCTGCGTCAACTGGGCCACCAAGTCTTCCCCTACCTAGACGACTGGCTGGTGAAAGCACCCTCACCTGGGAACGCAATCACGTCCTCCAACGCCTGCACCAATCTCTTTCAAAATCTGGGATTGACGCTCAACCTCAAAAAATCATGCATGGTCCCCGCAACAAAGATTACCTTCCTAGGGGCCATGTTGGACACGGTGTGCACAAAAGCCTTCCCCTCAAAAGAGAGGACAGACAAGATCTTATCTCTGTCCACGGCTGTGGCGAAGACAACGCACCTGAAAGTTCGGACTTACACCTCCCTCCTGGGGATGATGTCTTCCTGCATACTCCTCATTCCGCACTGCAGGCTCAGAATGCGGCCCTTACAGGAGGCACTCGCGAGCCAATGGACCCAAAGCACTGGCTCCTTCGAGGACATACTTCGGGTCACACCAAAAATTTCCAAAGCTCTACAATGGTGGACACATCGCCGGAATCTAACAGTGGGCTTACCGTTTCTCCTCCCAGCATCACCGCTGGTGATAACAACGGACGCCTCCCTAGAAGGATGGGGCGCGGTGCTCCAGGACCTACAGATCAGCGGCAAATGGGACTCTCACGAGCAATCCCTCCATATAAACCTCTTGGAACTAAGGGCAGTGTATCTGGCTCTTCAAGCCTTCTTACCCCGCATCCAGAAATCCCCGGTGCTCGTCAGGACAGACAACACCACGACGATGCACTATCTAAACAAACAAGGGGGAACACGTTCGCTATCGCTCTCACGCGAATCACAGACGATCTGGAACTGGCTGGTGCTGCACGAAATCCAACTCAAAGCAGAATACGTCCCAGGAAAGGACAATACCATCGCGGACGCCCTGAGCAGGCAAAAGTCCCTCTCCCACGAGTGGGAACTATCGGACAGCGCCCTCACTCACATCTTCTCTCTTTGGGGAGTACCAAACATCGACCTCTTTGCCACCAAGAGGAACGCCAAAAAGCCTGTGCTACGCAAGTTGGCATCCCCAACCAGGATCACTAGGAAATGCGTTTTCCATCGGATGGTACAGCGTCTTTGCATACGCCTTTCCTCCATTCCCGATGATTCCACGGCTCCTCAGGAAGATGAAGGCGGAACCTTGCACCCTGATCCTGATTGCCCCGTACTGGCCGAGGCAACACTGGTTCTCGGATCTGCTTCGACTGTCCATCAGATCACCGATTCGCCTGAACCAACACCCGGCCCTTCTGACGATGTCCAACGGGCAAGTGCAGCACCCGAACCTCCAATCGCTCAAATTATCAGCCTGGCTCCTGAGCACAGAGAGTTCGGTGGCCTGAATATCCCACAGGACTGCAGGGATGTACTAGCCAAAGCAAGGGCAGACAGTACGAACAAGACCTACTGTCTCAAATGGAAGAGGTTCTGCATATGGTGTTCAGACCAGGGCCTACGGCCCCTCGCCATCACACCTGAACAGATATTACCATACCTCCTGCATTTGGCCCAGTCGGGACTGGCGCATACGTCCATCAAAGTTCACCTGGCAGCAATCTCGAGGTTCACCAGAACGGTCACAGGACCTTCCCTGTGGTCTAGTCGACTGGTCAAACAATTCCTCAAAGGGCTATACAGATCCTTCCCGAGACCTCGGAAAGTACCTCCCACGTGGCAACTTAACCTGGTACTCAACCAGCTCATGCGTCACCCGTTTGAGCCCATTCACAGGGCATCTCTTCAACACCTCTCATGGAAAACAGCGCTCTTGCTCGCTCTAACTTCGGCCAGAAGGGTTAGCGAACTGCAAGCCTTGTCCATTCAGGAACCATATCTGCAATTCAGACATGATAGGGTGATACTTCGACCAAACCCTAAGTTCATTCCTAAGGTGCCCTCGGACTTCCATCTCAACGAACCATTAGTCCTTAGGTCATTCTTTGCCAACCCTTCCACGGCAGCGGAAAGGTCGCTGCATTCTTTGGACCTTATGAGGTGCCTAAAATTCTACCTGGACAAGACTAAGGATCTCAGGAAATCCTCACAGCTGTTCGTGGCATACAGCAGGCCACGAATGGGCCTACCCCTCACGAAGCAGAGTATCTCCAGATGGATCTCCTCGGCGATTTCCTTCTGCCACGAAAAGGCCGGCCGGCCTTTGAATGACCGTGTTCTGGCTCACTCAACCAGAGCGATGTCTACGTCGGCAGCACTGTTTGCTGGAGTGCCGATCCTGGACATCTGCAGAGCGGCGACCTGGAAGTCACCGCATACTTTCTCCAGACACTACTGCCTGGATATCGAACTCCAGAAGGATGCGGCAGTGGGCCAGGCGGTGCTTCGCCATCTCTTTCAGTAAGGTGAGCCTTCCTACATCCCGCCTTCCAGGTATGCACATTATTGCTCTGATGATATTCTGTCTAAGCTGTCTCTTTATTGTATGATATTATATGCTGTATCTACTATGACGGCAGAGCAACTCTGTTTTACAAATGTGCTACTATGATTGCTAGCTACTCTGATTCAGGCATGTGAATCTATGAAAGACACCCCTAATACTGGATAAGAAATGCGTTACTTACCTGTAACAGCAGTTATCCAGTATTGGTGTCTTTCATAGATTCACATGCAACCCTCCCGCCTCCCCTGGAAGGACTCACTTCCCTCTCGGAACTATATTACGCCAAACCTAGCTGGGTGCGTACGAAAATCTGAGGGACTGAGGCTCCTCCCAGGAAGGTTCTAGAGGGAGGTCGGAGCTGATTGGCTGACTATGTCAGTTTGGTCCTTTTTACATAAGGACAAGGAAAGGCTACTAAGGGGAGACCCTTGGACCCTTTCTCTCTATGTATGTCTATGGACATTACTTTTTTATTTACCGGAGGCTCCCGTCTCGACGACGGGGAATGATTCAGGCATGTGAATCTATGAAAGACACCAATACTGGATAACTGCTGTTACAGGTAAGTAACGCATTTCTTCCACTCCATCACCACTAAACCCCCTTTAACTTCTGTATCTTATCTGTCTCCCATAACTGGGGAGTCCTGGGCAGCTACGTGCTCTATAAATCCTTTAAACATAAACAAACGTAGTCCATGACTCAATTCAAGTCAAATAATCCTAGGCCGTAGTGAACAGCAGTGGTTGAAGAGAGATGCCATATTTATCATTGAGAGTAACCTCTATGTTTGCAATGTAAGCAAGTCATTCACTGAAGTTTGGGGCTGAATGACCAATGTTTCCTCATGGCAGCTTTTCAGTAACAGTATTTTTTCCCCTTGTAACTTTGTGAGATGCAACATGAAAATTATGTTTTTGTTACTCTCCTGCTGTATTAAACTTGCTCTATGTCTGTCCTTGAGCATGGTACTTGTCTGCTCTCCTCCTTGGGCTCCCTGCGTTTTGCTTTTGGTCTTTTACCCTCTGCTACACATCAGTTTATTTCTCATTGAGTCATCCTTCTATTCCTCTATCCTTGCCAAGATGTTTCTAAGTTTCCCTCTTTCTTACAGCCCCATTGCAGTTCCTTTTCTCTTTCAGTTTTCTGTCTCTGTCCAGATGACACTCCCTATGTCCTTTTACTCATGCTTCTTGTACTTACTTCCACAGCGACCAGCTCCTTCCATGTTCATTAATTTTCTGCTTCCCATTAATATTTTATACTGTCCAGCTTTATGGCCTGTGCAGCAAAAAATGAAGGTCCTAAAGTCGACGGGTGATCCGTGTAGCATGTGCGACACCTCTCCTATCAGAAAATGTTTTTAAAAGACAGAATGTCAATTGGGAAGGCTTCTATGATCTTTCTATTTTTCTTTTCCTAGTAAGGTCAGTAATATTCAATTGTTTGAGCACCTGATCTCACAAAACAGCATTACTACCATGCATGTATATTCGGAACCAATTTCAGATGAAGGGATGTTTTTCTTTATATATGTCTAACTTGAGAGCCATTCTAAACTGATGTTAGCTCTAGGAAATCCAGGTGATGTGAAACCTACAACATTAGTATGGGACCTTTTCAGAATGATACTCCGCCAACAAGCCTCTACGATCGGCAAATACCAATCTGATGCCTGTGGTTAGAATTAAAAAAATTAAATAGAGTGGGAGAAGTTTTAGTTACAACACTTCAAAGGAATGGAACTCTCTCCCACTACATCTTAGGAAAATTCCCTCTCTTCTTGAGTTCAGAAAGCAACTAAAGACATGGCTCTTTTAGGAACAGTGGTCTGAAACACAGTATGGAGAACCAGAAACGCCAAGACACCTAAGGGTATACGTGCGCTATACAAGTCATAATAACATAACATAACATACAACACTTCTCAGCTGTACATCTTTAAGGTTGTAATTCATTTCAAAAGCCTCAAATCTCTCAAATTCTGGTAATCGCTCTCTACATGTTTTCTCAGTTTCCATGTACGCAGGGATGTATGGTATAGTATTTCTATAGTGCAAACCTGATCAAAATGCAGTGGAGTGCTGTATAGGGTAAAAGACAATCATAAAGTCAATGATTGATTAGAGAGTTAGATGGTTGAGGGCGGTTAATGCATAATAATATAATGTTCTTTTGAGAGATGAGACTTCAACGCCTTCCTGAATTGGAGTAGTGTTTGGGCAGTCGTGATGCGAACAGAAATGCTTATGATGGCACACGTTGGTCTTGCATTTACACAGCAAGTGCTCATAGCCACTGTATTTTATTTTAAAGTTCTCAGTTGCAATTACAGTGTGCAGCTCCATCTCAGATTTTCTGCCTGTACATTGCTGAAAAAAGTTAGTACATTTATTTGGTTGAATTATGTATTTCAGATATAATGTGATTAGACCAAACGAGACTTCAACAATTTTGACCCAAGATTTGGAGTATTTATTGCAAAAAAATGATCCCAATATGGATTTAAATGAACAACTTAAAACAGATCTGCACAAAAAGAGAACCACCTCAAGATACCTTGAAATGCAGGTAAAGGAATAGAGATTGCGCTATTTATGCAGAATGTTACTAATGGCATGTTTCAATTTTAAATCTACTTCAAATTATGTGTCTTATCATGCATCCAATGGTTTCAGCTATATCTATATCCATAGCTTTATTAATGGTTTTGCATGCAGTGAATGGATGTAATTCGCTTTCATGAAATATGACCAGATTTTGACCCTGCTTTATCACAATTGCGGTATAAGTAGGTTTCAAGTCCACTGGAATGTACTCTTTGTTTCCCCTCTGAAAGGCAGTGCTGTTACAAATGGGGTCTATAGTTGGCAGTGGTTTGTACACTATCCAAATAGGGACCCTCACTTTAGTCATGGTAAAGGAGTTACACAGCTATAACCTCTGGCCAATCCCCATGGTAACTTGGCACAGAGCAGTCAGGCTTATTCCAGAGGCATTGTGTAAAGTATTCACACACACACACACACACACACACACACACACACACACACTCACTGCACACCCACACAACACAGACACCACGCACACCTCAAAATATAAATTTTAAAAGATTAGGCAAGTTTATTTATTTATTTAGGAAGCTTATAAAGCCCGCAGCTACCCCCAAAGGGGGTGTCCCGGCGCTGTGAAATACATGTTATTCATGAGGAGGAACTACCAGGTGCATGTCCATCATAACCCGGAACCACAGGGGGCCTCAAAGGATAAATAGTCCATATAAATCAATGGATACTTTCATTTTGGCACAAAGAACCTTAGAAGTGTAAAATAAATCAAAGACTGTGCAAGGTGCAAGGGAGGTGAGGCACCAAAAAAACAAAGCGATGCGTTGGTTCCTTACTACACAGGGGAGGTGAGGCGTAGGTGCCTTATTGGCAGGGGAGATGGTGCCTTTGGTTCCATACTGGCAGGCAAGGTGATGCGTCAGTTTCTAGACACAGGGTAAAGCAAAGTCCAGTCCTTTCACTCCCAGTACACCGCAAGCAGCAGGCCTGCACAACAAAGCAAAAGGCAGAGTGCCAGTTCCTCCTACAGCATCAGCTTTTCTTCCTGGCCGAATGTCCTCAATCCAGAAGTGTTCTGATTTTGGGGTGTCGGAATTCCAATACTTTTACCCTTTTTGCCTTTGAAGTAGGCAAACATCAAAGGAAGGTCTTTGTAGTGCACAAAACCCTGCCTCTCACTGCCCTGGCTCCAGACACACTAAAAGGGGTGCAGACCGCTTTGTGTGAAGATAGGAACAGCCCTTTCGAGGGGTCAGTGACCACTCCTCCCACCCCTATAGCTGAGGAAGACCCATCAGCCTGGAGATTGGCCCTCAGGATATGAAAGGCACACCTCCGATCCCTTTGTTTAACTGTCCAGAGTGAATGCACAAGAGCCCAACTGTCAGCCAATCCAGATTTTTTTTAAGACTTGAAAGTATCCGATATCGGAGTGCCTTACATGAGCACCCGTTTCGTTAAAGGCAGACTCATTCATTTTTTTTGTTAAGCTCGGGGAGACTAAGTGATTTGCCCAGAATCACAGGATGTTGAGCGCCATTGCCGAAACTCGAACTTGGTTCCCGAGCTTCGAGGTCGACTGCTGTAGCCGGTAGGCCACATCGTACGGACAGGCAGAGACACAGAAAGGTTAAGCAATAAAATGCACACTTTCTAAAAGTGCAAAAACAACAATTGATGGACAGAATGCAGAACAATGTCATACATTCACCCCAGTACAGAGATCTGGGCCTAAATCCATCGTTTTTTTTCAATCCACACCACCCCAGTTCAGACATGGCCATATGCAAATCAGCCTTGACCCAGTACCTCATGGGAACAGTCCAGCCCAAACTGCCAAGCCATGTCTTCCATGGACCGGAATCAAGCATCCTAGGACCGGTTTCTGGCTATCAGCCGTCTTCAGCCAGGATAGCTTGACTCCAGTGGTGTAGTGAGCTCGGGACCCACGTCTGAGCATACCCTTCCCAAATAGGGTGAACAGCAAAACAAACAAGATAATGGACAGAATGTTGCACAATGACAAAACATTCACCCCCAGTCACAGATCTGGGTTTAATCCATCGTTATTTTGCTCACCAAACCACACAGGTTCAGACATGGCCATATGCAAATCAGTCTTGACCCTGGGCCTCATGGGAACAGTCCAGCCCGAACTGCCATGACCTTATACAGGAGGGAAAACTAATAACAAATACATCTATCAAATGTGCACTCGATGCGGCTGATAAGGCATCTCGTGCTATTAGTACCTACCAGCATTTTGCTATGCAGGCACGCTTGCCTCCGAATCCTGTTTCCGGTCCAGGGAAGGCATGGCTTGGCGGTTCGGCTGGACTGTTCCCATGAGGCACAGGGTCAGACTGATTTGCATATGGCCATGTCTGAACTGGGGTGGCAGAGTGGGCTAAAGAACAGTGATGAATTAAACCCAGATCTGTTGAGTGGGTGTGAGTGTTTGATTGGTTCAGATGCTCCGTACATCACCACCCCCTTTTGTACCGCTTTGTTTGCCATAAGTTGGCAGGGTATGCTCAGACGTGAGTCCCTTGCTCACTTTGCCACTGGATTCAAGCAAGCCGGGCTGAAGACGGCTGAAATGCCAGAAACCGGCCCTCAGAAGCTTGTTTCCAGGGAAGGCATGGCTTGGCAGTTCGGGCTGGACGGTTCCCATGAGGGACAGGGTCAGACTGATTTGCATATAGCCATGTCTGAACTGGGGTGGCAGAGTGGGCTAAAGAACGGTGATGGATTAAACCCAGATCTGTTGACTGGGTGTGAGTGTTTGATTGGTTCAGACGCTCCGTCCATCACCACCCCCTTTTGTACCACTTTCTAAAAGTGGACATTTTCAAACATGCAATGTAAAAACTAGTTTCTTCAAAAGATGTGTTAATAGATTGTGAGTTTAGAAACCCAAAATATCTATCTGCTTCTACTGGGAAATGACACTTAAAAGATATTTCATGGCAATCCCCATTTTATCCTAGGGGAGAGAGAGTCTTTGCAATAGTGAAAAACTAAATAAGCAGTATTTCCCTATTAGGACATGTAAAACACAACAGCACAAGTCCTATCTTTTAAATACACTGCACAACCTGCCCATGGGGCTGCCTTGGGTCTACCTTAGGGATGACATTTTTATGAAGTAAAAGGGAAGGTTTTGGCCTGGCAAGTTGGTGCACTAGCTAGGTCGAAATGGTAGTTTAAAACTGCACACCAGAACCTCCAGTAGCAGATCTGAGACATATTTGCAAGGCTACTCATGTGGGTGGCACAAACTGTGCTACAGGCCCTCTAGTAACATTTGAGTTACAGGCCCTGGGCACACCTTGTGCACTTTACTAGAGACTTACTAGTAAATAAAATATGCCAATCATGGATAAACGAATCACCAATACATTTTACAAAAGGAGCACTTGCACTTTAGCACTGGTCAGCAGTGGTAAAGTGCCCAGAGTTCTAAAATCAGCAAAAACGAAATTCAGCACACAGTCAAAACCAGGAGGTCAGAAGCAAAAATACAGGGGAAATCACACTAAAAGATACCAGTTCTAACAAGTGCTTTTAGTGCCCCTTTGTTGATACCTTTGTAAAAGCCATCCATTTTCCAGCTTCCTTTAGCTAGAGTTTTAGGAAGTGAAGTTACGTGAATCTCCTAATGAATCTATACATATTTCACAGTGGAATCGTTATTCAGTTCTGTAAATAAACAATGATGCAACAGTGGTGAAATGTTTTTCAGTCTGTAAAATGTGGGGCGTGGCTTATTTCTATCTGTAAGAATGCTGGATGCTGAAAGATTTAGCACCGCCATAAGAGGTGCAGCCAGTAAGATGTGGTAGTTAAGGGAAATACAGACACATTTTTGGTGGTGTAAAGAATCCAAAAGGTTTGAGAACTTACTCCTACCTTGTGTGTAGGTTTTTTGATTCATTTTATTAAAACTTTGGAAATTCTCTAAAGACTGTCCAATTCTGCTATTCATTAACTGTGCAAGTTTGATATCAAAACCCCAGTGGGTCTCCAACTCTTTAAGAGCTATTGCCATAATAACTGGCATGACAATGGTTATTTCTAAAACAAAAGTGAGGGACCTACATCCAACCAAAGAATGTAACCAGTATTGTACATTGGCGAGAATTTGCCTTGAGAAGGGCAAATGTATTTGATTAGCTTGGTGTCCATTTTGAGTCTATTTTGCTGCAAGGTTTACTTATTTTTATTTTTTTACACATGACTGGAAGTTATTTACAGAAAGGATATTATGATGCTACATGCAAATGTTTTTTTTTATACAAGGAAAACCATTTGTAGGTCTTTCAAAGTATGACTTAAGAGATTTTAAATAGTTTCACATATTCGTTTTTAAGTACTTACAGCCTGAACACTTGGTTGTGTGTATAAAACGCTCCTTCATGTAGAAATGTTAATGATTAATTTTTGTCTTTCAGCGATTTCGCCAGAAGCTTCCTTCATTTGCGATGAGAGAGGTAAACTGCTTTAAAAAATGTTGCCAGAATGTTTAAGCAAAGTGTTCAGTCAGACTGGTGGTTGTTTGAAATTGTTAAATTCGGAGTGTAATTCAGCAATAAGGTGCTAGAGAATCTCCTCCGTGATTGAGGCAGTCTAGTTAAATATGATAGATTTAGTATACACTATATCCATTTCATGTGTTTTACCATTTAATTCGAATTCTGTAGCAACCTCTCTTGTCCTCAGTATGGGTCAGCCATGCCTTGTTGATTTGCATATTCTTTCCTGGAAAGTGGAAAATGTAGAATGGAATATTTTTCCAATTGCTTCTCTTTCAGTTTTATATCTCTGAGTTTACCCTTTTCAAACACCAATGCTTATTGTCCCACACCTGCAGTGTGAGGCAGTGGACTGTAGCCCAAGCCAATTTTTTTTAAGTGAATTGCTCATATTCAAACTTATTGGTGTCCCCTATTTTGTGTAAATTGTGCATGTTTGAAACTGGCTTGAGTAAAAAATATCACACCGAGGACTAGCAATGCATTGAGCAGGCATCTTGGATGACTTTAGTAACTGAGGGCATACCTAGATCACCATTTTCATGCAGAGGGCTGCTCAGTATTTTGAATAGCTCCAGAATTCCATCTGAACAAATACAAATTACAGAGACTCACAGAACAACATGAGCAATCCAGACCGAGATCAATGGGGAATTCTAGTTCAACCAGTATCAATATGGACGTATAAATTAATTTGTCTAAAGAAACTATTGGAAGCTCATATTAGATACCTCTGGACCCTTTATATGTTCCAGTAGTAAGAGCACTTCAAAATATACTTTATTCGCTTTACATTTTTAGAAACCATAAAAGTTATGTAGTCCAGAATACAATACAAACGCATAATAAAACACATAAAAGATTGTTGCCCTACAGCGAGACGTAAACAGGGAATTGACTTCTTCATTATGGTGATGTGGATGGCATCTTTAAATACATTATTATATAAAAAAAAGAACAATAAAACACAATATCCAGTTAAAAATCTAGGCTTTTTCTACATTTCATTGCACATTTTAGGAAACCGACCACAAAGGGAATACAGTTAAGGTTCAACAGCTGCAGATAAAAAAGAGCTGAACGTACTTGCTTAGAATTTAACTTTTGTAAAATAGGTTTTAAATAAAGGGATCTGGGCATTTCATAATATTTACAAAGGAACATAAAGTGGAGCAAATTCTGAGGAGACTTATTGTCGCAGCCACAGGATGATAACACTTTACCTTTGTGACTTCCCCTTGGTACTGCTAGTAACAGATGAAAAAGAATCAATCTAAACCTGGTAAGTAGGAATCGCTCATAAGCAGATATTGGCAGGGACAAGTATGGTTCCATATCTGGGGAGGTTTTAAGCATCAGGTGTGACCGGACACTAGGCTTCAACAGTTCTTTCTCCTCCCTATCCATACATTTGTTGAGAATAAAATAATGTTTAATGAGTGTTATATCCTTTCTGGTTATACCTTCAGGTTTTGTGAATAAGTCCAGATGTCCCAAGTTGCTAAAACAGGTTGTTAAGTACTTAATCCAGGGAATTTTGGATCTATGATCTAAATTTAAAATGTCCCTCATAAGATTATGTGTAAGACCTAGGTGCTTGTTGAGCCAACATTGAAGCCAAAAAGTCAGCGGGCGTAAAGCCAGGGTATCACTTATGTAGGGCAAACCAGTTTCTTCGTGGACTGACAGGTTAGCTGTCCCCTTTGGGACACTCAGTAATTGTTTTAGGAAGTTATTTTCAGTCACCTGGAGGCCTACAAGGCCGGAATATACCCAAATATCGCTCCCGTAGCTGGCTATAGATAAACTTTTTGCTTGATATATTTTTAACAACGACGCCACTGGTCGGTTGCCCATTTTAGTGGCAAATCCGAAAATTGTGGCGTTTGCCCTAGTGAATTCGCCCCTTTTTTTATTTAAAAGTGCTACCCAGTTAAGCCGGTGATCTAAAAGAACGCCCAAATAGGAGAAAGTTGAACAGTTGGGCACTCTAGTTCAATTCACCATAAAGGTGTTCTTCTTGTTGGAACTAGGCCCCACCTGCATCACATAGGATTTGGTGTTATTTATGACCAAGTCTCGCTTGGTCATAAATCCATTGAAGGCGTCAAGTAGGGTTTGTAAACCCTTAGGGGTGCGTGCGAGGAGGACTGCGTCGTCCGCATAAAGCAAAACTGGCAGTCCTCTCCGTCCCACATAAGGGTAATCAGCCCCTGTGTCCAGCAAAACTCCTTCTAGGTTGTTAATATATAGATTAAAAAGAAAGGGCGCTAAGATGCACCCTTGTCGTAGGCCCCTTTCTGTGTTAATGTTCCTGGATACCTTCAGGTCTGTTGTGTATCTAATGTTGGCCTTGGTATCTCTGTGGAGGTCCCTTAGGAAGTCCACCAGGGATCGCTCCACCCCCATGGCCTCCATGGACTGCCCTCAGCTTTCCTCGGTTGAAACAGTCAAAAGCAGAGGAAAGATCCATGAAGGCCGTGTAGATCGTCCCAGGGCGGGCGATGGTGTATTTACCTAAGATCAGATAGAGGTTAGGACACTGGACCATTGTCGAGTGGCCTGGGCGAAACCCGTCCTGAATGCCGAGATTATCTTGTGCTCCTCAGCCCAGGTACTCAGTCTCTTTAAGATGGCTCCCCCTATAACCTTTACTACTGAATCAATCCGGGAAATCGGCCTGTAGTTCATCACACTATTGCGGTCTCCTTTCTTATAAACTGTTACTTTTGTGAAAACTCCCCAGGATGTTGGGCATCCTTCCTTGGCTGCTGCGTTTCCCACTGCGGTCAAGATCAGGGCCCAGAAAGAGGGGCTAGATTTAAAAAGGTCCGGAGGAATACCATCCGGACCAGGGACCTTTTTATTTGTGAGTTGATTTATAGCCACCTCTATTTCTTTAGAAGAAAACCTCGTTTTCCGCAAGATTCTAATCTGGGAGTTATTCCTGGGCATGATTTTTAAACCTGCCTTTAATTCTCTTGCTGCTTTTGAGCATAAGTGGCAGAGCCATCTCGGATCTTTAGATGGGCCCGGTCTACCTGGGGCTGATAGTAAGCCTTCTACTTTAATAGCAATGCCCTCAAAGGATTTTAATATTCCTGGAGCCATGGAATCTACATTGAGGCAGCAGGAAAATTCTGCTGCACAGGTAGCCTTTAATGTGTCATGAAAAAGGGACGGTATTATTTTGCTCCATTTAATCCGTCACCCTCCGTCAATTGGTTTTAACGTGTCGGCTCTTTGTGCTTTTCCCTTTTTTTTTCTATATGCTTCCTCCCATTGTCACACAAACAGGGTTATGGTCGCTCTGTGCGGTTGGAGTTATAGAAAAACCCTGTAGGAGGGGTACTATGGACCTAGACAAGAAAATGTGGTTAATGAACGAACCACTGCCTCTGCCTTTAAACTTTGGGTGACTTTGTTTGCTGAGTGGTGGAGCAAAACTTAGAGCGGAAAATAAGTCCCACTCTTTGAACACCCTGTCTTGTGTGCTCAAAATGAAGTCCTGTTACCTTTGGGCAACCCATAGATCCCATAGTGTTCAACTTGGGGTCACCACAGGGATGAACATTAAAATCTCCTACAATTAGCAGATTGTTAATTTGGGAGCTGCGGCCCTGTTTTATAAAGATATTCAACTTAGTGATCCCACAGCTCTCATCTTTATGGGTAGCATTATAAAAGTTTATCACATGGAGGGTACTGTCTTTTTGTCCCAGGGAGATGGCCTGGATATTTCTGTTATCAGAAGGGATAGCCCTAATGCTACATCTAAGTGCCAGTGATACAAAAAGTTCCAAACCACCCCTGGCCCTTCCACTAGTGGGATTGATCGCTGGGACAAAAAGGGCTTTAAAACCCTTTTTACTGTTAGTAAGCCAGGTGTCTTGTAAACATATTAACGAGAAGTTGCTAACAAACTTCACCCACAAGGGGTCAGTATCCTTTCCTGCCGACCCCGCGATGTTCCAAGAAATTACATTATTTACATATTTATTCCCCTTAATACCGGGGGTGACTACCCGAAGGGGGGCAGATACAACTATTTCAGGGGAATTAAATTCTTGAAGCCCATCTGCTGTACGGGAGACTTGATGATCTAATTTGTCTCCCTCTGGTACGGGCTCCGACACTGAGCTCTTGACCTGGGGGGAATTAATTTTGGATAAAGTATGTTCGAGGCATATGAGCTGCAGATCCTACACTTAGCAATAGATCACCACCTGGTGTTGGGCTCGGATGATTGCAGGTTGTTGTCTTTTTGGAAGAAGTCTTTGTAGTCACTAGATAGGTGACTCCTCCCTTGGACAATACTGCGCATGGTCATCGACTCCATCCTCAGATTGTTTTTTTCCGCCACTGGGTTCGGATGAAAGTTTTCTGCTCCTCCTAGAAAAGACTTTTTCTGCATTTTCGAAGCGAGAAACTTTAGATAAACTTATTTCGACATCGAATAGACTTTTCGACATCACCAGCTACATTCCGGTGCGTCGACTTGGGCCTATCGGCGCCGTACGGCCTACTCTTCATGGACAGAACTCCATTCAAGAGATGCCCGGTATATCAAGCAAAATTTCCTCATAGCGACCATCACGAGGTTTGCAACCTCTGTCTCTCGCCAGTACACGACGAGTCGACCTGCACAGCCTGTGCCTCTTTCCGATCGAAGAAAACTATTCGGGATCGGAGGGCCCGTCGACACGAAATGAGAAGATCAGCGCCAGCACCTGAGGCCATCTTTGAGGAGGAGATCGTCGCAGAAGACATCTCAAAGGACGAAGATCCAATCGAAGATATCTCCGAAGACGAGGCTCCACTCGTCGCCGAGGAAGACTTGCCTGATCTCCAGATCATATCGGGGGCAGAGGACTCTGACGATTCGATTCCATCTCGGCAACCTGTGAGTACCACTGCCCCCGCACAACACACACTACCCAAGAAAAAGGCAGCGGTCGGCACTCCGCCCATGGGGCCCAGTCGAGACCGAAATTTACCCTCCGACGCCCCGCCTTCGGACTCGGCTCCGAGGAAAAAGACTACGCCTTCCGGTGCTTCGGCGCCGAAAAAACATCACATGCCAATTCCACCTCCTCCATTGGCACCGAAACATACTTCGACACCAAAGGATTCTTCGACGCCTAAGCCAAAACGCCCTTCGGTGCCCAAAGTCAAAGACCCTTCGGCACCTGAACCAAAAGACACATCGGTGCCAAAGCCTAGAACCGTACCCGACCCGAAATAAAGAAGGGAAGCCAGATTCCGGCGCCGTAGGCCCAACAAAACCTGTCTCCACGCCGAAATCTACAAAATCGGTACCAAAGTTTTCAAGGCATGATACAGACAAGCCTAAAACACCTTCGACACCTAAGAAATTGCCACAGGACTCGATCACTTCTTACAGGGCAAAAAACACTAATCAACCTCTATTGGCACCGAAAAAATCGACGCCAAAGAAGATTGTGGAACAAGAAGAACTGTTTAAACCAGATCCTAAACAGAAAAAGGTCTATATTAATCCAAAAACTGGACATCTGGAAGCAATTCCATATAAGAAAAGACCAGCAGACACACCACTTACACCTGTGGTTCCTGCCAAAAAGGACTGTGCAACTTCTCCAATACACCCTTCCTCTCCTTCACCTTCTTCCTCTCCTAATCCTTACATTGAACTTATAACTTCTCCAGTTCAATCTCCTGCATCATCACACCACACTGATGAAGAGTATGATTTAGGTGAGGGCAATGACGTAACATACCCTTTAGATGAGGATGTCAACCCACAAAATCCCAAAGAGGACGAGGCATATGGTTTTACACCAGACATCCCTGAGCCTCAGTACTACCCAACAAAACCTTCCCCTACAGAAGATAGTATTGGGTTTAATCATTTATTAAACAGAGCTGCCCTTTACCATGGGGTGTCAATGCACTCTGATGCCATTGAGGAGGATTTCTTACTAGACACTTTTGAGCAGTCACAAAGATCCAATCAAATATTACCTATAATCAAAGGGGTTATTAAGCATGCTCCAGATATTTTTAAAGATCTAGTAAGATGTAGAGTGCTAAATCCCAGAGTAAATCCCAGAGTAGAAAAGAAGTATAGACCAGCACCAGCTGATCCGGTCTATATTAAGGGACATCTGCCATTGGACTCTTTGGTAGTGTCAAATGCACGTAAAAGAGCAAACTCCCAAACTTCTGGTGACACGCCCCCCCCCTGACAAGGAATCAAAAATTATTGATGCGTCGGGGGGAAAAAGGATTGCTGCACAAGCAGCAAACATATGGTGCATAGCAAACACAAGCTTTACTCTCACGCTATGACAGGGCTCACTACGACCAACTAGAAAAGTTAATGGAACATCTCCCTGATGAATACAAAGATCAGGCAGCAGAGCTCTTACAAGAAGTCAAACTAATATCTAATGCCTCAATTAAATGCGCATGGTTACGCATTTCAGGTTTTAAACCAGAGGTACAGACTACCATCCTGAACCAGCCCTTTAATCAAAACCAGTTGTTTGGGCCGGAGGTAGACAACACACTAGAGAAAATGAAAAAGGACACAGACACAGCTAAGTCTATGGGTGTGTTACAATCCACCCAAAATAAAGGTTCTTTTCGCCGCTCCTTCTATAGAGGAGGTGCAAAGCAAACAAGCACAGAGACCACATAATCTTCTAAAACAAACACGCAAACCTCCTCTAATAAAGGATACTTCAGAGGAGTATACAGAGGCAACAACAACAAGGGAAGAGGCAGAGGTAATAACAACAACTGCTCCTCTTCCACTCCCAAACAGTGACTTCCCTCTGCCTCCCCTACAGCATTCCACTCCTGTAGGGGGCAGACGTTCACAGTTCCTACCTGTCTGGAACTCCATCACAACAGACAGGTGGGTAAGACAAATTATCCAACATGGTTACTGCCTAGAACTCACAGCAACCCCCCCCAAACATACCACCCAGGTAGCGTCCAATGTCCACAAACCATATAACTCTGCTTCAACAGGAAGTTCTAGCACTTCTACAAAAAGTGCTATTCAAGTAGTTCCTTTAGAGGAACAAGGAACAGGAGTTTACTCCCTGTACTTCCTAATTCCAAAAAAGGACGGGACATTAAGACCAATTCTCAACCTCAGGTCCCTCAATCACGACATACAATCGGATCATTTTCACATGATCACTTTACAACAAGTACTCCCATTACTACAGCAGGGAGATTTTCTGTCCACACTAGACCTAAAGGACACCTACTTTCACATTCCTATACATCCTGCGCACAGGAAGTATCTAAGGTTTGTTCTACAAGGACAACACTATCAGTTCAAAGCCCTCCATTCGGGGTCACAACAGCACCACACGTGTTTACAAAGTGCTTAGCAGTAGTAGCAGCACATCTCAGAAGACAACAAATACATGTCTTCCCTTACCTCGACGACTGACTCATAAAAGCAAGATCGTTCAACCAGTGTATACAACACACAAAACAAACAATTCAGACATTGCACAACTTAGGGTTTACGATAAACGACACCAAGTCGCACCTAGAGCCTTCGCACGCTCATCAATATCTAGGAGCTACTATAGACACATCTACAGCTCTAGCGTATCCCAGTCAAGCCAGAATTCAAAGCATTCAGAACTTAGTCTCCCTTTTTTCAATGCCAGCACTCTCTCCAAGCCAGAGTGTTCATGAAACTAATAGGCATGATGGCATCTTGCATCTTTATAGTTCCTCACGCAAGGCTGCAAATGCGCCCACTACAAGAATGCCTAGCACAACAGGGGAATCAGGCTCAAGGTCAGCTCACAGACCTGGTGTTGGTAGACAGCCGTACATATCGCTCTCTGCAATGGTGGAACACCAAAAACTTGACAAAGGGACAGCCGTTCCTAGACCCTGTTCCACAAATAGTGCTCACGACAGCCGCATCCCTCACAGGATGGGGAGCCCATCTCTTGCATTATACCACACAGGGTCAGTGGAACAATCAACAGAAACAGTTCCACATCAACCATTTGGAGTTGCTAGCAATTTTCCTAGCGCTCAAAACTTTTCAAGTACAAATACGAAACAAAGCTGTTCCAGTCCGGAAGGACAATATGACAGTCATGTATTATATACAAAAACAGGGGGGAGGACACTCTCTGCAACTGTCCCAGCTTGCACAGAACATTTGGAGATGGGCCATCCCTCAAAACATACACCTGACAGTAGAACACCTTCCAGGAATTCACAATCAGATAGCAGATCTGTTGAGTCGTCAGTCACAACAGATTCACGAATGGGAGTTGCACCCACAAGTTCTACAACCATTCTTCCAAATGTGGGGGCATCCACAGATAGACCTGTTTGCCACCCACGAAAATGCAAAATGCCCAACCTTCGCCGCCAGGTTTCCACACCCACGGTCGGAGGGGAATGCAATATGGATGAACTGGTAAGGCAGATTTGCGTACGCTTTTCCGCCTCTCCCACTCATTCCACTAGTAGTACGCAAGCTCAGACAACAGTCTCTCAAACTAATACTAGTGGCCCCCACATGGGCATGTCGGCTGTGGTTCACCACGCTACTAGATCTCTCACTGGTTCCACATCAGAAATTACGGCTCACGCCATCCCTATTAACACAGAACCATGGAGAAATAAAGCACCCAGAACCAAGCCAACTGAATTTGGCGATCTGGCTCCTGAAGTCCTAGAGTTTGGTTACTTAAACTTACCACCAGACTGTATGAATATAATTAAAGAAGCTAGAAGACCCACTATCAGAGCATGTTATGCTGCTAAGTGGAAAAGATTTGCAATATACTGTAACAACAATCACATTGATCCACTGGATGTTTCCATCCAAAATATCATTTGTTACCTTCCACACCTACAAAGGTCCAATTCGGCTTATTTTTCCATACGCCTGAATCTGGCAGCAATTGCAGCGTATTTACAAAATAGACAACATCTATCTCTCTTTAGAGTACCTGCAATAAAAGCATTTATGGAAGGATTAAAACGAATAATCCCACCTAGGTTACCACCTGCTCCAGTATGGAACCTAAATGTGGTCCTTACAAGACTCATGGGCCCCCCTTTTGAGCCTTTACATAAGTGTGAACTGCAATTCCTAACATGGAAAACTGCCTTCCTTGTTGCCATCACCTCTCTCAGAGGAGTTAGTGAAATACAAGCATTCACAATAGAAGAACCATTTTTTCAAATACATCCTAACAAAGTGGTTCTTAGACCCAATCCTAAATTCCTGCCAAAAGTGATTACTCCTTTTCACCTTAACCAATCAGTAGAGTTACCAGTGTTTTTTCAAAAACCAGACTCTGTTGCAGAAAGGGCTCTACACACCTTTTGAATGATGTTAGAAGAGCTCTACTATACTACACAGACAGGACTAAATCCTTCAGATAGACAAAACAACTATTTGTATCTTTCTCTCCCCCACACATAGGCAATCCCATCTCTAAAGGAGGAATTGCCAGATGGATTGTAAAGTGTATTCAAATATGCTATCAAAAAGCTAAACGTACACTAACCGTTCCTCCTAGAGCACACTCCACTCGCAAACTAGGAGCCTCTAATGCTTTCTTAGGAAACATACCACTAGAGGACATATGCAAGGCAGCAACATGGTCTACAATGCATACCTTCACTAAACACTATTGTGTTGATGTGCAAGCCAAGCAGCAAGCTGCGGTGGGCCAAGCTGTCCTTAAAACACTATTTCAGTATGCTGCAACGGATACAAGCGACCACCGCTAGGGGAGACACTGCTGCACAATCGTTGCTAAGTGTAGGATCTGCAGCTCATATGCCTCGAACGGAAAATGCTACTTACTAGTATGCATCTGTTCTTGGCATTTAGAGCTGCAGAATCCTACACGCCCTCCCGCCTCCCCGGGACTTGTATCCGCTCCAGTACTCATCTTAATTAGATGCACACGCATGGACATCCTTTCTCTTTACTTCTACTAACTCCATCATTTCCCATCATGGCGAAAAAACGATCTGAGGATGGAGTCGATGACCATGCGCAGTATTGTCCAAGGGAGGAGTCCCCTATCTAGTGACTACAAAGACTTCTTCCAAGAAGACAACAACCTGCAATCATCCGAGCCCAACACCAGGTGGCGATCTATTGCTAAGTGTAGGATTCTGAAGCTCTACATGCCAAGAACAGATTCATACTGGTAAGTAGCATTTTCCTTCTATCACAGGGAGTGGGGGTTACATTTGTGCTGCACAGTCAGTCAGTCGTTAAGACCAGAGATTGCTGCAAATCTGTTTGACCCCTTGAGGGGTGGGAGAAACCCATATCTAACCCTGGATGGTTCACTTGATTGTCTCGCCCATGATCGACCCAATCCCTGATGTATTCTAGGGTGAGGTGTCCTAACATGTTGCCACCCATTCCATGTGTCAAGTCGTGCTCGGTTCGGTGCCCCATAGAAAAGACCTAGGGGTAAAATCTCGATACCCGAGCCCATGTGCCCCCCACCGCACACTACTCCCCTCCGTATCTTTTCTGCTGGAGCTGTGAGGTGCCGGGTTTTTAGGAACCCGGTGGTGCCAGGGGATAACACCCGAAGACCTCTGAGTTCTCCCTGTTCCGGACCACAGAAACCAAGAGTCTTCTAGGTGAAGTCAGAGATCGAGTTTTATTGGCTGCAACCAAGTAACAAGCGTCCTAGAATTACAACAGCACGGGTCGTAAGTTCTCAGGAGACTGTTCGTTTTTACAGAACCAGCCTTCTCTTTATATACGGAAACAACAGCTGCGGGCAAGAATTCTTGAGTTTACAATACGGTCATAGACATATTTTCACAATAGAGCAAAACGCACAGTCATGTTGGCCAACCCATATTTCAGATGTCCAGTTTGTGACAGATGACCCAACCAGGTCCAGAACTCCCATCAGATATCGATGATACCTCAATAAAACAGGGCACCTCCTTGTCGTAAAACTGGTCATAAACAAGGAACATGGACAGGTGTATGTGTGTAGAAAACATGGCCTGTATGTAGTGAATGGTTTATGGCATGTTATGCATTGATGCTATCTTATTCGGCCACTGGGTGAGGAGCTGCCTAAACAGGTTTGGCTGGAGGCAGTGGAGTCAGTTTCGGCCAGGTCATGGGGAAGTCAGCTACGGTGGACGTGTCCTTTCAGATTAAGCTCGGCCTTAATCGATTGACTTATATGAGGGCAAGCCATAAGATGGATGCCGTCCACAAAATTGAGTCCGAGGGTTCGGAACGGAAACCGTGATTTAAGGGTGTTAGCATTGCTCAATCACGACGCAAATGCATAGGGATAATGTCCTAATCATTACCGGTCTGCCGATACCAAATTCGTCATGGTACGATGATATTTTGTGACACGAGTGTTGGACCTCGGTACCGGTATTACAGCAGGGTCCAGAATCTCGGAACCACAGACCCTCCTTTTGCCCTCATATTAGGCAATAACTCATGCTAATCTGAGTCCAAATCTGTATTAATGAATTCATGGAGATGCTGCTGTAGCATCATTCTGTTGCTCAATTCGTCCCTTGACACAGGCTTCCTTACACATGAAGTAGCACAGAGGCCACATATTGCTGGAGCGCACTGCACAAACAGGCAGAACATAAACAGAATGGCTAAGATCATCCCAATGAAGATCAGAGTTTTCCATCCCCAGGCAGAGATCAGTTCCCAGAGCCACCCTAGTAAGGACCAGTCCCCTTTATCCACATGAATGGAATCAGATATTTTGTGCAGTTTGGAGCTGGCCTGGTACACAGTCGGAGCATTATCAGGGATGAAAATGCAGCAACTGGATTGGATCACCCTACATACACCACCACGGTCGGCAAGTATGACATCTAGGGCAACCCTGTTCTGAAGAGTCATAAGTCGGTCCGACTGAAGCTCAGCTGTCAAGTTACTAAGGGCACCGGCCGTTTCGGTCACGGTGGATTCGACTACCCTCGTTAACTGGCGAATGTTCCTGCTGTTCACCATTGGCCCCCAAAACGGCAGAAAACCCTTTGCGAAGTCCCCGAACTCTTGACCCGCAGTGTCGTCTTGACTCTCGACACCCCTAACTGTCCTTGTCCGATGATAATCTGCCCCGGCCGTGTAGGTGGGTGGCAGCAGAAACGAGATAAAACATGTGCCCGAGAAGTCAGGGGGCAACCATGTGTATGCTTTGTCATGGCAGATGAAGTACGTACCCTTGGCCGCTAAGAATTGAGGGGAAGTTCGGGAGGCAAACACATATGTTTCCGTGCATACACTCTTACCCAATTGTGCTTTGGGATCCCTGCCAATACCTTGCAGACATAGGTGACCTAGGTGGGGTACTATCCAAACTGGGGAGGATTTCTTATTTTTCTGGCTCTTACTCAAGGAAATCCCATACTGGGTGATGTTCCATCTACTGTACGGGGTAAACTCATCTTTGGGAATCGTTCGATACGTGCCAATATCCCTGCTCATATTCCTTATCACTGCCACTAGTGCTTTGTTGCTGGAATTGCTCCCTGTGGGACGCGGGGGATATGGTTCTATGGCAAACAGAAACATTGTCTGGAAAGCCCACAGAGAACCATAGTAACTGAATGGCAGGACGAAGTAAGGGATGCCCTTATCGGTGGTGTGCGTCATAAGTCCACATATCCAACAGTTCGATATGTTCATTATAGACTGGTGCTGGTGTAGGAGCTGGATGAACGAGTTATTTACAAATTCTAGTCTTCTGGCAGACTCGTGTTCAGGTAGGGGGTGAAAGGAGTGTGTAGGAACGGTAGGAGGAGGTGTAGGCTGAGTGTTATTTACAAAGGTAACTTGAAATGTGAATAGAGTATAGCCAATCAAGAACATCGCTATGCTACACAGCATTAAAATACATATTATCAGAAATCTTTTTCTGGCCATTACAGTGCATATTTTCTTTTTATAGTTCGTGGGTCTAGCAGGTCTCTCTACCCTTGGAAACTCCATCCTCTAGTTGCTGCCCGCGGTGGGAGTTTGATTCTGCCAAGGAGTGCTTTCTGTTCAGTCCGGGGTAATTCCCTCAGACCAACCAGAACCGTTGACCTAAACGTCCCCAGCTGCACTCCCCAGACTATCAACCGCGACCCTAGCAGCAGAACCGGATGGCGGTTCGAAAATCAAAAATGAGCAAGTTCCCTGGGCGAGAGAGCTGTAAAATCAAAAATAGTTCTTGGGGAAAGGAAAATCGCATTAATTTTTCTTTTATTAGTCCCTTTTCCTCGACCTCAGATTATATCGTTCTTTCCCAGGTACGGAATGGTCTTCAAACAACGTTTCAGGTTCCGTAGTGTCCAACTGCATTGACGGTGGCACAAATCCTTGTAAAATACGATCACTCTCCTTTTCTGTACCAGTTCCTTTCAATCGTGCATCGCTGAAGGGTGCAAAGTGAGGTACCGATTCGGTTTCAGAGTCAGCGATTCCCTCCTGGACCCACCGGTCATATGGAAGAGGCAGAGGGACCCGTTTACAATGGGTCCCGTGGATCCAATTCTTCTTTCCCTCCACCCGAACGGCTGATCTTGTGGAAAGAAGGACGAGATACGGTCCGGTCCACCTGGGCTGTTCGTTGTTCGTGCGCTGAAAATTCCGCACCAGCACCCAGGTGCCGGGTTCAATGGAGTGACCTGGATCATCAGAGGCTGGCGGAGAGGAACTGTGAACCTGTTGGTGTAAAACACGCAATTTAGTTGTCAATTCGTGCAAATAGTCAAGCAGTACAGGGTGCTCTACTTCGCTTATCTTCTTGGGTCTTGGCACGCCCCAGATGTTGGCTGGGCGGTCAAACACAATTTCATAAGGGCTAAGTCCTAATCTAGAATGGACAATCATTCTGGTAGACAGGAGTGCTAAAGGCAGGGCGTCAGGCCATTGAAGACCTGTGCTGGCTTGGATCTTGGCTAGTTTCAACTTGAGAGTGCCGTTATAGCACTCTACTAATCCTGCTGATTGGGGGTGGTTTGCAGCGTGAAACTTCTGGTGTATGCCTAGACATTCGCACACTCTCTTCATCACTCGTCCCACAAATTCACTTCCGTTATCACTCCAGACCATTCTAGGCATGCCAAACCTAGGGAAGAATTCCTTGACAAGGGCTTTGGCAGTTGACAAGGCAGTGTTGTCCTTAAGGGGATACGCTTCCACCCACCTGGAGAAGGCGCAAACAACAACAAGCACGTATTTCAGATTGTTGCACCTCTCCGTGTGGATGAAATCGAGCTGCAAAACCTCGAACGGATACGTTGGAGGCGCAAAATGACCAGCTGGAGTTGGGGTTCCCCTACCGGGATTGTACTTCAAACACACCATACAGTTCCTGACCAAATTCTCCACGCATTTTGGGATACCGCTATTCTGCCATACGGGGGCCAACAGTTTACAGATTCCTTTCGCACTAATGTGCGCCATGCCATGGGCCATCGTCACCACTGCAAGCACATATGCATCGGGTAACAGCCATCGTTGATGCTCTGACAATTCGACCCAACAACCATTCGCATCCAATCTTCCCTTGCTTTCTCTCCATTCATTCACCTCTTTCTCAGTGGCATCCGATTGTATAGACTTCACACTTTCAATAGTGTCCTCACACATACCCACATCGGTAATCCATCTCGCAGGACCCACAACATACATCCGACTCCTTGTGTTCCTTGCAGTCTCTTTCGCAACCTCGTCCGCAAATGCATTCCCACGACCAACATCATCTTGAATCTTTCTGTGTGCACTGCACTTCACGATCGCAACTTGTAGGGGCAAGGTCAGTGACTCGAGAAGGTCGTTCACTAGCTGACCATGCTGGATTCTTGCACCATGTGACGTCAGGAACCCACGTTCACGCCACAATCTTCCAAAACTATGAGCCACGCCGAAGGCGTATTGGCTATCAGTATATACATTCACTCGCTTTCCTTTTGCCAACACACACGATCTTGTAAGTGCAACCAACTCTGCTGCTTGCGCAGAATTGTGGGGAATGCGCGCAGACTCTACATTCGTGTGCAATGTTGTTACAGCATAGGCTGCAGTCGTATCACCATTTGGCAACTTGAAGCATGAACCATCAACCCATAAATTATCATTACATTCAGGAAGGGGAGTGTCTTGCAGGTCTATTCTCCCTTTTGTCTCTTCTTCTGCCCTAAAGCAGCAATCATGTTTTTCAACCTCATCTGTCTCTGCCGGAATAGGTAATAACGTGGCGGGGTTGAGTGTATCACACCTCTTTATGTGTATGTGACTCGCTAGTAGTGTCAGCTCATAGCTGGACAGTCGAGCACTAGGTAAGTGCTGCGTCTTCGTTCTGTTCAGTAAAATGTCTACTGCATGTAGGACCATAACGATCAGAGTATTATTCATGACTAACCCAGCAGACTGTCGAATACAGACAGCTGCTGCAGCAGCGGCCCTCAAGCAACTTGGTAATGCCTTAGCTACAGGATCTAGAGTCGCTGAGAAATACGCGCATGGGCGCTGTTTGTCCCCAAAGTATTGTGTCAGTACTGATAATGCGCAACCTTCCTTCTCATGGACATATAATGTAAAAGGCTTACTGTAGTCGGGGTTGCCCAACACAGGAGCCGAACACAATGCCTCACGCAACTCATGGAAACTTGTCTGACAATCTTCAGACCAGGGCATAGGATTGGGTGTGTCTTTGCAGAGTAGTGCCAGCAAAGGTTTAGCCAATAGCGAGAAATTCGGTATCCATTGTCTACAGTACGATGTAATGCCCAAGAAAGCCCTAACTTCTCTCTGTGTCCTTGGGACACTCAATCTCGCAATTGCCCATATTCTTTCTGGGGTCAGTCTCCTTCCCTCCTTCGATAAGATGTGACCTAAGTAGGTCACTTCTTGTCGACAAAATTGCAGTTTTGAAAGAGAGACTTTGTGCTTCATGTCACATAAATGACGCAACAACGACAATGTGGCTTGCTTGCAAATCTCTTCAGTATCTGCAGCGATCAGTAGATCGTCTACGTACTGAATCAGAGTTGCACCATCCTGTAGAACGATCGTGTCAAGTTGTGTTTTCAGAGCTTGACTGAATATAGATGGACTTTCACAGTAGCCCTGAGGAGCGCGTTTGAAGCGGAAGCTTCGTCCTCCTAAATTGAAGTCAAAAATATCTCTGCTTTCCTCAGCAATCGGGATGCTGAAGAAAGCGTTCTTCAGGTCAATCACCGAAAACCAAGTGGCTGAAGCTGGAACCATTGTCAATAAGGCAGTAATGTCGGGGACAACTGGAAACTGTGGTACAACGATCTTATTCACTTCTCTGAGATCAATCATGAATCTGTACACAGGTGGCTGCGAAGGATCAGTATGCTTTAAGACAGGCAAAATAGGACTGTTACAAATGTTGCCTGTTGTCTCTTCAATGACATCTTTCTCGACTAGATCGTAAATGATCGCTAACAACGCCATTTCACATTCGCTAGAGATTTTGTATTGGGGAATACGTGGCAACCTAACATTGGCTTTCAATGTTATGACATAAGGTGCTATCTCCAAACGACCTACATCGTTAGAACCAGTAGCCCAAAGTATATCTGGAAGGGATGACAATTCAGTTGGAATATTTTCCTTTGACAAATACATTGGGAAATCACTTTCTTACCAAGGGTAAGTTGTACTCCCGAAGGAGAACAGTACAAAGTCGCATATAATCTTTTTAACAAATCCAAACCTAACAAATGTTCGCCACAACCTGTTGTAAGAATGAGGGGTGCTTCTAATTCGCATGGGCCAACAGAAAGGGGCATAGGACTAGAAATCGGGTTTCTAACAGGGGCGCCAGAGAAACCTACTGAAACATTCATTTCGCCAGACAAAGGTGCGCCAGGAAGTTTCGAGTGCATAATAGAACTTTTTGTAGCACCAGTATCCAGCAGAAAAGGTTCTGACACTCCTGATGTAATCACCTCAACATAAGGTCCATTCTGATCTACTGGAACTGAAACAACTCCCTCTCTTTGTCCATGGCTGTCCTAGCAATTATCACCTTCATTCTCGTTCTCTGCGTAGTAGTCATCAGCATAGTACTGAGCTGATCTAGAAGACGCATTATTTTGTTGATCAAAGCTATTCATGGAATTCTGCGGCGGGAAGGAAGTGTTATTCTGGGGGAAATTTCCACGACTCCTACCCCTAGGAGCCTGTTGAACACCTCTACCTCTTGCACCGGACACACCATTTAGACGTCGCGCTAGAGCTGGACAATTATTTTTAAAATGACCCTCTTCTTTGCAATAGGCACACTGATTCGGGCCATATGGCAAACGCTGATGGGGAAAACTCGTTCCCTTGCGGGTTTCTCGAATACTGCTGTGGTTGTTGATAATTGGGCTGACTAGGAGTGCGAGGCGGATAGGCTTGCTGGAGAAGAACTTTAGTCTTTAAATCTTTAGTCTTTTTGTCTGCCTTATCTAGCTCGTCTTTGCGCCTATTTTCGTAGTACTGGGCTGTGGCTAAAATCTGCGCTGACGTGGAAACAGCCCAAGCACTCTCTGAATCTTTTAATTTATTACACAGTTCGGGAAGCAGATTATGTACAAATTTGTCTACAAACAATCTTTGGCCACCCTCGGTAGCCATATCCTGACCACTGTGATCGACGAAAGTCTCTTCAAACTTTGTGAAAAAGTCAGACACATTTTCATCTTTCTTCTGCTTGCACGCAGACAACTTGTCCCAATTAACACACAATTCAGGCATTAAGGTCTTCATGTATGTGATAATTCTACCAGGAAGTTCAGCTATTAAAGGCTCAGGTTTAGAACCACCAACTTGTCTAGCATCTGCAGCAGTAATATTAGCCCACGTGTCACCTAGTTCTTGATCATGATCTGCATGACGAATCTTACTCCACAAGGGCTGTGGAACAACATTCCCAAACAACATGTCTACATCCGCTAAATTCATTATACACGAGCTGGCAGTCTGTGATAACTCCTTATAATATCCTGCTGGATTTTTGCGAGGATCAGGTAATGTCTGCTTGAGTGCTACTACTTCAGATCTTTTCCAGGGGACATGTACCCATACACGCTGGAAATGCGGTGGAACGGGTGGATGCGCATTCGCATCACCTTCCCTCCAAACTGGAGGAACTTCTCTCATAGGGTACTGTCGCACCTTTTTCCTACCTGACATGTCATCCTCATATAGTGATCTAGACCCGTTTCCCTTACTCCTATAAGATAACAACAAATCTATTGCTCTTTCAACATCGGCACCTACAATCATGCCTTCATAGAATTTGAATCGCATACGGAATAATTCCTGCATTTTGCGTTTGGGATCATTTGTCTCCAAATCTTCGCAAAGATATACACACATCTCTTCGAATACGTATCTCTGAGTGGGTGCATCCCACTGACGGAAGACTTCCATAACAGACTGAACATCATATCTAACCGTGTCAGTAACCCATTTGCGTACTAACTCATTCAGCACTTCTCTTTCCTCATAATCAGGCAGTTGACTACGCAACTGTCTACGTCCTGTTTTAGGGGTCGTTTTAGGCGACCCGAAGAAAGGTGAGAACAGACCAGTGACAGTACTTGCCACTCTCTGTCGTACAGAAGGAGAAGCTTGCGGAGAGGCAGATGCGCCAGAAAAGACAGGCTGATGTAAAGAGGAAGTCGAGGCAATAGCAGAGGAAGTCGAAGCAGTAGCAGAAGTAGTATCAGGATAAACAGTTGGAGCAGTAGGCAAAGTTGTAGAAGAAGTAGATGGAGTATGTAGTAAAGGCGGCGGCCCTTGAGAAGGCTGCGCCGGAGAAGTAGGAACCAGCTGAAGAGGAGAGCTGGTGCTTGTGCAAGAGCTGCATTTCGTGCGCCAGGGCGCGGTATAACAATACGCTTCGGGGGTCCAACAATACTCGATGTATATGGGGGTGGTGAATTCAATAAATGGGACATTAATGGATCTTTCTCGGATATTCCCTTGGAACCTTGTCCTTCGTGTGGCAACATCGGGTAGCATTTATCTACCGCTAACTTCTTGCTTCTGAGCATTTGTTCACTCTCCTGCTCTTCCTCGTTATCCCTGTATGCAACGGCAGCTTGCACCATTGACATACCTCTTTTAATTTTCTTAGCTAGTTTTATTTCTTTTTGTATGGCTTCTTTGCGCCATAAGCGAAAAGAGTCAAACATCGCCGGCCGGGCTTTCTTCTTAAACAGTTTGACCTCGAGGTTGTCTAAAACTTCTGGGTCAAAACTACCATATTGGGTCCCTTTTAAAACACCATCTTTTCTGGTGTACTTTATCCATACCTCATTATATGTGATAGGGCCTACTCCGTGCTTTATATATAACTCATATGTTGGAGTTCCAATCGGAGGAACCGGACACGAATCCTCTAATCGGGAGTCCTTACTACAACCAAGACAAAACAAGTTTCCAAGTCTGCTAAGACCAGGCATCTTTTCTCACTAGTCTAGCTTCGAACTTCAAGGGATTATCTAATTATGATATTCTCGTGAATACGCGAATCCCTCGGTTTTGGCGCTTGCAAGTTCCAAACAAGGTGTATCTCAAGGATACCAAAACTAAGAATCAAACTAAGGACTGGGAGACGCTCCACTTATACTTAACTGAAGTATTGATGATCGATGACTTCACTAGAAGACTCGTCTATCGTTTCGCTCTACCAAGGATCACTGGGTCCAAAACAGGGCGATAGTCAGGGCAGCAGTCCTTCGTAGCCGCCGGGACGCGGGAAACCGCGCAGCAAAGACCTTCGGAACCACGTCGATATACAGGGGTCGCTGAAGTGGCTGGCCGTCCTCTGGAATTTTCACACGAAGCTCCTCACGAACATCTGGCTTGGACAGTCACCGCTTGATACCGCCCCGAGTTGGGCGCCAACTGAGGTGCCAGGTTTTTAGGAACCCGGTGGTGCCAGGGGATAACACCCGAAGACCTCTGAGTTCTCCCTGTTCTGGACCACAGAAACCAAGTGTCTTCTAGGTGAAGTCAGAGATCGAGTTTTATTGGCTGCAACCAAGTAACAAGCGTCCTAGAATTACAACAGCACGGGTCGCAAGTTCTCAGGAGACTGTTCGTTTTTACAGAACCAGCCTTCTCCTTATATACGGAAACAACAGCTGCGGGCAAGAATTCTTGAGTTTACAATACGGTCATAGACATATTTTCACAATAGAGCAAAACGCACAGTCATGTTGGCCAACCCATATTTTAGATGTCCAGTTTGTGACAGATGACCCAGCCAGGCCCAGAACTCCCATCAGATATCGATGATACCTCAATAAAACAGGGCACCTCCTTGTCGTAAAACTGGTCATAAACAAGGAACATGGACAGGTGTATGTGTGTAGAAAACATGGCCTGTATGTAGTGAATGGTTTATGGCATGTTATGCATTGATGCTATCTTATTCGGCCACTGGGCGAGGAGCTGCCCAAACAGGTTTGGCTGGAGGCAGTGGAGTCAGTTTCGGCCAGGTCATGGGGAAGTCAGCTAAGGTGGACGTGTCCTTTCAGATTAAGCTCGGCCTTAATCGATTGACTTATATGAGGGCAAGCCATAAGATGGATGCCGTCCACAAAATGGAGTCCGAGGGTTGGGGGGTAGGTCAATAACTGGAGGGATGGGCGTGGAATTGTTGGGTTTGTCCCAATTTCTTACCCCCTCTATCTGTGCAGGTGAGAGCGTGGGGATGGCAGTGTTCTGTCTACGATTTTCCCGCTTTCCTCTATGGTAACTTGTTGGCCTAGGCCCCCCAATGGGTTGACGGTACCTCCCTTCACCTCGTTCCCCTTATTTTTTTAAAATCCTCTGCTCGTTGACTACGCTGGTTGAAGTCAGACGAGAAACAGAGGGGGGATTTTGGCCTGTTTATTCTGGTCAACTGGTGTACCCCCAGTCTGTAGGCTAGGAGTTAAATTCGCCAACATAAGGGTGTTTTCTGCGGTTACCTTATAAAGATTTTCCATTTTCTCATTAATTATCTTAAGTCTCTCAATAAGTGGGAACATAAAGGATTTAAGCAGCTGTTCCACTTGTGATACAGTGCAACCAGCGTCAGCTGTAGCAGGAGTGAGAGACTGAGGGATGGTGCTTAATATAGGTTTTGGTGGAACGGGCATACATGTGGCAGGTGTATTAGATGTTCTAGGTATTTTAGAGGTAGTGGTCTTCACCGATTTGTTTGCTGTTTTTGGTACCTTTGGTTTTCTACCTAGTTGAAGGTCCCCTCCCCACTTTCTTTTACCCGTTTGTTTGGGACAAGTAGCTGGATTTATTGGTGTAACAGCCTGAGCATTCTTGGTAGTTATCACGATAGGGTGGAAGTCCTCGGAAGATAGGCTACTGCAGGATGAAATATTCACGGAGGGGATGGGTTACACCATCGGAACCTTTACTTGAGTATCTTGAGCTGGTCACACTAGATCTTCTGCTGTCAGTGTGGCCAGGTGTAACAGCGTTCCTTATATCCCCCAAGGAGGATCGCTTAGAGGCCATAAGTTCCAGGGATAGCCGTTTCTCTGTAAGGGCTATTTCCCGCTCTAGCACACCAGCAGCTCTGGTGATAAAATTGTCTAAAGTCCCAGTAATGCTACCCCCCTTTGTACTTGTTGCATTCTTTCTCCCCATCCCTGGGTGATGGGCCATTTCAGGTAGAATGTCAATGAGGGGGGCTAGCTCGTCTTGTACGAAATACACACTTGGACACACAAGTGAGTTATATCAGACAATGATGATCGTCCCAAACCCCCTCGTATAATCTTACCGGCTACAGGTGCGTGTTAGGGGGGCAGCCCAGCCCGGCCTCGGCTGGCCCCGGACGGCCACAAACGGTCCCGCCCTTGTCCCGGGCTTCTCCTGGCGCGACCCGCGCGGCGAGGAACCAGGCGTGTCTTTATGCTTCTCCTGGCGCATGCAGTTCCGTCGTCCTGCCCCAGGGGATCCTGGGGCTTGTAGGCAGCAGGGCGGTGGACCGACAGAGCCAAGCCCGGCCGGTCGGTGGGGGGTGGCAGCCCGGAGGAGCAGGGGGGCAGAACCAAGCCCGGCCACAGGAAAACAAGCTATGAGGCCAAGTCACAACCCCACGGTGAGCCAAGCAGCGTCTAATTGGCACCAGGGAACTCCGCCCCAGGCGCATCTTTATGCTCCTCCTGGCGCGTGCAGTTCCGTCGTCCTGCCCCAGGGGATCCTGGGGCTTATAGGCAGCAGGGAGGTGGACCGGGGGAGCCAAGCCCGGCCGGTCGGTGGTGAGTGGCAGCCCAGAGGAGCAGGAGAGCGGAGCCAAGCCCGGCCACAGGAAAACAAGCTGCGAGGCCAAGTCGCAACCCCACGGTGAGACAAGCAGCGTCTAATGGGCACTTTCTGTAAATGTAATGCTCTGGTCTTGTAAAATCCTTGGTGAAGATGCAATTTTAGCCTAGTTCATGTATACATTTTGCATTATCACAATGTATATTTGATTTATCTTTCCATATTTCACACGTATTTCAAATATGTTTTACTGTACATCCATCGAGTTGAATGTGAATTGTCCTTTCTTTTATTGCACCAAATGTGAACGTTTCAAAAACGTTTGTGTTCAATCATTACTAAAACTAATTTGAGGTCATGATTATTGTGTCAAATGTACCTCATGCATAACTAAAGATGTGTTTAAATCTCACAACCACCTGATTTTGTTTTAGGTATACAATTGTTTAAGGCCCAGGGTGGTGTAGGTAAGGGCCAAACCCCCAAATTCACACACAACTTTTGTTCACAAAGGCATACCTTGCTTGCTATTTTCAAGGAGTAATCTTATGTTCATGAAAACTGCTCACGTTATGGATAGACAACATTACACATACAATAGATCTACACATCTCCTTAAGTCTTAACGCTATTGGCCTCTAAGTCCTAATCTCTTATAGTTATGGAGTCAACCCAACTAAAAAATAAGTGTTGAAAAGGCAACAAATTTAGTTTCCTGTTAACTGATCACATAGATTTACTGTTTTTAGACATTAACATTCTCAAATGCCAACAAATCTTTTTTTAAAAACACAGTTGAAGGACAGAATGCAGAACAATGTCTTACATTCACCCCAGTACAAAGATCTGGGCCTAAATCCATCGTTTTTTTGCACTCCACACCACCCTAGGTCAGACAATGGCTATATGCAAATCAGCCTTGACCCTGTGCCTCATGGGAACAGTCCAGCCCGAACTACCAAGCCATGTCTTTCCTAGACCGGAATCAAGAATCCAAGGACCGGTTTCTGGCTATCAGCCTTCTTCAGCCTGGATAGCTTGACTCCAGTGGTGTGGAGAGCCTGGGACTCACGTCTGAGCATACCCAGCCCACTCGGGGTGAAAATTGCAAAAAACACAGTTGATGGACAGAAAAAACGATGGACCCTGTGCCTCTAAACCCAGTAATGTAACGAAAGGTGTGCCACAGGGCTCCTGTCTTAGTCCATCCTATTTAATGTCTATGTCGCCCCACTGGCTGCTCTGCTTAGGAAGGTTGGGTTCCTTCCAATATCCTACACAGATGATGCACAAATGATCTTTACCTACAATAAATTTACCCCTGATGTCCAGAAAATGTTCTCCGAAGGTATGAATACCATCACTCTCTGGATGAAGAGAAACTTCCTGCAACTAAACACTGGAAAAACCGAGATCATGCAGTTCAAGGATGCCATTTCAAGATGGTCTCCTGGATGGTGGCCTGAAGAACTGGGTGTAGTTCCTTCCCCAAAGACTGTGGTAAAAAATCTAGGAGTGCTAGTCAACAGAGACCTTAATTTGGAGGGTCACATTGCAGCAGTTAAACGATCTTGCTTTTATGCTCTGAGTCTGCTCTGGAAAATTTTTCATTTTCTACCTATGAGCACACGCAAAACGTTAATTCATGCTTTAGTCCTGAGTCGACAGGACTATAATAACGCTTTGCTGATATCTGCTAAGGACTCTGACCTACAAAGTCTACAGGTGGTGCAGAACACTGCTGCTCGCCTTCTGACGAGCGCTCCCTATCGTGCCCCTTTGCTCCCTCTCTTGCATAGCCTACATTGGCTTCCAATCCGCAAGAGAATTCATTTCAAAGAGTGTTGGCTGGTGTTTAAGGGCCTTAATTCCATGGGTCCAACATATTTGACAGAAAAACTAGTTAAATACTCCCCCATGCGCTCGCTTCGATCTGAAGGTAAAAGTCTGCTTACTATTCCTCGCATTAAGCAGACCAGATTAGGAGGCAAATCCTTTTCTTACTTGGCCCCTAAAATATGGAATCAACTCCCATTAGATCTTCGGCAGGAAGTCAACTATCTGTCTTTTAGGAAAGAACTCAAGACTCAGCTCTTCTAATTCCCCCCCCCCCCCTCTGTGTTGTGTGCAACTTTGGTCCTTAGCGCGGAGATACCCCATTTGGGGTGAGTCAGGCGCTTTATAAATGCAATAAATAAAATAAATAAATAAGCCCACATATAGGGTAGACATGATACCTGACTTCCCTCTCTGTTTACTAATAACATTGCCATCAGGGCATGGGCAGGATAGTTTCTCAGTTTTGGAAAAGGTGATGGACAGAGTTTCTGAATGATGCAGAATACTCCTACCCAGTCAAGAGATCAGGGCTTGATCCATCACAGTTTTTTAGCTCACTGCACCATCCCAGCTCAGAACCTGGCTACATGCAAATTAGTCTGTTCCTGTCCCAGTGCATGATGGGAACAGGGCAAACCAAACTACCAAGCCAATTCTTATACTGGGAAGGAGACAAGCTTCCGGGGACCGTTTTTTGGCATTTCAGCCGTCGTCGGCCCGGCTTGCTTGAATCCTGATGGTGCAATGAGCTAGGGACTCACGTCTGAGTATACCCTCCCACACTTAGTGTGGACAAAATCGATTTTGGAAAAGGTGATGGACAGAGTTTCTGAATGATGCAGAATACTCCTACCCAATCAAGAGATCAGGGCTTGATCCATCACAGTTTTTTAGCTCACTGCACCATCCCAGCTCAGAACCTGGCTACATGCAAATTAGTCTGTTCCTGTCCCAGTGCATGATGGGAACAGGGCAAACCAAACTACCAAGCCAATTCTTATACTGGGAAGGAGACAAGCTTCCGGGGACCGGTTTCTGGCATTTCAGCCGTCGTCGGCCCGGCTTGCTTGAATCCTGATGGTGCAATGAGCTAGGGACTCACATCTGAGTATACCCTCCCACACTTGGTCTGGACAAAATAGATTTTGGAAAAGGTGATGGACAGAGTTTCTGAATGATGCAGAATACTCCTACCCAGTAAAGAGATCAGGGCTTGATCCATCACAGTTTTTTAGCTCACTGCACCATCCCAGCTCAGAACCTGGCTACATGCAAATTAGTCTGTTCCTGTCCCAGTGCAAGATGGGAACAGGACAAACCAAACTACCAAGCCAATTCTTATACTGGGAAGGAGACAAGCTTCCGGGGACCGGTTTCTGGCATTTCAGCCGTCGTCGGCCCGGCTTGCTTGAATCCTGATGGTGCAATGAGCTAGGGACTCACGTCTGAGTATACCCTCCCACACTTAGTGTGGACAAAATCGATTTTGGAAAAGGTGATGGACAGTTTCTCAGTTCATGTTTAAACACTCACTTTTAATAAATATATTACTAAAGCATGATGTGGTAGTGCTCTGTCATTTACAGGCAGTAACTTTTCAAGAAATGGCCAAAACATTTCCAGTACCCTGCTGCTTTACTGATAAAATGTTATAGTTTATTAACAATAGTTCATGAAAATTGGGTTTCAGAAAACATATTTATTATTTGCACATCACATAGTAATGGCTTTTGAATTGTTTTTCATCACACAGGAGTGTAAATAATGGCTTTCACAACTACTGAAATATATTTTAAAATGTTTGTACAGTTGACTTATTAGCTAGTTAAATCATTTTTAGTAAAAAACGGATACCCTACAGCCTTTCATTTCACACTTTGTACAACAGGTCAGACAGTTCACTTTACAAAATCCTGGTACTCTGCAGTTGGAGAAGGAAAAGTAATTGTAAACTGACTTCTGACCTCTGTCTGTGAACACAGAGCAAATGTTACAAGATAAAAACAAGATTTACTTCTTCACTCTCTGACTGAGCAGAACACCTGTTCTTTGCCAACATGCCAGAATGGGTGAGTAGGTTCTAGATATAGCTCTATATGATCAAATCTGACTCGCCATAGCAAGTAGATTTTTTCCAGGCCTGCTTTATCAGCTGAAATATGCATTATGCCAACACCATGTACTCGGTTCTCCCTGTCATATCAGACCTGCCAGGATATTGCGGCATAGATTTGCAAATTGCACAGCAAAAAAATTAAATTTAGTGGCACAAAAATAAAAACCATTTTGCCATTATTGCAGCACTTTATTTTAATAATTATTTTATGCTATGCATGGGCAATTAAAGCTTTTATAATTTGCATTTACATCTCTGCCGCCTTCTGGTAATCACTTATTTCTCAGGTTCTGCCATCATTAATCTACTACTAAGCATCCTTCAGGCACAGATTCCCTTTCAAAAGGTCTGGTTATTCACGTTGTGTTTTTTAGATAAAACATAAAAGCAAACCTATACAGACCGCAGCACACCATCAGGTTAATATAGTGGAAGCAGGAAGCCGGCTGTACAACGCCAGGTAATGATGTGTGTGTACAGCCAACAAAATGTCACATATTTTAGGCTGCCAGCTGGAGACCTTTTTTGTGGCCAGAAACATACATTTTGCGTTCATTGCGCTAGTCAGCTGATTTCGCGATTATTTCTGGAGAGTGTATCAAGTACAGCTTCATTGAAGAAATGCAAGCACTTTCAGTAAAAGTTTAGTGACGTCATCAAAAAAGAACGCCTCACTGGTGCTATAGATACCTTAATGGCCCCTGTTAAAGCTTGAATGAAGATTAAAATACTGTCTCGCCAATAGGCTGGATAGGGCTGTCCCATATAGGTCGAAGACTGCCAAATCATTGTCAGATTTTCACAAAAGATAAATGTATGTGAATTTTATGGAATTAGAACTTATTTACATGCTGAGGTTATCCTGATAGTGGGTCTAGCCATTTTAGAGCTGCATCAGGCACTTCTGTGCTACAGATGCCTCCTGCAACTTATGATCTAACGCCGTTAGCCTGCATATGCTTTATACTTATCATTCATGTCCTGTAAGCTCAGGAGTGGGCTTCCTTTCTCTATAGTACCCTCCCTCGTCACTTTTAGAAAGCCATCAATACTTGTACTCTATCCTCATTACAACACTTATTTTTCGATCTCTTTTAAAAGTCCTACTTTGTGCAATACCACTACTTACTGAGGACCTTGGTTCAGGCTTTTGCTTATCATCTGTTAACTTTTTGGCAATATTCAGTGGCTTTCTCTACTGTAATTCTTTTGTCTACCCACTGGAGTATAGCTTCTTTATGATCCTTCTGGCTTAATGATTTTCACCTATCCGACTGTTTACATTCAGGGAACAACTTTTTTTTTAGGTTTCAGTACTTCATGAGAGTGTATGGGATGTGTGATTTTCTCTCCCCGTTTACTACTTACCTATTTTACATGCCTTTTCATCTGCACTCTTTATAGTGTTGTTATACTCTCCGAGCTCATCCATTGCTTCCCCTGTCATCAGCATCTGACTTGTTTGTATACTACACCCACCTCCTCCCTTGTTCAACTGCCCCTCTCTGTTCATCAGTGGTGCCAAAATATTTGCCGCATATGCCCAGGAATGCATGTCGATGCATGTACTTGCATACATCATTACAACTCTGCCAAAATGCCATATACAGAAACTCCTTACTATGGCCGGGATTTGATTTGGATTTGTTTCCTTGTCTATGTTGTTCATCTGCAATAGGCATTTAAAAAGAATCTTCTTACTGATGCTGTCCATTAGGAGCAAATATTGGCATAACCAAAATGTCAACCAATGCCTTTCTAGAACTGTTGAATTGGCGCATAGGCATGTTTTTTTAGTCAATGTTAAAAAATACATAACCATCTTGAGGGCAAACAAAAACTTACACAGGGTGCGTATTGTGTAAAAATGACCACGTGGAACTTTTCTGATCTAAAGCGATTCATAAATGAATATTTTTGCTTTACTTAAAACACAATGTGGCTACTAATGAGGTACTTAGAAAGTGAATAGTACCTTGAGGATGTAAACCCATTAACATTGCATATTGGATGGAAAACCCCTGCTGTTTACTGGCTTTTCCTTACAAAGAAGTTCATCCATTTTCTCCTGGATCTCCATTTACCTTCTAAACCTCAACTGTATGCGCAAGGACTAACCTACGGGATGGTATCTGTAGGTGAGGAATTAATTTCCAAGTTGATTCATTCCACTTCACTTATTTGCTTTTTCTCTGAATGTAAAATCTGATGTTGAGCATAGAAATACCATTATTGGATGCTGAGCAGTTGGGACATGCAGAGCTGATCCACAATAAGCTGGTGTTGGAAGCTAGCTTTTTATGTAGTGTACCAAAATGAGGTGTACTATGTAGAAAGTCCAGACTACCCTTATTGGCTTACAGGGCTTAAATAGTGTGCACGAGTAGTTTAGACTTATCAGAGGATAGTGTTAAGCATTTGTTTAACACACAGAGTCAATAAATGGGACACACACACTCAAGAAGAAACTAGACTGTGTTTCCTTGCTCCCAGGAATTTCCTTAATGGAGCTCACCGTTGGGAGCTCCTGGACTTGTCCCAAGTCCTCCTCTGCATACTGTTTCTAGGTGGTCCCCCTTTCTCATTTTGTGTGGCGCGCAAAGCTCCCAAGGCATCCAGCCTCTCGGCGCCCGGACGCTCCAGGGCAGGTAAAGACTAACTGCTTGTGGTTCATTGGACCTTGACCCTCTACCACCTTATATCCTTAAGGGGACTCCCGGAAACCTATTGCAAGTAACTTTATGAAGTATATGCTTTTTTCCCATTGGAAAGCATTAATGTGTAAAGAGGCATTTAAGTGAACATTTTACTTGCCTGTAAAAATCGAAATCTCAAAAAGTACTTGGTTAATCCCGAAGTTCTTGGTGTTCAAATTTATATAAAAATGTGTTATTTTTCTAGGTGTGTCGATCGGATTTATTCTTGTGTGTCATTTATTGCCTCAGAGAATGCAACAAATGCTTATCCCTATCCTCTAATAATCCTAAACTGCTCACCTGCACTTGCACAGAAGAGACCATTTGGGCTTATGACTTGTGCTTTTAAAAACAATAAGAGTTGCCTGGACCCTGTGCAGTGTACCTCGTTTTGATACTCTATATAGAGACCCAGCTTCCTACACTTGAGGACACTATACCCTGTATATGACCACGTCTTGAAAGAGTAGGCATAACCCTATCCCAGAGTTCCTAATTCCACCAAAAACAAGATGGTGAATCCTACTTTCGTGGAGCACATCAGGAAGCCCACCCCCCTTAGGGGTGTGACTTTCCTGGTAGTGCACCAAGCCTCCTTGCATAGCTAATTTCCCACCTGTCCTGGGGCCAAATGTGACTCTGGGCAGGGGATGGCATTTCCGAGGTCTAGGAGAAGCCGAGATCACATATCAAAGGTGACAAAGGCTTTAAAGCCTCTGGCCTTGGTATGCAAATTCACTAGCCATCCGACTAGAGGAGGTGTTAACACCTCCTGCCAGAGCAGGCCTTCTTTCTGACCTTTGAAAGTGTAGGTTCTCACCTTGAGGGAGTCAGAAACTTGTCTGTGGTGGCAGGCTGAACGATACCAGTCCGCCAGCACACTAAGAGACTGGTAGGTTTTCAAGGGTCACCTCTAAGTTGTCCTCTGGGTGTATGTCTTAATAATGTCACTACTGGCATAAGTATGTATTTATTAAGACAAGGTGTTTGATACCAAACCCCATAGGTTTCAGTGAAGCCATCTCTCAGCTGGGGAACTTGTAGTGATCAGTGCCCAGTATATATACTTGAGATGGCTTCCCTGTTTACTTGTACTATCTAGCAATTGAACTAGACCGCACAGGGCATATCTGCTCATATAGATATGTCCTCACATGTAATATAAAGCATCTCAACTTAGTTCTAGAAGGCCTGTTGTAGGAGTGACTTGCGTATATTGCACGCATTGCCAGTGGGCATGGCACACAGGGTGTGTGCTGTGTTGTGTTTTCACACTTGGCTGCACCATTTCACGTAACCTGCAATGGCAGTCTGCATGAATTTGGTGGTGGGTACCTTAGGGTGGCACCGTACATGCTGCATGCCTTGGGGACCCATGCCCTAGGTACCAGGTGTACCATTAACCACTTACAGAGGGGCTAAAGGTCTTGCCAATTAACGAAACAGTTGAACAGTTACCCTGTTTTAGGAAAGTAGCACTGGCACTGGGGACCTGTTTAGCAGGAACCTATTGCACTTCAGTCAAAATTGAATCAAATTCTAGGCAAAAAGTGGGGGTGGCTATGTCAAAAAGGGGCACTTTTCTACATCTTGTAAACTTAACCCGCCTTCCATTAATGTATGTTATAGTAGACTTCTTCATGTAACTTTCACTGTGTGATGAGTTCACTTGCAACAGATAATTTTATAACCTACCATCTTAATGCAGAAGTTCAAATATGGCCCTGCATTACTCAAGGCAAGCATATTACTAGTTTATGGTAATGCATACATTTGTGCATTTTCTTAAGATTATAAAGACACTTTTTTTTTATCTGAATTTAATCCCTGTTAAAAAGAGACTCAGAACAATATACTTATTGTGACGTGTTTTATGCTGCTGGAAACTGAGAATACTACTACGTGGTTAACACACTAAATTAAGGGAAGCCTCTTTAATTATGGGACTTCAAAAACTACATTTGGTTTTTCATCATAGTTCCAAAGGAATGTTGCAGCTCTTCACAAATAGAAGTGAAAGTGTAATGCTTTCTTGTTCTTTGATCCTCTGCGATTTGTTTATCGCAATACTTTTTCTGTGCACTTTCAGCTTGTCACCTGCTCACAAGTGAAGCTACTTGCCAATTGTGTTTTGTTTTTTTACTGGCACAAAATAGAGCCGTTTAAAAAAAAAAAAAAAACCTGATAGGTTCACTTCCTCTTTGATGCAGCAAAGAAGAATGGAGACATTATACATAGCCTTGGACTGAATTCTTTGTTTTAGAAACAAAAATCTAAAATGCCTAAGAGTCGTATTTGTGCCTAACATGGCCGTACGTGAATGGTGCACCCAGAAAGTGCAGGGATGAAATGGAAGTGCCGGTCAGCTTTAGAGGTCAGGAAAAGTAATAGACAAGAGAGTGAAGATAGAACCAAGGCTACATTAGGAAACAACCTTCTGTACCAACAACTCTTCTCTCTTATCTGTTCTGATACCTTATGAAAATCTATGATCTAATCACTTTTGTGAATGTGCTGATGTACGGCAGTGGCAACCGCATGGGTTCATGATGTCTTGCGAGGTCTTTCTTGGCCTTTGTACCACCCTCTACAATAGTGGTGCTTTCAATGTTGTCATGCAGGACAGTAGTGCTTCCATATTGTAAATAGAAAGTCCAGTATTCACTGACTGCACAGATTAATTGTGCAGGAGTTAATTTCTTTCCACTTCATTTTACCTTTTTTTTTATCTCTGCTCCAGCACGATGAATGATCTATTTTCCCATTTTTATCCTTCCTCCAATCTATTTGAATAACAGATTTTCATTTCTCATACTAGTATAACATGCCTTTTAATTATTTGGTCAATCCAGTGGCCATGATCCTGTATTGTATACTTCCTGCTGTTAGCTCCTTAGTCTTCCAATTTATCTAAGGACACAGTTATATTTGGCACATGCAAATTGCACATCTTGCATAGATGTTCTACTGCATCAGCTAGTGCCATGACCAATGACTAACAGTTAATGTTCATCTCGGTACCTGTATAGTGCAAACCTGGTTGGTAATCAACAGAGTGCAGAACTCAATACACAACCTTAGCACCTATCTGCTTATGCTCGACATCTTGGCCATTTACTCCTACCTAGCTAAAGCCATGCCATGTGCCAACTCAGCCTTCACTACGGTGAATGTAAATAATCAATATGTGTATACTACTGATACGATTTGAAAGTTGTATTTTGTCTCCCTAATCAAAGTTCCATGTGTCATACATTACTTACATGCAGGTGTCCCGACTGCAAATTTCTCTCTGTGTTGCTGCACCTTTTTTGGAGAATGTCATGATGTCAAATTAATATAAATACATCAAAGTATTGTTCTGCACTGTGATGTAACATTCCCAAACAGATAAGAATAAGTTCTCTTCAGCCATTGAAACAGGAAGGGCATGTTTGAGTCATGGCAAAATTCTACAACACTTTCAACAAGAGCCCTCAGAAGTAAATCACCAGAGCCATGGGCTATGTCCATGTTTATTTTAGAACTTGAACATATTGCTCAGTTTGTGGCTTTCTCTAAACTCTTACCGCCCTCTGTGAATCATTGTGTTTTTTAGTTGATTAGGAACATCATTTTGCTGTTTTTTCCAGCGACAGTTTTTGACTTCTAACTGCTTTCTTCTTTACCAATGTTCTCCGTTGAAAGCAACCGCTGCTATAGTATTGGCAGGTAGTTGTTTGAGTAAACTTCTGCTTTCTTTGCCTACAGGAAATCACCACTGTGATCAACAATAACCAAGTAACTGTAATAAGTGGAGAAACAGGCTGTGGCAAGACTACACAAGTAACACAGTTTATTCTGGATGATTATATTGAGAGGGGAAATGGATCAGCCTGCCGTGTAATATGTACACAACCAAGGCGAATCAGTGCCATCTCAGTAAGTTTTATTGAAAATGGTGTTTTTTCACTTTTCCGTATCCTAGTGACTAAATGATTTGAAGGATCAAATAGTATGTATCTTGCTAAACTTTAATTAGAAGAGTAGATATTTATTTTTTTGGTGTGCACTGTTTTTTTAGCACAGTCGGGAAACCTTGTCTCATTACTGTCTGGATTGTGTGCTTTTTCTGCAAACGAAAAAGAAAATCTGGATGATATGGTTTTTATGCATTGATTGAGAGTACTTTAACTTTATTTTGAAAGGTACTTTAAACAAATATACAAATACAATCTTCCACTTCATATTCGATGCTACTCCATATATTATCATTTGGTAACCTGAGTGGCACACATCTGTGTAGCAAACATAGACTACCTATGCTGGGTTTTGTTACCTTTAGAGCACTATATTGAGCTAACACAGTTGCCCAAAATGCCCTTGCACTGAGACTAAGAATATTTAAGGAATTATCTGAGTTCATGATTTCTTTCAAAAGTCCTTTCCATAGAAGCTGAAGAACCTTTGGCTGCTTTGCAAAACCTGGGTTTGGATATGGTGCAGTGCAATGTTTGACTAGTATTAAATTGTGTACTGTGCTATATAAACAGCACTTTTAGCATGGCGTCTCCGGTTCAAAAGACTTTGGATTGTCTCTTTGTGACCAAAAAATTTAAAGGTCTGTTTGGAGTCTATTATTTAAAAAAAAAAAACAAGATAAATACTTTGGAAAGCTGCTTGTGTACCCTGTCTATTGTGGATGGTGTTAGTCTCGGGTGTTTAATGTGTCATGGATACCATGCATTGATAACTGATAATGTAATTCACTTGCCAGTGGTGGTTTCAAGTAGCACAAAAATGAACAACAATGCAGTGTCAGTATTTTTAATATGTAAACCTAAATGCTCTTTAACAGCGAAATGCATCCCAGTTTAAAAACATAAAATTCCTAGTACTGCCCTCCTAAAGGGGGATGCTTTATGCACTTTAGAAAAGATTATAGAGGTCTTAAATGTGGACATATCTATTCATATGTTTAAAAAATTGAACATCCGTGTTTACGTTCAAATGATCTGGTTATGATAGTAACTTTTTTAATTTGCTTCAGGTAGCAGAGCGAGTAGCATCAGAAAGAGCAGAAGCATGTGGTAACGGCAACAGTACAGGCTACCAAATTCGTCTCCAGAGGTAAATCTAAAATTGTTGGAATTTATATTTATGCTTGTGAATGTTAATTGAATTTCAAGGTGAATTAGTGTAAGGTGGTAAAATGAAGTTTATTTACTGCAAATATTGTTTTTCTTTTTTTGCTTACCTTGTTGTGCAAAACCTTTGGTGACCGATTGATAGGCCATTACATTTGCTTGGTTTAAATAATTTTTGGACCACAGGATCTTTGATGTTCATCAATGTTAGAATACTTCTGCTGGGGAGCAGGGTCTCTGAATACTTCATATAAGAGGAAAACTTTTTTTTTTCACAATTGAAAATATCAAAGATCAGAAGGCTAAATTAAAATGTTCTCCAGTATTCGCTCTTATATATATTTTTTTCTGGAATCATTCCCTGTCCCACTGTAAAATTAGACCGCAGTTCTGTATTAAACATAGCCTGTAATAGATAGCAAAGCTCACTTCAGTATCGTATTCAGCTATTTTTTAAACAAACCAAACTTCAACCTGATCACTTCTTTTACCTTAGTATACAGAACTTCAGAATTTCTACTGCATGTCATGTGAAGGGAGTCTCTCTGTGCTCTGCTCAGTTTTCCTCAGGCAAACCTGGAAATATTCCACTACATCACTACTCAATGGGATCGAACTTCCTGAGAACAAGTTCTTCCACCATTATATAAAAAATCAGACTGAACATCTTGTCGGTGACATCCAAAAAAGGTCCCTTTAAACCTTGTGGTACTTATGGGAAGATAAAACTGCATTCAGAAGTTCCTCCTCAAGGATTACCTTTACTGCCTACACCCCTCCAATTTCTTCTGTAAAATCTGTCAAACCTTCTTCTCAAAAACTTTGATAGACAGAGCGTTGTTAATCTGGCTTAAAAAAATCATAGCCAAACAAACCCCTGGTTCTGGGGACAAGAGTGAGTGTACCTTAGGATCTGGCAAGATAGGTCATAAATAAGCATTCAGTGGGACATACATTAAAACATCATGTAGAAAATGAATATCCCAAGAAGGAAGCAAGGAAATATGACGAAAAGCCTTCCAGAGAATAAAGTTTCTTATCTGAGCTTTCTTACCTTCAGAGCAGAATAGTAAATGTGCCTTCAGAACACTGGCCAAGATCTCAGCCTCTGACTATTAAAAAAGGTATCTCGCAAATTTTTTAAACAGATCAGAAATGTTGACCGTGCCATTATAGATGGAGAAACTGTCAACAGGACCGGGGTTAACTTTGTCAAGTACAGTGACCTCAATGACCATGATGACCTAGTCGGCGGTGAACACAGCAGAAATTACAGCCACCTTACCATCGGCATTCTCCATTAGCAAGTCCTTCCATATTACCATTGACAGAGCCCTCGATGATGAAGAAACATGCAAGTAACATCAGAATGTTACATTAATCACAGAAAAGTGCATGTTCGAGGCATATCAGCTGTAGATCATATACTTGTGCATAGATCGCCATCTGGTGGTGGGCTCAGATGCTTGCACTCTGTTTTTGTCTTGGAAGAAGTCTTTGTGGTCACAAGATAGGGTGACAGTGTGCATGGGCATCTCCATCTTCAGATTGTTTTTTTCTGCCATTTGGTTCGGATGTGATTTGCTGCGCTCCGGGTTGGTGTCGTTTTCTAACCCCCTTCCATGCGCGATCCCTTTCCACTCAACGGTATTGTCTCGATCGCATTCCTCTTTAAACGCTCATCTTCAAAAATAAACTCCTTCACCTAGATCTTCGACGCGGGCCGTTGGGCTTTTACGCACCAACCACGCCAGCAATTAATGGAAAGGACTCCTTTCAAAAAATGCCCCAGGTCTGGTGCCCCCACACGGATTTGCACGAGCTTTGTAATCTCTGACTCTCCCCGGAGCACGAAGACAGGAACTGCAAAGCCTGTGCATCTTTCAAGTCAAAGAAAACCATCCGTGATCGTCAGGCTCGACGTCACGAAATGTCTCGCGGAAGCAGCTTGATTCTCGACATCTTCGGAGCAGATCCCAATCTGCAGCCGGAGCAACAAGCTGATTAAGGAGACATCTCTGTCTCCGATACTGACGACTCTGACATTGAAGACGAGACAGTTACCCCGGATCAGCGGTCCGTGAATACTGAAACCCCTCTCCCAACCAAAACCAAACCTAAGGCTCTGGTAACACCTTCAGGCTCAGGTCGACACCGGCAACATATTTCAGACGCCCCACCCTTGGGCCTGGCTATGAAACCAAAAGAAAAGCCTTCCGGCTTGGGCTCGAGCCAACCCCTTTCCGGTGCCGAAAAATCACTTTTGACACCGAAGCCCAAAACCAAAGATTTGCCACGCCCTTCTTCGTCGGCACCGAAAACAGCCTGGACTCTGAAGCCCTCGGTGTCGAAACAAACAGAGGACAAGCATTCGGAGCCGAAAATATCTTTAGAGCCAAAAATATCTTTAGAGCCGAAAAGATCTTTAGAGCCGGAAAGATCTTTGGAGCCACAAACTCCCTTACCAAAAGCTAAGTTATCCAAGACCCCACAGAAAGCAGAGACACGGTCTAAAGAACATTCTGACCCTAAGTCTTCGGCACTGAAAACAGGACATTGTACCCACACAACAGTCTGTACCAGATTTTTCGGATCCAAAGCAAAAAACTCTACATTGACCCAGAAACTGGCAAAGTTGTCGCCAAGCCTCCTAAAAAGAGAAAACTGGACACTTCAGAAGACTCTGAAATACCCGTGAAACGGAAGGAGATATGCACGAATACTTCTCCAGCTGATCCAAATCTGCTAATTTCTCCAGCACACTCCCCCCTGCATACATTTTACCTCAACGACAGGATGATGAAGATGATTATACGGATGAGGGTGGGGACGAAGATCCAGATAGGGATGATGACTCACATACCATCCCACACAATACAGATCCTTGGGATGATTACAACACAGATCCCGACCCACACAATGACCCGGATCTCTATCCTTCTAGGCCAGTGCTTTCCAAACTTTTCATGTTGGTGACACACTTTTTAGACATGCACCATTTCGCGAGACAGTAGATCCGTTTAACAAGCAAAACGGAGGTTAAATTAACTGCATTTTTAGACATGCATCATTTCGCGACACAGTAATTCAGTTTTTCTAGCTTAAGTCAAGAAGCCTATAATATTTAGTTCAGTAGCCTCAATGCCCATAGTGATTGATAAAACATTACTTTAAAATTGTAAAAAACGGTATGGTAAAATATTATAAAAGTTGTTTGTAACTTTGAAAAACACATTTAATAAAAAGTCTTCTATAATCAAAAAGTATCTTCAGAGTTTTAAAGTAGCTGGACTTTTGAAAAGGATAAATGTTATGTATAACTTTTGTCAACTTATACCAACTATATTTAAGTTAATGTACCTGCTGCTGAACTATGCAAGTGTACTGCCGGTATTAGGTTTGAATGTATGCACCACTGAAATAGAAATATATAAAATCTTTTTTTAAAGTCTCCAAGAGACAATGTAGTTATCCAGCTACAACCCAGACATGCAAATTATACAAAGAGCACTGCATCCGGTCGAACCTTGCAAGGTTATTTTTCTGAAACCTACGGTTTCACTGTATTATGTCTACCTAGCAATAGCTAGCACATTTATTTTCCTCAAATCTATGGTTTCACTCTTTTATATTAGTGACTGATATCATGGAGTTATTAGCCTACTAGCAAGAACAACTACATATGTTTCAGCCAATGGGGGAAAGGTTCTGTCACCAAGGCATGAATTTTAATAGCAGACTAAACATTGAAGTATTCCTTGGTGTGCTTGCAACAACAATAAAGTTCTGTCTCGTATGCACGGAAATCAAGCATAGTAGAGTAAACTTTTTTTTAAACTAGATAAAATAATGTTTTTTTTAAATTAATGGCTAACTTACTTTTTCTTATACTTTGCCTGTTTCCTTGCCTTCATTGTCTATCAGAAATACGTCTATTAGAAGATACCAGAACAGTAGTTATTCTGTCACTCGTTCTTGTATTAATAAATGCCAGCAGCCCATTCCTGATCTTGCAGAAATATCCTATCAATCCAGTAGGTTTCGGGGAACGGTCTTAAACCTCTGGCTGTGCCTGTAACCCAGAACGGGCCCAGAACCCCTGGCTGTGCCTGTAATGGCCCACTGGAGGGCAGAGGCCAGGCAGCCCAATCCCCCAACACCACGAGGCACAATGCCGATTCGGGGAACGGGCCTAGGCTCCTAGCTGTGCCTGCGGCGTGACCGGACCACTGAACGGGCCCAGGCTGTGCTCGTAATGGCAAAAGCTAACAGCTTCATCCCCCGTCCCCTAACAATCGTGGCAGTATATTACTCGCAGCCGAGCCTGCGGGAGAACAGCAGCGCCATGCTCCTGCGTTCCACCTTCTGCTGGAACAGGTACTGCATAACGGACATGCACAGTACCATCCTGCATGATGAGCAGACTGGGTCTAGAGCACGTCCATGCATCTTCGAGTGACACACCAACACATTGCAGGCGACACAGTACCGTGTCGCGGCACATAGTTTGGAAAGCACTGTTCTAGGCCATTACCACCAGATGACAATATTGGGTTTGCGCAACTAATTAATAGAGCTGCTCAATACCACGGGGTACAATTACACTCTGATCCCTTAGAGGAAGACTTTTTATTGGAAACATTTACACCCACACAAAAGTCCACGCACACCCTGCCAATGTTAAAAGGCATGCTAAAACATACACCAGAAGTCTCTGTCAGAGCCAGGATTCTTAAGAACAGGGTGGACAAAAAATATAAGGAAGCTCCCAATGACCCAGAGTACATTAAAGGTCAGGTCCCTTTAGATTCTCTTGTGGTATCTAATGCACGCAAGAAAGCAAATTCACAAAGCACAGGTGACACCCCTCCTCCTGATAAGGAATCCAAACTCATAGCTCATTTGGAAAACTTATCTCGTCACAGGCTGCAAATCCGCCATTTGGAAAACTTATCTCGTCACAGGCTGCAAATCATTAGCGGATTGCCAATGCCCAAGCTTTGTTGGCCAGATAGGACAAATTTCACTATGATGAGCTTGAAAAACGTATGCAACATCTACGTGACCAATATAAAGACAATGCTAATGACCTTATACAGGAGGGAAAATTATTAACAAATACATCTATCAAATGTGCGCTCGATGCGGCTGATAAGGCATCTCGTGCTATTAATACCAGCATTTTGCTATGCAGGCACGCTCCGCTCCGAATCTCCCGAATCAAGCAGGAGGTGCAATCTGCTTTTCTTAGTTGGCCTTTTGACCAAGAGCACCTTTTTGGGCCCACAGTCGATACATCTTTAGAGAAGATGAAAAAGGATACAGACACTGCCAAGTCCATGGGGGCCTTGCAATTACCTTCCCCTAGAGCGGCAGTACTCAAAGTACGACCCGCGGGCCATTTGCGGCCCGCCAGTCCTTTCCTTGCGACCCCAACAGCAGTCACGGACTCAGCGCCATAACTGCTGTTGTGGTGTCTCCTTGGGGGACACATTTGCGAGAACAGGTCAAAGGGCATGCACAGACAATTAGTGTCTCCATGCTCACCTGAGCAACCCCCTCATCTGCCCTCGTGACCTCATAGGCTTGCATAGCAGCAGTACCTTCTTCGGACGCCGACGGAAGCAGTGTGTCCCCAGTTGAAACTGAGCAGAGATTGACTGCCCCCTGGCACCAATTGTCGCGAAAGCAGTAAGTATATGCCAATGCCATAATTGTTATTGCTGGGCCCCTATACTTTGTGGATTTCTGTTGCTAGACCTTGTTCATGAACCACACAAAAGGTCAAGATATCGTTTGGGGTTTTCCAGGGCGCTTAAAATCTTGGGCAGAAGAGATACGTATGTTTTTCTTTTCGATTTATTACGAGTGGTTTTGCATATTAATTTAAGTGCATGGGACAGTCGATGGCGCTGTTGCCGTATTCTGTGGCCAATTGTGAGTTAATCATCGACTGAAATTTACTTTTTACGCAAGTTTGTTCTCCCCGAGTTAGCAGGCAGGGCTGCTGAGACGTGTAACTATTGGGGCTCCATTTTTGCCTTCAGGGTGAAAAAAAATAGACATCAACTCGGCAGCAGCACTACTGCTCAAAAAGCCTTTGTCATTTCTAATCAACTGTTTTCATTCTTTCTTTCTCATCATTTCAGAACTGAAGCATTTTCAATTTTATATACAACAAAGCCATAGTTGTTGCTTATTTATCTTATGCAACTAACAACCATTGGCAAAGCCACTAGTCCGGATTTGTTGCAGGTATAATGTCACTGGTTGTATCTGATATATCTGGATACAATGACAAACAGCAAAATACCAGTAGGGTGGCAAACTATGCTAAGCACAAATTTTGAAACCAGTTTGATTTTCTTTTTATTCTAACCCTAACCCCCCCCCCCCCCCCCCCTCCCCCCCCCCTCTGACCCCGCCCCTACCGGTGCGGCCCTCGGCCACAAACCACACTGTAATTTTGGCCCCCGACAGAAAGTTTGTGAGTACCCATGCCCTAGAGGATCATTTTGTTGCTCCTTTTACAGGGCTGGCTCCAAAACTATTGGCTCAGAACATCCCTCTTCTTCTTATAAAAGCCCCAATCAAACTAGTTCCTCCAGAGGATACTTTTGTGGAGAGTACAGAGGCAACAACGGTAAAGGAAGAGGTTGCAGTAATAATTCCCGCAACTCCCCTACTACCAAGCAGTGACTTCCCTTCCCACTCCTATCGGGGGACGTCTCTAACAGTTCCTATCTGTCTGTAATTCTATCACAACAGACAAGTGGGTAAGACAAATTATTTTGTATGGTTATTGCCTAGAACTCACCTCCACTCCACCAAATATCCCTCCCAGACAACGTCCAATGTCCTCGGACCATCTCTTCTCAAACAAGCGGTTCTCTCTATTACAAAATCATGCAATAGAACCAGTCCCCTTACGTCATCAAGGCACAGTTTACTCCCTCTACTTTCTAATCCCAAAGAAAGATGGCTCTCTCAGGCCAATACTGGACCTCGGACCGTTAAACATCTACATTCAGTCAACCACTTCCACGTGGTCACTCTCCAACAGGTGCTCCCACTTCTTCAACAAACTTTCTCTCCACTTTAGATCTAAAGGACGGCTACTTTCATATTCCCATTCACCCCGCTCACAGGATATGTCCCCGGTTCGTGGTGGACGTTCAACACTACCAATTCAAAGTCCTCCTGTTCGGGGTGACAACAGCACCCAGTGTCTTCACCAAGTGCCTCGCAGTAGTGGCGGCTGACTTACGAAGCAACACATTCACATGTTCCCTTATCTGGATGACTAGCTCATGAAAGCCAAGTCACACAGCAGCTGTGTGCAACACGCACACAAAACAATCTAGCTGCTTTACGACTTGGGATTCATGGTGAACCGCACCAAATCCCACCTCCAACCGTCCAGCACATAGCAATATCTAGGAGCTACGATAAAAACTTCAAAAGCTTTAGTATACCCTAACCCTCTTAGGATAAGCACTATGCAAGCTCGGATATCAAAATTGAAGCCTCAACACTCATTACCAGCTTGAGTGTTCATGCCGCTAATTGGGATGATGACGTCTTGCATTCTCATCGTCCTTTATGCAAGACTCCAAATGCGTCCCTTACAGGAGTGTTTGGCATGTCGGTGGAACCAGGCTCAGGGTCAGCTAACAGATCTGGTGTTGTTGGACGGCCGCACATATCGCTCTCTACAGTGGTGCAACACACAAAATCTTTCCAAAGGGTGGCCGTTCCTCAACCCAGTTCCACAGATGGTGCTAACAACAGAGGCATCGTTGTCCGGCTGGGGGGCTCATCTTCAGAACCATACGATTCAGGGTATGTGGAACCCTCTGCAAAAATAATTCCACATAAATTACCTTGAATTGTTGGCAATTTTTCTAGTGTTTAAATCCTTTCAACTCTTTATGGTAGGCAAAACTGTCCTGGTCCGTACGGATAACATGACAGCATTGTACTACATACAGAAACAGGCGGGGGAACACACTCTGCAGCTTTCACTCCTAACTCAAAGCATATGGAGATGGGCCATTCCGCAAAACAAATATCTCCTTGCGAACACCTACGAGGAGTACACAATGAAATTGCAGATCTGCTCAGTCATCAAAGACAGCAGATTCACGAATGGGAACTTCATCCTGTGGTTCTTCTTCCATTCTTTCACATGTGGGGCCACCCAGAAATCGATCTGTTTGCCGCACACCAAAATGCAAAATGCCCAAGCTTCGCGTCCAGGTATTCACACCCATTGTCCAAAGGCAATGCGCTATGGATGAACTGGTCAGGCAAATTTGCTTACGCTTTTCCGCCTCTCCCGCTCATTCCATTTGTGGTTCGGAAACTCAAACGGTATTCCCTCACAATGATCCTGGTTGCTCCAACATGGGCCCAACAACCATGGTTCATAACCCACTTTGAACTATCAGTAGTTCTGCATCAAATGCTATGCCTCTCACCCAAACTTCTTACTCAGAACCAATTTCACAGTTTATGGTCTATGGGACAACAAGCACAAAAGTCTTCATAGCAACTATCTAGAGCTTCTAGCTGTGTATCTAGCTCTGAAAGCTTTTTTGTCTCACCTCATAGCAAAAGTTGTCTTAGTCCACACAAACAATATGACTGCTATGTACAAAAACAGGGAGGCGCACACACTCCCTGCAACTGTCAAGCCTCTCTCAGACCATTTGGTATTGGGCAATACATCCCAGAATTAGTCTTCTGGCAGAGCTACTCCCAGGAGTGAGAAACTAATTGCCAACCTCCTCAGCAGGATGCAGCAACAAATATACGAGTGGGAACTTCATCCCCAAGTTCCCCTTTCATACTTTCAAGAATGGGGATTCCCACAAATAGATCTGTTTGCCACAGTGGACAATTAAAAATGCCCAAACGTTGCCGCCAGGTTCCCACACCCTCTATCATCCAATGTTCTATGGATGAATTGGTCAGGGATATGTGCCTATCCTTTTCTGCCTCTCCCTCTCCTTACATTTCTGGTTCGTAAACTCAGGCAAACATCACTCACACTGATTTTAGTGGCCCATGCATGGGCCCATCAACCGAGATTCACCACACTCTTGAAACTATCAGTAGTTCCATATCAAAAGCTGCATCTCAATTCCAGCCTTGTCACTCAGAACCATGATGAAATCAGACACCCAAGCGGCTCAATCTAGCGGTTTGGCTCCTGACGTCCTAGAGTTTGGATACTTACATTTTCCACCAGACTGTATGACTACTCTTAAAGAAGCAAGAAAACCTATCACCAGAGCATGTTATGCAGAAAAATGGAAAAGATTTGTAGTATATCGTAACAACAACAATATTGATCCGTTAAATGCCTCTATCCAAAATATTTGTTACCTGTTGCAGCTACAGCAAGCTGGTTGAGCTTACACATCTATTCGATGGCACCTTGTGGCAGTAGCTGCATATTTGCAAAACAGACAACATTTGTCTTTGGTCAAGGTTCCAGTAATAAAAGCCTTTATGGTTTGCCTTAAAATACCACCCAGAGTACCTCCTGCACCTGTTTGGAATCTGAACTTTGTGCTTACAAGACTCATGGGGTCCACCTTTTGAGCCATTACACAGTTGTGTATTACAGTTTCTTTCATGTAAAGTTGCCTTCCTCATTGCTATCACTTCATTAATAAGAGTTGGTGAGATACGAGCATTCACCTTAGAAGAACACTTCTATCAGCTTCATAAAGATAGAGTAGTTCTTCTCACCAACCCAAAATTACTTCCAAAAGTGGTTTCTGCTTTTCGTATCAATCAATCAGTTGAGCTACCAGTGTTCTTCCCTCAACCTGACCCAGTAGCAGAAAGAGCTCTTCACACACTTGATGTCAGAAGAGCATTACTGTACTATATTGAAAGGAAAAAAGATTTTTGTAAAACAAAGCAACTGTTTGTTGCATTTGCTACGCCTCACAAAGGTAATTCTATCTCTAAATCTGGTATTTCAAGATGTGTTGTTAAATGCATTCGAACTTGCTATGCTAAGGCTAAAATAACTTTATCCATACCTCCAAGAGCACATTCCACTTGTCAGATAGGAGCATCTATGGCCTTTTTAGGTAGCATTCCTGTCGTTGACATTTGTAAAGCAGAAACATGGTCCACACCACACACATTTACCAAACACTATTGTGTGGATATGTTATGTCAATAAGCCAATGTAGGGTAAGCAGTGCTAAAGACACTTTTTCAAACAACTGCAACAACTACTGGTTAGCCACCACTTTGGGAGAATACTGCTATATAGTCTGCAGAGCATGTGTATCTACAGCACACATTCCTCAAACTGATTTTTACTTACCCAGTAAGTATCTGTTCTTGGCATGTAGAGCTGTAGATTCACATGCACCCTCCCACCTCCCAGGCACCTGTAGATGATAAAATTCTCATTATTTAAGTTACATATGCATGGGGATCTCTGTACTACACTCACTTAATCCATTCTCACCCTCTTGAGGGAAAACAATCTAACAATGGAGTTGATGCCCATGTGCACTATCACCAAAAGGAGAAGTCATCTTACCTCGTGACTGGAAAAGACTTCTATGAAGAAAAACAACTTGCAAACATCCAGACCCAACACTAGATGGCAGGAGTATGCAAAGCATGTGGATCTACAGCTCTACATGCCAAGAACGGATGCTTACTGAGTAAGTAACATAATCCTTTTAAACTATCAAGCCCACAAACAAAACAGGAAAAATGAGGCAGTCACAGGTAGAGGAAAATCGCTTTTAATATGTCAGTAAAGGAGACTGCACAAAGTCTCTCTCCTTACCACCTATTGGTCCTTGGTTCACTGCAATGTTGGGCACAGGGAAGCTGCAGCTCACAAAATGGAGGTTATTGTGCCAAGAACCTTGGATACAGCAGAACTGCACTTGGGGACATAAGGCATTAATGATTCGTTATATATTTATTGTCCATGTAGGACTCGAATCTAGTTATATGTTAGTACCACTGGCTTCAATTGATAGTACTACTAAGAGATATATACACAGACTTACGCAATCATTGAACATTGAAGGTGTACAGCTATAACCCACAGAAGGTCTCATGTTCCAAATCTGCTCTTCTTTGAAAACATTGGCAAACTTTGCAGGATTTTTACGACTCCGACGACCTTAGATGGCAACCAAAGCCTTCGAGTTCAGATGAATGCTTCAAGGGATGCTTAGAGGCTCTAAGCACATAATAAATCAACTTCTGAATTACTTTCTTTTCTACTCCTGTTATACCATTAATATTTTAATCACACATTAATATGTTTAGTAGTCAAGTCAAGATACGCTTTATTTGATTTCTATTGTCAAATCATAAAAGCACAATACATTGCAATAAGCGAGAATATATCAATTCATGTAGTTAAAATTTGACAAATATAAAAAATATCTGTTAAAAATTACAAGTATATATTAAAAATGGCATCTATTAAAAATTATAAAAAGGACTGTAAGCTAGTATCAGTGCACAGCCGTGACATGGATAAAAACCATGATCGATTAATCAAAGGAGGGTCCTTGCATAGTTTTCCTTGTTCTGACCACCCCATTCAAGTATTTTACAATGTGGTCAGTAAATATTTCATCATCTAGGAATTGTATCTTAATGAAAGCCGGTCAGCATTGTCTCAGTCCTTGCATTTTCAAGTAAGGAAGGATTAAGGTATAAAACTTGCAGAATAATATAGTGTGGATTGTTAGCTGTGCAGATGTTTCATCACAGGGGCATGGGCAAAGAGAGTGTGACCAATCATTTACCTGAGGGAATGTAACCAGGTTATGGAAATTGTCTAGGCGTAGACGTGTCAATAACATCCTGTCATAATTTCTTGGGGTGGATAGTAGATAGCGTTGTATTACCGTTCGAGTCAAGAGCAATGGATCGGCTCTGACTGATGTTTTCATAATATTGGAGGACAATCTAATCGTCTCCAAGTGGTTGATACATAAAATCATTACATCCTTCCTTGTGATAAAAGACAGGCTATCGGGTTTAGCATAGTAATCAGAACAATCTAAGTCCTGCATAACATTTTTAACATAAGCGAGCCAAGGCATACATTGTACCCGTTGCAAGTTCAGAGAGTCTTTTATCACATCCCGGTTGAGGCCAGTGGTAACGCCTGTCCAAATCTTGTGCCATAATATTTTGGCTGAATTTTAATTAGGTCTGACAGGTATGACAGTCCCAGTTCGGCGTGACAAATATACATGCCTGTGTTATTCGGGTACAGCTAGAAGATATCTTAGAAACCTATTCTCGACTTGCTGAAGGGACTCTGTTTGCATAACCCCAAATACCAGCTCCGTACAGAGCAACTGAAGTGCATTTAGCTTTGTATATTGTCAACTGATCATTTATAGGGCGCTTTCCTAGCTTCCTGGCAAAGTTGACCAAAGCGCCTAATGGCGAAAAGCAATTTTCTACAATTTATGGCTTTTGCCCATGAGTCCCTTCTATCAAAGACAATTCACAAGTATAAGAAGTGATTAACAAATTCAAGTTTTTTGTTATTCATAAAAATGTCACGGCACTTAACGCTGGGCTTGCTACATTTCGTGACGAAAGTGTTGGTAATATTAACATTATGGTCTAGGCTTGACATATAAGATGCAAAGCGCAACACAATTTTCTGCAAACCGATCGGAGTGCGGGCTAAAAATACTGCATCGTCTGCGTATAACAGTGCACTAATTGTCCTTTTGCCTAAGCTAAGTAGGTCTTGGCATTCCCTTGATAAAGTTTTGCCCAGACTATTTATGTAGATGGTAAAGAGGAGTGGGGCTAACACGCACCTGTGTCTTACCCCCTTCCTGACAGGGAAGCTGTGACTAAGTTCACCTGTTCTACCATAGTTGACCCTGGCCCGAGCGTCTAGGTAAGAATGTTTTAAGAAATTAACTAGGTGTGTTTCCACCCCCATGTCCTCTAGGATGCGCCACAGCTTCTGGTGATTGACACAGGCGAACGCCGTGCTCAGGTCACAGAAACAAATAAAAATGCTCCCTTTTTTTGCCTGAGTACATTTTCCCAGTATGAGGTTCCGGTTTAACCCCTTCCATGCTCATGACGGAATGGTTCCGTCATGAGCGTCGGTTGGCCTGTGCTTATGACGGAACCGTTCCGCCATGGTTCCATTGCCCCAATGGAACGTTCAGCACAGCGCAAAAAGTTGCGCCGCGCTGAAGGGGTTAAGCTCTGCTCCACAGTACCTAGACCTTGATGGAATCTGTACTGTACTGAAGCTCTGAGATGACACCTGTGTCATCCGACCTCGACTGCAGTCTATTTAAAATAGCACGCCTGGCCACTTTCACGAGGGAGTCCAGCAATGATATGGGTCTATAACCGGCCGGGTCGTTGCGGTCGCTTTTCTTACGAATAGGTACAAGAATGGACTACGTCCAAGTCAGAATGAACCCTTGTGTGCAGCAGGCCCTTAAGACCAAAGTTATGAGTGGGCCCCAGAGCAAAGGGCACGATTTACAAAGATTTACTGGGATGCTGTCTGGTACCGGACCGTTTCCCCCTATGTTTGCATTGATTGCCAAGATCACCTCGTCCACATTAAAATTGATGATTAGGTAAAATCGGGAGCTAGCTTACGGGGCCTGATCTAAGATCCTCGCTAGTGTTAGGATTCACGTTGCTACAGTATAGGTTGGAAAAGTGGGTCACCCATTGATCCTTCCCGACAGTGTTTTCGAAGCCTGGTGAGTTTTTAGGGACCAAGAACGGGGCATTCACAGCGTTCCAAAAACCTTTCATGTTCTTTAAAACAGATGCTTGCTTAAGACCCTGCCACAGTTCAGATCAAATGACCTCTTTTCTTTCTTTGAGGGACTGTTTCTACGCCACCCTGGCCCTTTTTATTGCTTTCTGATCTCTCCTCGGCTTGTGTAGAACAGATTTCAGAGCTGCATGCGATTTGCTACACTGAGAATCAAACCAGCCTGGCATACTATTAGAAGATCTTTTGGATTCTATTAAATTCTTTTGAATGGCCTGTGAGTTTTTGCAGAAGAAGTTAAAAATGTTTATATCTGTGGCTATCTCGTCAAGGTAAACTGAGAAGTTTGTTTGACAGTTGATTAAAAGTGACTTAGTTAATTGTAAGGTATCTACTCCCGCCAATCTAATTGTGTATCCGTTAGATCTATTAATAGCAATATCCTGTGATGGCTCAATTGCCATGTGTCTAATGGATAATGGTTTGGTCGGCTGATCTACGGTAACGCTAATTGGGAACTGATCGCTGAAGGCGACGGAATGGGTTTTAAAATGATATGTTTTATCAGTGTATCTATTTGATATTAAAAGAAAATATATAGTTGAACACGACCCACAACTGTTAAATGTACCACTAAACGATATGGGTGGTCAGCAAGGATCTTTAGCGAAGCCCAGGTCCATGGTATATTTAATCAGGTTTAACATTTCCCCGAGGGGGGAATGCGAAAAGTGAGAGATATCTATCTCATCAGGTAATAAACCGCAAAATCCTCCTGCCGCATGAGTACAAAGGCTCATGTTCAAGTCCCCTCCCCAGATTATGCAAAGGTCTTTGTTTGTGTTTCCATAAATAGTGTCCAGATCCTCCTGTAGGTGCCTTAAGACTTCCCTCGTTTGCATGGCAGGGATGTTATTGTAAAAATGTAAGAGACCGGTGCAATGGGATTTGTCAATAGGCATTTTAAAAACCTGATAGTAGGTATTATCAGCTAGATTCATGAAAGAGCCGTTTTGCGAGTCCTTAATATCGATTATTAAGGAATCGCTATTAAGGACTTGCAAAACGGGATTCATGTAGGAATCGCTAAATAAATTGCGATTCCTACACATTCCTTATTTGCGATTAGCAAATTGCTAATCGCAGTTAAGGAATAACTCCCCATTCATTCCTATGGGCCTAAAGGCCCATAGGAATGAATGGGGAGTTATTCCTTATTTGCGATTAGCAATTAGCTAATCGCAAATAAGATAGCGATTTCAAGGGTGCCAGGGGTGTCCAAAGGACACCCTGTAGCACCCCTGAAATGCAAATTTACACAGGTGTTGCGCACACACATCTCCAAAGGACATGTGTGTGTGTAACATGCAACTGAGAAAAATGCACTGAAGTGCTTTTTTCTATTTTTTCGCTATTTACCACGAAGTCAGACTTCGTGGTAAATAGCGGCCAAATATAGCGAATTTGCAATTTTAAATTGGTTAATGAATTGCATTTAAGGAATCTCTAATAGAGATTCCTTAAATGCAATTCCTCGCAGATATGCGATTTCGAAATAGCGATTTTTGCATTTGGGATGATGAATCCCAAATGCAAAAATTGCGCTCGCAAAGGGCCAGATTCTGAGAATCTGGCCCTTTGCGAGCCGATTTTTCGTTCATGAATCTGGCTGTAAATGTTTAGTAAAGTTACATCATACATTATAACACACCTTAACTGCAATACTAAACAATCATAAACTAATGAAAAAAGAGAACACCTTTATATCTAGAATACATTCTGACCTCTACAGAGATTAGTAAAATTATCAATAAACATTTAAATCTCATAACATGGGATAAAATAGTGAACAGAAGGTAACATCCATTCGTTTCCCTAAGGAAATTTTCTAATTTGAGGGGCATGCTGTGCAGTAGCTATTTTGAGACTTCTAAAACCGCTGAAAGAAAGTGAATTCCGTTGCAACTTAAAAAAAAAAGATATATTTGGGCATTAGAAAATGTACTAATGTATTCTGCGCTCCACCCAAAAATTCAACAGTGGATGAATTTAATCTGCTGGCTACAAGTAATTTGTTCATTAACTGTGTCACAACTTCCTTGATCTATATTTCATAGAATGCTCATTTGCAACATTAGCAGTGCTATTGAAAACAGAGATTTGGGTTACCTCACCACTTCTCTGAAGCACATGTAGGCAAAACCGTGTGACAAAAATTCGTTGGTATTAAGAGTACAAAAAATATTAGATTGTGGGCAGGCGCGCAACCCCCATTGGGCTCTATGGGCTTCAAGTCAAGTTCAAAAGTGAAAGGATGTACATATTTTAATGCTACGACCTTTATTCAGTAGGTGGCGCTATCACCCAAAAATTCCTCGCTGTGAACTGAGTTAACATGGTATCTTTGCCATTTTGGTTCTGAGTGTATAATTTATGATTTTTCATTTTCGTTTCTTTTTACTGATAGGCAATAAGAAAAGGGTAAGACCTCTGCCTGTATTTCAATTAATTTAAAACTTCAAACATTGCACTCTGGGTAATAAACAGTTAAATAGTTATTTCTTTGACTGCTTTATAATCTCTTAAGTAACAGCTGTTTTACAAAAGGATACACAATTCCTCAGAAGAAAGGTCCTTGCCAGTTCTTCAACACGTTATCAGGGGGGTAATATTTCATTTCATACCTGGCATGACCCTTTTAGCTGATTCTGCATTCTTCAATAATTTAATATTTGCATCAAGAAAAGAAGTTCCTTTCATGTGACGTGGAACTCCTGTACAGTCATAAACCTGTGCGACACGAGCACCTGCAGTCAGTAGACTTGCTGGCTTAACACTCCTTACTTAGTTATTGTAAATTGCACAAGGTGTTCAATATTAATACTATGTGCGCAGTAGCAAGTTGGTAACTGTTAATACTCTAATAGTTTTACCTGCTATTATGGTCATTTCATCACACTGTGGTGTCACTAACACTTGCTGGAGCTTTGGCTTGCAGTTGGTTATTGTTCACTTTGGTCTGGTTAGTGGCTGCTTTGCTCACTGGGACAATGCATTGGGTGATCCATATCTTAATCTGAAGTTTATGCACTTTCCAATCTGTAATTATTACTTTTACCCTATCATGATTATAGATCTTACGAGGCAGTATAATATAATCAAGACAGAGGCACTCATGGTGGCTGGGGGTACTAGCATTGGTAGCCTGAATAGGATGTACCGATACATTGAAAATAAACACACTACTTCCCTTTACAATGCTCATTTCCTCTTTTACCAGACTGCATTTTTAAATTGTTTGTGATGTACCACACACAATCCATGCTTTTGCACTAGACCTTAAATATGAAATTCCAACTCTTTGCAATATTTTGCCTTGCAGTCGGTTGCCAAGGAAACAAGGATCCATTTTGTATTGTACCACAGGCATCATCCTTCAGTGGCTCCAGTCTGACCAGTATGTATTTTCTTAAAGCATAAGTAGAAATTGTGATATTTGTACATGTATTATACAGTATGTTAGTAGGAGTTGTGAGTCACAAATGGCAATCATTTTTGTATGTTTTTTTCTTAGTTATGTGGTTTACCGTGATGTTCTAGTACAAGTCTGCTTTACTCTGATAGTTGCGAGTTTTAGCTTTATTATAATTGAAATATTTTAATTCCATTTTCTCCAGACTTTGAATTGCAACATTTTCTTTAGATTCATTTTAGGTGTTTTTCAGTGCACATCCCTAAGTTGTCAACCAGTTAATCTTTAAATCTTGCCTGACAACAGATTGGGTTCTAAAAGAGTATATACAAGCGAAACGGAAGCACAACCACGCTTGCCTTAACCACGCATATACAAGATAATTTTTCCTATACAAGATCCATTGTCTCTGCTTTGAGATGAACAAGTAGTTTTAAAATGAAAGGCCAGACTGTGTGTCAAGGTATGTGTTTTTTGCACAACCATGCAAACCTCAGTGAATTTATTTTTTGGAGGTTTACCTGGAAACTCTGAAACACGTCTGACCTACTTGAAGACTAATCTTTGCAAGCCTGCCCTAAGGTAGACTCTGACACATCATGAAGTGGGTCCTCTATCATTGGAAAATCCTTAAGCTCCTGGTATATTGCAAAACCAAAGGGGATGATGGACGGAGTGTTGAACAGTGCAAGCACTCACCCCCGTCAAATGATCTGGGCTTAATACATCATCATTCTTTAGCTCATTCCTCCACCCCCGTTCAGACATGGCCATATGCAAATCAGTCTGACCCTGTGCCTCATGGGAACAGTCCAGCCCGAACTGCCAAGCCCTGTCTTCCCTCGACTGGCAACAAGCATCCTGGGACCGGTTTCTGGCTAATCAGCCGTCATCAGCCAGGCTAGCTCTAATCCAGTGGCAAAGTGAGCAAGGGACCCAGGTCTGGGCATACCCTGCCAACTTAGGGCGAACAAAGCAAAACCAAAGGGGATGATGGACGGAGTGTTGAACAATGCAAGCACTCACCCCCAGTCAAATGATCTGGGTTTAATCCGTCATCATTCTTTAGCTCACTCCGCCACCCGAGTTCAGACATGGCCATATGCAAATCAGTTTGACCCTGTGCCTCATGGGAACATTCCAGCCCGAACTACCAAGCCATGTCTTCCCTCGACCGGCAAATCAGCCGTCATCATTGCATTTGTCACCCCGAGTGGGACGGGTATGCTCAGACGTGAGTCCCGTGCCCTTCATGCCACTTGAATCAAGCTATCCTGACTGATGAGGGCTGAAAGCCCGAAACCGGTACTAGGATGTTTGTTTCGAGTCCCGGGAGAACCTGGCTTGGCAGTTCGGGCTGGACTGTCTCCATGGGGCTCAGAGTAAAGACTGATTTGCATATGGCGAAGTTCAAACTGGAATGGCATGGTGAGCAAAAAAACGATGGATTTAGGCCCAGATCTCTGTACTGGGGTGAATGTATGGCATTGTTCTGCATTCTGTCCATCAAATGTTTTTTGCTATTTAACCCCTCCCATGCTTGTGACAGAACCGCTCCGTCACAAGCCGCGGGTGAGCTGTGCTTGTGACGGAACGGTTCCGTCACGGCCCGCTCACCGTGCCTGCGCGGCGCTGATTTCGCGCCTGCGCTGACGCTTTGATGGGCAGGCGGGTTCGTGACAGAACCGTTCCGTCACAAGCACGGCTCGCCCGCGAGCCGTGACGGAGCGGTTCCGTCACTAGTATGGAGCCGCCGCGCGGGTGCCCCACCCCCTTAGCGCTGCGGCGGAATAGCCGCCGCAGCGAAGGGGTTAATAAAGATAACATTTTTATTTCAGCCTGCAAAGTGGAGAAGTGTGGCTCACTGGTTAGAGGAGGCAGACCTGGAAGCAGAGGTCAGCCCGGGACCAGGGTTCAATTCCCGGCTCAGCGGGGTCTTGAGTCCTAAAAATGTCCATGGACTCGACAATTCTCGCTCCGGTGCCTACTCGATTCACGGGTTCACACTCTGCGACTCTGGGCAATAGCTTGCTTAATCTCCACAATGGCCCCTCGCGGCAGGATGCCGGACTTTCACCGTGTGGATACCCTGCCGGGGTTATCTTGCAGGGGAATACCAGGACGAGTTCCCTAAGCAAGCGCTTAGAAACCGCTCGGTGATTTGCGCTATATAAATTCCTGTACATTTACATTTACATTTACAAAATGAATGCATACTCTAGAAAGTTAACCATATTATTCAATTATAATACATTGGATGTTGGCTAAAATCCTCAGGTAAAAATGTTCTTTCTGGTAATTTTGATAATGAAAATCAAGTAATAACTCAGTTAATGTTGATAATCACTGAGTTCATCCTTTCAATCCGGAGTGAGCAAACAACCAACACATCTGTTTTGCAGTCACTACAACAAATAGGAGCTTAAAGTTATGACCATAGAATACTGTGTAAGCAACTTCTCCAGAGCATGTTTTTAGACCTCTCAAGGGGAAATTGATTTAACTTTGCATTGCTTTCTAAGTATCGTAAAGCTGTTGAAAACATTTCCAGACATACCTTTAATAGTGTTTATGAATGGGAGAACATTATGGCTATGCTGTACCATTGTTTGCAAAAAATCTAGGTTCAGTTTCGAATGAAAATTATTTAAAGTTGGCCTCTGGGGTTTATCACCATCTGAAAAAATTGCTTACTTCATCTTCCATTGTTGAAATCTGCTTGCACAAACAGTTCTATAGTTTCTATTACCTCAGTCAAAATAGCATTTTGCCTCTTGGATCACTCTGCTTTCAAATGGAAAATTTAATATTTCTTGCTTTCAATTGTAAATGGTGACCAAGTTCTTACCATACATTATTTAAGCTCTGGTCGTGAATGCTGCAGAGTATATATTTTTTCTTTATAGTCTTCATGTTCTTGGGACCACAGTTATCATGTGAAAGCTAATCTTAGTTTCATAATAAGATGAACCTATACATATGGAGATGTATTCCACCATTTTAATTAAAACAAATCATAGGTTCTATGCCTAGAAAATCTCTAAAAGTTGTGAATGATGTTTCTGCTGCACCGAGAAGAACAATTCTGGAATGGCTGATTGAGTGGTCTTATACATGCATTCAAACTCTAAATTTTGAAAGAGATGAATGTTCAACAAGTTTTTCAAAAGAGGTATACAAGTAAGTGGCAGTTGTGTAGTGGTGCAGCTGCCATGGGGTTTGAACTGTCACATAAAATCTGAGCATACATTTGCCAATCATATGGCAACCAATGGAAAACCTCAGGAATTCTGGGAATGCATATTTTTAACTAGCATGTCACACAGGAGTTTGTGTGCAGTAGCCATGTATGATTACTCTTTCCTCTTTCTTAGTATTTGACTTGCACATTTAAGTACACTCTGGTTTGAAATGGGCTCTGAATAACTGGGTGACCATAATGTGTGTAAAATCTCCAGTGTTTTTCTAGTCCGATCTTCTGCCTGGAGCTTACAGGTCAGTATTTAACATGTCCGTATATAAATAGATGAGATATTTTTTAATAGAGCTTTGAAGTGAATCTGGTGGCTCCTAACAATGTGTCTGGAAAGGTTATTAATCTGTGAAGTGTCCATCTTTAGCTAGACTAGGAATGTCTACAAGTGTGAGCAAGTGGGTGTCAGCAGGGCTAGTTACAAGAGAGCATTTATTGGGAATAGTGGTAGAGGGATTGTGACATTTTCAATAAACTATTTTTATTTGGTTCCAGTCACTTGACTAGTGTGAGCCACATAGTTCTGGATGAAATCCATGAAAGAAATCTACAGTCTGATGTATTAATGTCAATTGTGAAAGATCTTCTCACGAAGAGAGCTGACCTTAAGGTGATACTAATGAGCGCAACATTGAATGCTGAGAAGTTCTCTGCGTACTTTGGTGAGTTTAACATCTCAAAATTACTGAAATTTAAAGATACTGACATTTTTTCATGCATTAGTTTATTTGTTTTTTGAGGTCTTTGTCTCAGAATAGAATGCAGGCATGTGGAACCCTTCATCACACATACACACAGGTTTCCCCTGAATCCACACCGATTCTGGTACTGCTTTGTCCCGAACAAGAGGGACACTGGGTAGTTCACGAGTGACCATCGAAGCAACAGCTACTGAGAGAGTCTATTTGTAGGCATGACTGTACTATGCATTTTGCTAAACGCCTGACCCCACTAGTAAGGACTCTGGTCCTCCCTGACCAAAATGGATTTCAGGGGTGTGGAATTTATTAAAATATCTATTTGTTCGTGGGGCAGGTTGCTTCATAAATCTACTTGCCCTGTAACAAAATCCACTTGTCCCTTTGGTGCCATGTTTTGCGGCGACAAATTATGGCATCAATCTCATTATAAAAGAGCTCTTATATAGCCTCTATGATTATGCCAGGGCTCATACCATAGTAGTATTTGAATACTAGTAATACCTTTATGTTGCTACGTTTCCACAGATCTACATACTGGGACTGAAGGTTGTGGTAAACAATAGTTCCAGGGGTGGAATGTCCTTTTGAGTCTGTGCAAACCTACTAACTCACATGTTTTAAGGGTTTTCAACAACTCTTCCCTAATTTTTTCCAATATTGAAAAAAGTTGGAAATTTACTCCTGACAATGGCAGACTTAAACCTTCTTCCAGAGTTGGGAAAAAAGTGGTTGGAGGGAAAATAAACTTGCAAACACTCAGGTTTTTGCATGAGCAAATGTACACATGCATATTTAGGCATGCTAAAATGCAGTTCACAAAAATTTTCTAGGAGTACTATTTCTTGCCCTACTGCTTTAAATTCTTGTGAATTCACGAAAGCCATATAGCTGCCCTTAATGCAAGGACATAAACCAAGGGTGCACTTTTGAGACTTTCTTTAATTATTGGGCCCCTAATTTGGTCTGGTGTTAACCATGACCTTTAGTGTTTATTAAAATATTCTCTCTGTTTCGGCTGGCTTCACTTGAGTGACAGCATTCTGCTCTTTCATAAGGAGCATATCGGCGCACAAAGTAGTTTTGTTCAGTGCCAGTAACTAACGTGGAAGTGTGTTCTTTTTTTAGACTAAAAGCAATTTTTGCTTTTGCCAATGTTTGTTATAATGGTGAGGGTCCGGCAGTTCTCACATCAATAAGGTTTTAAAAAACCATGCCACAACAAGTCACGCATTGCCAAAGCTACAAAGCTGACCACCATTTCAGACCTACTGGCTTGCCATTGCTTGTTTACTTTTATGTTCCCAACATCTTCTTGAAACTGGTTACACTGACTTTCTAATATGAATATTTTGGGGAAATACTAGCATGCATCAAAACATTTTACTAAATGATGCTGCAAAGAAATGGTACCTGAAATTTTACAGTAGTTAAGCAAAAAAAAATGTTTCCTACTTTCATTTTTTAGGGACATTTTATATTGAAAGAAAAGAATCATTAATCTTGCTTTCAAGTTTCTGCAAATATTTGCATCTAATTAGAGAGCATTCTGGGAGCATTATGCATTGCCTCATATTGCTAAACTTTGAAACCATGTGTCCACATTTTTATACTGGAACCACTGTCAGTAGTGCAGTCAGAACTTACATTTACTGAGAGCGCTCAGCCTAAGGGAGGGCTGGAAGTGGTCCCCCGCTACACGGCGGAGGAGGGCACTGGACATCGAATGCTGTCTTATGTAAAGCGCTCTGATAACCTAATCGGTTCAAGATCCTGAAATGTGCAACGTAACTGATTCTATGTAAACTGCTGTGATAACATGTAACAGAACTGGTGCTATGTAAAGCGCTCTGATAACCTAATCGGTTCAAGTTCGCGCTATAGAAAACTCTAAAAATAAATAAATAAAAATAAATAATAATAAAGGCTCTCAATTATTGAACCATAAATACAAGTTTGAACAGCATTTACATATGCATACAAATATTAACTTAACTGCAGGCAGTGCACTTCCTTGATCCTTAATGTGGTACTGCAGACTGGCAGCCAAAGGGTCTGTGCTTCAGGGGTTTGGGCCTGCTTGTCCCAAGGACAAAATGCACATTAAAACTTGTTGCCCTTGACCCCAAACAATATGTCCTGGGCGTCGGGCTATAGGAATTCCACATCCCTGGATTTGTCTCCACCAGAAATACATCTCTCAATATCCGCAGGTTCTTTAGGGTCCAACAATACGCACTAGACAGGTGGCCACGATCTGGCTGCCTGGTATTAGACTTGGAGAAAGCCTTTGATTCCCTGGAGTGGCCATATTTAGCGGCTGTACTGCGCAAATTAGATTTAGGCGATCAATATCTAAATATGAGCCAGTTACTATACCAACGCCCCACAGTTGGATTCATCGAACGGTCAGGCTTGTCTCAAACGCTATCCAAGTGAGACTGGGAAAGAGGCAGGGGTGCCTCTTGTCCCCATTGCTGTTCTCCCTTGCCATGGAGCCTCTGGCGGTGATGCTTCGAGAGGGGGGGAGAAGAGTGGGGCATACCACTGGGTGATGGATCGCATGCTGTCTCGCTGTACGCAGACGATCTGTCGTTATATATACAAGACCTACATGCCATCCCCGGATCAATAGCTGACACTTTCAGAGAGTTTGAAAGACTATCAGGTCTCCAAGTCAATTGGAATAAATCAGGGGTCTATGCATTCAGCAAACACACTGCTGAGGTTAATGTACACATACATGGCACTGCTCTTGCCTGGTATCATACCACATTTCGATATCTGGGCATTTACATTTATCGTCCCCTGCGGATATATTAGATGGAAATCGAACTAGAGCCATCTCCGCAATTAGAGCACAGGTGCGCTTCTGCAAGACCCTCTCATTGAATGGAATGAGCTTTATACCGCTGATAAAAATGATAATCCTACCAAAACTGTTGTATTATTTTTCAAGCATACCGGTCTACGTCCCGGCTAGGACGTTTCGTGACCTGGAAGGCCTATTCCATGACCTAATCTGGAATAAGGGACGGCCCAGGTTGGCTTTATGGAAGCTAATTGCCCCTACCGACAAAAGCGGACTAGCAGTCCCGAACTCTGGGTTATGAGGCATTTTGCCACTACGCTGTCACCGACTTACAGGAACCCGCAGCGCCTGGAGCGGCTGCTGACACGTAAAGGCATTGTACAACGTGGTACTATTTTGTAATGGCAGCCGCTGGAGGCGGATATCTTCTCATACAATCTGCCTGAGATCATAGCTGCCCATTAGCAGATACGAGACCCTAACATCATGCATCACCAGCTTAAGACGCTCTATCGAACTACCGGACACAGGATACACTAGCTATACCCATCCCGACCTAAAAATATTATACTCTCGATGGCAGTTCCTATATTTCAGTTCAGTTTACATAATCAATAAAAATATCTTTCAGCACAATATGGCCAGCAGACTTCCAGCTAGTTGGCAGAGGCAATCCAATGCAAGGTGTATCCCACGATATAAGTAACTATAAATCATAAGTTACAGCGTAGCATTAATCCACTTCAGTGGAGGCATGTACTAATAAAGAGATACCTACTGTAATGCACAGAGGTGTAATGTAATATGACTGATATGAACAACGTCTGCCCACAGTATGCTGTTGCACAATTCGCTACTGTAACTGAACTGTGACTATCGCTAGAATGTTCTACTTTGCCAAAACACTGTTTATGTATGTTATGATGCCACCGATATAATGTTCTTTTTTTTTTTTATTTGTATGTCTGCAAAATTTAAAAATACAATAAAGATATTTAAAATAAATAAATATATATATGACTGTTCCATGCATTCATTGAATGTGCAATACACAAATATGTTTGGATGCAATAGTTTTGGGGATCTACTTGCTTCTGAAGAATGTTGGGTGACCCACGGGGACAGGTGACAAAGCTAGCTGAAACATAGCGTCCTTAATAGACCTGGGGGAAGTAGTTCTTTCTAAGCATGTTGTCTTCTATTTTTAATGTACTGGCCTCAACAAATGTATTCGCCCACTTGCTATGGAAAGTCATATTTTATCAGGCCGAGCTATATTTAGGGCCTACTCTCCCCTTCTGAGGAGCTGATAAAACAACTGATGTTCTGTTCACTCACAAACTGAAGGAGCATTAAAGATGCCTTTAAACCTTGTTTTATCTTGTCATATTTATTCTGTATTTAAAGACCGAGGTAAAAAATTACTTTACATCTACAATTACTTTTCTTTCTCTGACTGCAAAGTTTGGGGATTTTGTAACGTTTACTGTCTGACAAACGTACTGTACAAAAAGTGTGAAATGAAAGGCAGTAGGATGTCCTGTTTTATCCAACACACATTTAAATAGCTAAAAAGTGAACTGTATAAACATTTCAAAATAATTTTCATTTGTTATGATGGCACTGTTTTTGTAATTATGTGTGATGAAAAAATATTGTAAAAGGATGAAAAATCAAATCGGGGCACTTGGTGATGTGCAATTGATAAATGTTTGCAGAAACAGAAACCCAATTTCCATAGGTTATTAGTCATGCACTATTTAGTTTTATAAGTAAAACTGCACATTAGTGGCAATATTTTTTGCCATTTCAGTGGAAAATATGCTGTCTGTGAATGACAGTGCACTACCATCTCATGCTTTAGCAATCTATTAATTAAAAGGGAGTTTTTAAAGATGAACTGAGAAACATTCCTGCCCCATCCTGTTGTCAATGCTATTAGTGAACTAAGAAGCAAGTCAGGTGTCGTATGTACCCTATATGTGGTCTTATCCTTATTATGCATGGAACAAATGTTTAGTCTATTAAATTAAACCGAATATATATATATAAAAAATTGCACCCTAAATGATGAACTCGCATTGAAGAAGGTACTCTTATGTGATAGTGAAAAAGGTGGCTCTTAAAAATTATTTGCTTAGAATGACATAATGAGACCATTTATGGGTCAAGTACATTACAATTAGGTTGAGTAGATTATTCAAGTTACTAGATCTGGAGGTCTAGTAAAATTGTAATGATTTTTTGAAGCCTGATGTAGTCCAAATACTCTGAAGGTAAAGAAATTCAAGGGGCTTGGAGGCTATTTTAAATTGTAATATAGGATCCTTACATAAAATCAAGAGCTCCCCTCTTTGATTGTTACGGGTTAGGGTTGAGCTCATCTAGGAATATTAGGCTGGATGAGGAACCGACGATGAAGCATGCCACCCAAAGTCTGTGTGGGTGAGGGAGGATCCTTTTAAACAATAGGCATTTGCCTAATGAGCTTGATGATGCGAGTGAGGGACAGAATAGGTTAGGTGGTCATTCTCCTATAGAATGGCTCAGCTATCGTCTCTGGAATATGAGGAGACTGTCCTTCATAGACATTTACCTCTCCCTATTTTTTTGAGTGAACCCAAGTGGGACAGACTTACTTGGGCAACTGGTTTCATTAACTCATTCCTGATTTCAAGGGATTGTCGTCTTGTTGATCTTCCTGCTTTTACTGGTTGGATGGGTTTAATGAATGTCTTGTGCAACAGAAGGGCTAGTTCTAGCTTCTATTCCAATTTCTCCATTATTGTAATCTTCCTTGAAATCATAAACTGCCCACCTGCCCCCCAGTGATTCCATTAGGATAGTGATTCATATTAAGTAGCTTTCCTAAGGTTCAATTTTAAAAAATTGAAGTAGTTGCAGATACAGTATGGTGGGATACTGGAGTGGCTGGACGCATCTTTTATCTTGCTCCTTCTCTCTTCAATGTCGGGTAAGTCGGCCAAATGTGTTTGTCATCAGCCGCTTTGCATTTGCACCATCATAGCATCTGCCATTTTAGTTCTTGCCTGCTCCCCACTTACTGTATGGTTCAGATTGTTTGTTTGCCTGTCCCTCTCCATCCTCGTTCTTGGCCCACTTTTCTTCTGCTGTTTCTCACTGCCCCTGTCTGGAGCTGGCAGATAGGACTAGAGGGTGATTTTGCGGTGTGCCTGAAGTGCTGGGCACCTGGTCTCAAGCGGGTCATTAGTGAACTGACATTCTAAACTACATCCAAATAAAAGTGGTCATTTCATTCTGGAACCAAGTGAACTTCAACAGTGGTATGTGAGCTGTCGCTTAATTATTCAATTGAAATTGGGATGAAAAAGCGAATGACCTGGGGGAGGGGAGGGGGGGGGGGTAGAAGATAGGGCTTTGAACCCAAAGGGCTCAGGAGCTAATAAGCATAAGGGAAAGAGAAAAAAGCAAATACTTTGTTATGATACACAGATTCACAAAATTGAAATTTGCAAGGCATCAGTTGTGGGCAATGCTGAACAAGTTTCCCTCTCCCCTATGAGTAGTAATATGAAGGTCCGTGCCTCCACCAAAAATGGACACTGTGCCTGTTTCTTTAGAAAGTGCTATTCCTTAGGTGATAATCGATGAGTTTGAAGAGGCTGGACGCAGAGTATTTTGCCCAAAAAGGTGGTCTGTGTTAGGTAGTGCGAGAGTCTTCAGTGCAGATATTGAAAATCCCGATGCTGGATGAAAAACAGGGAGTGAAAGCAATAGAGGTTGATGTTGATCCCCCCATAGGGTCCCTACCGAGTGGCGGGGTATGGAGTTAATTCCATCAACAGTATCCCCTACTGAAAAGATGCCTTCAAGGCAGCATCCACGGCCCCCAAGACCCCTAAACGGGAAGGCAAATCCTTTTTTCCGCGCTATCCCAGTGCCTTGAGTGAAAAACTGTGTTCAAATCAAACAAATTGAAAGAAGGCCCAATGGGCCCAGAAATCGAATATGTTGGATTTCATGATTTTGTTTAATCAGGATTTGAGTCCTCTCAGTATTCACTTTATTCTTCATTCCTTAACTGAAATAGAGACCGGTGACAAGTGGCGTCATTGAAAATGTTTATCTAAATGCATATGCTTTGCTGCCTACATCTAGAATAACATTTGGTTTAAAGAGTGTTGTAAAGCTAATTTTGATTATTTACTTAAAATGGGTATTGGTGTAACTTGTGCAGAGCATGAGGTAGAGTGTTATATACTAAGTATTACATTTATATGCAATCAGCCTAAAGTGAGAGGTGGTAACGGAATGTTGGTGTGACTGTGATGCTTGGAATGCCTGGGTGCCTGTGTGGATGAGTGGTGACAGTTGGAGATGGGCTGAGCAGCTAGGCAGGCTTCTCCTGGTGGGGCTGGTACATGGCTAGTACTTGACCAGAGCTGGCTGGGCAGAGATTGATGCTGCCTTGACATGGAACCAATAAAGAAGACTTGGATAATACTACATGGCTACCAGTGTCTCTATGTACAGGGTGCAACAGAGAATGTGATGTTAATACTCCTAAGATGACTAGTCAGAAAACATTTCTGTATTCAGTATCAATGGGGCCTGCTAATTCCTTCCCCCTTGGTAGTGTTAAGGATACAGTTTCGGTACGTCATGGGGGGTAGTTTTATAAATAGAGTTGTGTCCTTTGGGTCTGAGCAGGAGGATGAGTTATTCAAATGGAGCTGGGTTGCAGGAACATTGAATGATCTCAGGAGTAATCTAATGTACCTGGCTGCGGGGAGGTAAACCCAGGGGAACACTTTTACTCTGGAAAATGGCAGGCCTAGGGGAAGATGATGCGAAATTGAATTATGTAATGCACCTTACTTCTATGATTTTATGTTTGCAAGAAACCTGGGCCAGCGCAGATTTTGTGTTTGAGAATTAAGTTGTTTTTTTTCCTGTAGAGCTGTAAAGGAACACACTAGTGGTGTTATGTAGATAACCTAAAGGAGAGAAGGTCAAACAGATCTAGTGCTTTTTATAATGGATCCTGTCACTGTTGGGAAAGGTCAGCTGCAAAGAAGCAGTGACATGGACAGAAAATGTGAGGCAGAGTAGGCCCTGCAACAATGCAGCCTGTTCCCTTACTCTCTTCCTCGCCTGACAGACTAGGAAGTCTCTCCCAGGTTGTGGCTCAGTCCTTGGCTTGTTGGCCGGGGAGGTGCATTACTCCAACAGAGCACTGAGGCCTGCTAACCAGACCGTCAGTGCCAGTGCTCGTTCCCTAAGAAATGTGTTGTCTAATTGTGCTACAATTGGCTAAGGTCTTTAGCACCCCGTAAGTCCCTAGTAAATGGTACTCCAGGTACCTAGTGCATGGGTACTAAGAGTCTCTAAGGGCTGCAGCATATCTTTTGCCACCCTAAGGGACCCACATACAATTTCCACTCAGACTGCCATTGCAGGCTACGTGACATGGTGCAAACCATAAGTGAAAACATGACATGGCACACGTGTGCCATGCCAAAGTCACTGCATCTAATATATTCAAGTCACCCCTACAGCAGTCCTTAAGAGCCCTCTGGGAGGGTACATTATATTTTATGCGAGGACATATCTACATGAGCAGTTATGCCTCTGTGATATCTGTGAGAAGTTGGCCTGATAGAAGGTGGTTCCAGAATTGGAAACATCATATATCAGTCCAAACAATCCCTTATGGTGTCTGGTTGTAAGTCAACCTTATTAGACAAGCTATCTTAAGGGTAGCATAGACTAAGCAGCCTTAAAGGCTTAACTCAAGAGGTCGTGTTAAGCAAGCTGTTTTACCAATCACAGTCCTGTAATATCAAATGAAAGGACACCACACAAGTATATATTATAAAAATATATGTATTTATTTCTAAAATAATCCCCAGTACTCTTTGAGCAAAGGGGCACAAGCGTTAAATCAAAAGCACAGTATAACATAGAAAGTTGCACAGTTATGGATGAGGGCGGGTGGCCACTCAAACCATATATTAAAAAAGTGGTATAAGAGATACCAATCGAACAGTGGTTAGGCCTAGGGCCTAGGGAATCGCTGGGAGCAGTCGGGACTGGCAATGCTGAAGTCGGGAAAAGCCCGTGGGAATCGGGTGCAGCGCTTAAAGCGCGGCTTGCACCAAAGCAATGTCAATAGTGCGTAAAAGTTACACAAATAGAGTTTAAGGATACTTCCGCTGAACCTAGAAGGATCAAACTTTAGATACAGACCCTAGAGGTGTGTACCAGTGTGAGAACACCGGCGTTGCAATGTTACCTCACCCACAGGAAGCGGTGCATAGGGTCGAAGTGGCGTCGGGTTTTGTCACGCAGGTTCTTGGTGCTTGAAGCTGAAGATGCTGCAGGCGATGTGAAGGAGAAGTGTCCGGTGTGATCCAAGGGTGGATCAGAGTAGAAAAGTACCTGAAAGCAGAGGGGACAGTCTGAGTCACTCAGCAGTGACCAGGGTGGAACCAGGACGGAACCAGGCAATGTCGGGCGCAATCAGGTGGTTGTCGAGGAGTTTCTCTCCGCTGTCACGTGGGCTCTGGGGCATCTGCGACGTCCAGGAGCAGGTCACGATCTGTCCCACGCAGGCTCTCACCGTCGGCGCAGTCAGCTTCAAGATTGGAGAAAACAACACTTGGCAAGAGCAATCCACGCAGGACCGGAAGATTGCTTCTCACTCAGACCAGGAGGGTCAGAGCGGGTGCTCCTTTTCAGAGGAGCTGGTGCAAGTCTGGAGCAACCAGAATAGCAAGTCGGTTTTAGGTTTTCGTCGGCACAGGGGCCACAAGCCAGCTGGCAAGTGACCGGGCCAACACGTTGGGCCAAAGAAAGCAGAAGGGCCCCACGCAGCACTCGTCGAGTGTAGAGGGGTGAGCTACGGTGCAAGAGTGGCTCAGGGTTGGGGCTTCTCAAACCCCAGTGTACAGCTTCGAGGGTCACTCGTGGGCTGCACGGTCAGCGTCTCGTGGTCTTTTCAAGATGGTGTGCCCCACGCTTCCGGTCGCCTCCACGGGTCTCAGCTCTGCAGGATCTGTGGATCGGGCTGTAAGAAGGCAGGCAAGCTTGATCTCGTCTATCTCTGTCGCTCGAGTTCCGGCGGGAACTGCAACAAAGCAGACGTCGAGGTGCTGGATGGTGCCTGTTTGCACAGGGTGGTCACTCCTTGACCACAAGGGAGATTCTTCAGTCTTCTACGTTGAGTAGGATGTCGAAGGGTCCAGAGTTTCGTTTCAAATGTTTCATCAGGATAATCTGAGTGCGTTGGCACTGCTCCCATTCTTATACCAATCTAGGGGGCTGGATTACCTGCTAGGTCCCCTCCTATGGGTGGGACCCAGGAAGGGGGTGGATACACCCCTTTCCCTTTGATCCAGGCCGCGCTGGGACTGGGGCTGGTGTGCCCCAGAACCGGTTTGGCCGGATTATGCAAGAGGCAGCCTTGTGCTCCCCAGGCAGTGTCTGGTTTCTTTCAAACCTCCCTGCTACAATCCACTATCTCATGTCTGGGGTAGTGTGACACCTCCCTGTGACAGGAAACCCTTTGTCCAGGCCTCCTCTGCTGAGTTTCGGTCGGCAGCAGGAGGTCAGACTTGTGTCTGTGGCAGAAGCATCCATTTTGTGGATCTGAGGCTCTTTTAAAAATCAACCGCGTTTCAGTAAAGTAACATGTCTTCTCCCTCTAGAGGGGTGGAATGCTATCCCCGTCGACAGAACTGTCGAGGGGATAGTATTCCAAATCGTATGACACCTTACACGACATGTTTTGATAAAGCCAAACCAAAGTTGCTATATAGCCGCAAGGATTATAAGGCACTTAATAGTATACGGTTTGGCATTATCCCGGAACAGCTTAGGGAGTTGTTCCCGACAGCTGCAGACAGGCTGAGCTCATGCCAGAGCTGCATCTCACATTAAACCACGCACTCTGCCTTCAGGATTGATAAGACCTTCCATAGGAGTGGCTCACAGGTTTATATGTGTCAAGATATAGGTTTAGATATAGGTATACTATATATACTATATCTAAGCAAGGGGTGATTACACCCACTTGCCCCAGCTGAGTGATCAGCCAGTTGTGTCAATTTAAGAACCAGCCAGGGGTGGCAAAAGATATGCTGCAGCCCCTGGTAGGCCTTGGTGGCACCTATGGCCTGAGCACCTATAGTGCATGGTACAGGGGCTGACAAGGAGTCCATTTCCAATTGTGGTATGTACCTATAGCACATGTATTACAAATAAATTTAGAGAGAGAACAGCAGGCTGGGGGTCTGATTAGCAGGCCCACAGCAAGTCGAAAACCAGTGAAGCAAAAAGCAAAAATTGGGGTGACCATAGGATAGCAGACCCTACTCTCCTACACAACCCCCCCCCCCCCCACCACCCAAACACAGGGACATTAAACTTAACCTTGACCAGATAAGTCTTCATGTTCTAAGTGGAAGTACCTGGAGAGACCATCTGCATTACCATGGTCAGTCCCTGGGCGGTGCTCCACTGTAAAGTCCATCCCCTGTAGGGAAATGGACCACCTGAGCAGTTTGGGATTTTCACCCTTCATCTGATTTAGCCACAAGAGGGGCTTATGGTCTGTCTGAATTAGGAAGTGAGTTCCAAACAAGTATGGTCTCAACTTCTTCAGTGCCCAAACCACAGCAAAGGCCTCCCTCTCAATAGCTGACCAACGTTTTTCCCTGGGGGTCAGCCTTCTGCTAATAAAAGCAATGGGCTGGTCTTGACCATCTTGATCAAGTTGTGAAAGCACAGCTCCCACCCCCAACTCAGAAGCATTGGTCTGTACAATGAACTGTTTGGAGTAGTCAGGACTCTTCAGGATAGGTGCAGAGCACATGGCCTTCTTCAGGTCATCAAATGCCTTTTGACAGCTAACTGTCCACTGAACCTTTTTGGACATCTTCTTGGATGTCAAGTCATTCAATGGTGTCACAATGGACCCATAGTTTTTCACAAATTTTCTGTAATACCCCGTCAGGCCCAAGAAGGCTCTGACTTGTGTCTGGGTAGTTGGAGGAGCCCAGTCCTGTATGGTCTGGATCTTGCTCTCCAATGGTTGAACCTGACCCCCACCTACTAGGTGGCTCAGGTACACAACCTTGCTCTACCCTATCTGGCACTTGGTAGCCTTGATAGTCAGGCCTGCCTTTTGCAGGGTCTCCAGAACCTTCTTCAGGTGGATCAGGTGATCCTCCCAGGTGGAGCTAAAGACAGCAATATCATCTAGATATGCTGCGCAAAAGTCATCCAACCCAGCAAGGACTTGATTCACCAACCTTTGGAAGGTGGCAGGTGCATTCTTCAAACCAAAGGGCATTACCACAAACTGATAATGTCCACTAGGGGTAGAGAATGCTGTTTTGGCTTTTGACTCTTCTGCTAACCTGATCTGCCAGTAGCCAGCTGTCAAATCAAATGTGCTCAGAAACTTGGCAGAAGCCAATTTATCAATGAGCTCATCTGCTCTTGGAATGGGATGAGCATCTGTCCTAGTGACAGCATTGAGACCTCTGTAGTCCACACAAAACCTCATTTCTCTCTTTCCATCTTTGGTATGAGGTTTTGGCACAAGGACCACTGGGCTAGCCCATGGGCTCTCTGATGGCTCAATCACTCCAAGCTCCAACATCTTTTGCACCTCAGCCTTTATACAATCCCTGACATGGTCAGGTTGCCTGTAGATTTTATTCTTCACAGGCAGACTGTCACCAGTGTCCACCTCATGGGTGCACCAGTTAGTTTGACTGGGTGTGAGTGAAAACATGTGTCTGTGGGCCTGCAACACCTGTCTGCAGTCCACCTGTTGCTGTTCAGGGAGGCTGCCTGCCAAGGCTACTCCATCAACTGAACCATCATCAGGGTTCTGGAAAGCAGGTCTGGGAGAGGGTCACTCTCTTCCTCCTGATCCCCATCTGTGGCCATGAGGAGACTCATGTCCTCCCTGTCAACGAATGCTTTCAAACGATTTATATGGAGCACCCTGTGGGGGCTCCTAGGGGTTCCAAAGTCAACCACATAGGTGACTTCTCCCTTTTTCTCAATGATAGGGTAGGGTCCAGTCCATTTGTCCTGGAGTGCTGCTGGGCCCACTGGGTCCGACACCCACACCTTCTGCCCTGGCTGGAACTCAACCAGAACAGCCTTTTGGCCATGCCAAGCTTTCTGTAATTCTTGGCTGGCCTCCAGGTTTTTGGATGCTCTCTCCATATACTCAGCCATCCTGGAGCGGAGACCAAGTACATAGTCCACAACATCTAGCTTAGGCTTTTTGAGAGGTAACTCCCATCCTTCCTTCACCAAACATAGTGGACCCCTCACAGGGTGGCCAAACAAAAGTTCAAAAGGGCGGTAGCCAACCCCCTTCTGTGGGACCTCTCTGTAAGCAAAGAGCAAGCAGGGTATAAGGGTGTCCCATTTCCGCCTAAGCTTCTCTGGTAATCCATTTATCATTCCCTTTAGGGTCTTGTTGAATCTCTCCACAAGCCCATTGCACTGTGGGTGATAGGGTGTGGTAAACTTGTAGTTTACTCCACACTCCTTCCACATTGCCTTTAAGTATCCAGACATGAAGTTGGCACCTCTGTCTGAAAGAACCTCCTTTGGAAAGCCCACTCTTGAGAAAACTGTAATGAGGGCTTTTGCCACAACAGGTGCTGTTGTGGTCCTCCGGGGAATTGCCTCTGGGTACCTGGTGGCATGATCCACTACCACCAGTATAAATATGTGCCCAGATGCTGTTTGAGGATCCATGGGACCCACAATGTCTATTCCAACTCTTTCAAAGGGTACCCCCACCACAGGTAGTATCAGGGGGGCCTTTGTTGTGCCACCTGACTTACCACTGGCTTGGCAAGTGACACAGGAGCGACAAAACTCCTTGACATTTTCTGACATGTGAGGCCAGTGAAAGTGAGGGACAAGCCTGTCCCAAGTCTTGTTCTGGCCTAGGTGTCCTGCAAGGGGAATATCATGGGCCAAGGTGAGAAGGAAACCCCTAAACTTAAAAGGTATGACCAACCTCCTGGTGGTACCAGGCTTGGGGTCTCTAGCCTCTGAGTAAAGGAGTCCATCATCCCAATAAACGTTATGGGCACCTTGCGCATTCCCGGCAGCCTCAGCAGCAGCTTGCTGTCTGAGGGATTCAAGTGAAGGGCAATCTAATTGGGCCTGCCCCAGGTCTGCCCTTGAGGGTCCCCCTGTCCCCAGAAACTCAACCTGGTCAGGCTCAAGTTCCTCTGAGACAGTCTCCTCTTGGACTGCAGAATCAGCTTCCTGTGAAGTCTGATCCTCAACCTGGGGCAAGTGGGAAGGCACAGCCTTAACCCTCTTGCTCCTTCTCTTGGGTTGTGGTTGGTCTAATGTTTCAAGATCCACCACTGGTTAAGGAAGGCACTTCTTAGCCTGAGACATTGTCACTGCAAGGACATGTGCTGAAATCCCTAGCATTCCTGCATGAGTCCTGTACTCCACTTCTGACCAAACTGAGCTTTCAAGATCATTGCCTAACAGACAGTCTACTGGGAGGTCTGCACTTACCACAACTTTCTTTAGGCCATTTACCCCTCCCCAGGAGAAGTTCACAACAGCCACACTATGTAAAGTAGTGGAGTTGCTTGCATTGGTCACTAGGTAACTCTCACCTAGTACAATCTGACAGGGGCCACAAAGTCAGGTGTCACCATAGTGACACTGGCACAAGTGTCCCTGTAGGCCTGAGCCAGTTCTCATTGATTAAAGGCGTCTGCCTATATTTGCCCAGGTTACTGGGACTCACTGTAGTGGTCAAAGATAAGTCCACATCATAAATAAATTTTAAAAAAATGTAAATTGATACTTGTATAGCGCACTACTCACCCACCAGGGTCTCAAGGCGCTTGTACGAATACCTCTGTGGAACCCATCCTGGCTTTCCCTGTGAGGCGTCCACTCCTGGGCACCCCCAAGGTGGAGGCCAGGCATCTTTGGCGTTGTGGGGGCCGTTGTGGAGATTAAGCAAGCTATTGCCCAGAGTTGCAGAGTGGGACTCCATGATTGGAATAGGCACTGAGGCGAGAATTATCAGGTCCGTGGAATTTTGAGTCCAAGACCCGCCGAGGCGGGGAATTGAACCCTGGTCCCGGGCTAGACTTCTGCATCAGGGTCTGCCGCTCTATCCATTGAGCCACACTGAACCATCATATAGGAGAACTGCCTGAGTGGGGGACTCTGACTAGGCCAGATTCCATCTCAGTACCCAGGGTTAACCCTACTATGCCCTTAGGTTGTGCACTACCACTGCTGACTGTTCTAGGGGGTGCAGTTGCTTTAGGAGCTTCAGTGGTAGGAACTGGATTTTTCTTGGTGCATTCACTGCCCCAGTGTGAAACTGATTTGCAGGTATTACACCAAGGTATCTTTGGGCCATCATTCTTCTTCTTTTTGTTACCATTTTGTGAACCACACTCCTTATTAGAATTTTGTGGGCCTGAAGAAGACTTCTGGTCTTTTTCTTTATCTTTCTTATCTCCCCCCTTCTGGTCTGTTTTCTTCTGGTCACCACCATGGTTCTGGGGTTTCTGCTTAATCCTTGTTCTGACCCATTTGTCCGCCTTCTTTCCCAATTCTTGGGGAGAGGTCAGATCCGAGTCAATAAGGTATTGATGCAACAGCTGGTTCTGACAGTTATTAAGGATCTGCTCTCTCATTATAAGATTGTACAATCCTGTATAGTCTGAGACTTTACTTCCCTGCAGCCCACCCTCCAGAGCCTTAGCGGCACAATCAACAAAATCAGTCCAGTCCTGAGTCTGTGCTTTTTGGGTGTCTCTGAACAACAACCTGTATTGCTCAGTGGTTAGACCAGACCCTTCAATAAGAGCACTCTTCAGGACAGAGTAGTTTTTGGCATCCTCAGGTCTAACTGTGAGGAGCCTATCCCTCCCTTTCTCAGAAAAGGAGTACCATAAAATTGCAGCCCACTGATCCTGAGGAACCTGCTGTACCATGCAGGCTCTCAAAAGCAGTCATCCATTTGTGGATGTCATCCCCTTCCTTGTAGGGGGGCACCATTTTTGTCAGGTTTCTATTGTCATAGCTCCTGTCTTTCTCTCTAGGAAAATTGCTGCCACCAGTGGAATCTAATCCACACAACTTTTGTTCTCTTGCTAAAGCAAGTCTTGCTTGAGCCAAGGCTATCTCTTCCCTCTCTATTTGAAGTTGGACAGCCCTCATCCTGGCCCTATGCTCTTTCCTCTGGGGGGGGGAAGTCATTCCCCTTTGAGATTCCCTGGAGACACTAGAAACATGAGTCCCCTGAGGGAGATATCACCCTTCTATTGCCTGTGGGAATTATGTTATAGGATCTGGGGAGGTGCTGGCCCTCTCCATTCCCATGTAGGCTTAAGTTGGCCTGGTTAAGCCTGGCAACTACAACCTGGTTACCCTGCTGATCCTGATTCTCAGGTTCATCTACTTTTGAGCCCTCCTCCTCTTCCTCCTCTTCTTCCTCTTCTGGAGTGGTCTCATTCTCAGGGTGGGTTACTCCATCTCCTAAAGCTAAGGGAGCTACACTCTCCTTATTTAAGTCATCCATCTCCAGGATGACTATCAGGATAGGAATGGTGGGGTGTCTGCCCCTTTTTAGCCCCCTTGCAATGCACAAGGCACTCAAGTCTTTGTGGCTGTTTGCCATAGCTGGAAGTTGCCTTGGTAGGGTCAACTATCACAGGGACAGAGCCTGAAGCTCCACCTGCGTCAGACATGACTGCTAGTGAGGTGCAAGTGGTGCACTTACCTACACTAAGTGTTTTCCTACCGTACCTTGCTAGTGAGTTGTAGTCCGGGTGTGCTAATCCCTTTAATCTACAACTACTAAGTTCAGTAGAATTTAAAATGCTAAGCTTTTGATTTATATGTACCTAAGGTACTTGATGTGATCTTTCAATTTGATAAAAAAGATTGCAATGGTAAAACAACAGCAAGCTCAAATCCGCACCGCTGCACACCAATGTGAGAAGTTGGCCTGATATATGATTTTTCCAATTCTGGAATCACCTTGTATCAGTCCAAACAATCCCTTATGGTGTCTGGTTGTAAGTCAACCTTATTAGACAAGCTATCTTAAGGGTAGCATAGACTAAGCAGCCTTAAAGGCTTAACTCAAGAGGTCGTGTTAAGCGAGCTGTTTTACCAATCACAGTCCTGTAATATCAAATGAAAGGACACCACACAAGTATATATTATAAAAATATATGTGTTTATTTCTAAAAATAATCCCCAGTACTCTTTATGAGCAAAGGGGCACAAGCGTTAAATCAAAAGCACAGTATAACATACAAAGTTGCACAATTATGGATGAGGGCGGGTGGCCACTCAAACCATATATTAAGAAAGTGGTATAAGAGATACCAATCAAACAGTGGTTAGGCATAGGGCCTACGGAATCGCTGGGAGCAGTCGGGACTAGCAATGCTGAAGTCGGGAAAAGCCCGCGGGATTCGGGTGCAGCGCTTAAAGCGCGGCTTGCACCAATGCAATGTCAATGGTGCGTAAAAGTTACACAAATAGAGTTTAAGGATACTTCCGCTGAACCTAGAAGGACCAAACTTTAGACACCGGCCCTAGAGGTGTGTACCAGTGTGGCAACACCGGCGTTGCAATGTTACCTCACCCACAGGAAGCGGGTGCATAGGGTCGAAGTGGCGTCGGGTTTTGTCACGCAGGTTCTTGGTGCTTGAAGCTGAAGATGCTGCAGGCGATGTGAAGGAGAAGTGTCCGGTGTGATCCAAGGGTGGATCAGAGTAGAAAAGTACCTGAAAGCAGAGGGGACAGAGTCTGGGTCACTCAGCAGTGACCAGGGTGGAACCAGGATGGAACCAGGCAATGTCGGGCGCAATCAGGTGGTTGTCGAGGAGCTTCTCTCCGCTGTCACGTGGGCTCTGGGGCATCTGCGACATCCAGGAGCAGGTCACGATCTGTCCCACGCAGGCTCTCACCGTCGGCGCAGTCGGCTTCAAGATTGGAGCAAACAACACTTGGCAAGAGCAATCCACGCAGGACCGGAAGATTGCTTCTCACTCGGACCAGGAGGGTCAGAGCAGGTGCTCCTTTTTAGAGGAGCTGGTGCAAGTCTGGAGCAACCAGAATAGCAAGTCGGTTTTAGGTTTTCGTCGGCACAGGGGCCACAAGCCAGATGGCAAGTGACCGGGCCAACGCGTTGAGCCAAAGAAAGCAGAAGGGCCCCACGCAGCACTCGTCGAGTGTAGAGGGGTGAGCTTCGGTGCAAGAGTGGCTCAGGGTTGGGGCTTCTCAAACCCCGGTGTACAGCTTCGAGGGTCACTCGTGGGCTGCACGGTCAGCGTCTCGTGGTCATTTCAAGATGGCGTGGCCCACGCTTCCGGACGCCTCCACGGGTCTCAGCTCTGCAGGGACTGTGGATCGGGCTGTAAGAAGGCAGGCAAGCTTGATCTCGTCGATCTCCGTCACTCGTGTTCCGGCGGGAAATGCAACAAAGCAGACATCGAGGCGCTGGATGGTGCCTGTTTGCACAGGGTGGTCACTCCTTGACCACAAGGGAGATTCTTCAGTCTTCTATGTTGAGTGGGATGTCGAAGGGTCCAGAGTTTCGTTTCAAATGTTTCATCAGGATTATCTGAGTGCGTTGGCACTGCTCCCATTCTTATACCAATCTAGGGGGCTGGTTTACCTGCTAGGTCCCCTCCTATGGGTGGGACCCAGGAAGGGGGTGGATACACCCCTTTCCCTTTGATCCAGGCTGTGCTGAGACTGGGGCTGGTGTGCCCCAGAACCGGTTTGGCCGGATTATGCAAGGGGCAGCCTTGTGCTCCCCAGGCAGTGTCTGGTTTATTTCAAACCTCCCTGCTACAATCCACTATGTCCTGTCTGGGGTGGTGTGACACCTCCCTGTGACAGGAAACCCTTTGTCCAGGCCTCCTCTGCTGAGTTTCGGTCGGCAGCAGGAGGTCAGACTTGTGTCTGTGGCAGAAGCATCCATTTTGTGGATCTGAGGCTCTTTTAAAAATCAACCGCGTTTCAGTAAAGTAACATGTCTTCTCCCTCTAGAGGGGTGGAATGCTATCCCCGTCGACAGAACTGTCGAGGGGATAGTATTCCAAATTATATGACACCTTACACGACATGTTTTGATAAAGCCAAACCAAAGTTGCTATATAACCGCGAGGATTATAAGGCACTTAATAGTATATGGTTTGGCATTATCCCTGAACAGTTTAGGGAGTTGTCCCCGACCGCTGCAGACAGGCTCAGCTCATGCCAGAGCTCCAGCTCACATTAAACCATGCACTCTGCCTTCAGGATTGATAAGGCCTTCCATAGGAGTGGCTCACAGGGTTATATGTGTCCAGATATAGGTTTATTTATAGGTATACTATATCTAAGCAAGGGGTGATTACACCCACTTGCCCCAGCTGAGTGATCAGCAAGTTGTGTCAATTTAAGAACCAGCCAGGGGTGGCAAAAGATATGCTGCAGCCCCTGCTAGGCCTTGGTGGCACCTATGCCCTGAGCACCTTTAGTGCATGGTACAGGGGCTGACAAGGAGTCCATTTCCAATTGTGGTATGTACCTGTAGCACATGTATTACGAATTTAGAGAGAGAACAGCAGGCTGGGGTCTGATTAGCAGGCCCACAGCCTCAGTAAGTTGAAAACCAGTGAAGCAAAAAGCAAAAATTTGGGTGACCATAGGATAGCAGACCCTACTCTCCTACAATATCGTTTTCTATTACTAGGTAGTGAAAGTGAGCAGGGAAGCCATCTTTAGGTATTAACTTGTAAAATTGAGTCCCCCCTCTACATAATGGCATCACTGAAACATATGGCGTTTTGGTATCAAACACCTTGTATTAATTAACTCACACTAATTCCAGTGATGGATTTATTAATACATGCACCCAGAGGGCACTTTGAAGGTACCCCTGAAAAGCCTTCTTACTACTAGTGTGCTGATGCACTGGTCTAAGCCAGCCTGCCGTCACAGTAGAGTTTCTGACTCCAGGGGTCTTTGCTCTCAGGAGGTCAGACACAGACTGCTCGGGCAGAGGGCGTTTACACCCTTCCCACAGGATAACCTTTGAATTAGCATTCCAAGGCAGGGGGCTTCAAAGAGCGCACCGTCTTTGGTAAGCAAATCAGGCTTCCATCACAGGAGAAGATGCTGACCCCCTGACTAGGGCCCATTTGGCTCCTGGAAAATGCGGGGAAATTAGCTATGCAGGAGGCGTGTTGCATTGCCAGGTTGGACACCACTCTAGGGTGACCAGCCGGGAGTGAATACAATTTCAGAGAATATGACTTGTAGGTAGTGTTGGTCAGTTGGGGGTGTTTGTGTGGCCATCCATCTGATTCAGTGACTTCAGTTAAGATTCCGGTGATCGAGAACTAGTATTTCAAGTTAGTAACGTTTCCTTCTTTTGGGGGGGTTTGGAGCTTGGCTGAAGATGGCGCATCCTAAGCGAGTACCTTCGGCCGCATTTATCATCCTGCACAGTCATTTGCCATTGCAACAGAAAAAGCTCCCTAAGCTGCTGCAGAAATATTCCGAAAAAATAGTGCCTGGGGTCTTGAGTCAGCCTACTGTTGTCTGCCATGAGGTTGTGATCAAGTGCAGTTTGAGGGGCCTGAAGCAGAGGACTACTCGGCTGGGGCTCTCTTTATCGTTTGCTCGGAGCCAGGTGCCTGGAGGGGGACTCCACTTCTTTGCTTTGGCACCCTGCTCATGGATGGCGTACTACATGTCGGAGACTGCCCAACCTACAGAGACGGAATTGGGCTAAGCTGGGTCCCTCATGACCGGGAGCGCCCAACAAGGTGCGGTGTGATTCACTGTTCACATTGAACAAGGGGACTGGCCCTGCATTGCGGTCCTCCCGACGGCTCGCAACCTGAAGGTGCATGATCGTCTGAGGGCTCCAGAGGATAATTTCCACACATGCTGTACCTCCTTGCGGTACACTGCCTACCTGGAGCCTGAGTCATCGGCGTGTGGCGCCAGCATTGATAGCTTAGACCTACCACCCTGGCACAATGCAGTGGCATCTTGCAGCAGGAGCGAAGAGCTGGCCATAGCCTTATCAACATATGGCACCTCCTGCACATGAATATAGTGAAGAGCCTCGTCTTTGCAAGCCATATTCTAGCTGCCCCATCGTATCCCTTCATAGATGCAGATTCTTGGGTCACATGATGTAAGATGTGGGCCTGCACCAACTGGGGTCATTCCTGGATACCGTGATCATTGACCACTGCTGCTGCACTTAGAGACTACGGCAAGCAGAAGGTCCTCCTCCGTGCCCTCCTCTGCGGGAGGCTGAAATGCAAGGTGCCGCGACCTGGGCTGCTACCCTGATCTGATCTGTATCTTAGCATAATAGACTTCACCTGGACATCTGCTGTGGTTTGGGCATTATCTGCTAAAATAGGCAAAGCTGCAGTTTGACTGGTGGAAAACACCTCTGCCGCGTGGGGAGGTTGCAGCGGTACCCCTGAGGTGGCCCCTGACAAATCTGGGCCAGAGATAGGAGGTGAACTTTACCAAATCTTGACAGCCTTGCATCGCAGCCTCACCAAGGATCGACTGGAAGATAGATGGCTTCACATATTGCATGGACAGGATGTCTGAGCGCATTGACAAGCATGTGGAGTGTCTGGATATGGTAGAGATGCGGTTGTCGGAGGCTGAGAATGAGCAGGTGTAGGCCATGGGGTCGGAGAAGCAGCTGGAGAAGACGCTAACAGCATTTCAAGCCAAGGCAGAAGACTTGGAACCCTGCTCCCGGTGAAACAATCTTGACATTGTTGGCCTGCTGGAATCTACCAATGTCGAGAACATGGAGACCTTTGTGGAAAAACTCTCATTGAGCTGCTAGGGCTTGAGACTTTTTCTGACATATTCATGGTGGAGCGTGCCACGTTCTCTTGCACCTAGACCAGTGCCAGGCCTCTACAAATTATTGCTAGACTCCTCAATTATTGTGGCCAGGACGCTTTGCTTCATCAATCCTATGTATTACAAACACTTCGTTATGAGGGTGCAGAACTTTCCATTTTTCTAGACTTTTCACCTCATGTACAGGAGGCACGGATACAGTTTCTCCCTGCCAAACATAACCTGCAAGACCTGAAACTCTTATTACACTATGCTCTACCCTGCTCACTTGCGTGTAACCTTGGAAGGGAAAACCAAGATCTTCAGTAGCACTAAAATCCTACAACAGTTCCTCAAGGTGCGGGAGACGGTGACTTGAAGGTGACAGTCACCGAGATCAGGGAAGGCGAGCCGGGACTTCTCAAAATCTTGAGGGTCAAATGCCTGGATTGCCTTCAATATCACCCGAGTAGCTAACTGCTGTTTTCCATTCTGTGCATGGTTAATTTTGTATTGCATTTTTTATTCTTGCTGTAAAGATGTCCGAGTTATTAGTATTGCGGAGCTGTGTGGAAGAGTAAGGTATCTGGCTATGTCTCTCTGCTGCAACTGCGAGGCTCTCCTGTATGTCAACATAATTGCTCTTGTTGTAGATGATCAGTGAGTCATCGGTGGTGATTGGGATGGTGCTGGTGATTGGCGTCAGGATCCCTGTGAGTGGTCGCGGAGTGAAGTTACATATTTAAGTTTAAATGCTGCACGATTGGCACCTTGCACATTTCTTATGTGCCTCCCTGCAACTCTTTGTTGTGGGGTGCTCAGCATGCACCATCTTTCCTCTTGTGTGCACTACATTGTTCCTCAGGGGGTTTCATGCTTGGGGTAATGGGAGGGAATGGAGTCTGGTCCTGTACTGCTGTGCCAACTGTTGGGAGGGGGGCATAGTGTGAGTAGGGGGTAGTTTTAGACATGTTGGACTGACGACTGCACTGGTGTGTGCTAGTACTGTTGTTTGGCTTGCAGGGAGGATTTCATTTCTTTGTAACGAGGCTAGGGTTTGTCTGATGGTGTGGTGAACAGTGCTGCTGAATTGGAGCATCATTCGCTGCTGAACTTTCTCACATGGAATGTTAGGGAGGTGATAATAGTAGACAAATCCACAAAGTGGTTTTTTACTTGCAGCGTCCTTGCATGAAACTCACTTGGCTCCTGATGGGGGGGGTCCCTTTGTGGCAGCATGTGGTCATAAGGAGCCCTTTGCAGTAGTACTAGTGGGGGGGGGGGCGGGGGGGCGTGTATATGGCTCCAACCACGAAAACCCACAGTTTTACTGCAAACTGCTTGCTAAGCTAGCCCACTATGGTGACCTGCCCCAGGTGTGTGACAGCGATTTTTAATTGCGCCCTATCAGCCGCCCTTGATCACTCCTGGGGTTCGCCAAGGCGGCCCTCGACTGTGGCCTGTGCTTTAGCATTGTGGTGTAGTGGATGCATGGCGCTATAGCTCTCCATAGGGCGGCGGGTATACTCAGTACTCTGCGGTCCATGACACGCACACACGCACCTTGTATCACGCACTTTGATGTCTAGGATCCAATAGTGTGTCCACCTTTTGCGAATGTACTCTGACCACTCCCCAGTACTGATGGTCCTGGAACTGGAGGATCTGAGTCTCCCTGTGCATTCTTCTTTTGTTTCTCACAGTATTAGTTGATAGATGCAGCTTTCCACAAATAACTAGACCAGGTGATAGAGTATTTCAATACTAATTTAGGATCGGTCAAGATTTGTCTCTATCTGGGAGGCCTTTAAAGTCTAAATCTCTGGAGTCACCATCTCAAACATACAGGCGTGCCCTGCTCGTTTCAGGTCGCCTGGCGTGGCTGGATTCGAACTAGCCGACCTGGAGCGTTCTCATAGGAAGACGGCAGAGCAGAGACTGCTGGGCGACATCAGAACCAGGCAAAATGAATACAATGAGTTGGCTGAGAGCGAGGTCACACACTTAGGCAGGTACGCAATGGCGCGTATTCACAGCAAAGGCTAACAACCGGACGCCACTCTGTCATCCCTCATTCGACCTAGCTGCAAGGACAGCGAAGTGCTAACTATTAGGAACATACAGGGTATGCCTCTTCATGGGACTGACCAGGTGGCGGATCCGTTCGCAGTTACTATTCTGATCTTTATTCCTCCCGTATTACTCACGATGAGTAGCCTACAACTGATTATCTACCATGAAGTGGCTGACGGTGGCGCATAGGTAGTGGATCATGGTGCCACTCTGCTCCTCAGAAATAGTTGCCGTACTGAAAGGTGTGACAGGCGAGAAGGCACTGGTCACAGATGAGTACCAAGACAGACTCATGCTACTTCTGGTCAGCCTCTTTGAAGAGATGGTGAGGGATGGATATAAGCCCTCAACGATGCGTAAAACACTATTAGTCACCTTTCCCAAGATGGGCAAGCCAGCTGATCACTGTTCATCCTATCAGCCTTTGTCGCGCTTAAATACAGACACAAAAGTTTTGGCTAACCGCTTAGCACCTTTGCTCCTAGGCATAATGGGTCCTGAGCAGTCTGGCTTTATACCTGGCCAGTCTCTCTTATGCAATCTTCTTACCCTCTTTGGTGCGATCTCCCGCATTGATCCTTAAGTGTGCGCCACAGCGTTTTATTTATTTATTTATTTCTAGTACAAAGAAAGCATTATTGGACTTGTAACTAAGCTGTTCCAGAAGAACTGCTGTACCGCTTGAAAGACTTAGATGGACTGCTGATCTGGAATGCCTGCTTTTTTATTAGTTGCCCTGCCGCCTGCTGCTCTCCGACTCTGCTGAAGGAGAGCTGGACTCTGCATTCTTTGAAGTGATCTCCAAGGACATGGTGGCTTGCCTATTGCTTGAGCCTCAGGGATATCAAAGTCTTTACCCCTGCTCCTGTACCTGGCTCACTGGAAGTGGCTCAGATACTTGCAACACTGATTTTGATGCATCTCCTGCCTGCGTGTAGCAGAATCAGCGCATCAACCCTGTTGCGGGAGTAAAATCAGCGTATCACCTCTGAACCAGCGCTTTGCCTCCATAGATCGACACATTGTAGAGTGTATCTTTGCCGCGTGGTGAGATCGACTCATCCCCTTGATCGGGTGGCAGAATCCGGCACATCGTTTGACGCCTCTCAACTCCGGCACCCATCTTCGGAACTGACTAATCACCATGAAGAATATCAATGTATCCTTCTCCTGCAGGACTCTACATCCAGGCATCTACTTGTCTGCAACCGGGACGGGTTCTTTGTTCACCTGGGGCGTGAACGGGACCTGTAGCGGGTGGGTGCACCATCGCAGTCGGTACGAACTTTGACGTTACCCCGGTCCATCACAACCTAAAGTAAACTTTTTTAGTGCTACTTGCATCTATGCGCTTTTCTACATGTATGCCTTTAAAATTCCATATCTCAACTTCTATACATTGGAATTTTGTCTTTTTTGGTCCTGTTTTGTTTATAATATAATCTATTTTTGTAAACCTGTGTGGAGTCTTTTGTGGTGTATTAATTTTGTTACTGTGTATGCGTGTTACACAAATACTTTACACATTGCCTCTGTAGATAAGCATGACTGCTCTGTGCCAGCTACCAGTGGGTGAGCACAGGTTATTTTTTAGTGTGTACTTACCTTCTCCAATATTTGATCTTTCATAGATTAAATGCTTGTATCTTTCGCGTTGTCGGGTGGGAGCCCCACAGTAATTATGACTAGCAGTGTAAAAGTCTTTCATCTAGGCCTATTATAGCTGCTTTTACTTATAGGATTAAGTAGCAATCCCCATCGTTTGGTACATGACCAAAGTCTGACCCGTCAGAGTAGAGCTTGCACCCTTCCGTCCTGTGCAGTGGCTTCACACCTCAGATTTCTTACCACATAATGTGGAAAGGAAGTCTCCCTGAGCTCTTGCTCAATTTTTTCCTCGCATATACTATCTTTGGACAGTGACCTTCAGGTGACCGCTTTTCATTTTATTTTACCTTTCATCCTCTAACACGACACATTCTGCCACCATGTCAGAGTGGTCAAAGAAGGGGTAATTTTGATCATGTAAGACTTGTGGGAAGATGAGGCTCTTCTCTGTGAACCCTCATAAAGAGTGCTTATACTGCCTGAAACCCCACTACAAGCCCAGAGACTGCACCTATTGTAAAAAAAGATCCGCTAAGTCCATAAAAGATCGAGAGGCAAGGCTTTTATTATATCTCCAAAAGAAAAATGATTTAAAAACTCCAGACTCTGAAGATGGCAAACCCTGCCGGAAGGCTTAGTTATCTCAGAAATTAGATCAATAAAAAAAATGCAGCTGAGCTACCAAAAAAGATCCTAAAAAAGTTGGAAACCTAGAAGCCAATCACAGAAAAGATTCTTTCTCCAAAACCTCAGGAGGAAAAGGGTCAAAAGGTGTCTGCTTCCGAACCATTGACACATTTTAAAAATACTGTAGCCTCCGCAGATGTCAGAGAAACTGCCTAAGTAAAATCGGACAAATCGATGACCAAATTATTGATGAAATCAATTATGAAGATGAGCACACTGCAATTCGCCTTGTCACGAAAAAGCTCCATTGCAGAGAGAACCAGCAAATCATTCCTGGAAATGATGTTGTCATGCATCCCTCTTATACAGAACTGCAGGTTGTACATAAGACCGCTGCAGGAACTAGACAGGCAATAGAAGCAGGACTAGGGCTTGATTGACAACAATGTCCTGATCATGCCGGAAATGTTGTCAAGAATGTGATGGTGGACGAAAAATTGAAACATCGCAAAAGAGTCCACATTCATTCTCAGGACTCAAAATTACATCATCCCAACGGATCCCTCCATGGAGGGATGGGGAGCACATCTCCAAGATCTGAAGGTCAGTAGAAAAAGGTCACCAAAAGAAATAGTCATATCAGCCTTCTGGAACTGAAAGCAGTGGTGTTGAGCCTCAAAGCTTTCCTACCAAGGTTACAGAGGTCAGAAGTCTTAATATCAAAAATACGACCACAATGTTTTACCTAAACAAGTAGGGCGGTACGAGATCACACACTCTATACAAGTAAGAACAACAAATAGGGGCCTTTTGCCTACAAAACAAGATTTCCCTGTAGGCGTAACATGTTCAGGGCACAGAAAAGCAATGGGCGGACTTTTAAGCAGGTCTGTAAAGGAATGCAACAAGTGGACGTTGTCAACCAACCAACTCAACAAGATCTTCAGCAGATAGGGAAACTTCCCCCATAGACTTCTTTGCAACTCTAAAAACAAAAAAGGCCTTCAATATGCAAGCAGGTTAACACACAAGGAATCATGGGGTACCGCACTTCAAATGTCTTGGGAAGGCATTTTTGCTGATGAAAATACATTGAAGGTAAAAACGACAAAAATAAGTGGCACACAGCTGTAAAAGAAGGATTCAAGCATTGAATGGGTGGGAAGGAAGAATGGATGGAAGATGATAGTAAATTGATGACAAAAAAAAAACCAACAACAGTACACTTCAAAAAAGGCAGATTCATCCTGCTTACCAACCCTAGGTTTATAACAAAAGTATCTTTTGAATTTCACCTAAATGAACTAATTGTCCTGAATATCATAAGTTGCCTTAAATTTTACTTGAAACACTCCAAGTCCCTCAGAAAATCAAACCATCTTCTGGCTGCTTTTGCGCCCCCAACAAAAGACCAATTCGTTTCAAAAGCAACTATAGGACAATTCGTATCCACAGCTATCACTTAGTCACGAAAAAGCAGGAAGGCCGCTGGCATCCAGAGTGCACGCCCACTCTACCTGAAGTTTGTTCGTTCGCAGGAGTACCACTGTTGGGCATTTGCAGTGTGGCTACATGGCATAACATGGACATGTTTACAAAACATTATTGTCTGGTTGGTGTTAATTACAAGGATGCAGTGCTTCAAACCCTTTTTCAACAAGGTAATCTCATTGGTATTTATTGCTAATATTTATTATTCTCAACACTATGTATGCATAAACACTTATGTATATTACCCGCCTCAGCCTACAGCTACATTGAAGCCTTAATGTCCATATTTTAATGATATAATAATAATATATAATATAATAATAATATACTGCTCCCTATTTAGATGCAAGCATGTGAATCTATGAAAGGTTAAATACTGGAGAAAAAACAAGTTACTTACCTGTACACTGTGGTTCTCCAGTATTGATATCTTTTGTGGATTCACTTGCGACCCACTCGCCTCCCATTCAGTCGCTCACCTCATTGGCGTTTCTACCTTGTAGCATTGGTAACTTTACCTCTCATGCTTAAAAATCTGAGGCGTACTCTGGGACTGCCCACGCATACAACATTACTGGAGACAAATACTACGCACTGTGTCTCAGACTCTGGAGACCTCACTTCTCCCAGAACCGAGGCTATGTCTTTTAAATGTGTGGGGACCGACTGACCTGTCCAGATGCGGCCAACTCTGGGTCACATTAGGCATGATAGTGGCTAAGAGAGATATTGCCCAGCGTTGGGGGGCGGCAGAACTACCAACTAAGTCGCAGTGGTGTATGAATATGGACAAGATGATGGTGACAGAGAGGGCGGTCTACTTGAGCCGCGCATGCCCTGGAAAGTGGAATAAGATATGGTCCCCATGGAATGTGTACCACGGTGAAATTTGTGACCCTCTGCCAGAGGACGGTCAGTTGGAGTCGGATGATGAGGGGGGGCAGGTTGAGAGGTAGAGGGAGAGTAGGGACGTTATACAATTACACGTAGATGTAGGGATGTCGCAACCTTTCAATTTGGCCTGAACCCCTGACAACACATAGCAGCACGTACTGTCATGGGACCTTTCATACGGCTAAACTGCACTACTATTTCTAGATGACCGCATTGTGATTTCCTGATTGTTATTTCTGTTAATTTCATTAAAAAAAAAAAAACCTTAACTGACTTGCAACATGATACTGATTGTATACCTTTCACCCGACCGTATGAACAACCTTTTGTACTTAGCAGCATGACTACAACATAGACTTAATATATACATGACTTCCAATGCTCCTTTATTAGCGGCCGGCCCTTTGGGTTGTAGGCAAACTGCTGTGTAAATCTGTGAAGGTATAATAAAGGTTTTGAAAGAAAAAAAAAATCTGAGGCGTGAAGCCACTGCACAAGAGGGAAGGGTGAAAGCTTTGCTCTGATTGGTCAGACTTTGGTCATGTACAAAACGATGTGCATTCCTACTCAAACATATAGGAAAGTGGAATTATAATAGACCTAGATAAAAGAATTTTACACTACTAGTTATAATTACCGTGGGACTCCCACCTCGAAGACCGGTAACTGCAAGCATGTGAATATATGAAAGATATCCATATTGGAGAACCACAATGTATAGGTAAGTAACTTGTTTCTTGCCCTGACTAGCTTGGTGGTTCCTTCATGGCCTGGGTGCATATCTGAGCCAACCAGGAATCTCATTTTTAACACAAGGGTTTTACCCTTGTTGGTGGGCAAAGGGTTAAATGACGTTGAATGTGTAACAACATATATCGTAATGATTCAGTCAAATGAATGTTTCAACTAGGGATACATGTGTGAATACATTTTGGTAAGTTGGAGTACTCCTTTAAATCTGCCGCTTGTAAAGTACTTGCGACATTGTTTGAGTCTCTGAACTTTACAAGCTGTAGTTTCTGAAATTAGTCCGCTAGATTGTAGATTCCTGCTCTAAGAGTTTTTTTTAATCCTTTAACCAGGTTTTAATATATTGTGAACTTTAAGACTTTTGATATTTCTAATGCCAGACCGTTCTATGTTTACATTTTTATTCTCCTCAACAGATAACTGTCCTATGATGCATATACCTGGATTTACATTCCCTGTGAAGGAATATCTTTTGGAAGACGTCATTGAAATGTTGAGGTAGGTTACGTTGTTACTCGACTTAAAGGTTTGTACCATACATGTAATAATATCCAGATAACCAGACTGCTCAACTCATCTGCAATGGCTTTCAGTATTTATATCAAAACATTGCAAGCCATCCAGATAGTAGGAGATACTTACCTTGTCTTCAGGATTATAGCACTGGAACAACCAAATTACAGTGTTATGGGGCATTCCAAGTAGGCAATTGACTGCAGTTCTTATAATTTGTAAAATAATAAGTGCCAGGGCCCAAACTTTTTCTGAGATGCCTTCAGCACTATAGAATGTCCGAGGTGCCGAATACTAAGTCAGCATAGTCCAAATTCTCCTTCATGTCTCTTTATTCCACAAGCAGTCACTGCCTTCATTTTCTCACTCTTACAAGTTCTTGTTCATTCCTGCTTTTTTGTCATTGTTTTCCATCTTTCTCTTTCTTATCCCTTCCCCCTTTTGTGTTTTATTCTCTCACTTGCTCTCGGTCAGAGTCTGATGATACACTGCCAGTGGACTACAACTACAATCTTTGCCTCAAATTAAGCTAAACTAATAAACCCTGTATCTATAGTATTTGTTTATTTATTTTCACACAACCTCTGGTCTTTTAATGCTTGCTTGGCTTTAGACACAGTAGCTAGATTCACATTTGGTGCTAGAGATGCCGCCTCTGCTATTAGCTTAGCCATTGAGCTCAGCTAGTTTATTTAATAGGCATTTACAAGTTCTTACTTCAAAGGAAGGTGGGAAGAGAAAGTAGCATTTCTGCCCATCCAGACAAGTGGGTTAGAATAGCCTTCGACTGTAATGTAGTGTATTGAAATCGCTTTTCAATATACTACATTTTAGTCAATAGCCAGAAAGCCGAATTTACTGAAGAAAGCCTCAGAAGATCTTGAGCTGACTTGTGACACCAAGTATGCAGCCACATTCTGGAGGGTATTCACAAACAACACAGAGGATTTTCATTTAAAGTCTGTCCTACATAACACTATTTAAGCTGCTAAATAGCGCTCACTTGTTTGCTTTATAGTAATTTACCATGTATGATAGACCCAAAGCAGCCCTCATGCTCTCAAGATCTGGGCTTACCTTTCACATTTGTGCAGTTAAAGGTTAAGCTATCTCTATAAAATCCAGGACATTATGACGTTCTAATAGATTTATATAAATGTGCTCCGATGCTAAAGGTCCCTTTGTTAAAAATCATAAGAGTAGGTTATATAACTACCTCTCTGGTATATTTTTTGATCAAATTTGGTTTTATTGGCAACAGCATAGTACATTACAGTGATAGGACATAAGCAATCCACCATCTCTTGCGAGCTCCACTCAGGGCTCCCGGGAGAGAGCCCCAAGATCGGCCGGCCTCGGGCCCTGTGTCCATGTGTGCAGTGAAAGCCATTTTCAAGTAACAGGATACCCCAACTGACCCCACTCCCCACCCCCTCCCAACTCAACAACCGTGGTGCCCATCCCACCCGTCCCCCCCCCCCCCTGCCCCCCCCCCCGGTGTGTTCTGCCAAGGCCTTCAGGTATATTTTAACTTCAGGATTCCTTTTTTCAGACCCTGACAAACTCACAAACAAAACAAAAACAGGAGGTCAGTCGAAAACCCTTGATGCCACTTACATAAAGTAGCAAAAGCGGTCCATGGATTAAAAAAAAATACCCTAGGATGGACAGCAGTAAGGAACCCCCGCTTCTTCTGATAAATGACATTAAAGAATTGAAAATAAAATGGAACCAGGGTATAAAATCAAGTAAAAAAAATAAAATGAAGTGAAATCCATCTTGGCCCATATATCTGGAAAGAGGAAGCGCAATAAAATTGGGATTGATTTGAGTTTCACCAAAAGGTGGGGTAAGGGAGCACCACATGCAGCTAGAGAAAGAAGTCAAATACCAAATGGGATTCGACAAGGATTCCGCAGGTTAGTCATCAATGCTAAATCAGACTGTGATAATGTGAGGAAGTACAAAGACTGGGAAGAAGAGGTGAACAGCTGTGGGGGTGAACCGTATAACATCCACAACATTCATTATAGTACTGATGGCGTGGTGGGATCTTTGTATCTGAGTCTTCGGGTGTAATCATTAAGGGCCATTGTACGTTGCTATTTAGCATTTCTTAACTAACAGAATCGCTATTTCAGGCTTTTAAGAAATGCTAAATAGCCTTTTGGCATGTACAGAGGTGAAAATGCAGTAACAAAATGCAATTTCTACCCAGTAGAAATTTTATTTTACAATTCCCAAAATAAGATATTGCAAATAGGGATATCCTAATTGCGGTTTCTAAGTGCATGTAAAAAGCATTTCCTAAATGCTAAATGTGCATTTAGGAAATGCTATTATCATTGATTCCAAGTCAATGGTAACCATGTGCAAAATAGGAGAAGGCACACAAAAGTGCTGCTTTGGTAGTGCCATAGAACGCTCACTCGCTCCTAGAGCATTTGAGCACTTTACATAGGCACCACTTTTTTGTGGGAATTCAAGGAAGGCCTTAGGCTCCAAGGCACCCACTGGTTTTGCATTTCCAAAATTGCATTTTCCTAACTAGCGATTTCCTAATAGCAATTGGGACTATTGGAATCGCTACTAGTAAATCGCAATTTTTATGCATTATATTTTGCATTCGTTATTTAGGAAATTCAAACTGGAAGTTTTGTACGTATGGTCCTAAATAACTGGTTGTATGAACCTTTGTTTGTCAACAAGGAGAAATTAAAAGGAGCAATCTTAAACACAAAATTTGGTGATCTTCCTCAAATGAACCTATTTTTGCAGGAACTTTCTTCAAAACCGGGTTGGTTATTTGTTTCACCTACAACTTGGATCTTCTTTCTTGAGAGGGGTAGGTCTGGGACTTCCGCTATTATTCCAGTGGAATGGGTAGCGCCTGTGTCGATGAGAAAGCACTTGGTGGCCATTTACCTCCCTTTATACAAATGGTCTACTCTGGTCTACCTCCAAGACTGCACCAATTACGCAGTCTTTCTCCCCTCTCAGGGAACGTCATTGTGAATTGTCGGATTCAAAGCTCTCGTTTCCAACATGTGGTACTGTTGAAATGGGTTCTGTTATTGGAACAGATTTGAATTTACTATTGGTACTTGATTCATATTAAACCTTGGGTTACCCATGTTATGTGGGGTCATTGTACCTTGAGGTGTACCCAACATAGTATTTTGTGACAGCTATGGTGTCTGGATTTACTGAATTGGAACATTTTAAATCTGGATTTGATTGACACCTTGCCACTTACTCAATCAGGATGTTGTCTACCTCCAGATTTTCTTACAATACAGACAGGGAGTCTACTTTTTTAACTTTGCAAGATCTATCCCTGAATTTGGAGCAGTCGGAACGACTCTTCCTCTTCTTTGCAAATTGCCAACTGTCCTCCATTCTGAAAACCAACACCCTGCAATCCACCAACATTTATTACATGCGACTGATTTTGAAAACCTTTCTGAGATGGCTTTGTTTGCGTCAACATAAATTTTCCTTTAAACCTTTTCTGCTTCATCTCTTGTTAATCACCACAGTATGTTGCCTACCTCCAGGATCTAATTTGGGCCATTGTCTGCCAACAAATCGCATTCTGTTGTATGTACATACTTATTTCTGGTCTCAACCCAAGAACGAACTGCAATCCCAATGATTGAATAGCTCCCATTTCGGGATTCTCTTGTCATGTGCTGCTTGAACACCTGTAACGATTGTTTATAATATGAATGCACCGACTCTTTAGCTCCCGGTGTAGTTCTTTTGATCTTTAACCAATCAATGTCCCTTGCTGGAACGTTATCCTTCAAAAAGGAAATGACCTCATCATACTTTGCCTTTACAATAAGGGAAGGTTCACGGGTAGGTACATCTTTTGGGGGCTCTGTACGTGGCTACTGCACTGCTATCTTACATTCAGCCCATAAATTATTCTGTACCTCAATATCAGTGAAAGTGTTCAGATCTGTCCACAAAACCTTTGACATTTTCACAAGCTGTCAGCCTGTGTACACCAATGGGCAGGATTCTATTTCAAATTTAGGAAGTTGTTTGTGAATGTTGCAAGATCACCTCTGCTCCATGGTACATGAACATACCCTCCACCTGGTATCTCTCTCATAAGGAAAGTTAGAGCCTCATCTTCATTTGGAGGTATTTGTGGTAGCTTACCATTAACCTCTCTAGTATTTGATTGTTCCCTTTTTCTTCTCTTGCTTCTTTGCCCTCTTGCTCCCTAATCTGTCAAAATCACTCCATTTCCAAATGCATTTCACCAGTTCAGCAATGTGCAATCTCAATCCTGAAGATTGCATGGTCACAATTGTTTCACCCTATATCTGTTCTCTAAAACATTTCTGTAAAGGTATACTCTTAAAGAGATATTCCTCATATTTATCTGCTAAGTTTGTTAATTTATTGTGTGTGGCAGCTGCACATCTTGTGATTTCCTGACTTTGTTTTTTCAGCTCGTTTTCCTGATATTGATTCAAATGTGAAATATCTAAACATCCCCTAATAATCTCTTCCAATTCCACCTTCAAGTTTGGTACATCTAGATGGCCTGCCCTTTCTTGCATAGTAGATGGTCTCTCTGTATTTATTTTCAGGAGTTTTCTCAACAAATGGGGGAAAGATTCCATTGCCGAAGAGCCCCTATAGAATTGGGTTTGTAACAACAATCCTTCTCCCTTCTCTTAATGATTGAACATTCTGAAGTGGGATCCAGGCAACAATCTGAGAGTATTGCGACGTCTGGATAAACCCTGTTGCAGCTCATTTTCCTGCTGCTCCTGGATCATCATGATTCAGAGCAGTATTGATTGATGCAGTTGCAACAGCAATTGCTAATGTCTGAGCTGATACGACTTGTGAAACTGGAGCAGGAACAGTCACAATAGAAGCTGTAACACCTGGAACAATTGCAGTAGTGCCTGCTTCAGCAAGTGCAGCTGTGATCAAGAGTTTTGGAGGTGGTCCCCCAATTTGAATTACATTTGGGTCAACAGAAGGTGTAGCCACTGTACACTTGTGGGTGTAGCACTTTATGAAACAGATGATGGGGCCACATATGGTGGTGGACGTGAGGACAACAAATCATCTAATGTCATCCCCTGAATCGCTATCAGTATCAGTTTTCCTTGCAGACTCCTCATTTTAATTTCCCTGCTTTTGATTCTTGTCAGGTTTTTCTGTCATTATTGCTGGGAATATTCTAGCTCTCCCAACTACACATTTGCTCCATCTCTGTTGTTCTTAATCTCATTTATCATTGATGTGAATAGACATTGTCCCTTTGCTCTATTCTCGCATCTTTATTTCTCTTTCGTATAAGCTACTCTCTCCCACACATTTAATGCTTCATACTGTGTAGGTCTAGGAGACCGCTTCATTTAATATAGTTTTTCCCTTAAAAGTTAAATAATCTTTCAATCGAAAATACTCTATTGTGGAAATCTTTTAATGCTCCTTCTTTTTCTGTAATCTTGTGCCATTGATGAAGCCACAAACACGTATGAAACCTCACATTTGTCACCTGGTGTACCTTCTGGTGGACCCTCTTTGCCCTCATGAATAGAGACTTGCAGATCACTTCTCATTAAGCATTAAAGAATTTCATGGTTAGTTATTCAACAATATGTGAGCAAATATAGATTCTATTACATTCAGTGTTTTTGTTCAATTTACAGTTGCATACAAATAAATGCTCTCTTCCAATTGCAACACAGTCTTCTTTTTCGTGAGCCTATGACAGTACAGCACCTGATGATTCACCAGGGTGGCACTTTGCACTAAATTACCTATCCCAGCGTGGCACACTTCTGACGTAATTCTAACTCCTCGCGGCACATCATTCTCCTTCACAGGTTTCTCGTACACAAATTCTACAACTTTAAGCAAGCACACTAAACACACAACTCTTGTCTGCTCCTCTAAAGAGTGCAAAGTAGTACATTGACAAAAGAAACAATCGAGAATAATGTCTACCGACTTCCTCCCATATGCCCACAGATGAATTCTTGGCCAGGGGGGGAATCACCGTGACTGATACAGTTTCCCTTTTGTGCACAAGGGTTCCACTAACACCAGTCACTATTAGTATGATCACAACAATTTTTTAAAGTCCCTTTCTTAAGTGTGAGGTCGATGGTACCTCCTGAACTAACACCACAAAACCTCAGCATACAAGTAATATCACAATGTTTCTTTATTTAGCTATCTAAACTTCTCGTATCCCGGGTTCTTGGAGTACTCCAAGTCCGATATCCGCTTCAACTGTTCAACATCAATTGCATAAGCACAACTAATCCACAGACTTTTACCAGAACACAAAATGCATAACTTCAACCCAATATCGTAAGCTTAACACAGACAAATGTGACGCACAGCCCTCCACTACTGCATCCACTTTTAGAACTGCGACCTCCTTCAATATTCAAGTTTGGGCTTTAGATTTAAGGGTCATCAGCAATTCTAAACTTGGACAATTTATTTCACCTCTGTCATCTCCTGTGACATAAACGGTACTCCTGCTACCACTTGATGGCGCGGGGATCTTTCTATCTCTGTCATCGGTTGTAGTCATTAAATAACGTCTGGTAGTATATGTAGGAAAGTGCCACTTTTTGCATGGTTATCCCCACTTTTTCCCTAACATCTGATGCAACCTGACTTGATGTGCTCTGGGTCCCTGCCAATTTGGTTCCCAGGGCCTGTGTTCTTTCCCAAACCTGTAACTTTGTACCCAGAGTTGGCACATCTCTGGCCACAGGTAAGCGCCTTGTAAAAGGTACCATGGCTTCCAGGGGCACTGTAACCAGGGAAGGCCTCTAAGGGCTGTAGCTCCTATTGTGCCACCCTTAGAGACCCTGTACATTAACACCCACACCCTGCCATTGCAGGCTTCGTGTTTTGGTTCAGAGAAAAGTGAAGAGTCAGCATGGCACACATCCCTGTGTGCCATGCTGGCAACCCACTGCCTGTAGCCTAGGCTCACCCCTCTAGCACGGTGCACAGAGCCCTCAGTTGAGGATACAGTGGCATCAGCCTTGTACCCCTACCGGGTCTAAGTCCATTCTTAAACATTGTAAGTGTAGTAAAGCCATAAGGAGTATATAGTTTGGGAGTCGGTCATTATGAACTCCAAAGCTTCATAATGGCTTTACTAAAACCTGTGTAGATTGGTAGCAAACGTCTCAGCACATTAAAACCACACTGATGCCAGTGTGGGATTTAAAGTACAATGCACCCAGAGGGCATCTTAGAGAAGCCCCCTGAACAACGACCAGCCTTGGTGTAGCTCCTGAATTGCTACTTGCCATGTGCCACTGAAAGGGTTTCCTTAGGACAGTTTTGTAAAATATGAAAACCATAGACTCTAAAGGCTAAATTCAATCCAGATCTCACTCATTCAACTAAACTTCATGCATATGCGAGAAGTATAACCATATATCCCAGATAGACAATCTAGACAACGTTATTTGTAAAAAAGTACAAATCTATTTATTGATTAAAAGAAAAAAGGCTCATAAGCTACCCAATCTTAAAAATGTAGACCTAATCCATGGCACTGCGATTCACCTAACATCTATGGTAAGTTCGGATATCACAGATACATTCTATACATATATATAAAAACACCAAGCAAGTTAAAAAGAGATTACATATAATAGACAAAAACAATGCAATTTAAGTAGCACACATCCGTGATTGTACAATTTCTCAGGCTGAAACCCGGTACTTTTCTATTTACTAGGTACTCATTGGCCCCAGCCTCTTCACGGACTGTGTTGTTCTCAATAGGGCCTCAACACATTTCGATGGATATCTTATAACACCATCTTTATCAAGACTAGAATTGTGACTCTCATTTTAAATAGATTTATACTGGAACAGTTAAAAACACATCTCGATAGTATTGAATGCCATAGTGGCATCAAGTGATAGCAATATCGCTTCCTCCTCTAGAGTGCCTAGCTGCCCCATTACCTCATGTACACGCCGAAGATTTCTAGCCGTATTTCTTACGGGCATAAATCCTGACTGATCTAGGTGGATTAAATCATTAAGATACAGGACTAAACGATTGGCTAGGAGTTTGGCCAGAATTTTCGCTTTCACTGTAAGCAACGATATAAGGCAGTACGAATTGCACTCTTCCGCTGGCTTACCAGACTAATGAATAACTACAATGGCAGCGTTACGGATATCATCTGGTGGCAGCCCTGAGTCATAGCATTCATTATATAAGTTTAACAAGTGGGGCGCTAGCTTCATAGCCATTGGTTTAAGAAGCTCAATGGTTATTCCGTTTGGACCCATCGCTTTACCTGTATCCGGATCTGCTTAGTTCTAAAAAATAAAACATAAGTATACCTTTTTTTATACTTACCTAATAGCCTGGATTCAGTTTCTGAGTGTGTTCCATCTGTCTTGAACGGTTCCGTCATGAGCGTCGGTTGGCCTGTGCTCATGACGGAACCGTTCCGTCATGAGCCCTTTGGCTCATTAGCACGTTCAGCACAGCAAAGGAATCTGCGCCGCGCTGATGTGGTTAATATAGACATAATACAATGAGTGTGTTTCATAAAGGAATTTCCCTAATCTAAATGAAAGATTAGAATGGCAATTTAAGCTGGAGTAAAGGTGTTGGTTCAGAAACCTAAAAAAGGGTTCTGATGAGAGAATAAGGAGCATGAAGCTTTCACATTTAAGCAAAAAACAATTCAAGCTGGAAGGTATTCTCAGCAATAATTCAACAGACTTCTTTTGAAAAGGAAAAGAACTATAAGGGAAATCTCTCCTCAAGAGAAGTAATCCTACGGATTCCAATAAATTATTTCGAAATGCTCTTGTGTGCTAGAAGCCAGAGTTCTGAGAGTATAAAGCTACCCTAAGTCAAGTTGAAACATCTGATACATTCCTGTTCTCTGTGTCCAATCGGATTTCAGAAAATCTGGGAGCTGGTAAACTCTCTAGTTTCTCACGTCTTCACAATAGACCACAATAGACCACAGATTGAAGTCCTTGAAAAGCTACTTCATCCGCATTTTGCGGTTCAGACAGTTCTTCCCTTGACTCATATTTCCTGCCATCTCCCCGCCGACGAGTGAGAACCTCACTATCAGTTGTCTAATACAGAACAAATGCCTATTCACTAAGAGAAGGCTTCTGGAAAGTTATAGCTTCTGCAGCGGGAGAGAAAAACATCTTGTGCAAAACAACAGTTCAACATGAAAAACAGGCCTTTCAATGCTAATGTATAAATTTCTGTTAGTATGGCATCACTAGTTAGGCTAACGTAAATCAGTTAAATGTTATTTTACTTGTATGCTTGCAATGCCTAAATCGGACTACCCACTACAAAAATTGCATGTATTATATGTGTATTCTTTTGCATAGGGTTTTGCACTTTTCATTGTAATGCTTTTTTATTTTTTTTATTTTACAATATAAGGACATTTGCTCTAGCAGTAGCCTGACAAAAGGCAAGGCTACCCTTTGGATGTCTCAATAGGGCAATAAAGCAATATGTACATCCCTTTCTCAGCAACTGGCTGGAACATATTGTAAGTTACAAGAAATCTGATGTTGGTAAATATTTAGAATATATTTCCAACAGAAATCCGAAGCACTTAAGAAAAAGTATTTTAACTGGTTTACTAAAGACCCAGGTGAAGGAGTAGTTAAAAGAAAGCAACATCATTGAACAAGTAGTTGAAACAAAAAAATCACAAAATAGGCTACTAACACCAATAAGTACTTAATTATGGGATGTGGCAAACTGTCCTCATCACATACATAAGTAAATACAAGTAGTGACAAGAAGATTAACATAATAGAAGATCGTAGTGACTGAGACAATTCATTGGCAAGAACACTAGATGGCCAGTCCTATGTTACACAAAAGAGAAAAAAACTGAGCAGTGTGGAAAGCCAAAAAGCCCACTACAAATATGTTTCTAAAAAACACAAGATAATAATGCATGGCAGGCCAGACATGCAAAAAAAAACTGGCCAGCCAATGCTTGTAAATAACCAATTCAAAATCCATTTAGTGAATAATCCAAAAACCAAAGATCAAAGGGCTGCTGAACTTCTGTCCTTCTAAAAGAGCATGGAGGACCAAACAATTTCAAATCATGGCAAGATAAAAGATCTTGGAAAACAAAGCACGCCTGACTAGACTTAAATAGATTTGACTCAGTGACATAGCTGTACTCTCCTGCAATATAGTGGGAATAAAGGCATAAATTGGAGCGGCTGACCTAAAAATCTCTCAAAACTAAAGCTATTGGCCAAAACCAAATCTAATATTTCTGACCGCAACTCCTACAAGTGACCTGCAACAAACCGAGCACCGTAAAATGATTCTGGTGGACTTTAAAAAACGTGACGTATGCTCTATTAGTGGAAACATTTTTTTTAAATGCCACAGTAACAGACTAATGGAAGATGAGGGTGAGCTAAAAGTCCTTTAAAGTATACTGCACTCCACCTAAACTTGAGTTTGGGAAGACTACCTTAAAAAACCTCTTTTTTTGTGGTGTTAAGGACCTCATTAAGTCAAAAGATTTAGTATTTTAGAACCTTGCTTCCTACCGTAGACATCCTCCACATTCAAAATACATCTCTAAGAACCTCAGGCTGTACTAAACCTAAGACCTGCTCACCTAAAGTAATTATCCGCAGAGTCTTAAACGCTAAGAATGGGGCCTGCCAGAGCAGTAGAGGATGAACAATAATAACAGAAAAGGAGGGCTTGGACCTTCTCTGTTTTCTGACTCTGCTTCCACACAGTTAATCTGAAGGGTCAAGAATTATTAAAGATGAGGCATTAGACAAATGTGGTTTGAAATGCAGCCCATTTTCTATTGACAAAGAACCCTTCGAAAATATCATGGGCACAAGGCAGAGTCTGATTGATTATATTTTGAAACCTGGACAAATTGATAGTGGCTATTTGCTTAGAAAGCGATAATGATGTGGTTACTGTCTCATATAAGAAGAGGTCTTCTGTATTACAAGGAAGTGTAGAACTGAACTGGAGGTTTGAGTTTAGACCTCTGGGGAATGAAAGGAAGGTGGTAATTAAGATGGCTACAAGAAATCTGAGATTGCATACAAGAGAGGACGGAGGATCCAGACCTGACCTAACTAGTTATAGTTGTAGGCCTTAAAGGGTCAAAACCATGGCATCCAAAAATCCCGGGCAAGAGCTGTGAAAGAGCCTATGCACTGGTAGTACAATATAGAATGCAACCTCATTAAACCACAACTCAAGGGCAGGTCAGACTGGCTCCACAAGACATAAATAGTGGAATGAAAGGCTAATTATAAGAATTGCTTCATGAAATGAGGACTCAAAGTGACGATAGTTCATAGAAACAGCTAGGAGCAAAGACATTATAAGGTTTTGGCTCATGATCGCAAAAGACAAAGCAAACTATCATTATAAAATAGATGCAAACATACCAGCAGGTCGATGGGTCAAATATGATATAGACCTCTTTCACCCACAAAAACAGCTCCTTGCTGGCAGAAGAATCACAGGAACAGTGGTAATTTGTTACTTCATAGAGCAATGTGCAGAGGACTAGTTGACCTTTTTTTAACTTCAGAATAGTGATTAATATATTGGCCAATAACGTAACTCCAGGACCCCAAGATCATTCCACCTGTATATTTTAATCCGTTATCAGAATGGGAGTTTCCAAACTTGAGACACGTACCATACCTGAAATATTACCAAGTATGTGGTACTAAAGGGGAGAAATACAATGCACGTTTTTTTCCAATCATTCTTTTCGGCATTGATCATAAAATACACGCCAAACACATCTTTTTCAATGTACAGCCCTGCATCAATCAACCAGGGGTTTTAAAGTGCATTACTCAATTTCAATTTCAAAAACTTTATTCGACAGCAGTCATAAAAGCAATTTTACATTCTTCACTACACAAAAGATACTACAAAAATATTAAAAATAATCGTCTTTTTAAGAACAAATTAAACAAGGTGCTGTCATTTACAAAGTTACTACATAAAATCGTGTCAGTTAATCATGTTGATAATTCATTAGACAGTGTCTAACTGTTGAAAAGTGCTGGTGCGTATAATCCATGACCAACCTAGGAATTTGGCGGCGGCAATCGCCAAATAAGGTGTACAGTCTGTTTCCAGTATTCTTAATGCCTCTGCACATCTACGTGTTCCTAGATTTAAACACACTGGTTTTAACCATTTTCGTCGTGGGTTGGCATATAAGGGACAGACAAACAATATATGGGCCACATTCTCTATTAGGTCATTACAGTGAGGGCATTTATCATCTAGGTTTATCGACCATTTGCAGGTGAACGCCATGATAGGAAGTGTCCCAATTCTAAACTGAAAGTACAGTTTTCTATCAAGCGGTCTATCAATGATATCCCAATAAGACTCACATGATGGTACAGATTTAAAGTTTAGGAAACGACCTGTTAGATTTGAATTTGAGCCTGTACATTGGGTTGACAACCATATCATTTCCCAGTACATATTCTTTATTGTGGTCTTTGATGGGAAACTTTCAGCATTGGAAGAATTCCACAAATGGTCTAATCCCAACTTGCTAAGCAACTCTCTTATTTATTTTAGCCACTGGATTGAATGAAAGCGCTCTGCCCTTATGATATCCTTTAAGGCATTTGCAAAATGAACAAGTTCTGGTGTGGTCATAAGTCGTCTCCAGAATAGTAGCGGGCATAAACGAGCCGAGTCATTGATGTTTTTCCTGCCCAGATCATAGGCCAGTGCTACGGTTGGAGTACTCTGGGGAACCCCTATCAAACGGCGGAAAAAGCTGTTTTCCGCTGCTGTTAATTGTTTCAGATTGGAGAAACCCCAGAGTTCAGAACCGTATAAAGTGGCACTGATCACCTTCATGTTGTAAATTTCTAGGGCAGGAGTGATGGGCTTGGTCAATGAAATTTTATGTTTGTGGGCCACTACACCTGCCAGTTGATGGAACTTTAGGACGGCCATGTCAATATGAGTTTTCCAGTTCATATTTCATTGGAGGTTTATTCCCAAATATGTGAATGCTTCGACCTGTTCAAGTTGGATACCATTAAAATTTATTGAACCTCTAAAGGTATTTCGCTGGTTTAAGCACATGAACTTGGTTTTAGATGTATTTAACTCAAGTCCATGTGCTTTACAGAACTCTCCGAAGGCGTTGACTGCCTTCTGGAGCCCGCTCGGTGTACGAGAAACTATGAGCGTATCGTCCGCAAACATGAGGACAGATACACGTGCTCCTGCTAATATTGGGGCATCGGTGGGGGAACGGTTAATATAGTTTACGATACCGTTAATGTATATGGAGAACAATGTTGGTGCCAAAACACACCCCTGTCGAACCCCACGTTCGACAGGGAATGTGTTGGTCACCTCACTCTGAGCGCCCCACCTAATTCTAGCGTAGTTGTTCTCATGTAGGCGGACCAATAATGTCAACAGTTCCGGGGCCATCCCAGCTTCAGCAAGCACCCCCCAGAGTTTGGAGCGAGGAACTAGGTCAAAGGCAGGTTTTAAATCTACGAATACAGCGTAGAGTGTTCCCTTGGTAAGCAGGACATTCCTCCAGTAAAGAGCTATGAAAAAGAAAACCTGATCAACTGAGCTTGTGCAGGGACGGAACCCAGCTTGATAGGGAGATAAAATGTATTTTTCTTCAATCCAGGTTTGTAATTTATTCTGTACTAAACGGCCTATTATTTTTTGGGCAGAGTCTATAAGACTAATAGGTCTGTAGTTACTGGGTAATGATTTATCCCCCTTTTTGAAGACTGGAATTATTTCTGCACCCTTCCAGGAGGTCGGTATGGGTGCGCCTCTAGCCACAGAGTTTGCTAGCCACTTGAAGTATTGGCACCAGGATGGGCGATCACTTAGAAACACATCTGCTGGTATGGCATCCATTCCAGGGGCACGACCCCCTGTCACACTATCCAACGCTATGTTGACATCCTTTAAAGTAAATAGATTCTGATGATAGAAAACTGTAGGGGGTAAGCTGTATTCCCCTTCAGTTAGCGCCCGCGCATATTGAGGTTTAAAAAAGTAACCCATTGATTTTGGGCTACGTTATTTTGCGGGGATTGAGCCTCCCCTCCTCTGTTCCATTTAACCAGGGCCCAAAATTGGCTCTGGTTCCTTGCGTCACATGCAGCTTTCAAATCACGCCAGTGGGCTTCATCCCATTTTTTCTTGGCCTCTATTTGTACCTTCCTGTAGGTTTCCCTCGCTCTTCTCACCCCTAGAACATTCTTGTTCCTAAGTTCTGCACTAAGGTTCTTGCGAGCTTCTCTTCAGGCCTTGTCATACCATCCTGTTTTGGGCATTTTATTATGAACCTTTCCTGGTTTATTCTTCTTAAAAAAACTCTTGGAGTTTGGTAAAAATTGTCGTATGGGCGTCGAGCATAATTTCAGGGAAATTTTGCCTCTTAACTTGGGAGTTGATCTCAGCCACTTCATCTAGCACCACTTTTTTGAGCTCCTCTAGGCTTTTCCTGTTCTCAATGAGTCTACCTCATTTGATGTGGCGTTGATTGTTTGAGGTTACAACATCTAGGGTGATGTTACCTGACCCCTGATTCTTTTCTTGACCCTGCATTTGTTCTAAGGACCATACAGAGAGGATTATGGTCACTCTCTGTTCGGGTTTTAATTATCATATCAATCAGCCAATGCCATAATCTAACGTCCACTAGGATATAATCTATTCGACTGGAGAACCTACCATTATCAAATGTTTTGTTCCCCTGTCGATCTGAGGGGGGTTCGTCCATTTACTGCTCTAAGTCCTCTTGTTAAACATAGGGCCTTAAGTTGTATGGCCACCGTCGTCCATCTAGTGGCTACGGGAAGATCCAGCTGTGGGATGCCCCATTTGCTGTCCTCTTCTTCAGTTAAAAGTTGGTCTTCTTCGCCAAGCGGTTCAAAAGTAGTATTAACATCGCCCTCTACAATGTATGGCAGATCAACTGGGAGAGCTTCAAGCTCATGGTCCAGAGCAGTTAATACTTCTGATGATTTGCCATCCACTACTCCCCTGGCGTAGATGTTAAATACGACCATCCCTTGACCATTTGCCCAAGTTAGTGTAATTGACAGTATATCGTCAAGTAGAGGACTCCTTTGTTGGATTTTACAGCATAAGTTTTGGCAAACCCAAATAATCAGGCCCCCTACCGGACGACCCTTAGGGTTTTTTATAGCTGGATTGTAAAAGTTTAAATACCCGAGGTGATATAATGGGGTCACTGACCATGTTTCCTGGAACAATAAAATGTCGAATTGGTCTATAAATGCGCACCATTCGGGTGAAGTCGTTTATTTGTGATTCCAGCAATGAAAGGACAACCCTGACTCTACTGTTCCCTCTATTACTACATCTAGAGGGATCTGCGACAGGAGGGAACATTGTAAATGAACTCCCGTCTCTATTTCCCTAACTACATTATTGTTGTAGTGGCATGAGGGTTCGAATACAGCTACGACTGTGTCAGGAACAGGGCATGGTTCTCCCGTAGAGGGGTCTGATTGTGGCTCAAAGTGTATGATCTTGTTTCTACTACTTAGAGTGGTTGCTTCCTTTGCCCTTTTCCACAAATTCCGGGTGGTAGTAATTGCCACACAGGGCTCTTTCTCTATGGGAGTATCTATGTTCTTTAACTCATCTAATTCGTTTATCACTTCTCTATCAGTCAGTTTAAGTCAATCACATTCATTCACATTAGTCAATGCCCCAAATCGATTTTCAAGGTTGATTTCTCATTCGCTAGGTTGAGGGATCCTGCCCCACTTATGTGACACCAGATTCCACTTGGTCTTTAAAATGTTGGGATTCCCTATTTTGTTACTGTGGTAGAAAAAATCCAAAGTTAACGGAACAATGTCTGTGCTCCTACATTGTGGGGGATAAATGTATCTTAAGACTTCAGGAAGTATTTCAGGGTTTAAAAAATGTAAGACTACACAGTCACCCTTGAATTTTTTAACACCATTCCCTATCCAATCCACCCTTCTAGCCATGGTGATTTCTTCGGCTAGTTGCTGTTTGCCCCATGGAGATATCACCATGTTGTTAGATAGCCAGTGATAGGCTTTACTAATCAAAGAGGGGGTTGATTCTACTTGGCCCGTTTTTAAAGGAAGTACATTGGCCAGAACCAAACCTAGGGGAGAAGCCTCTACAATGAGTTGGACGGGACCTTTCTCAATACCTATGGGCGTGGGTTTGGGTGGAGGATCTTCCGTGTTGGTTCTTTGATTATTATTAGGTACATCATGTTGAGGCATTCGGGCAATTGAAATCGTGTTATCCCTGGTCTCTGTCCCAACACCTGTTACACTTACTATGGGTTCAACTCTGATTGGATCTAGGGATGATATATTAACCACCTTTTCCGCAGTCTGATTTATAATACCCCCTAGCCTGTTGATCTCCGATGTTAAATGGTCACTTTTTGCTATCAGTGGTTTGACAATGCTTTTTATCTTAGAATCAATCATGCTTACAAGTAATGTAATTTGATCATCCCCCAGTGACACCTTCCCACTGGACTTCCTGGGTATATCTTTTATAGGTATGATTTTAGGGGGGGAAACAATCCTTTTCCTGCTAGAGTGTAACCCACCGCGTTTATTCTGACCCTTTTTACATGCTCTAGCTGCTCTAGTAACTGGAACAGACACTGGGGAAGAGGGGGGGGATTTTTCTGGGGACAGGTTAGATAAATCTAAGGTGTCATTAACCAAATTGGTGGCAGTGTGGATAGTTTAATCAGGGTTTTCTTCCTGCGTAAATACATTATCATGAATATCAACAATATCACTATGATGCCCCTGTTTGGGACATCAACTTGATATGATTCTAATAGAGAGGTCTGAGTGGGAATAGAAGGGGTAGAACTCAGGCCCAGTGATATCCTTCTAGAGTTATTAATTTTGCTCACTACCTGCACTAAATAATTATCTATAGTATTAGAAGCGGAGAATGACTTCTGTTTTGACATTGTGGACAATACAGTGGTACCACAGATATGAAAAGCTCAAGTGATAACAAAAGTTAATTGTTAGCAAAGAAACGCAACACAGTTAGCAGTCAGGGATGGCAACAAAATGAGTCTTACGAACAGCAAGCCGCAGAGACGCCGCAGAGGCAGCGTAAGAATCCTGGCTCAGTCCAGTCACGGTCAGTCTCAGACTGTCTCAGACTGTCCGCCCTTTGTCCGGGCTCCGTCCCGGCTTGCATCCCGCGCACGCGTCCCGCTAACGCGCTGATGGACCGCCTTAAATGCTAGCGGTTAATTAATAGGGAGGAGTCTCTTGAAGAGGCGGCAGGTGTGCGAGCTGGTAATAACGCACTGCCTGGTGGGCCTCGCAGTCCCGGTCTCGGCAGCAAACAAAGTTCCCAAGTTGCTATCAGCAGTTACAACAGATCGCCATCCAGGCAGAATAACGAAGGACAGGAAACCACAGTTCCGACTGCGAGCATTACTCACCCGTGAGGTCCTTTCTGAATTGGTGCAGTGTCTGGCTTTATTGGATGCGGTGGGGGAGTTTGTTCCAGGTCTTGGCCGAGAGATAGGAGAAGGATCTGCCACCTGCTCTGGCCTTGTGGATGTGGGGGATCGTCGCTGGGGCGAGATCGGCAGAGCGGAGGTTTCTCTTGGGGCCGTGGAAGGAGATTTGTTTATTGAGGTGTTGGGGTCCAGTGTTATGGTGGCCTGTGTAGGCGTGTGTAAGCAGTTTTAAAGTTATTCTTCTTTCGACAGGAAGCCAGTGGAGGTCGCAGAGGTGTTGGGTGATGTGGTCATGTCATGGGATGTCTAGGTTAGTCTGGCTGCAGCGTACTGGATGGTCTGGACTTTATGGAGTTTTTGTTGATTCTGGCATAGAGAGCTTTACCGTAGTCCAGTCTGCTGGTCTTGAGTGCATGGATTAAGAACACATATTACCCCTGTACTGGGTGGATTCAGAAAAGGCCTATCTAATGTCTACACTGGTAGAAAACAGCACAAAAAGTGTGCCTCTATAGTTCTCATTTGACTATAGCTGAGGTTTGAAACCATCTCCCTTAAGTTTCAGTGCAAAGATAGGAAAAACAGGGAATGGATCCAGTGTTGAGGTCAATAATAATGAAGCTGTGAAAAAAGAAGACAGCGCAGGTCAAATTCATACAAATGGTGAACTATCCAGTGATGTGAAATGCAAAACCGGTGCAAAGCACTGGCGCCTTTTGAATATTCTATACATCCATGATATTTACCAGGCCATGTGCAACGAAACAGAAGGTGAATCGGGAATGGGTAGAGATGCCATATGCATATGATAATCTCTGTGCTACTGGTCAAAACAATCAAGGCAGCAAAATCACTTCTAAAAGCAGTTAAGATATTCTGTGCAGAAAGCCTACTGATTATAAACTAATCCAGTCCAGAATGATGGTCATGTCGAGTGGGGGAACAAAAACAGCCAGCTGACTGTAAATTTTACCTCAGTAATAACAAACTGGAAAAAAAATTAAACTCCTACTCCTGCCTTGGCATAGGTATTGCACACGGTTGGACCACCTACATATTTCAATCGTACAGGCTCAGAATGCAACTAAAGGCATTAACAGTTTTCCCAGCCAATTGTGCTGTAACACAATACCGACTTCGATGACACTGCAAATGCCCTAGTTTGGGGGCTAATTACATATGGAACTAGATAGTGCAAAAAATATCCCCTGGTTCTGTAATGTACAAGAGGCATTTCTTGAATTGGGCAGCCAAAAATGTTCACTTGCAACATAGATAAGAAATGCAGTTCATTTTTGTAACGCAGAACAATGGAGTTGCCAGTTGTCTTTGTTCATTTGCATATATTGTATGTAAAGTGTTGTCCTCGCCGACGACTACGTTCTTTAGGACATAAAATGTTTTGAGGAATTTCTTGAGTCACTTTAGGGGGAGAATCATGCCCATGCGCTAGTCTGGATGTGCCTCTGGGCATGATGAGACTCCTTTACTGTATTGATCTGTCAGTTCTTTATTTTATACCTTTTTTTTTTAATATAAATGCTTTAATGTTTAAGTATGTTTGTATTACAGTATTCTTGTAAATGTTTTACTGTGATGTAATGGGGCTGTTTTCTGATAGACTCCTTCAAGTCATTTTGTTAGAAGCATTTTGCTACAATTTGGATGCCAGAGTTTACTTTACTTTTTCTTTTCTTTATAGTGGTGCAAAGACCCCTTTGACTTGAGAAACCATTCTATTAAAACTACAGCATTTTAAAAAATTTTTTACAAATAGTCAAATTAAGTACATCTGCAGTATCTTTAGGCAATGGGTATTTTGCACCAGCCTCCAAATGTTGTAAAATAGCAGTTTCTGCCAAGCAGAAATAAGCTGTCCAGTTGCTTAGTTCAAGAAGTACTATTAAAATGCAACACCTATTTGAGATGCAGCTTAATTGATTAAACCTTGAAGGATGACAAAGTTATTGTGTACCACCTACCCTCTGATTTCCATACCTGTGCCTGCAAGAACTAACTAAGCCTCTATTTTTCCTTTATAACAAAGCTGTTGGAAAAGGGGCCACTGAGAAGTTAGTTAGTGATGGTTTGGTAAGTTGGTGCATTAGCCATATGTACGATTCCACCTGTCAACATTGAAAACACCCTTTCAAGATTAACTTCTCACTCTATTTTTGGCAGATCTGTTAGTCAATTCAGCCTCAGCTGAAGCTCTACAGTTCCTTATTTTTGCAACAATGGCATATTTCATATCAAGGAATTATTTTGAATTCTTCAAATAAGTTTAATTCAATAATTTTTCAAGGTATTCCCCTGAAAACCGAGATCGCAGAGCTTCCTGGAAGAAGGGATTCATGCAAGGTCGGGTAACAAGACCTGAGAAAGAACAAAAAGAAGCGCTATACAGAACGCAGTGGCCGGACTACCTCAGAAGCTTACAGTCAAGGTAGGTTAGGTTTTCTGTGCAGTCTGTAAAGTGGTTTTACCACCTTTAATTTCAGCAATATTTTAAATGTTTTTTGTCCAGCTGTGCTTCTACACTCCTCAGGTTTTGGGCATTAGAGTCTTCATTTTCTTTCAGTTTGTTTTCGAAGGATAGAAAATGCCAGATGGCTGATATGATTTCCATGTAGACATGCCCAACAGTAGTAGGAGCATTTAGAAGAGTTCTTCAGGGGAGCATAAAAACAAAAAGCAGTGGTATCTAACATAAACTGATTGCTGTAAGGATAGTTCATTAATAATTGCAGCCGAAATGCTTTGATTGTATTGCTCAAGGTAATCATTCTCTCTTTACCAGATTGTATTGCTCAAGGTAATCGTTCTCTCTTTACCAATGGCAAAATTTAATCTGATCCTATATTTTATTGCAAGTATAGCTAGACGTATTCTGAACATATGACTTTGAGATTACCTTCCTCATCTGATAGACTATCTGTGTAGTAGACATTAGTGTATTAATACAGTACTGAAATATTATCTCTCCCTGATTCAAAGCCTTGTGTGTAGGAGTGCTACCATGTAACATAGAATCATGCAGCCTATTGATCCCACAGCTTCCCAGTGTTCTCCTTTCTTCTTTTGCTTTGCCTTCAAACTTTTGTTTTTATGCTTGGGAAGTGCATTTAGTCACCACTGCAGGGATTCAGAAAAGAGGAGGGTATAAAAACTGATGGTTCTGTGAGTAGGCCCTTGCATAACCCTGTGAAGTTTGCCAAACAGATTTGCAGGTTGGTTCTAATCCTGCCTGCACTTCCTATTTCCTAACACAATTGTTATCTAAAGAATTATACGATTATGTAGACTGATAGAACATGCATTAGTACAGTTCATGACCTATTCACTTCTGATTGTAGATATTCAGACAGTACCATTGAAGCTTTGGAATCAGTGGATGATGACAAGATTGACCATGACCTCATTGTTGCACTTATCAGACATATTGTCTTAAAAGGCGAGGTGAGCAACTGCTTCCGAATTATTTGTCAAGTCATGTTTAAATGACTAATCTGTTTTGATATAAGCAGTGATTTAATCATTTCTTGTTAAAAATGAGTTGTGGTCATCCTTTTAAATGCATAAAATCAAAGTGGAATATTTTCTGATGGCTGGTTAGTCTTCATTTTAACAACAATGCGATGCATTTGAAGCATGGATGGATGTGATTAGCTATAGGGTAGTATTTGATACTTCTGTGTAACTACATTTTGCGGTTGTGAGAACTTTCAAAAACGCTTAAAATCTCATGTTGGACAATCGAGCTTTAAAACTGTTGACCTGTTTAAATATGTGTTCGAAGTCCTTATGCAATATGTTATTATTTTCAAAATGCAGGACGGTGCCATATTGGTGTTTCTCCCAGGATGGGCTGACATTAGCACTTTAAATGATCTGTTGATGGCTCAAGTCATGTTTAAATCAGGTAATGCAAATGTAGCTTTTTGTTAGACTATATTGATGACCACTAGTCTGTCCCATAGCAAACCCTTAAAGTATAATCTGAAATGGTAGGGAATATTGATAAGAATACAGCAAGGTTCCAAACAATGTATCATAAAAAAGGAGAAATGTATATGTCTGTGTCTTGCAGCATCATTCTGTGCTTGACGCATTCTACACACATGTGGCAAAATATTAGTTTATTCATGCACATTTCAATTTGAAGCGGTAGTTTTAGCCATTACGGTTTTTCCATGCCCTCATCCATCAAATGTCTGAGAGTTTGATTTCTGCCATCTTGAATGTGTTGTGCATGCAAGCATAAAATTGTGCAAAAGTTCTGGCCAAGCCATTTTGGAATTCTTTTGAAGTTTCTTACTGAAACCCGGATGCCTGGTAAATCAGCATAATGGCACCAGATACTTAATCTCAGCTGACCAAGATGGCATTTGAAATTCAAACACCCAGTGAAAGCAGACTGCCTGAAAGCGAAACCCAGGATCACCTTGTGCTGAAGAGGCTCTTACTCTCTCTGCTGTTGATGGTGAGAACTGCAAAAAGTCTAGCTACTTCCACTCATCATCCCAATAGGGGTTCGACTATCTTGGTGCTTGCATTACGCCAGTTGGAGCTACAATTAAATTGGTGTTCGCATCGGCCTTGTGGTATGAAACTGCCTCAGGTTTTTCATCTGCCTTGTTGGGGCTGTAACTGCTGTGGTGTGCACTTCATACTTTTATGGGCTGCCTCTGCCCTGATTACTTCACTGGCTACAATGAAGCTTCAGCTGCTGACCCAGCTCTTGTATGGTGGTGCCAAAACTACGAATGGCACGGAGCTAATTCAAGAGTCTGTGATCAAACGGTCGTGTGCCATGCCTGACCTCCTTTGTGGTTCTGAGTGACAGCACAAGATCACTGTAGTATTCCATCTACGATGCGATCTACACACCTGGTTCATGTTAGTTGAGTGTTAAGGAATGTGAGACTGAATTCTAACCTGCTGCAGGACCCAGGGTGAGAACTTGAGGAATATGTGAGTGTGAGACACTGAAATCTGCACATGAACCTTATCCATCCATTTATCTTTAAATGTTAGGAGACAATTTCAACTAGGGTCTCCAGAGTCTGAGATAGCTCAGAAGGAGGTACGGAGTGTAGCACCACAAGAGAGTCATGACTCAATCTGTCCTCTATATACTGAATTGAATTGTCTTGTAATGAATACCGCTGTGATGTTAAAGATTTCTTTCTTGTTTAAAATGACAAGCACTGAGCTGGCCATTGAAGTTCTAATGTGTATAGTTGGTTGATTGTTGAGTGTTCAACTTGTTCCCTCCATACTACTTCCCTGGGAAGCTTGTGACAGCTTACCTGACACTACCCTGAGATTCAAGAGTGGAAAGGGATGTTCTAAGGGCCCAGTTTGCAGAGCCATAGTAGGATGGACCCCATTACACCAGTGACCAACAACTGTTACCACCATGGTTTGGGTCCAGAAGCAACTGTCTGTCCTGTGGCTGCTGGAACAGTGTCTCACCCAGATTATGAAATGTGCTTTCAAATCTGTGGATACTTTTGCCTCTTCCATTGGCACGGCAGTCACAATGCACCATCAAGCCTGGACTAATTGAATTGTTTTTTTGGGAGATGTCAAAGCCACTCTGATCTTCAGTAGCGAATAGCTTTCAGAGAGAAGGAGTACCCCACCCAGCAGCACTTCAACAGGTACAGCTCAAATGCTGTCTAGACACTTCAACAAATGTGCTGCTCCTGTGTATCTAGCCGTCACCATCACCAGCAGATCCACTCTCTTCTGTCCTCTGCCAGCTCTGCTACTTCAAATCCCCGTTGCCACCCCATTTTTACAGCACCAACGTCTGATGTGGCTCGATGGTTGCCCCTTTTCATCCAATTTGGAAGATGATTATGACAGACCAGTAGTCCGGTGATCTGCAAAGACTATAAACCACTCTTTCTGTCCTTCATCCAGACAGCATTCTCTTCCTTCTAGGACATGCTCTCCACCATATACTTATAACCTGGAGGTAGATGCTCTTGCCCTGCTGGACAACGGTGCCATAGAGGTGGTGCCCTTGGAAGAATGGGCAGAGTATTCTTGTCCCTTCAATTCTTGCCCCTTCCCGGAATGACCGTGATCTGAGGCCCATCCTGGATCTCAAACTTCTGAACTTGCTCATTCAGTAGGACAAGCTTAGGATGCTGTCCCAGAATATTCAGTCTTCTGGACTTTTATGTGGGAGATTGGCTAGTGTTGCATCATCTTTAGGACTCCTACTTACACCATCCAATTCTCCTCACTCAGAGCTGTTACTTACCTTACACCGTGGGTTCCCAGCAATATCCGTTAACAATCTTTCTGTGCTGGCTTGTGACCCCACCTCTTGTTTTGACTAAAGTGTTGGCCCTTGTGGCAGCTTCGTGTCCATGTCGTGCTTGCTGATTAAGGCGGAATCTCCAGCGCAGGTCAACCATCTGACTCTCACCTCCTCTTAACGATATGGGTTTAACATTCAATACCCAAATATCAGACTTCTGCCTTATTCAAAGGTTAATCTTAATGGATTTGGTGCTGACCAAAACCAACATGAAGGTTTTAGCTTACAAACATCCATAATAGTCTCAGGAGAAAAACTTTCAGATCTTCCATTTGGTCCACACAGACCTGAACTAGTGGATCAACCTCTGCTGTCTCGAGGTAAGTCATGAGTACAGCTCTCTGTAAGCACCCTCTACGATAGTCACAGGCGCCTCTTCAGTGATCAGGGGCACCCGTCTTGACAGGGACTCTACGCCTGGAGGCACTTCACCTCTTATAGTATATACAGTGATGCAGATAACCTCAACATGAGGGTAGATACTCTTTTGCCTCTCTCTGGCCAGAATTGTGGTGTCCTGTTGAGTTCATTGCCACAGTCCTGTACAGGAAGTGCCCTGAGTTTTGTGCTCAATGGTTTCCTTTCGGATGGCTCCAAGTTCAGCTGGTCTTTGGACCTCCTGTACCCATTTCCAGAGGTTCTGCTTCTTCCAAAAGTCCTTCAAAGGGTATGGGAGGATCAGGCACGGCTGAGACTGATTGCTGTAGCTTTGGCAAGGAGACTCTTTTATGCAGATCACTCTACATCAGGCCCCACTTTCTCCTGTGCATAAATTGGACCTTCTCTTGCATCAGGATGCTGCGGCTGCACACACAGAAATTGTGCAGTGCCAGATGGAGTTCTTTGACCTCTGAAATGAAGTTACAAACATGATCTTTGCTTCCACAAAGCGTACAACAAAATGTATTTATATGGGTTGATGTTTATATTTTTGCAGAAGTGTTAGTTTGGAGGCTTGGACCCATTAAATCCCACTTTTCTTACGTTGTGCTCTTTTCATTGTCTTGTGCAGTAAGGGTTCTCATTGTTGTAGGAAAGTGGGTTCTCTTCCAGGGGATCCTCATCAATAGTTATAAGCACTGAATATTCCCGCCCATGTGCGGGATCCCGGAACCAATATAAAAATATATATGGAAAAAACACATGTATCTCGTTCCAAATATATGTAAATACATATATCATTTTCTCACACCAATGCAGCTCCAAAACCAAGGCTAGACAATGTAAACACTTGTATATGTACAGCAATTAGAAAGGAAATAAAAACACATTAGGTCAAATAGTCCTTGAACTTTGTGTTTTAATGAGTAAAAACACCCATAAATTCTGCAAATTGCTCATAAAAGACATTGTCAGCCATAAGCTGCATTGAAAAGTGAATAACACAGAAACTGAAAGCATTTTCAGTTAAAAACTGGCACCGTGCCTTTAAGGCAGCCATGACCCCAGGCTTCCCATCATGCCTCAGGGGTGACAGTTAGGTCAGTTGTTCTTTCGGTCAGGACCCTGGTTGAACAGCTCCCACCTTTTTTGACTTTCTGTCAAAAATACTTGGTGTCTTCCTTCAATTTTTGTCTTCACTCGAATTTTAACCTTAGAGAGCTAGTGCTGATTTTTTGGGGCTCAAAAAAGGTTAATTTTTAGTCAAAAATGCCTTTGCTTTTTGATCCCTGCTCTTCCTGTGGGAAGAAGAAAGCTAAGACTGATATACATCCTGTGTGTATCCTCTGTCTTCCTGACTCTCATTCTCCAGAAAGCTGTGATCACTGCAAGTCCTTGTCAAGTAGAACTCTCAAGGACAGAGAAAAAAATCAGGATTTATGTGCTTTCTGGGAGAGGTAGGTCTCCAAAGAGACAGAAATAGTGGAGGGCGCGGTCGACGTCAAGAGATGTCCCGGTTTGCTCTACTTCGGCGTCGAAGGTTCTACCGACGACGACGAGTCAACTCCCCTCGACGGTGAAGAATTCAGCGTCGAGAGTCAAGGTAACTACGCTGCCGTCAACCGGGCGACGTGCAACGTCAAGGGAAAGGTCGACGTTGAGACCTCGTCGACGTCGAGAGATGTCCCGGTTTGCTCTACTTCGGCGTCGAAGGTTCTACCGACGACGACGAGACAACTCCCCTCGACGGTGAAGAATTCAGCGTCGAGAGTCAAGGTAACTACGCTGCCGTCAACCGGGCGACGTGCAATGTCAAGAGAAAGGTCGACGTCGAGACCTCCCTCGTCGAAGCCTCAGGTCCAGTCTTCGACGCCGAAGCCTCCGTCGGCTCCTGGTCACCGGCGTTCGACGTCGAGGCATCCTCCGTCGGCGTCCAATCATCGACGTCGAGGCACCCTCCGTCGTCGCCAGGTCATCGACGGTCGACGTTGAGGCACCCTCCGTCGCCGTCTCTCCATCGCTCGACGTCGAGGCATTCCAGTCGAGGACATTCAGCGACCCAGCGTCCTCAGTCGGCATCCAGTCATAGGCACTCGACGTCGAGGACTCCTCCGTCGACTTCACCCCCCGGCGTTCGACGACGAGACATGGGACTCCAGCGCAATCTCTTCTGATTCCTCAGCCAGTGGTGGCGCAACGCACCAAGACATCAAGCCGGCCGGCTCCGTCTTCGAGTAATGGGCCTACATCTCAGAGGACCTCAAGAACTTCTTCAGCTGCGGAAGGGGACCAGGGCTCTCCAGAGAGCATCAGGCACGCTGCCAAGAGGAAGAGAACTCCAGAGCATTGTGGTTCTCACAGTCGCACTGCTTCTCCTGTGAGTCTGTCTTCTGCATCAAGATCATCTTCTGGCCCGGATATGATCATTTACACGTCGGGCGGGGAAGAATCAAGGCACTCCCCTTCACCTCCTCCACAGGGGCGAAAGGCTGTAGCACATGTATGCTCTCCAGTGAGGGACGCCGCACAGCAGCCTCCTACCGTCAGACTGTCTCCACGATGGTACGCACCGCTGCACAACTGGGCTACAGATAAAGAGACAGCGTCTCGATTGCAGCAGCCTTTCTCTAGACCTAGAGAACGGTCTCGTTCTCCGGTGAGGTCCAAAGGAAGATCACGCTCTCTGGTTTGCCGTAGGGAAAGATCATGCTCTAGAGTTTGTGCCTCCAGGTGTAGATCCAGATCTAGGAGCAGGAGGAGAGATCCAAGATCACCGACTACCTCTACGTCTCCGACACGCTCCCATAGAGAATACTCGCCCACTCTGACTGATTCCCCTCCATCAAGGGTATCTCCAATCGAGGATATCTTCTCCTTTCAGGACATACTGGGTAGAGGGGCTATAAAGCTGGGAGTTCCCTTAACAACTCCGCAGGTCAAGACCTCAGTGATTTTTTAAATGCTGCATCACAGGTCGGCACCTAAACCCCTTTTGCCGTTAGTGCCTGGCATTATAGATCCGGTGATGGAGGTATTCCTCACTCCAGCAACGGAAAAAGTTTGCATGTTGGCGCTTCACCAAATATATCCACATCTCAGGGGGGAGATTGGATGTGCTCGTTGGACCTCCAAGATGGCTACTTTCATGTTCCAATACACCCCAGTCACAGGAGATTTCTTTGGTTCCGGGTGGGGCCCTCCCACTATCAGTTCAAAGTCCTGCCGTTTGGGTTGAATTCGGCTCCCCGGGTGTTCACGAAGTGTGTTGCAGTGGTAGCAGCCGCTCTACGCCGCAAAGGGGTCTTCGTATACCCATACCTGGACGATTGGCTGTTGAAAGGTCTCTCCCCAGACAGCGTAAGAAGTCAGTTCCAGACTTGCATACAGCTCTGCCAGCGACTAGGGCTACATGTCAACTTCGGAAAATCAGTCTCTCAACCCACCCAGAAGATTCACTTCCTAGGAGCTCTGCTAGACTCCGGTGTAGGAAAAGTGTTCCCTTCGGAGGAGAGACAGTTTTCGATAACCCGGAAATGTCAGCTGGTGCTTCACAACAAGGCTCAGAAAGTGCGCCGGATTGCCTCCCTGCTAGGGTCGATGGCATCATGCATCTTCCTGGTCCCGAATGCCAGACTTCGAATGCGTCCTCTTCAGCAGGATCTGGAGGACAAGTGGGACCAGCAATCAGCTCGCTGGGACGATCACATCATTTTCTCAGACGCAGCTCGAGCTTCCATTCCATGGTGGACCAAAAGACAAAACATTCAGGTGGGAGTTCTGTTCCATCAACCTCCTCCTGTGCAGACTCTGATCACAGATGCTTCCCTTCTAGGTTGGGGAGCACACATGGGTCAACTGAGGTGCAAGGGCTATGGTCGCACAAAGAAAGTACCTACCACATCAACATGCTGGAGTTGAGCAGTCCACCTAGCTCTCAAGGCGTTCCTTCCCTCGATTCACGAAGCTTCAGTTCTATTACAGACGGACAACACCACCACAATGTACTATTTGAACAAGCAGGGGGGGAACGCGCTCACAAACTCTGTCGATGGAAGCACAACGGATTTGGCATTGGCTTCTGGCTCGCAGGTTGTCCATCACAGCAGTCCACCTCCCAGGAGAGCAGAATGTGAGGACGGACGCTCTAAGCATTTCGACAACAAGGAGGATTGGGTGCTACACGACGCAGTGGTAGAAGAAATGTTCCAATCCTGGTGTCGTCCCACCATAGACCTGTTCGCGGACGACCAAAACACAAAATGCCAAGACTTCGCCTCCAGGTTCCACCGGCCAGGGACGAGAGGGAATGCTCTTTTGATCGACTGGTCAGAGGAATTTGTGTACGCCTTTTCACCACTTCCTCTGATCCCGAAAGTGGTGAGCAAGTTAACACACTCGTGCACAACGATGATCCTCATCGCCCCGGACTGGCCGGGGCAATGGTGATACACAGACCTGATTCACCTGTCAGTGACTCCTCACAAGAGGTTACCATACAGGCCGGACCTGTTGCCCAAGATGAACGGGAGGATTTACCACCCCAACCTTCCGTCACTGAACTTGGCAGCATGGCTCCTGAAGTCATACAGTACGGGCATCTAGGGCTGCCAGAGGACTGCATGTTCATCCTAAAAGAGGCAAGGTGGCCTTCCACAAGACATTCTTATACATGCAAGTGGAAGCGATTCTATATGTGGTGTATACAGAATGATCATAATCCTGTTCAATGTCAGGAAGAGACAGTGCTTCCTTATCTGTTATATCTGGCTAAAGCAGGTTTAAAGTTTAATTCCATCAAGGTGCACCTAGCTGCTATAACAGCCTATAGGTGGTCACCTTCTCAAACCTCTTTTTTCCAGTTACCATCTGTCAAGGACTTCCTGCAAGGGTTAAAGAAAGTATACCCTCCAGTACCTCCTCCTTCTCCTCCCTGGGAGTTGAACCTGGTGCTATCGAAGCTAATGGGCCCACCTTTTGAACCCATTCATAAAGCTACTTTACAACATAAGCAGCTTTTTTGGTAGCAATCACGTCGGCTCGCAGAGTGAGCGAGATTCAAGCTCTCTGTTCCTCTGAACCCTATACGGTGTTCCATTTGAATAGAGGGGTGTTACGGACGCATCCATCTTTCTTGCCTAAAGTGGTGTCAGATTTTCATGTAAATCAGACCATTTCTCTGCCCATTTTCTTTCCCAATCCCTCTACACCAGCTGAGAGGGCTCTGTATTCTTTAGACCTGAAAAGAGTTTCAAATTTCTATCTAGATTGGTCTAAGGTTATTTGTCACTCTGATCATCTCTTTGTTAACTATGGATCGATCAGGACAGGTCATGCTGCCTCGAAGCGTTCTATCTCAAGATGGATCGTTTCATGTATTAAACTTGCTTACCAGCTGGCGCAGAACCCCTTGGGGTTTTCTCCCAGAGCGCATTCCACCAGAGGGAAAGCTGCGACTGCGGCTTTCCTCACTAATGTGTCCATGTCTGAGATTTGTAAGGCGGCGACCTGAAGGTCCGTCCATACATTTACCAGACATTACTGTCTTGATTCTGGCACGGGAGCAGATACCCAGGTAGGCCAGGCCTCCTTGAGGAATCTGTTTAACAGCTGATTCTGGCTGTTATGGTTGGTCTGTTTAAGTTGGGTCATGTACTTCTCATTTACCTGCAGGTGGTTGATGGGCTTGCAATTCTATTCAGTGCTTATGACTATTGATGAGGATCCCCTGGAAGAGAACGATAAGTTACTTACCTGTAATCCTAGTTCTCTTCCGGGGGTATCCTCATCAAAGTCATAAGCACACCCGCCCTCCTCCCCAGGTAATTGAGAGATGCACGCTTCTGACTTGTAATTTAGCCCTGACTTCAGGGTTATGCAAAGAACAACTGACCTAACTGTCACCCCTGAGGCATGATGGGAAGCCTGGGGTCATGGCTGCCTTAAAGGCACGGTGCCAGTTTTTAACTGAAAATGCTTTCAGTTTCTGTGTTATTCACTTTTCAATGCAGCTTATGGCTGACAATGTCTTTTATGAGCAATTTGCAGAATTTATGGGTGTTTTTACTCATTAAAATACAAAGTTCAAGGACTATTTGACCTAATGTGTTTTTGTTTCCTTTCTAATTGCTGTACATATACAAGTGTTTACATTGTCTAGCCTTGGTTTTGGAGCTGCATTGGTGTAAGAAAAATTATATATGTATTTACATATATTTGGAACGAGATGTTTTTTTTTAACATATATACTTTTTATATTGTTTCCGGGTCCCGCACATGGGCGGGAATATTCAGTGCTTATGACTTTGATGAGGATACCCCTGGAAGAGAACTAGGATTACAGGTGAGTAACTTATCATTTCTGTTGCAGTAAACCCCCCCCCCACACTTTTTGCCTGATGACTGATGCACTTTTTCTTGGTGTTCCCTGGGTCCCTGCCAATCGGGTACCCAGGGCCTGTGTTCCTTCCCTAAAAACTGTACTGAAGCCTAAATCCAATTGGCATCTCTGGCCACGTGTCAGCCCCTGGTAAATGGTACCTTAGGTACTCAGGGCACTATGACCTGAGAAGGCCCTAAGGGCTGCAAGCACTTATTGTGCCACCCTTAGAGGCCCTGTGCCCTGACACACACTGCCTTTGCAGGCTGAGTGTCTGGGTGCAGAACAAAACAGAGAGTCGACATGGCCCACATCCCTGTGTGCCATGCCCACAAACACACTGCCTTGGCATACCTCAGTCACCCCTCCAGCTGGGTGCAATATGCCAGTGGTGTGGGCACAGGTGCATAAGCCCTGTGCCCCTACAGTACCCATAGCCATTCCTGGACACTGTAAGTGCAGTGATGCCATTAAGAGTATCTGGTGCTGGGAGGTTGTCATTACGAACTTCACAGCACCATAATGGCTACACTGAGGACTGAGAAGTTTGGTATCAAACTTCTCAGCACATTAAACACACACTGATGCCAGTGTGGAATTTAATGTAAAATGCACTACAGAGGGCATCTTAGAGATGCCCCCTGAAACCTAACCAACTCAATGTGTCCTGACTGCGTGGCTACCGAGGCTGCCACCACCAGTTATGTTTCTGGACCCCTGGGTTGAGAGTTTGCCGCTCTCGGGAGCCTGAAATAATGCACATCCTGGGACAAGGTGCCAAGCCTCCTCCCCAGGATGGGAAGGGGAAACTTCAAAGGCATGCCTCCTTTTGTGAGCCTCCCCAGGCCAATTGCTGTACTTAGCAACTGGCCCTCACCGGTTCTTACCCCCACTCTGGCGGGAAGACTGGCGGGAAACCCTAAGTGAGGAAAGAAGGTGTGCCAGCCTCTGCCAACCCCACCCCTCAGGTGGGAGAGGCGAGGTGAAGCATAACTCCGGGATCCCGCCATCTTGAGGATGGGGAGCCCTACCCAATCCGAGATAGGCTCCTGCCCCCCTCCCACAGGAGAGGAGCAGGATAGGGGGTGTACTCACCCCAGGACAGGGACCCACTGGTCTGTGCCCTTTCCCTACCTGTAACGACCCTAAATTTAGTATTTAGGGTCACCCTGAACCTTCTTTCCTCATATACCGATTCCGAAACAAGAAGAAGACCTGCCGAGCAGCTGCTAACAAAAGGACGACACCAATTGACTTGGCCCAGCCCTAACGGCCTGTTGATCCTTGAACCTGCTCCTGCTAAACCCCGGCGTCTCCAGCGGACAGCAACCTCGAAAACCCCGGATGACCTGCCTGCCTTGCTCATCTAAAGAGTGGGACTCCCACGAGCAGTGGTTCTGCTCAAACAAGCAACACCCTTGGTGCCAGCCATGAACCGCGAATCTAGCACACTCTGCACCCGCCGAATGAACAAAGACCACAAGGACATCCCCCCAGCGATTGTTACCTTAAATCCAGTGCCCAAGGACCCTCCTCGACGATCCTGACGACGCCTGCAGTCTCACAACAAGGGACCTCTCCAACCGCGACCAGCTGAGGGTAAGATTTCCCGACGTCAAAAGACACCCCTGCACCCGGCGCCCCAGGGCCCCCTGTGCCCAACTCCTGGGTGTCTTCCTATCCTCCAAGATCCCACCTTACCTCTCGAAGTGGTGGTCGCACCTGAAGAATCTTCATCCCCGAGCCTGCAGCCTTTGTTCAACTTCCAGCATTCCCATTGAATAACATTGGGCGCCCGAAGACCCAAAAGCACCCTGCACCCAGCCGCTCGTGTGCCACTGGAAGTGCAACATCTGTCCTTTCCTATTTCCCCACTTGCCCTGTGTAAGTGACCAGGAGCTCAGCTCCCACAGCCGCGTGGCCTGACTGCTAGCAGCCACCAACCGAAGGCCCTCTATCCTCCATAGGATAACATTGGGCCTACTCACTTTGCACCCGGCTGCCCCTGTGCCGCTGAGGGTGTAACAACTGTACTTACCTGACCCTGGGAGACCCCTGAGTCTACCCCAGAACCTTAACTCTGCCAGCCGAGTACTGACCCAAAGGCAGATATCTTGATGATTTTCTCCATAGGGTAACATTAGCTGGGTTTCACTCAGAATTTCTTCTAAGTGTCGAGTTTTGCAACTTTGAAATATTCCTTAAAATTCGTCCGAACAACAAAAACTAAATTACTCACCTGCTATCAGGAGAGATCACAGTGCTGTGTCTTTGAGCCCCCCTTTTCTGAATCGTTTTGTCCACCATAAGCGTGGAAGGGTATGCTCAGACATGAGTCCCTTGCTCACTGCACCATCAGGATTCAAGCAAGCCGGGCCGAAGACGGCTGTAATGCCAGAAACCGGTCCCCTGAAGCTTGTTTCCTTTCCAGTATAAGAATTAGCTTGGTAGTTTGGTCTGCCCTGTTCCCATGATGCACTGGGCCAGGGACAGACTAATTTGCATGTAGCCAGGTTCTGAGCTGGGATGGTGCAGTGAGCTAAAAAACGGTGATGGATCAAGCCCTGATCTGTTGACTGGGTAGGAGTGTTCTGCCTAATTCAGATACTCTGTCCATCACCACCCCCTTTTCTGAATCGTGTCTTTGAGCCCAGCACTGAACCTGAGAAAGTATGATACCTACTGTGGTTCTAAAATAAAGTAACTATATATTTTTATATACAAAACAATTGGCCTAGAGTTCAGTTCTTGAGTGTGTGAGTCCATTTGCTGACTGAGTGTGTACAACAAATGCTTTACACTGTCCTCTGATACTGCCTTACTGCTCGACAAAGCTACCACTTTTGAGAATAAGGTTATATCTAACGTTAACCTCTGCCATACCTCTGGGGACTGTGGACTCTGTGCACACTGAACCTTACTTTGGTGCAGTATATACAGAGCCACTTTCTTACAGTTGTCTCCAGCACATGTTTTCCTGACTGACGTGTCAGCTTTCACGTACCTCCCTGAACAGTCATCATTGTTAAGATCGCCATTAGCGGCACATTTTGTGAAATGTTTACTTTACCTGTTTATTTCTACTCTGTTCACAGTACCTCTGTGGGATTTGACTTTTTTTTTTCTAAACTTCTTTTTACTAACCATAAACAAGATGCTTCCATAATAATTGTACAATCTACATAGCAGTTGAGCAGCACATACAAATTACATCATCATTCACAATGCACAGTTCCCCAAACTTTAATGATTACCAAAGTGACCATGGATAATCTGAGATCACTAGCATCCTACTAAAAGGCATCACACACGTACTTGAAAAATCTCCCCTGTTGGTCATCCAAGCTCCCCAGATCTTTTCCCATTTTTGTGGGCATCCTCTACTTTAGTACACCATTTGTTCTGCCCTTTGACACCATTCCAGATCTTTTTCCCAGCCCTCAACCTTTGGGACCTCAGCGACTCCCCACAGTCTAGCAGTAATTCTCTTTGCCTCTACCCCTGCCAGTGCGAGCCAGACTGTGGCCCATTTGGGCCATACTACGTCTCCTCTTACACCCAGGACATGCCACCTGGCATCTACCGGCACCGTGGCGCCTACTACCTCAGACATGACCTGAGCTAGTTCCACCTAGTAGCTTTGGATCTTAGGGCATGCCCGAAGGATATGGAAGAATGTCCCGGTCTCTCCACATCTGTATACACATTTCTTGGACGTACAAAAGCCTATACAGTAGTGGACTGTCCTAGGGACATATGACCTATGCAGAATTCCGAGCTGTATTAAGCGGAATCTCATCCTTATCCCTATTTCTCTGGGGTTTTGTAACGCCTCAGCCCAATGGTCGTCCTCCAGAAGTCCAAGATCTGTCTCCCAGGCATCCCACAGGAGTCCCAAATGTCAGGCCTGCTATTTATCAGTTTTTTGTACATGAGTGAGATAGCCTTATCAAGCATTTGATCAAGCAGCAGCCTATCCTCCAGCGGGGCATATTCTGGCAGCTGATCTGTGGGTTTCAAATGACAGTGAAATGAGTGTCTCAACTGTGAGTAGTGCCGAAACTCCCCCTCCCCCATCTGGTACTTGGGGTTTGACTCTAGTGGTGATTTTCGTGATGATATATGCTTTTGATACTCAACAGAGTTCTCCAGTTAGACTTTGAAGACAGTGTTGTTGGAAGAAATAACTTCAGTTTGTAAGGTCCAAGAATATCCACTCATTCACAGTTTTCACGCTGCTTGACCTGACATTCAGCATAGGATGTGCAGCAGCAATCTTGAAGCTGCTTTTATGTACACAGTATCACGCTGCATCCATTTCTTTTAATGCACATTTCCCTCCAGCCTTGTTTTCTACAGATGGGAAATTGCCTGCACTACCACAAGGGGCCTACAGCTATGTAACTTGTTGGCGAAGCATTGTGGAATGCCAGGGAGTGGATTCCCCTGTCTGTTCGGCAATGGCATGCTCTCTGGGTCTTTCTGCTCCAGTCTGGCAGTACCTACAGCAAATAGACCGGGCCAGTCCCTACCGTCTGCATAGCAGGTTTCCCAGCCATTTCAAGATCAAGGCTTTTTGGAACCTACCACACCTGCCACATTCAATGGAATGCCTGATAGCAAAAACTCTGTTGATCATATGTCATGAGGTGCAGACTCTTTCTGGCCCAAGGAGCTATTGGTAGTGGAAAACTGGCAGTTACTCTTGTTATTTCTTGTGCTGAAAAAGTACAGAAGCCTCCATCCTATTCTAGACCTTCAATGTCCTCCCCCACCCCCAATTCCTTCATGCACAAAGAAAAGTTCAAAATATTTACTTTGGCCTAGGTTCTTTATGCCCATGATTCCCACAACTGCATGATCAGGTTAGACCTACTGGACGCCTATTCTCACATCCCTGTTTTTCATCCCCACAGATGTTACCTATAATTCAAGTTGAGTCACGAGCACTTTCAGTTTGCTGTGCTCCCGTTTAGCCTCACCAGTACCTCTCTGATTTTCACAAAAGTGAAGGTGGTGATCGCTGACCATCTGAGGTCAGGGGTACCAGTCTTTCTAACTCTGTAACCAGCTGCTGAAGGTGGGCTCTACATAGTCTGTTTGGACCACCCCCAGATGAGGGCAAACGTCAGGAGCCATCCTGGATACAGTGTGCTTTCGGATTTTTCCTCCAGACAGAGTCCAGGACTTTTGGGATATGATTAGATGTTTCAACCTCTGTCCTGTGTCTCAGTAAGGATGACCCTGAGTTTTCTTGGCCTGTTTGCCTCTTGCATTTTGTTCACAAACCATGCAAGCTATGTATTGTATTGTACTGACACATTTATACAGCGCTTACTTACCCCTATGTGGGGTGCTGAAGCGATTTCCTACATGTCTAGCACACTACACCATGTTGGGTGTGTGGCTGGAAAGATGTTGTTTTGGTTTTCATCTTATGTGGGAAGTGTCTCCATGTCGTGCGTGTTGTCCACCGAGGTGTGGTTATCATTGTACGGGATGAAGCACATAACGGTGTGTTGTTTCGTGAGGTGTATGAGACAGACATTCAGTTTTATGCTTTTCTGCATGCTGGCAGTTTTTAACAACTCTGCAGGTCGCTTTATGGTATTTCATATGATCTAGTCTACTTAGCTAGTTACTGGACTGGGTTGTGCAATCTGAGATTTTGTGTATGGGTGTGGTCCTGAACTAGCATGGGTGGAAGGAGAGAAGTGGAGAGATCTGTTGGAATGCACATTTTTATTATCATACCATATTTAAGTGTTTTTGTGACCTTTAAAGAAGCAATCAGATTGTATAGATATTTGGAAGCTGCAGTCCATGGACTATATTAAAATCCTTTAAATTGTCCATTAATGTGACATATCTTTTCAGTTATTTCATGCCTGTTCATTTGGTGATGTTTGTTGTATTGACTGTACAGTGCTGGTGATGGACAACACTTATTGCAGCAAAAGGTATAAGTTACAATTTGTTGCTGACCACTGTGTGTTATGTTTTTAGTATTATTGTTGGCCATAACTGTTATATATGGAAGTACATTCCTATATAATCCCACGGCAACCCATGGGTCAGCTCTTTTTCGTTGCCTGCATAATGAAAGCAGTTTGTTGATCGAATTATTTGCAATTCTTGGGTTGTAAGTTGAGTATTGCAGTTGAGAGTGCAACTGTTTTTCTGGGTTCTGTTGCCAGGATGCAGGTGATTCTGTTATATAGGCTATAGGCAAGTTTTCATCAGAAGTGTATATATATTCCAGGGTGCTTCTAAAGTGGTCTAATAGTGAGGTCTGGAGTTTGGCGCCTTATACTGAGAAGCCAATGCCTTCTACAGATTTCTTATGGTAAGGTGGTATAATAAGTGGTACAACCCGGCCGGGAGAGCAGTGCTCTGTTTGGTTTGTATTGCTTGAAATTAACTTGTGGTTTCAAGTTTTTTATACATTTTTCCTTGGTTAATTTAAACCATTGCAAAAACAAATCACAATATAAAACCATCTGTGATAAAACATGCAGACCATGATGAAAATATTGAACATGGACACTATTGTCGAATTTGGGCAATCAAAAGCAGGCCTTAAAGTGCCTAAATGCAGTATCCGCCTAAGTTATAAAAAGCTACAGTAATATGCTTGCTTCTATTTGAAAGATAAAGATTAAAATGACGTTCATTATACTCACACACATATGGAGAATTAGAATACAGTGCCTAGTCATCCAACCCCTGGGGATTTCTAGGCTCAAGTGAGAAAAGGTTTACTAACAATGTCTTTTTTGTCTCACCGCCCTGCAGCTTTACTGTCTTCTCCTGTGGTCGAATGGGTTAAAATGATAAATTGGTTGTTCCCAGGGTACGATTGGCGTCTGCCACTTGATGGAGTCTGAGCCTAGTCTTTATTGTGCTCCCTGTAGCTTGTCTTTTTGTCTTTTTTTTACTATCTTCAAAGACCTCACCAGTCGACAGTTTAGCTGTAAGTCCTCGATGGCAAAACGTTCTTGACTGAATGTCTGGATTAACGAATGCCTCTGTCATTAAAGAAAGGATGAAGCATGACTTTATGCTCACTCAAGAACTCTTTGTATATGTAGATCAGGTGCAGCGTATCCTCTCTGCTTAACCTACACAGTTGACAAGTGCATGTGCCTGGATTCTTTTTCCTGGGTGGGAGGTGTAGCAGTGAGGGCAGGACACCCAAACGGTAGTGTAGGTATTTCTCTTCGACAGTTTTGGTGAATGCCGTATTCTGGTAGAGTTGAGGTGAAGTCAGTGGTTCCTTGCCCTTCGGCAAGGAAACTTGCTTAATGTTTTTGTTATCTAGCCGTTTGTAGCATGCATGAGTTCTGGTGGACTCCCACAGGCTCTCTACGCCCAATTATTTGAGTGATTCTTGGAGGTAACTTCTTGCTGGGCCTATTTTCCTGGTTGACAGTTGTAGTTTTAGCGGTCCTTTGACTTGGGAGGCTCTGCGGACAATGCAGAGTGCCTTGAACATTGTTTTTCCAGCTATAGTGGGCCCGTGGAGCGATTGCAGGTGGTGGCGACTGCTCTCTTTGGGTGAAGATGAACAAGAGGCATTGCGGCTGCTTTTTTGAAAAGTTGTATTTTGTGTATAGTGGATGTGGATGCGCCCTTGGTATAAGCTGTTGGCATAGTCAAGCTTGGAGGTTACAAGCATGAGGATGGCTTGCAGTTTGATTGTATGCAAGATATGGGAAGATCCAACGTAGTGTTTTTATTGTGTAGAAAGCACTCTATAGGATGTTGCTAGCATGTGGTATCAAGGCTAGGTCTTAATCCATGGTTACTCCTAGGTTTCTAACTTCTCTTGATGATGTTGGAGGTAAGCATTAATGTATAGATATTTGGGTCTCTCTCCGTAGGGGTTTGATCATGTATTGTTGTGTTGTCTGCGTTCCCCGTCCGGTAATTTTCAATCTATTTTATCTTTTACATCAATTCGTTGGTGATTTTGTTTGCAGTGGGACCACACGCCTTATTGGGCCTTGCATCACGGAACTTATCAGATTCCATCGACGTGTCAGAAGAGACTGTAACAGAGCTGCTGTGGTGGCTGCTCAATCGCAGTTTGGACATTTTCATGCTCCTCTCCTTGCCCCTCCCAGAGTTGTCTGTGGTGCTTTGCTACTAGGTTGGGGAGGTCACCTGAAAGAAGTGGCGATCAGAGGTTTCTGGTGTCTGGCAGAGATCTACAGTCACATCAACCTGTTGGAGTTGTCGGTGCTTTGCTTGATGCTATAAGATTTTCGCCCACCATCAAGCGATGGCTGCTGCAGGTTCTCCAGAACAACACCACTGCCAAATGTTACTGCAACTAGCCGGGTAAAGAGGAGTTCTTGGTCCTGTGCCAAGAGGCTTTCCACCTCTGGAGATGGCTGGCTTAAGTACTTAAACCCAGCCCCCCTACATCTTTTACTCAAATCTCATGTTGCAGAGATTCTCAATATAATATGAAGTACAATCTATTAACTTTTAAAGCCTTGAAAAAACCTTGGATCACTAGTATTACATGTTCTATACAAACTTCAACTTTGAGCATACACTTTTGTGTCTTCATATGTATGTGCATCAAATTAGGTCATATTTCATAATAAAAAGTGTAGACTTCAATTTCCTTGGTACATGCATCCTCATATCATGAACACAGGATCTAATTAGTTTAAATAATGTTTAACTATATCAGATACACAACCAACACGTTAAGAATTTATACTTCTTATCTAGAGAAAGACCAGATATGTTTAGAACATTTGGTTTTATATATTGAACAGCCCAGTTCTACTCCCCAGACTTCAGTAAGTTTTTATAGAGAACGTTGTATTTTAGCTTGGACATGCAAGAGGAGTTCTACATAAATAGTTGGGGGAGAGAGGATAGAAATATGTGGTTGTGGGCAGATTTGGATGTGTGGCGGAGCTGGAATTAGAGCTCGGGTCTCAAGAAAAATGGTAAGCTATGAGACGAAATCTCCAACGCTATTTTGGAGTTGTTAAGACGAAAACACAATATCTTGAATAGCTCTCACATGATTTGGTTTTATCTAGGCCTTGGTGAAATTTTAAGTACGCCTGTGCAATTGGCATTATTTTTGCATAACGACATTTAGGTGAGATTATGCCATTATGCCACAGCACTTCATTTTAGGGTGGGGGTGTATTTACACAAGATCATAAGATGTACTGTTCGAGGGTGATGAGCAAATATTTCAGGTAGATTTTGTTCACCCAGGCGGACTGTTGGGGTATTTATTTAGTGCAAAACTACAAATGTCAAAGGTTTTGATGCGAGCTACAAGAAATTAAATCAAAATGACATTTTCGGTTTGAATTTTTACCTAAACAAACCATTCAAGTAATTTGAGTGCAAGATTTATTTTGATTAGTTACTTGTCCTGTTTTGGTAATTTTGCATATTTAGGCAACAGCAATTTATAAAAGTTCAGCCTGTATGAAGACTTTCTCCTAGGTGTGGCGTTGTCATCAGCCTTATTTTGGCTTATGTATGCCACATTTATATGGACTAGGCTGAGGACAAGGATAGGGACGAGGACATGAAAGTAATGCTCCGGAGTACTTAGTAGTTATCTTCATTATTACTTGTTGTACTCAACCTAGTTGGTCTGTAAACACCGCCTACCCTCCAGGTGGAAGTCCCTTGATTTGGCCAAGTTGGAGCTTAATTATTCTTGGGATGATTATATACCACCTCGGTGGACAAGGTGAGCATATGTTTGATGTGGGGCTCGCCTCATTTGTTTGGTACACTGATGAGGAAATAATAAAGATGACCATATGTAATTTCAGCACTACTAGCTTTAAATTAACTGCACAGCTTTTTAAGCCAGAATTGTATTATTATTATTTTTTTTACACAAAAGCTGTTTCTATTGTGGTAAGATTTATGCTTTTTAAAAATTGGTAAAAAGGTTAAAAAAAAGTTAAAATTTTTTTGCTTTCCAGATAAATTCATTATTATTCCTTTGCATTCATTAATGCCGACTATCAACCAAACACAGGTATGAAACGTTAACCAACCATTCTTTGCATTGAATTATTAAATACTGAACCTAACATTAATCACTGAAAGTAACTTTGTTTCTTGAAACGTGACTTTACATTGTCGCATTCCTTCTAGTTACTTGCGTGACTTAAAAGTGTGACTTGTTTAACACTTCTAACAATGGGATGTTTGGAATTCTGCAGTATGATAATGTCTCAATGTTATGTGTGCTTGTGGTCTTGTTAATTAATATCTGTTTGATACAGGAAGGTGCCTTTTTTGCATGTAGTTAGTTAGTGTTTTGTTGCCACACTTCAATTTTACTTTCAACAAATGTAAGTTATAAGTGAAGGAAAGTTGACCATTTAGAATTTAGTAAAGAAATTACATTTTTATCAGAAGCTTTTCAGCAACATTCAGGCTTTTGTAGGAGCATTTGGGATCTGAAAAGAAGCATGTGAAATTTTGATCAGCCATGCAGTTTTAGTCTTTAAACCATGAAATGCCCACCAAAATAATGTACTGTACAGCGTGCTTTGTTTTTTCTCTTGATCATTCAAGTAAATGTGCCAAATTTTGCATGCCGTAATGTTAATTTTAAATGCCATTTTGTTTTAACTATTGAGTTTTTTTTTCCATTCTCATCAAATAATTTTGTAATGTAACATCACCAAATTTCTTTTCTGTGACTTTAGAGTCTCCAGTTTCTCACAAGATAGGAAAATGTTCATCAATTATTTGGATTTCTGACTGCAGGAAAATCCAAACATTTTACAAGCCTAAACAAATCACCGTAATTGAGTTAGGGGCCGGATGTAATATTCCCATTCGCGAGCCAATAATATGCTAATTGGCCAGCAACTAGTTTGCAAATGAAAGTGCTGTTTGTAACCTCTGAACGAATAGGTTGCATCACAAATTGTCTATTCGCAGAAACCTTCAAAACGACCAGCATAATGAATATTAATTAGGGCATTTTCAATTAGCAACCCCATGTAAATGGTTGCCAATGCAAGATTGGAGACCTGCAATGGAGAGTGGACCTTAGTTACTGCGTTTGCTTTGCAAAATAGGAAACAGTTTTTAGACAACCTGTGTTCATTTAATGGTACATCTGCTTCTTTCTTTAAAAAAAAAAGAAAACATTTGATAAGACATCAGGGTAAGCATAAGCGGGCAGTTGTCCTCTTGGCCACGGCCTACTCCCCTTTCCCTCCCACAGGTCCCCGGGAAGATTCACAAAGGTGAAGGTTTCCCAAGGGGAGGTGTCCAACTTTACAAATTAGTTAGCACCCCAACTTGAGGGTCGGTAATGCATTAGTGATTTGCAACTGCAGTTATTATTACTAACCATTGAGACGATCCTATCAAAATTGCAAATAGGAAGTTGTTAGCATTTACACCGACTTACTATTTGCAATTCAGAAAGGATCACAAACGTCCTTTTACAAGTCAAAAATAATTTCCTGTCTCCTAAAAGCCCTTTCGTACGTTAAAAGCCCTTTTAAGGTCATTGGTGAATTCCATGGTTTGTGAGTGCAAAATGGCTTTATACATCGGGTCCCTAGGTCCTTAATTCTTTTTTAAAGCTGGCCTATTTTGTGACCCTATAAATCGACTAATTACAATAGTGCTAACATTAATTCTTTTGGTTTTTTTGACCGTAGATGTGTCTTGAGGAAATAAAACAAGTGATCTTGCACAGCTCTATTGAATGTTCAAGAAAGAAAATAAGTGTTTTTTTCAGACCTCTCCATGCACAATGCTCACAGTACAAGTCATTTTCGTTTCCAATCTGAAACTGTTCCTTCCCTGTTGCTGAGAGACCTGTGCTCATGCCAGGTGCTGATCATCTTCTGGGTCCTTCTTTCACTGTGAAATTTAGAGACTCCTGCTTGAACAAAGAACTCTATAAACGTGGAGCAAAGACAATGTTCTCGGAAGAGTCAATTGAAATGCATTTACTGTCTGCCCTCTGTTTATGTCCGATAAGGTTGTGACCTATGTAAGATTTTTCTCCACAGTTGCCTTATAAAAACAGGACTTCTTTTCAGTCTTGGAGGCAGACCTTCCATTGGAGTACTAACCAGAAAGCTTGTTTTTCACCCTGCTGAAATCTGGTACATGTGCGTTTGACAAGCTGATAGTTTGCTTTCCGAAGAGAAAAGGGTGAATGCTGCAGCTATAAACGTCTTCCGTAGGTCGCCTTTGAGAGCCTGATCTAGATATCAGAGGCACTGTCTTCCTTATTTACAGTGTAAAAACAGTGGCTTGTCAACTAGATGGCCTCTTCTAGAACAGCAATCTTCCACAAGAGGCTTCACCCTCAAAGATGGATGTTGCAGTTGATATTTAAGATCTCCGAGTGTGATTCAAGAATTGTATGTAGAACTTCGACACTGCTTCAATACTTATCTCTAGGCCCTCACAGACCTACAGCCCCCTGTCATTGCAGTGTGAAGGGGTATGCCATTGGTAATGATGGGTGGCATTTAAAACAAAGAACACCCAAAGTCAGCCACAGTAGAACCTATGTTACAACTACATGACCCAGCATGAAAGCCCTACAGATGCAGTTGCTATTGACTCCCACCTTAACCACATCGCTGCTACAGGAATTTTCCTGCTGTGCTGATCATTTATGAACAGGGTGTGGTCGTGACGGAACCATTCCGTCATCAGCACAGCTCAACCGTGTCTGATGACGGAATGGTTCCGTCACCAGCATCGAAGGGGCTAAAGATGTTTGAAAATTCCGTAGCTTGATGGAGCAAATCTAAAAGAAAAAAAAATCCAGTATCCACTACTGAAAATGCATGTTTCAGTTTAACTTCAAAGATAAATCTGCAAGTCATTTTGAGCCATTCAATATTGGAACAACTCTGGGAGAAGGGTTTTTTGTATGAAGCTTTCTTCCATCTCTCCACTTAAAATTGCACACCTGAAAACTATTAAAATACGTCTGGATGCCTGTTAAATCAAATAAAGACTGGTCCAGTTATTGTAGCAACAGCTCACCATAGGGCCAGCAATGCAGCCACCGTCTGTACAGTGAAGACATGAAAATAGGCACAGTCGGCAAAATGGTAAATGTCTTTGAAAGCACTTCAATCTGGCTGTTAGAAATTGAGTTATTCATTTGAGCGGGAGTGATTCCTACCAACTTAATAGGCGCAAACTGGTTGGATCATTACACAGTTCTGAGGGACTCTCTCCCTCACCCAACTACACATGCCCCCACCCTCCTTGTAGCAATGGCACTAGATTCCGGTAATCTCCAGAGAAATGTGCGTTATGTTCAACCAGTAACAATTTATAAAGTAAAGAAACTCCTAAGCTAATTTAGAAAAATTGAGAAATCATTAATGAGAAAAAAGCAACAAGATTATTAGATTGGATAATTTGATGTTGAGATCTACAATTGTAAGGGTTGAAGGCAATAAGTGACAGTTTAAAGCAGACTGTGAGGAAACAGAGAGCTGGATACACCAACTATTCTTCCCAGTCAAAGTTTTTACCATTGGACTTAGTCTACTCAGTGGAAGTCAGTATCCTCTGGCATGGCAAGGTCCAAGGCTTTGGCCAGTGAGGGTCCTTCAAAGTAAGACGAGTCATGTCGAGCTCCTGCTGAATCCATTGGTTCTGGTGCAGAAGCTCAAATTAGGGCACAGCTGGATTTTATGGCTGTTGAGGGTGCTTTGTCGGTGAGAATGTTGCCTCATCCTGGTCCAAGGTTTCAGCTTCGGACAGAAGACCACGAACAGCCACACTGACCGGCAGACATCTTACACCGCCTAGGCATCGGTCTCCCACGTGGTCCTCTTCCACGCACTAGTCAAAGACACTACTCTCCTACTCTGACGGACAGCCCGCCTTCAAGAGTCTCACCAGTGGATGATATTAACACCTTCAACGAGGTATTGGCTAGAGAGGCACATAAATTGAACATAGAAATGCCTACGACTCTGAAAAAATCTCAGGTTATTTTTGAAACTCTACACCAGAGATCAGTGTCCAGACCATTGTGGACCCCTTTCTCACGCCGGCATCCCTTAAGTCAGCTCCTGCAAGGATTTAGAAAAAACACAAAGCACCAGAACAAGGTACACTGTTTTTGAAGGCAGACCCTTCACCGGATTCAAAAGACTTATGCAGTGATGTCTTCATCGACTGTTCGCCAGATAAGAAAAGCAGAGCCCAAGATTTTCTGGGGTAGGAAAGTTTGTGGTACCTCAGCTTCCTTTCTTAAGGTGGCCAGCGCATCGGCCCTCTTAGAAAGATTCAAGGACAAGCTCCCCAAAGGAGATCAGCAGGGCTTTGAGGACGTTCTCCAGGAATGAGGCCTTGTGGCGATTCGGATACGTGCAGCAGTGGATAGTGCAACCTTGGCAGCGCATGCTTATGCACATGGCATATGTGCTAGATGTGCTAGATCCTCCTCTTGGCTCCGACCTACGGCACTCAAGCTGGATGCTCAACAACGCATCCTGAATCTGCCCTTTTACGGTCACTCTCTTTTCGGTTCCCATACAGATGATGAAATGGCCAAGATGAAGGCGGAACTCAACACCCTGAAGGCGGTAGGTCTGGAAAAGAAAAAAAGATTTCCGTTGCAGGTACAGGCCATACTATCACAGGCCTTATCAGAGGGTTAAAGCCCCTCATTGTCTCATCGTCAGCAACAACATGAACCCAGAACGCAGTACCAGTGGCACTGCTCTGCATCTGGCCGGGGAGTGCCACACCAGTCCCCCACATCTACTAAAACCCCAGCAAAACAATGAACCGTCGCTTCCTCCGTCGCCATTCTCCACTCCAGTGGGGGGTAAGTATTGCCAATCATCTGCAAGAGTGGCACAACATTTCAAAAGAACAATGGGTGTTGAAATACGCTGCAGAGCGTGTACTCTCTGCGGTTTCATAATCCACCTTTGGCAATTCCCCCGGCAAAATCTGTCTCACCAGTTACAAATACTGCAGCGAAAAGTGTCCACTCTACTACAAATGTCCACAATAGTGGAAGTTCCTCCTTCCCAAAGATGAAAGTAGGTGTACTCCCTGTATTTTCTGTTACGAAAGAAAGGTCCCAAACCAGAGTTCTAGCCAATTTTGGACATACGCTTCCTGAACAAGTGCATCCGCAAAGACAAATTTTGCTGCTGGCTCTCCATCAAATCTATCCTCACCTTCACCAGGGAAACTAGATGTGCTCAATAGACTTTCAGGATGCGTATTTCCACATGCCAATCAACACAAAACATTGCAAGCTCCTGCGCTTCATGGTAGAAATACAAATACAAGGTGTTACCCTTTGGGCGAAAGTCGGCCCATCAAGCCTTCACCAAGTTCGTGGCTCTGGTAGCCACGGCCTTACGACGCCAAGGGCTGTTCATCTACCCTTATCTGGACGACTGGCTACTAAAGAGGGCATCTCCTCAGCGTGCTCTAAACCTTTATCGGACATGTCTAGCCTTGTTTATATATCTTTCCCAACGGCTGCGGGACGCCAGCAGCCATCTTCTCGCGGCTCCTGTAGGTTGCAATACACAAGACGAACTTCTGTTTGCTCGCTGTCAAATCGGCGTGGCGATACATTCTCCCACAGCCAATCATAGACCGACAGGTATCAGCAGCTCTCCACTGACGGAACTGAAAAGTTATCATCCTACTTTCTCTTTTCGCTTCCCTCTACAATACTAGAAATCTGGTCTTTAAGAAGATAAGAATATTTGCAGCTCTAAAAACGCCAACAAACATAGCCGCTCGGCGACATCAGCAACATACAGAATATTGTATCTATCGATTTAGATTTTATTTCTGTTGATAAATCAGATGAAAATCGACCTTCCGGATAACTGTCGATATTGCGCCTAGATTTTATTTGTGGCTCCTGAAGAAGGCGTTCCCCATAACGCCGAAACGCGCCTCGAACAATATTGATTGCCACTATTACAATATCTTTCTACATTATTTCTATGTACTGTATGAAAATTGTATGTTTGTCTATTATATAATTTATTTAAATGTATGTTTTTTTACTAATTGGTTTTAACATGTATATTAGTATACTTATTAAATGATATATAGTTTTTTGCAATTTATTGGTTTTTGTGGTTCCTTTGTGCATTTTCTCCCCAACTATTTTGTCAAAATTATGCCATGTTTTTTACACTGTAGCCTTGTTTTAACTACTGGGTCTCCAAGTCAACTTTGCCAAGTCGGTCTCCCAGCTGACCCAAAAAATTCACTATCTAGGCGCCACACTGGACTTCAAGTCGGGAAGAGTATATCCTTAGGAGGATAGACTATCATCTATCACTCTAAAGTGCAGCTGTCTTCTCCTCACTCTTCAACCATCAGTCAGGCAAGCTGCCTTTCTCTTGGGGTCGTTGGCATTGTTTATCTTCCTAGCCCCCAATGCCAGGATGAGGATGTGTCCTTTGCAGCAGGACCTGGAAGACAATGGGGCCAAAATGCAGCTCAATGGTACAACAAGATCAGTTTCTCGCAGTCAGCACAAGCTTCCATAGTGAACTCGGGACAAGAATCTCCTAATGGGAGTCCCGTTTCATCAAACACCGCCAGCACAGACAGTGATCATGAATGAGTCTCTCCATGGGGTGGGAGGCCACATGGGTCCTCTTCAAACGCAGGGTCTGTGGTCGACCAAGGAACAGGCATTTCACATCAATATTCTGGAGCTAAGGGTGGTACAACTAGCCCTCAAGGGATTCTACCCCTCCATTCACACCAGCTCCTTCTTGATCCAGGTGGACAATACGATTACAATGTACAACCTGAACAGGCAGGGAGGTACCCGTTCTCACCTTCTATCCCTAGAGGCTCAGGCGATTTGCCATTGGCTCCTGTCCAGGTGACTCACCATTACAGCCGTCCACCTGCCAGGGGAGTAAAACACTCAAGCAGACGCCCTGAGCTTCCATTTGGCCTTCCATTTCCACCTTGTTTTGAGAAGTTGATATTGACTTTTCAGAGGGTGTTTTAGCAGAGGTTTCAATTTCTGGGTCACTAGTGTCCAGCGCAGATTCCAAAGGGTTATACTCATGCCATATTACCGATATGCTGATATACGATGCTCATATATTGGATGCAGTGGTGCTAAAAAAACTTGTTTAGGTAATCATGGATATTACACATGAATCTGCTATTGTTTACATTGCAACTATATTAATATGCATGAAAAGTGCAGAGTTTATTATGAAATCATATTTCAATGTGGAATGTTGCCACATGTTTATTATTGGTTTTTGTTTTTTATGCCTGCAGGTTTTTAAAAAGACTCCGCCAGGAGTCCGAAAAATAGTTATTGCAACTAACATTGCAGAGACCAGGTAAACTTCAGCTTTTTCTACTCAGAAAATAATATTTTGAATTTAGCATGATTATTACTTTTGTTTGTTAGAAGAGACATCACCAGACAAAACAAAATGTTCAAATCTACAGGCAAATACCTTTTCCCCATCATTAAAACTAAATCAAAGAGCAAAAGATGCAAGTTAGCATGCCATTCTCAACCTAGACCCCATCAAACAGATGTCCGTCAAACTTGCAGCAATCTTTCTACAAAGGGCTTAATTAGTCATCGAAGGCTTCCTAAGTAGTCATCGATAGGCAAATTGGCCTCATCCTAGTTGACTTCTGTCTCCCAGGAAGTGCTTCTCTATTTACCAATGCATCATCCACAATTATATGAGATAATTCACACACTATAGCTTCTGAAACTCATTTGAACTTTTCAAAACTTTCCAAATCTAATTCTAGAAAAACTTTGAAGTGAGAGCAGGACAAAGCGTACTTCTTCCTTCAATCCACTCAGCTAACAATATTCACAATACTTGGATACTAATTACTGTGCTTCTTAGCCTCAAAAACGTGTTCTGGAATCTCTTCTAGTAATTGAAGATTTGCTTCCTCCCAAGCCACCTCCCACTCTGAATGCATATGAGTCCATGCAATTAGCTGTGAACCAAAAATGGTCAATTTGGCAGGTTCTATGCTTTTGTTAAACATCCAGGCCTGTTGTAAAGATCATGACTATACTGTTTTATATGCAGAAGCAGAGAGGAACAAGATCACAATCACCACTCTGGAGGATACTGCTGAGTCTGCACTTATGTAGTATAGATTACTTTTGTAGTGGTTAAAAAGTAAGGCTATGTATAGAAGTATTTTAGATCTACCAGTGCTCAGGCTGATGTATCCTATGTTTTTGTGGCCATCCATGTTGTATCCTTAAGGATCATGACTGGTAACGTAACCTTAGTGTTTCATTTACAGTAGCTGTCTGTAATGGTACTGCGGACAAACAATTATGGGTTTTAATGTAGCCCAGAAGAATTTGGAAAGGGTTGATCTGTTTCTGCATTAGCACAGCGAGGGGAAAAAGTGGACAGAAATGAAATTCAGGATAACTACTAATGGCTAAGAGTAGCTCTGTTTTTACTGCATAGAGAAGCAGGAAGGTACACAATCACTGCGGCATTCCCTGGAGGCTCTTGAGTTCTAACGTCCATGCATTGCTCATATAGTCAATCAGTGCCATAGTTGTTACTGTGTGCAGTCGACAAACTGTTGTACGGCTTAAAGAGGAGGTAACAGACCTGACATTGAGAACTAAATTATGTTAAACCACAGCAACCCTTTGATTAGGACATATATCAGATGGTCTTCTTTGGATCTGGAGTTTTCTTTCAAGCAGTCTGTGTTTTCAATTCCATGGTCATCTGTGTTAGTAGGTGTGCATATCAGTACCACGCTGACTCAAAAGCATACAGAAAATGTGACTAGAGCCATTCACAACGACCTATAACACACCAGTCTGGGTGAGAAAAGTGTGGCCCACAGACATGTAGTAACAATCAGATCAACTTCCCCTCAAACACAAGAGCCATCTTTGCCTTATAATGGGGCACCACTAAATAGTTCCTCACCACAAATTGTTTTTAACAGCTTGAAAGCATGACACAAGTGTACATGAAGATGGCACATCAAGGCTTTCTAGAGATGTGTGGAGTGATTAAAGCAGAGGAAAAGAGCCACCTATGACTCAGACAGAAAGAAAATGTATAGTTTTATATTGAGTGTAACAATGAAGGTGTGCCCTCTAATTTACCCCAGCTACACAAAATATTGCCTGCATTGATGCATGTTACACACTAGGGATTGTGTCGGAGCTTGATCAAGATTCACCACGCAGCAATCTTCAAGTTTTGAATTTAATGAATTAAGAACCATTTATTTTCTGAAAGGGAAGATGTATTTATGACTTATTGAACATCCAAGGGATTGCTAGACAGCAACACATTTTGGAGCTAAATACTGTTTTAGTGACTCTTAATGACCACCTTTTCTAGCAGATAGGTGTCTCCTGTGAATCACTTTAATAACTGGATGGTTGTGGAGAAGACTCCTAGATGTAATCAAAAGGGCATACTCACTATTCTAAAAGGATAAAGTAATTCTGAGAACCATCCAGTCTTCCACACCAACAGATACAACAGACTTTCTCTTGAATCAGCTCATTATTTCTCTGTCCACTTTTTCCAGACTCAGACATTCTAAGAAGAGAAGACCTTGCTCTTGTCATACTTGTAAACAATCAAGCAACTGGGAAGAGTTACTTGAGAGAGCATAGATGGATGGTTGGAATTGCATGCATCTTAGAACTCACCAGTTGTCGTTTTGCTACATTTCTATGCAATATTTTTCATCCTGTGTCATCTAAATAAAGAGAGTCTTCTAATAGAGAATTAGAAATGTAGCTGTGAATTTGTTCTGATATATTAACACATGATTTTTCAGGAATATTTTACTATACGGTTTCTCCTATTGAAGCAGCACTGGCATCTATTTTGCTTGATAAAATGTTGCAGTGCTGTTTACCCACAACATTTTGTTCTGTATTCAGTGTTTATATCTCAGAATATTAAGTGACTCGCCTAACATTTGCATTGAGGAAATGTTGCCTGCGCTGAGAAAATTGACACTTTTTTAGCTCCTCTCGGTTATGCCTGTCTTATCTAATAAGTGGACTCATAGATTTATCATAAATTCTCTTTCCATTTACTGATGTAACGTCCACCCATCAATGCAGATTTTAATTATGTTTTGTAATTGGAGAATTTAATTTTCGGTTTTGCTTACTGATTGTAAAGTACCATTAATTTACAAGCACTGATCGGTACATTGTGGCTGTTCATTGATTTTAGATCCATATATAATCCAGTAAAAATTACAATGATCCTATACAGCTTGCCTTTTACAGTCTCTCACTTTGTCTGATATGTGTTTTTTAGCATTACCATAGATGATATTGTTCATGTAATAGACGCTGGAAAAATAAAGGAAACCAACTATGATACACAGAACAGTATCAGCACAATGGCTCCTGAGTGGGTCAGTCATGCAAATGCCAAGCAGAGGAAAGGTCGAGCAGGGAGGTAAGCAAACGCTGGTAAATTAAAAACAAGCTTTATTAAGAAATTACAATTTCTACATGTTTGCCTTTTCTAAATTAAGTTTACTTGGAACTGAAGAACTTAGAACTGAGTGAGATAAATGTGTACCTTTTAATTCTCCAGAGTTCAGCCAGGTTACTGTTACCATCTTTACAACAGCCTAAGAGACAGCCTTTTGGAAGACTATCAGTTACCTGAAATTTTGAGAACTCCTTTGGAAGAACTGTGCTTACAAGTCAAGGTACGCGATCAACAATTCTGGTGCTTATACCGATATGTCATTGTCTTTTTTGATCTATGCATCTGTCACTTAGAGGCAGGATCGTAATCAACACTGGTACTCCATACCCTTGAGTTACTCATGTGTGGCGTTCCCGTATCCATGCAGATATGCACACCCTTGACACATTCCTTTTTCTACAGTATATATTGCCAACAGTATATATTGTAGCATCCTCTCACTCAGCAAATTCCCTCTGAGGTTCCTTTTCCAGACAACTTGAGTCTTTTTGAACTACTTTTTTTTGCTTTTCTTTTCCTCTGTCCCCTTCTTCCTTCAGATGTGATAGATTACGCTATACTAGTTTCAAGCCTTGCTATGTTTTGCTTTTGCCAGTTTGCAGCTACTGATCCACATAATGTCTGCCTCATTTGCATGTGGAAAAGTCCTTCTTTTCTTCTCTGGAGCTCTGTGCTGCCTTGAATACATGGACTATCCAGAACCATCTGCCATGCTTGCAGAGTAAGGTTACACCAGTGCATAAAAGGACTCTTGGTGTCAATGCCTGGATAAAGAGTCAGTGATTTCTGCCTCAGGGCACACCTATACAAAGTAACCTAAACTGCTTAGGCTGGACCGATTCATCACGGTCCTATGCAATAAGAGTGATTAACACCGGCAAGGATTAAAGTACATGGTTGAAAAGCCACTTATCCCCTGTACTTGTAGACTTGTTCCAGCGAGACCTTTTTGTCCCAGTAAAAGTTGTAAAGCTGCAAAGAGCAGAAGTTTGACTTTAACAAGAATCCTTCTCTCTTCCTAAGTGTGGACCCAGCAACTGAGAGTCCTTCTGCTATAGTGACCACTTCAGTTTGAACCAAGGAGTTGAAGCAAGTTCCTCCTTGAGTGGTTTCCATTGCAGTCCCTGTCTTTTGCATTGGGTCCTTTGTCTAACACCTACACTTTCCTTGTGGCTGTTATCAGTTGCTGTATAGGAAGTTAGATTGCTAGACTGCAGGAGAAGGGAGTCTTGTTCTGGGCATAAGCAGAGTTCCCATACAGACAAAGCAATGCAACTTCTGAAAGTAAAACTAAGTGTCTACCTGGAGCCTAGAGCATACGACACAAGCTTCAAGGCCGTCATTAAAGGAACGTGCATGTGATAACATCTATAGCAATACCAAAAAAAGTTGCACTTACAAAACAAACAAAATGATTAAAAAGAATACAGTGAAATGATTAATAAGATATCATTTCATGTAAGGATCGATAGTTACAAAATTCACTGATATACTTTTAGTGTGGTTGAACATGTACTGTGTACCCTATTTGACATAGTGATGATGGATCGTGGTCAGGCAAGACCTAGCAGGTCACCGTGGTTGGGTTGTACTTTTAAACTGTCATTCTTGACATAGTACTTCAGAGGGTAAAAGCAAAGTCTTGGATGAAATAGACCCCACAGTGTCAGGTACTTGGATTATCTTGGGCTTTCTGATGTTCTGAGCTCTTCTGCAAAAGGCCATAGCTAAACAAATCAGGAAATCATACCCACCAGTATCATCACTGGGTGCACATTCTTCACATTCTGATGACCAAAATCTATCAGTGGGCAAGGCTAGATATTGCACCTGAGAAGGGCTTCAAGTGGTTGTTTACAATGTTCTCGAGATCCAGCTGAAGTCTTAATTCCTCCAGCAAAAATGTTCTGAACATGACCAATAATGGCTACGTTTCTTCTAAGGTTACATTTTCATTGGGAAGCCAGAGCACCTGCCCTTAGTCCCCCAGAGTTGGCAGACATCCAATTCCAAACTTTCAGAACTTGCAGCCAAACATATTAAATTCAATTTTGATGCTTCAGATATCCTCAAATCTCCAGGGACCACTCCATGCCACTTATCCTAGTGAGAAGAAAAGCTAGCCACTTCTCATGGAAAAAGCCAGGAACCAGTTAATATTGCTGGTTCTTCTTCCATAATCTCCTTAGTATAAATTTACTGTGCTTAACTCCAGATCTTTGTACCTTGATGATATTTATATCGTCAAGGTACATATTTGTGGAGTTGTATTAAAACTACTTACTCACAGAAAGTGACCTACACGATATTCTTGTCCATGATTTTTTCGACACGAAATTCTGTCCCACAAAATTTCCGTTTCTGATATTTTGCCCAAATACCCTCCTTAGACCATCCATGTCTTCTGGGCCTATGAAAGGACATCTTTCCTTGCCCTGAGAGTAACTTTTCAAAGTCAGAAATTCAGGTGGGTCGGCAGTCCTTCCCCAGGCTGACAAGAAATTATTAGCAGCCAGTCCTCTTAGTCCAAACCAGTGTTGGCTTTTGAAATTTGGAAGTGTTGGGGTGTAATCCCTTCCTTGAATCTGAGCAAGTTAGTGAATTGAATAGCTGAACCTCTTGTGGTAAGTTGGGTGAAATGACTACTCCACTGACAAATGTATATATAAATAGGACAGTATGGTGCATTTGAGAGCATAATTGTCACATAAAGAGGGTGGAAACCCAGAGTCTCTGAAGGGGCACTTTTCTGAAATGCCAAGCAAGGCTTAACTTCACACTGGGTGATGAGCCTCGTCCTCCCAAAGAAATTTTCAAAGAATGGTAGCAAAACATGTTTTTCCTTCATGTAATGTCCCCCCTCCCCCCCCCTAAAAATGGTTAAAGATCTACGTATATTTCAGCCAGAAAAGAAAATCTGGTAAGGCAAGAGCATATGGCCTATCAATTTTCAAAACGTATATTGCATCTTTCTTCACTTATATTTTCCCATCTAGCTCCATTCAAGAAGACTCCGTTTTATGCCACGGCTAAGCCTATACATGGAATGGACAGGGACAGCTTTCACAGGCCGTAGTTAGCACATTTACACAAACCTTTAGGCCCAGACAGCAATGCTGCATGGCATGTACAAAGAGATTGCATGAATAGATTACTCCAAATTTACATGCTCAGATAGCACTACTTAAAGTACTGTATGTGTTGTTAACATTAAGGATAAAATACCTACACACAAATTGTAACATAACCATGGCAGGAAGGGACGTAAGGTACCATCGAAGCAAAATATGCATTTAGTCTCCCTAACTCAGCATGAATTATTACCTAAATACCCTTTTAAATATATTGTTAAAATGGATTGGTTTTGTCAAAACACCTATTCGACAGTTTCTTAAACATAAAGGCAGTACATCACAAAACTCAAAAGCTAAATTTTGAATAAATTAGTAAAGTTTCCCCGGAAACAATTGCTTGGCATTTCAATCAGAAATACTTTTGTCTCGGAATGCAAGATTTGCATTGATTTCAAATATCTTTAATCCCCAGATATAACATTTTCAGCCAGCACTTCTACGTGTAGTATCATACAGAACAGATTATATCTTTTATATTCATTCATTATCATTAAATTCCAGGGCTACCTATCATATGGCATAGATTTCAACCATCTATATGATAGCTTATAAATGTCTTCCAACAATGATCCACGCTAAAGTGTGTATTTGTTAAGCTTTGTTTTTGCCTTCAGTCATTACCCGTAGTTCATTATACCTTGATTCTATTCCTCCATGTTGAGTATAAAATTTGATGTTCTCTTCACAGTTCACTTTATTCATGAGGGTCTTTAGATCAGGGTATTCACATTTATGACTGTCTTTCCTACACAAAGTCCTGAAGACTCAGTGTCACCTATTTGTTTCTGATATCTCATGCCCTTCTGTCTCCTTGAATCCTCGGATTTACAGTAGTCTAGTGAGTTGCCACGACTGGGGTAAGAGTTCCTTATATAGGTTGAAGTAATCTCGCCCATATCCTCCTGCCCCTTATGTATTATGATTGTCCCTGTTCTAGTACCCTGATGTTCGAGGAGCCTTGTCATTCTGGAGGCTTCCCTACCTGCACAAGTCCCTATATGTAACGCCTGACCTGGGAGCAGGAGCCATCTCTTTCAGGTATTTAAAACACCCCTTCTTTAGCAGGATGTAACTGTAAGCAAGGTCTGTGTTTGAGACAAAGTTGCTGCTGGTAAGCTTGTAAGATATTGTGGCCAATGGGAAAACCGGTTGCATGATTAAAAAAGAGCAGTTTAGTACAGTGTCATTGTATAAACAACCGCTTCCTGTCTGCACAAAGGGTGCCACCTAACTAACCGCAGAAGCTACAAATATATCTGTCCTGAAGACCTGGCGGTTTGGGGTGATCGGTTTCTTTTGTAACTGTGCTACTTCTGATGTTAATACAATGGCTTCCACAGTAAACCAAAAATATGAATGGACTGTAAAGCAGCTCCAACTAATTATCAGTGACTGAGATTAATTCAAGCATTCCACGCATCACTTTTTATCCTTGAGAATCCATGGATGTAGGAAAGTGGGTTTCTGTTGCAGTAACCCCCCCCCCCCCACCCCCCCCCCCCACACCGCCCTCATTTTTGCCATACTACTGATGCATTTTGACTTGATGTGCCCTGGGTCCCTGCCAATCAGGTTCCTTGAGCCTGTGTTCTTTCCCCAAAAGGAACCCACTTGGCATCTGTGGCCACAGGTCAGCCCCTGGTAATTGGTACCACAGGTACCCAGGGCACTGTGACCAGAGAAGGCCTCTAAGGGCTACAGCACCTGTTGTGCCACCCTTAGAAGTCCTGTACCATCACACTCACCCACTGCCTTTGCAGGCTGCGTGTTTTGGTGCACAACAAAGTGAAGGCTTGACATTGGGCACAGCCCTGTGTGCCCAGCCTACAACCCTGGCATAGGTCAGTCACCTCTCTAGCTGGGTGCACTATACCAGTGGTGAGGGTACAGGTGCATGAGCCTTGTACCCCTACAGTGTCCAAGTCCATTCTTAAACATTATAAGTGCAGTGCTACCATTAAGTGTATATGGTGCTGGGAGTTTGTCATTACGAACTCCACAACACCATAATGGCTACACTGAAAACTAAGACGTTTGGTATCAAACCTCTGAGCACATTAAGTCCACACTGATGCCAATGTGGGATTTGATGAGAAATGCACACAGAGGGCATCTTGGAGATGTCCCCTGAAACGTAACCTACCACTAGTGTCCAGGCTGAGTGGCTGCTATCAGCTGCCACCACCAGACATGTTTCTGGACCCCTGGGTCGAGAGCCTGCTGCTCTCTGGGGCCTGAAACAATGCACATCCTGGGACGAGGTGCCAAGCCTCCTCCCCCAGGATGGGCAGGATTCACAAAGGGAAAGCTTCAAAGGCTTGCCGCCTTTGTAAGCTTCCCCAGGCCAATTGCTGCTTTCAGCCACTGGTCCCCAATGGTTCTGACCCCCACTTTGAGCGGGAGAACCAGCAGGAAAAACAAGTGAGGAAGAGAGGTGTGCCCACCTCTACCAACTACACCCCTCAGGTGGGGGAGGCGAGGTGAAGCACGACTCTCAGTCCACGCCATCTTGAAGATGGGGGACTCCGCCAACCAGGGACAGGCACATGTGACTCGCTCCTCGCCTACAAGCTGAGTGGTCGCTCCCAGTGTCTCTTGCAGGCATCTGGTTTTAACGCGCTGCATTGATAGAAGTTTGAGTTTAAAAAGCGCCTTTCATTTGCTTGCATATCGCCTGCTGTATTAATTGTTTATTAGCGCTGCCTGTCTGAACTGCTTTGTGACATTCCGCCTGCTGTATTCACGATTCCGTAGCGCTGACTTGCCTGAACTGCTCTAATTGTGTAATTTAATTTATCTGCTGTGTAGAATATTGCCGCTTTGATTCATTAGCGCTTCATTGATTATTTCCACAGTGCTTTCATTCCTGTTAGCGCGTTAGACTGTAACGCTACGCTGTGCCCCCCCCTCCGCCTCCATTTTGTTTGTTGTTGTCCTCGTGTGCCCGCCCAGCCTCCCAGCTGTGACGCCCTCGCCCCTCCCCCTCCACTCTCCATATATGACAGGAGTTCCCGCGCGCAGCGTTCACGCGCAGCGTCCGCGCCCAACCCGCGCCGAAGGTGCGCCAAAGGTAAGCCCGTCTACGCCCGTCCACGCCACGCCCGCGCCCAGCGCCATACCCCCTGGCCCCCGTCCCTCCCTGCCCCCCCGCATTACCTACGATGCCGCCACCCTCCTAGCCCTTAACCCCGGTCGCGCCCCCAACTGCGTCCAAGCCGCTCCTGGACGCACCCATGGACCGTTCTCCTGCCTCTCCTGCAAATTTAGCGGCACCGACAACATCTCCGCTACGACCACACCACAGATTCCCGACCCCAACCACCTACAATGCATCCTTCTCAACACCCGCTCTGTCCACAGGCACGCCATTGACCTTTGGAACCTACTAGACACCATCTCTCCTGACGTCGCCTTCCTAACGGAAACATGGATGAACGCTTCCTCCGCCCCTGACATCGCCATCGCTATCCCTGATGACTATAAGATCACACGCAAGGACCGCACCGACCATACAGGAGGAGGAATCGCTATCGTCCATAAGAAATCCATCCGCATCTCTACCAGCTCCGACGCCAACCTCGCTAACACCGAACACCTTCACTTCCAGATCCACATCGACCCCAATACAACTCTTAGAGGCACCCTCCTCTACAGACCACCAGGACCCCGCGCAAAATTCAGTGAAGACATCACGGACTTCATCACCCCACATGCGCTCCCCTCCAAAGACTACATCCTTCTGGGAGACCTCAACTTCCACCTTGAAAAGATCAACGACCGCAACACCGCCACCCTCTTAGACAACCTCGCCAACCTCGGACTTAAACAACTGGTCACTTCCCCCACCCACATCGCAGGTCACACACTCGACCCCATCTTCACCTCCAGCAACCATGTCTCCTTTAGCCACACTACGGATCTCCTCTGGACTGACCACAGCTGCGTTCACTTCACCTACAACAAGCCGAAACCCATCATCCACCTCCAACCAACTCTACAAAGAAACTGGAACAAAATCACCACGGATCAGATCTCCACATCGCTCCTTCGAACCTCCCCAGCCCTCTCTTCTAACGCCAACGAAGCCGCCTCCAACCTCACCCTTTGGTTATCCAACACCGCCGACACCTTAGCACCATTGAAAAAACGTCAACACAAACTTGGCAACAAGAAGGCCTCATGGTTCAACGATGATCTCAAAAAGTCCAAGAAACTGTGCCGCTCCCTTGAAAAGGCCTGGAAAAAAGACCCATCCACCAGCAACAAGGACGCCTTCAAAAGCGCCACCCGTACTCACCACCAACTGATCCGAAAAGCCAAGAAAACAGCATTCAAGGATCGACTTGACAACAACGCCCACAACAGCAAGGAACTTTTCAACATCGTCAAGGAATTTTCCAACCCCTCGGCCAACTCCAACGACATCACCCCCTCTCAAACCCTCTGCGACTCCCTAGCCTCTTTTTTCCACAACAAGATTGCTGACATCCACAACAGCTTTGACAACCAACCCGGAAGCCAACCCACCCTACCATCTGCTGACCATCTTCCCCCCGTAAACACCCTTAACGCCTGGAACCCAATCTCCACCGAGGACACCATCCGCCTGATGAATTCCATCCACTCTGGATCCCCCACAGACCCATGCCCTCACCACATCTTCAACAAAGCAGACTCCGTCATAGCTCCGCACCTCCGAGACGTCATCAACTGCTCCTTCAACTCCGCTACCTTCCCAGAAGACTGGAAACACGCTGAACTCACCGCCCTTCTGAAAAAACCAACAGCAGACCCCACCGAACTCCAAAACTACCGCCCCATCTCGCTTCTTCCATTCCCGGCCAAAGTCATCGAGAAAGCCGTCAACAACCAGCTCGCCGCCTTCCTCGAAGCCAACAAATCACTCGACCCCTCACAATCTGGCTTCCGAGCCAAACACAGCACTGAGACCGCCCTCATCGCAGCAACAGACGACATTCGAACTCTACTGGACAATGGAGACACAGTCGCCCTCATCCTCCTCGACCTCTCTGCAGCATTCGACACAGTCTGCCACAGCACCCTTTTACAACGCCTCAGAAACATCGGAATCCAAGGAAAAGCACTGGAATGGATCACCTCGTTCCTAACCGGAAGAACCCAGAGAGTCCGCCTCCCACCATTCAAGTCAGAGGCCTCTGAAATCATCTGCGGCGTACCTCAAGGATCCTCACTCAGTCCCACCCTCTTCAACGTATACATGAGCCCCCTCGCGGCCATCGCCCGCCAACACAACCTCAACATCATCTCTTACGCGGACGACACTCAACTGATCCTTTCTCTCACCAAGGACCCCAGCACCGCCAAAACTAACCTACACGAAGGAATGAAAGAAGTTGCCGAATGGATGAAACAAAGCCGTCTGAAACTGAACTCAGACAAAACAGAAGTCCTCATCTTAGGTACATCCCCCTCTGCATGGGACGACTCCTGGTGGCCGGAAGCCCTCGGAAAAGCACCCATCCCGACAGACCACGCACGGAACCTTGGCGTCATCCTGGATTCTTCACTCTCAATGAACAGACAAGTCAGCGCCGTATCCTCTTCCTGCTTTAACATTCTTCGCATGCTCAGAAAAACATTTCGCTGGATCCCCTCCGAAACAAGGAAAACAGTCACCCACGCTCTAGTCACGAGCCGACTGGACTACGGAAACACCCTCTACGCAGGTACCACCGCTAAACTCCAGAAGAAACTACAACGAATCCAAAACGCCTCAGCCAGGCTCATATTAGACATCCCACGCAACGAACACATCTCTGGTCACTTTAAAGACCTCCACTGGCTACCCGTCAATAAGAGGATCACTTTCCGACTGCTTACCCACGCACACAAATCACTCTACGACATCGGACCAGACTGCCTCAACTCTCGACTGTCCTTCTACACCCCCTCCCGCCAACTTCGCTCTTCCAGCCAAGCCTTCGCCACTGTACCTCGCATCAACAAGACCACCATGGGAGGCAGATCCTTTTCATACCTGGCTGCCAAAACATGGAACTCACTCCCCGCCTACCTTCGCCTCACCCAGAATCACCTAGCGTTCAGAAAGCAGCTTAAAACGTGGATATTTGACAAATAATCCTCCTCCCCTTCCTAAGCGCCTTGAAACCCTCTGGGTATGTAGTGCGCTATACAAATTTTATGACTTGACTTGACTTGACATGCCCCCTCCCACCGGAGGCTGGCATAATAGGTGTATATATCAAAAAAGGAGGGAGGTAAGGTAGTTGATCAATGGATCAACGGACACGATTTACCACACAGGGTGGTGGAAGGTCCAGTCACAGCTTGTGTCCGTATCTTGCACTAGGACTACAATAAGGGGTTGCTGAACTGTTCCTATGCAGAGTGAGAGAGGAGTTAACTGGCATGACCAAAGATGTTAGAGTAACATCCTGGGGCATCCATTTTGTTGGATGTAATGGCCTCACACACCCCGAAAGATGTCATGCTTCATCATCGGCGGTTGCTCCTCGTCGGGGAGGCGGTGCAATCCCCGACGGGCTCACCTCAAAGAGGGGCTCTTTGGCGGAGATCTTTTTCCAACAGCCTTATGGTGAGGTGGGGGTGTGTGGGCTGGGCTAGGTGTAATGGTGTGGGGGATATTAAAATGTAGCAAGGGGTACCGGAATTCAGTTTATTCTGGGGGTCCCCTGGCTGCAATTAAAAAAGTGGGGTTAGCTCACTAGGTGTCAGCAGGTTAGGTCGGGTGACTTTGCACTTTGCACACGCAACTTACAAGGCATGCAGTGGTTACCCGACCTAACCTGCTGACACCTAGTGAGCTAACCCCACTTTTTTAATTGCAGCCAGGGGACCCCCAGAATAAACTGAATTCCGGTACACCTTGCTACATTTTAATATCCCCCACACCATTACACCTAGCCCAGCCCACACACCCCCACCTCACCATAAGGCTGTTGGAAAAAGATCTCCGCCAAAGAGCCCCTCTTTGAGGTGAGCCCGTCGGGGATTGCACCGTCTCCCCGACGAGGAGCAACTGCCGATGATGAAGCATGACATCCTTCGGGGTGTGTGAGGCCATTACATCCAACAAAATGGATGCCCCAGGATGTTACTCTAACATCTTTGGTCATGCCAGTTAACTCCTCTCTCACTCTCCATAGGAACAGTTCAGCAACCCCTTGTTGTATTCATAATAGGTGTATACCCACCCCAGGGAAGGGTCCCAAATGCCACTGCCTTTTACCTCCCTGTCACGCCCCTAAATCTAGTATTTAGGGGCACCCCTGAATCTTGCTTCCTCAGACAAGAAGAAACTACAAGAAGAAGGACCGATAGCTGTGCAGCAGCTAACAAGAGGAAGACGTCCACTGACATGGCCCAAGCCCTACCGGCCTGTCTCCCCCTCGAACCTCTCCTGCAAAATTCCGGTGTGTGTTGCAGCCAGCTACCTCAAACTCCGGAGGACCTGCCTGCTTACAACTCCAAAGACTTGGCTCCCGTGAACACCGGATTTGTTCATCTCCAACCTCTGGCCTTGGCCGGAAACCGCGAATCTGCACCACTCTGCACCTGCGGTCCACGGCCCGAGCTTGAGTGGGCAAACACCATGAGGAGGTCACCCCGGCTCATAGGAGAGCTAACTCGCAGACCACTGGTGAGGCCCTGCCTCCTGATGAGGAGTCCGAGTTAATTGATGCCTCTTGCAAAAAGGTAGCCTTACAGGCAGCTAATCACTGGCGCATTGCCTATGTTCACGCTTTGCTAGCCAGATACGATAGAGTTCATTATAATGAGCTGGGAAAACGTATCCAATTTCTGCCTGATGAGCACAAATCTGAGGTAAATAATCTTATACGAAAGGGGAAAACTTATCACCAAGTCCTCCATCAAGTGCACGTTGGATGGAGCAGACAAAGCAGCACGTGCAGTAAATACCAGTGCGTTGCTACGCAGACACGCATGGTTAAGAATGTCTGGTTTCAAATCTGAGGTACAGGCCATCATTCTCAATCAGCCCTTTAATAAAGAACACCTCTTTGGTCCAGCAGTTGACACCCCGCTGGAAAAAATGAAAAAAGACAAGGTCGCAAAGTCCATGGGGGCTTTACATTTACCTACTAATAGAGGTTCCTTTCACCGCTCCTTTTACAGGGGTGGTTCTAAAAATGTTACCACAGAAAATCCCTTCTCCTCTTACAAAGGCAACAACCAATCGCTCTCGTCAAGAGGAAACCATGGTAAGGGAAGAGGCAGAGGCAACTCCACAAGCACTTCCCCTGCTAATAACAAACAGTGACTTCCTTCCACTACCCCCTGATCATTCCACTCCTGTCAGTGGACGACTCTCTCAATAGATGCACATAAGGCTTTGGCCTATTCCAATACGGCCAGAATCCGCAACATGCAGACTCTAATCTGCCACTTCCAGCCTCAACACTTATTGCCAGCTCAAGTGTTCATGCAGTTTCTAGGGATGATGGGTTTTGCATACTAATAGTTCCTTACGCAAGACTTCACATGTGCCCCTTCAGGAGTGCTTAGCATGTCAGTGGAACCAGGCTCAGGGTCTATTATCAGATCTAGTGTTGGTGGACGGCCGCACCCATCACTCTGTGCAGTGGTGGAATACACAAAACCTTTCAAAAGGGCGGCCCTTCATTGACCCAGTTCCACAGATAGTGATAACAGCAGACGCATCGCTCAATGGTTGGGGAGCTCATCTCCAGATGAATACAATTAAAGGCATGTGGAGCCTACAGCAAAAGCAGCTTCACATAAATCATCTAGAACTGCTAGTTATTTTTCTAGCGCTCAAAGCGTTTCAAGTTCATCTAGTAGGCAAAGCTGTCCTGATCCGTACAGACAACATGACAGCAATGTACTACCTACAAAAACAGGGGGGACACACTCTTGCCGGGTGTCACAGCTAGCACAGACCATCTGGAGATGGGCCAAACATCACAGAATGTTTCTTTTTGTAGAACATCTTCCAGGAGTAAACAATCAGATTGCAGATCTGCTCAGTCGTCAGAGACAACAGATTCGCGAATGGGAACTCCACCCTCAAGTTTTCCTCCCATTATTCCAAATGTGAGGATTTCCAGACATAGGGCCATATGTAGGTAAAAGCAATTTAGCGAGTCCTTAATAGTGATTTTTAGGGAATCTCTATTAAGGACTCGCAAAATGCTATGTAGGTAGGAATCGCAATACTTTTTGCGATTCCTACACATTCCTTATTTGCGACTTGCAAATTGCGAGTCGCAAATAAGGAATGGCTTCCCATTCATTCTTATGGGCCAAGAGGTCTATAGGAATGAATGGGAATTGCATGCGCAATTTGAGAGTACCCAGTAGGTACTTGCAAATTGCTTGCGCTATCTCAAGGGTGCAGGGGTTCCAGAAGGACACCCTGTTGCACCCCTGAGTTGTGCATGTGTGCACATGTGGCGCACGTTCATGCCCTAAGGGCATTTATGTGTGCCACATGGCACTTTAAAAAAAGCAAAAAAGTCCTTTTTAAAGGAAATTGCAAATTACCACAACTTGAAGTTGATGGTAATTTGCGATTCCTTCAGGTAATATCGGAATTTGTGATGCCTTCTTGCATAGCATTTAAAGAATCGCAAATTGCGATTCTCTAAATGCTTGTGCAAAATAAGGAATTGCAATTTTTTTTTTGCGAGTAGGTTTAAACCTACCTACATAGCACAAAGCTAGATTGCGATATCAAACGCTGAAATTCGCAATTTGGCTGTCTAAATATGGCCCAGATAGATCTGTTCACCACAAATCTAAACACAAAATGCCCACATTTTGCATCCAGACATCCACACCCCATGTGCAAGGGCAATGCACTATGAATGAATTGGTCAGGGATATGTGCATATGCTTTTCCGCCTCTCCCACACATTCCATTAGTGGTTTGGAAGCTCAGACCAGCGTCCCCGACATTAATCCTAGTTGCTCCCACATGGGCCCGACAACCCTGGTTCACAACCCTATTGGAGCTCTCAGTGGTTTGTCACCTAAAATACACCTCACTCCCAATCTGCTCACTCAGAGCCATGGTGAGATAACCCATTCAGATCCCAGCCACCTCAGCCTTGCGATCTGGCAACTGAAATCCTTAAGTTTGGCTACCATCATCTTCCGCCCGACTGCATGAACATTATCAAAGAGGCTAGGTGTCCTACCACAAGAGCATGCTATGCAGCAAAGTGGAAGCGATTTATAATATACTGTAATAACAATCAAATAGATCCACTGGACGCTTCAGTTTAAAACATCATTTGCTATTTACTACAACTTCCGCGTTTCAATTTAGCGTACTCTTCCATATGCTTACATCTTGCTGCAATAGCTGCATACCTACAGAACAGACAACATCTGTCTTTTTAGAGTGCCTGTCATCAAAGCATTTATGAAGGGACTTACGAGAATCATTCCTCCAAGGCTTCCACCTGCTCCAGTGTGGAATCTCAACATTGTCCTCACCAGGCTTATGCATCCACCCTTTGAACCAATGTATAGATGCGGAATACAATTTCTTACTTGTAAGGTAGCTTTCCTCATAGCCATCACATCTCTGAGGAGGGTGGGTGAGCTTCAGGCACTAACCATAAAAGAACCATTCTTACAAATACATCGAAACAAACTGGTTCTTCGGACCAACCCTAAATTTCAACTAAAGGTTATTTTGGCTTTTCATATCAACCAATCTGTTGAGTTGCCTGTGTTCTTTCCTCAACCAGATTCTGTGGCAGAAAGTGCTTCACACACTTTAGATGTGAAAAGAGCAATTCTTTACTATATAGAAAGGACAAAACCTTTCTGCAAAACAAAAGAGCTATTTGTCGCTTTTGCTCCACCACATAAAGGCAATCCAATATCAAAATCAGGCATTGCAAGGCGGATAATCAAGTGCATTCAAATATGCTATGCAAAAGCAAAAAGAACTTTTAACTATTCCCCATAGAGCGCACTCCACCCGCTAACAAAGGGCTTCTATGGCATTTTTAGGAAACATACCAATAGATGACATCTGCAAAGCTGCAACATGGTCTACACCTCACACATTCACAAAACACTATTGTTTAGATGTTTTAGCAAGACAGCAAGCTATTGTGTGCCAAGCATTTTTACGTACACTATTTCAAACCACTGTAACCGCTACAGGTTAGCTGCCGCTTTGGGAGATAACTGCTTTTTAGTCTATACACAGTATGTAATCTACAGCTCACATGCCTCGAATGGAAAATTCTACTTACCCAGTATGCATCTGTTCTTGGCATGTAGAGCTATAGAGTCGCATGCACCCACCCGCCTTCCTGGGTACCGATACCTGTTGCAGTTACATCTTACTTAGATACATAAATACATGGACATCTCTTACTATTCTTACTAACTCCATTATCACCCTCTGCGGCAAACAGTCTAACAATAGAGTTGATGCCCCTGCGCACTAACACTGAAAGGAGGAGGCACCTACCTTGTGACTGGAAAAGACTTCTTGAACAAAAACAAAGATCAAACATCCGTACTCTTCACTGGATGGCAGGCTATGCACAGCATGTAACTCTACAGCTCTACATGCCAAGAACAGATGCATACTAGGTAAGTAGCAGTTTCCTTATGAGCTTATGATTAGTGGTGTGGGCTTTATTGTTTGGATCAGCTAACTGGAGCTATCGAATTTTAGGAGGGTTAGGCTTTAGATTATTTTCTAGGCAAATCTCTGTTAGAGGTTTATTTTATTAAAAGATAGAAAATATGTTGGAATATGTATTTTTCCCTGTTCATGTTTTTGGATGCCACACGTGCAGAGAAATACTGTAGTTTTTGAGTTTAATGATGATGCCTGCGGGAACTGGTGTTAAAGGGTAAATCATTTCTTAGTCGTGTTGCACCACTGAATTGATGTGCCTGGTATTTTCTGCACAACCTATTAAACAGTATTTAAAAGCTATCAACAGGTGACTCATTCACATGAATTACATAGCTCTAAAGAATCATATTGTTTTTAAATCTTTTGAAATGTTTACTTCTCAGTACTTTGCCTCCCATTATTCTGTCATGTGCTTATCTAGGTTCCTGATCGATACTGTGACCTTATGCCCCTATTCGGCTATAAATCCATTTATTCCCTATATTGGCATAACCGTTCAAGTACGATTTTCTGTAAAGTCATCTCTGGCCTCACACGAGCAGAACCACAGAGCCACATTCCAGCATGACTCTCTGCTACTTCCTTTGCGACCAATTAGTGCAATGACAGAGCAGCAGTCACTATCTGATATTCCTAGATAACACTCCGAGTTCTTCAACAAGATAAAAACTTAGCAAACCTGGAAATCCCCGCTTGCTATGTTTTGATTAGTAATAGAACTCTAATGAGCAACTGATAGCTGCCACTTCCTAGTGACATCTTTAATTGACGTCTTATGTCCAGCAAACTTGCGTCAAACCCGGCACCTGTCAGGTATAAATATTACCAACGTTGCCTTAAGCAATGAGCGAACATGTTGCTGATGCCAGCTGCCTGCATGACCCCGTGTTGGTAAAAACTAGCACTCTGTCGCTGCAGCCTGCTATCCTGTGGTGGTGAAGCTACTGATTACCATTATCGCCGCTACAGCGCGACCTATGGTGCAGTACGCTTGAGGAGCCGTGCAGCCGTCCTCTGCGAAGACATCCAGCCCAGCTGCCCGCGGACGCTGTCACCCCTCCTTCCTCCAGACGCGCTGAGAGAAGCCGCTGCCTTTCTCGTGCAGAGAAATCCAGTCCCGGCGCTTCCAGTTTACCCTCGCAGGTGACTGGGATATCGAGAGAGACCCCTGAAGGAGATACCAATCCTCCATCATTCTATTCAGAGGTATGGTGTTGACTAAACCCTTAGAAGAGAATTCTTGAAACAAACCTTGGCAAAACCAACTTAACTTAAGCTACTTACTTACTCCCCCTTTTCACGTGTTAGGCCTAGGTCAGGCACACTGGGGTAGGCTTAGTTAGAAGCACCAGTTGAGTATGTTAGCCTAATGTATATATGACTGTATAAATGTTTTATTACTTTTAAACCATTGTATGGCTAAGAAACCATATCAATGCTTTTACAGTTCTATTTCGCTATTCTTATCTTACTGTACGTACTTTTTATAATAACAGTTATTGCAATTGTGGCAATACATTTCTCTTGTACGAGAAGAAAGACTGTTCAATAAATGTTAACCTTTATTGATAAACGCCCGTCTCTCTATTCTCTACATACTGTGAAAGTAAACTGCACTAGACTGACTGAGTGAAATCTATGTCTATTGTTTCACACGACCCTAGAGATCGACTCTTGATCTGAGGAGCAAAGTTGTCATGTTGCACGGTTGTTGGAAAGCTGAATCCCTTCTTGTCTGTGCCAAGGAAGCTGATCACTTCCTATGCAGAGAAGAAAGTTTCCAGTGACCTCTGAGCTAGTTGGTAACACAACCCAATTAAGTTTAGCATAGTCAGTGGAGGCCTGGAATATAAGCAGTTCCACGTCGATACTACTGTTTATGTTATTCCAATGCGCAGGGCCTAGTGGGAAACTAGGAACTACACTACATGGCGCCCAACGTTTGGTAAGGCGATAAACTAACGTAAGACTTGTAGAGTAACTCAGTCGTGCATATTTCACACCCCTTTCTCCCGTAAATACTCCAATAGACGTCTGGAGTGGGTGAAAGGTTAAAATCCGCCCGACCTTAGTAGGAAGAGATTCCTATGTAAAGCTCTGGTTTATTCAACGTTGAAGGATACAGTGTTCCAAAATATTGTGCATCTAATCTTTGTCTCCTTGGAGACCTACTCTGCAAAAACTGCATTTATACAATGTCAGTAGAAAACAACGGCACCACTGGGGCCGCAGTAGATGCGACTCAGCAAGGTCCCGAATACACAGACCCGGATGCTATTATCATCCCGGTCCACTTAAGAAGATCTATAACTTTAAAACTTATAGAACATGGACTGACACCTCAAGGTGGTACAGTAATTTTCGTGATAGAGGCTCACGAGTATCGGCAGACAGAGGTATTCTATTCATGGATAAACTTTCCAGCGGTAAACGCTATAACACAAGAGTTTCACTATTACAAAATAGAGGAACCTCCGGATGAGTACGCCCCTTTCGAGGAGGTTGAAATTCCACTTAAATTTCAAGAGCACCTGCTCTGGTTTAATGGCGCCCTAAAACACAATGATCACATAACCAGGCTCGGTCCACTAGGTAGACCAGGAGCCACGTGGCCGGTTCTAGCCAGCTACACACCACATCCTGACATTGCAAGAATGTCTAGAGAAGAGCTGTTAGCACAGCTAAACACATTAATAAAAATACATAGGCAATTAGTCCAATATGTAATGCGGACTACAACAGTCCAGCCAGCTGTTAATACACCACAGCTGACCCCTCATCAGGGGAACACAAATAAAATTACACCACAGAACATACAGTCATGTCTTGGTAAAACACCCGTAAAACGGGAACAAATTCCTTTCTGGTTAGCCCAGAAAATCACTCAAATAGAGGCAGTATTTCCTGATACTACCCCTATTGAGAAACACAGAATCTTGACCATCTGCCTTCCTATGGGAATTGCACCACACGTGGAGGACTGCGACACTTGGGGTACAGTCTTTGCTTCCATTTACACAAAAACACACGGTGTTCCGTCTATGGCGGTAATACCAGACGTGCTAAAACAGATTCAAAATGAATTCGGTCCAGAACCAGCTTTAAATCTAGGTATGAAATTACTGAAAGACTTCAAGCAGGTCACGGCTATATTATTAGCCAACGTAAAGGGAGAAGCAGCATCTGTGGCGATCCGCCAGAAGTTGAAGGAAACAGATATAAAAGATCCTGTTGAGCTTGCAAAAATCATAGAAAAATGCTATGAAGAATTAGGTAGAGACAGCTTGGGTGGAAAACCAGTAAAGCCACAACTGCTCGAAAATCCTGAAAAATTATTTATTAAAAATAATTTAAACACTCCTAAAAAGAGCTGGGATGGAAATAAACAATCCACTCCCAAGGAAAAAGTTTTCCAGTCCAGAGGAAGGTCTCCTCGACGGAGGGAAAGAACTCCGACTCGAGAACGCCAGTCTCCCCAACGGGAGCCCTCTGAGAAAAGATATAACCTTAGAAATAGGGATAATATAAAAAAACCTGATAGATATCAAAGTATTGATACACGTCCCTCTCGATCTTTTCCACAGAATTCGGAAAGAAGAGGACGGTCAGACCCAGGAGAGCACACCAAGTCCAAAGACAAGGAACCTGCTCAAAATAAGAAATCTCAATTTCCTAAAAAGAAGGTAGCCAGTATTAGAGTAATCAACCATGCCGAGAATACTGAGGACACAGTTGAAAAACGGGGAGTGGGCATTGACAATGTTGGACAGTGCAGCAGAAATCAGTATAGCGCGCAAGATCTTGATGAGTCATCTGGAGACAGTGGACACGAATGAATACATTCAGGTTGAAACTGCCGACGCCAGGCTTAGCGAGCCCCATAAAATATACGAAATAACATTGCGTATAGAGGGTGATAAGACTAGGAAAATTAAGGGTCTGTTTTGGGATAAGCTCTCGAAAGGCTATGATATTCTGTTAGCTGAAAAAGATTGGCCCCCGGAGTTTGTCAGGGAGTGCCCTCGTGGCGAAGAAGTGATTATGCCTGCCTTCTCGAATCACATACCGATTCACAAAAAATACACATATGCAAGGAAATGGGCTGTAGCCCAGGCACCTGCATTGTATAAAAATCATGTAGGATGGGATGAGGATTCACCGCCTCACAAAATCCAACTAAAAAGTGAACCAACTGCCCAACGGCAGTATCCCATAAAGCAAGAAGCTAAAAAACAGGTCAGGGAGATCTTAGATCAACTTGAGTACCAGGGGGTGATTGAAACATGCACCTCTCAAATGAACAATCCTTTGTTTCCTGTCTCCAAGCCAGACAATTCATATCGTCTAGTTTTGGACTACAGACACCTTAATACATGTTGCAAAACTTTTGCAGTACAAAACTCGCATAGTGCAGCCCTAATGAATAATATAGTTAGGAAAAAATATAAAACGACATTAGACATTTCTAATGGTTTCTTTTGTCAAAACATTGCACCAGAAAGCAGATACTTGACCGCTTTCTCCGCATTTGGGTCGCAGAAAAAATTCTGTCGACTCCCACAGGGGTTCAAGAACAGCCCAGGACTATTCTCAGCTAGGGTAACAGAGTTACTACAAATCTATGATGATGAAGCATTATCTTACGTAGATGATATTTATCTCACAGACGACGACTTGGATACTCACTTGAAAAGAGTGAACACCATTATACTTGGGTTCGCAGCAGAGGGTTACAAATTCAACTTTAAAAAGTCCCGAATTGCCCATCTGACAGTACTATTTTTAGGGTACGAATTATCAAGTGAAGGGAAAAGCCTAGCGGACAACTTCTTAGAGAAGTGCGCTGTACTCCAAGCTCCAAAAACGCTGAAGAATTTACAATCAATACTAGGTTTTCTGAATTTCGGAAGAACTTACATACTAAATTACGCAGAGAGGGTTAAACCTCTCTACGAACTAATAAAACCTGATTTAAAACAAATCAATTGGACTCAAAAACACACAGAAATTTTGAGATCACTGCATACAGACATGTTAGCAAAAACAAAATTAGATACACGTGACAACACGATCGATCTTGTAATCCGAGTCATCCCAGGAAGATGCGGATTCACGTACCTAACCTCTAATGAGGGAGAAAAGGTACCAATTTCAATTAAATCTCACTTGTACACACAAGCAGAAAAAACATTCAGTCGCACAGAAAAAACTGTGAACGCAGTGCAAATCGCATTAGCAAATGAACGAGAACTAGCACACGGCAAACGGATTAATATCCTTACAGCGGAATCCGCCTTCGAAGCGCTATTCAGCCCAGTAAACCTGCCTACAGTGTCACTGGATCCGAAATGGATACAGTGCATAGATTCTCTAGGAGCGGAAGACGTGAAATACTATTTCGCCCCGCAATACAAAGAACTGAATGATTTAGAATATGAAGAAGAATATCCTCTGCCAATCGAAATTCTGCCTCTCCCGCAATACGCCTGTATAATCTATACAGATAGCTTTGTACAGCATTTCAACGTAGAGAGTAAATCCTACAATGCAGCATGTGCGATCATTAAAGGTCGTTGGCTGTGCGGTAAATTCAGACCGAAAGTAACAAAAACTGAATCTGTAAGAAACTGTTCGGTTCAGAGAACTGAAATCAGATCTTTAAAGATGGCGCTCGAAAATGCAGAACGCGAATTCCCCACACTTATCGTGTGCGATTCTCATTTTTGCGTCAATTCTTACAACAATAAACTGCAGAGTTGGATCGAAAACGACTACAAAGATGACACAGGTGCCACAATAAAGCATAAATTGCTTTGGGAACAAGTAGCTCTTTTACACAAAGAACTACAAAAGACTCACGTGATTCACGCACAGAGTCTTCAACGTGATGGCGTTCACGTTGCAGGGAATTCATTGGCTAATACAGCCAAAGCGGAAGCAACTAAACCGGCTTCCGTAGCCACAGAAAAGCGTACAGATAAGTATATAGACGGGGAAACTATGCTAGCAGTAAAAACGACCGTAAAAGGCGACTGTGCAGCACTACCCGTAAACTATCCACTCAATTATGCATACATAATCGATGCAAACTCCGTTCCTTTTGCTCGAATCCCTGGAGTGGGGGATAGAGTAATTCCAAACAGGAGCAGGAGGGGCTTCCTCTTACTGGAAGCACACATGGGGTTGGGTCTGAAACACCAAACAATCAAAGCCTCTCTGAAAGAATTGCAATCAGAGTACTGGTGGCCAGGAATGAGTATAGATATTCAATGTTTTGCTCAAAATTGTGAAGACTGCAATAGAGATCGCAGTAATGAACAGGCCAGGGTAGTTTCAGGATCCCTTCTAGACAGCATAAGGCGGTCTATCTGCGCAATCAAAGAAGAGAAGCGCGTCCCAGTGTACAACGTTTAAGACGAAATGCACTTAAAAAATGAGGCCACCAGCGCTCGGCTGACGCCTAGAACTGTTATAAAAGATTAGCGAGTCCATATCGGCATATACGCAATTACCACGTTCCATTCTGACCAGGGTCCTGCTTTCAGCTCTCGAGCCTATAAGGAGGCCATGGCCAGCATGGGAATTGGGTTGTGGTATTCTTGTCAGTCATACAATAGTGTGATAGAAAGAAAAAACCGGGGCATAAAGCAATCTATAACAGCGAAGGTATTAGGTTCAGGCGCTGGGTGGGTCAAACATTTAATAAGTGTCCAGACTAGTCTTAACAACATGCCAAGAAATTCTCTAAAAGGTTTCAGCCCATACGAACTATTGTTCGGAATAAGAATGCGCGTTCAGGACCTCGATAGTCAGATGTCAGTGGTACAAAAAGAAACAAAGCAGTTTGAAGTAAAAGACCGTTTGGCTGTTTTACAGGAACTGAATGAAACAAGAAAATCATTAAGCAACATAAAGTTAAAGCAACAGCCAAGTACCACTGACGAGGCACCACCCGCAACAGCCCCAGCAAGGCCTGTCTGGATTCCAAAGATTGGGGATCTAGTCAGAGAAAAGATCGCGGTTAAGAAGGAATTTGGGCCTTCTTACAGAAAAGCAGTACCTGTCTTAGCAGTCACCGGAACAAGATCAGTTGTGCTACCGCCCCTTGCTGGTAAAAAGGAGAACAGAGTCGTGTCCATCGATCTGGTAAAACCACAAGCATGTGGCCTATAATCAACAGTAGGCCCAGTGGACTCCCAAGAAACAACAGAATACCCAAACTTGCAACAATCCAAGAGGTTCAAACTGAAAGACTAATCACATTCGATCAGCCTGCAGTGCACAATGAAGGACTATGCAATAATGCCATGGAACTCGTGCCTCTTGAAACACAGATTGAAACAGTTTGTCAAGAAACAACACCAGTCTACAATGATGTGGCATCAGAAAGTGCTACCGAGAGACAGATTGAAAGAACAATCCCATCAATTGACAGAACTGCCTCTGGTTATTTCATCAACTTCGACAACTTCTCTGAAGATGAAAACGATCCCGAAGTGATGCCAGAAACAAAAAAGTATTCTAAAGAAAAAGCAACGGAACTCTTTCATCAACTGAAGGAAATCTACCTTATTTCCCCTTGGCTAGAGTTCTGGTTCGGTCTAGGTGTATTTTTCCTCCTGCTTTGGCTCATCATGGTACTGTGTTTGGGAAAATTCATTGAAGGAAAATATATTACAATGGACACAGCAAGTCAGAACATCAACCTAGTCCTGAAACCACACAGATCATCCCACGTGAAGAAAAGAGAACTGTCAACAGTAAATGTCACAGCAATTCCAATACCTGGTGGGGTAGTATGGGAGAAAACAGACTATGAGATCTATGGTCCGGTCGAAATCCTGAAGTATCCTCATCAACTAAAGGTTTCCTTAAGTGACTTTGTGACACCAAGTACATTCTCTGATGATTGGGACTTTAACAGTATTAATGACATGATGTCTGATTTAGTAATGTCAGCTAGATTCACAGATCATGATTATTTACAAGGTTCATCTAGTTATGAGCAGTTATTCTGTTACACCCACTATGGGGATCATTACTTGCATAAATCTGCACAGCCTAGAAATGTTTTTATGTATAATCAATGGGAACATTGTTCTACACCACCTAAAAGCAGTTCTAAAGCATTTTTTGAGAAATTCAAATATTTTTCAGGGTTTAACACCAGTGATGCAGAAACGTTTTATTATAAACTGTTAGATAAAACAGGAATGAAAACAATGCTGACAAATTCTAAATTGATATATTCAGAAGCATTTTATGACAAAATGATGACATTTGGTTTTGATTATTGGAAAACTAATATTGAAACGAAATCAATTTGGGGTACAAAAGATTGGCAGGTGCAAGGCATAGAAGCACTTTTTAGAACCTGCATGATACCAGAACAAATGTTATTTTTAAATGACACTGTACACCAAACATCTTGTCTTGGCCTAGCCAAAAACAAAGAAATGAAAACACCGTCTATACCAAAGCCAATAGCTGAGAATACAACTGCAGATAATGAGTTAGACGTGTCACACATTTTACATTTCAACAGAACACATCCTGATTGGAAAAAGTGGTTAATCTGGCCTACAGACACAAATAGCTGTCAAGATCGATTCCTGAATAAAACACAGGGTTTAAAAACGACCAGATTAGACTCAAGATATTCCCAGAGACAACATCCAGGAATTATAACCACATACAGTGTAGGCAAACTCTGCCTAGAATGGCTAACTACATCCACACTGGCTGAAATTAAGCAACACTTGTCTTTATTAAAAGATGGTGCTGATTTGCGCGACTTCATTCTTGGACCACGCAAACAGCGTCAAAAGCGTTTCATAGCGACCAGCATCTATGCTGCTTACAACGAGGCTTGGAAAGTAAAGCAAATTGAAACTGCTGAAAAGATACGAGAAATTGATCGTATTAATTTGGAAAAATCACTTTCTGTGGTAGACAATGGGTTAATGACTCTGTCTTCCAGAATATATTCTTTGGACAATATTGTATCATCTGCCTTTGATGTGATAGACAGAGATTTGCTAATGTTACAACATGGCCAGTCTCAATTACGCTCTATTATAGAATTAGGCTGGACGCTGCAAAATCTTCGTTCAGGCTATGTGCCTTGGCGTCTGATAAACACAACGTCATTATTTTCCATTTTTAACCTTACTGATAAACAGATCAGTTTGGCACAGAAAGGAGCAGACTATACAATCTTGAGCATCGAGAAACTCGAGAGATTATCATTGACAATGTCAGAGAGCCCTGTCATTGAATGGATAATACACGGAATTATCACAATTCCGATAACAACTTTCCGATTTCATAAATGCCTTGAGTACATACCTGCTGGCCAATATGAACAATTGGGTAAAGGATATGTTAAATCCGAATGGAAATTACCATACACTCATTCTTGCTATAGTGACAGCGACAAAAATGTATTTCTTAGTGGTGACAACTGTAAACACTCACTAAGCGGTATACTTTTGTGTCAGGGTATTAATTTACACGGAGCATGTGATGGCAATTCAAACAACCTTTCATGCCACCAGCTAGTCACACCTGCAACTCAGATAGAGCCCTTCTTTATGCAACTCGCAAACGGGAGTTACATTCTAAGAACGGATCACAGGTGCTGTGGCCTCGCGCCCGGAAAAAGTTATCTAGTAGAAGTAACGTCCATGGTCAAATGTTGTATGCAAGCATTGTTCCCGAGCGGGCCTCCAGACACAGTGACTCCCCTCTGGCCTCGTCTGAATCTCTATTCTATACGAATTGATACATTAAGCAAAATGAAATCTGTGCTTTTACAGACAACAGTGCCTATAACGTCATCTAAAGAGACGTATGATCTTCTAGTCGCAAGGACGGCTACTGAGGTCCATGACCTTTTATCAACAAATTGCCCCGTGCATTTCCTACAAATGCTCGAGCAACTCCTTAACATGTCTAGTGCCACGAGCATCCCAGGCATATTTAAGACAGTCTTTACGGGACTGCTAACACCCTTCCAGGCAATTTTGGGAATCTTTCCTAATTTTGTGCACTCCATCTTTGGTGGTATTCCGCTATTTTTTGGACTCATCGCAGGGATTCTATTTTTGACCATCCTGCTACGTTATGGCAAGCCTCGGCTCAGACATAGCTCCCATGGGAATGGAAGAAACAATCCTAGCAATGCGCTACAGGGACAGGATAACTAACGTCCTCGGATTGGCCAGGCTGAGAGATCTAAACATGACCTGGTTCCTTTCATTCAGACCAATATGGCAAAATTGCATTTTACCTGTGCTACGGTGTATGCTTTGCGGCGAGGAATGCGTGTTGGACATCTGTCTTTCACTTCCATCAGCAGTACCAACGGACGTCGATACTTTGCTAAGTCCAATAACGGCTCACGCATTGTGTTGTCCCCAGCGGCTACCAATCCTGATGACGGCATTCGTGGAGACTCCTGTACTACAGCCAAGTGGTAACAGTGGAGCGAGTGACAAAAGCAACATCATCCAGGTACAACGTTCTGTGAGCAGAGCTGGTACTGTCTTCGATGACAGCAATCATTCTCACACCTGCCAAGTTTCAGCGCTATCTAATTTGGTTGAACTATCACCTGATTTTGTAGACCAATTCTTTGCGAGCCTGTCTGATACGATGTTCTCACCCACAGAGAAACAATAACTTTTGAGAAGCTTTCCGACACACAGCGTTCCCATGAACTCTGAATTCGGCCTTCAGTTTTGATCAACATAAAACTGCCAGGAGCTTTGGTAAACTGATTTTTTCTTTGAATTGGACAATTTTTTTTCAAATATTGACCCTTTCCTTTTGGCACGAACAATTCTTTGCTTAACGTAAAAACTATTCTTAGAGAACAGAAGCTTCACACTTCTATTTCTAAAAAACACATCTAGAGACATAACAACATAACACCAGCCTCTAGCACACATGTTATTACAATGCATTTTTATGTGATGATTTATCTCGCATTTCTTCTGTCAGAGATACTTCATGTGTAATTCTTTTTGCATAATCGTTCATTGACTTCATATGCAATACCTTTTGAATGATTACTATGCTTTAAAAAACGTACAGTACCTAAATTCCATGTATTACAAGTACGCCTATTTCGAATGCATTTATGTATTTTGGGGTGGGCTATGTTATACAATGTTACACATGCATCTAATTGCTTAGTTTTAGTAATTTTGATGGACATGAATTCGTGGAGTGGGTGTCATGTGCTTATCTAGGTTCCTGATCGATACTGTGACCTTATGCCCCTATTCGGCTATAAATCCATTTATTCCCTATATTGGCATAACCGTTCAAGTACGATTTTCTGTAAAGTCATCTCTGGCCTCACACGAGCAGAACCACAGAGCCACATTCCAGCATGACTCTCTGCTACTTCCTTTGCGACCAATTAGTGCAATGACAGAGCAGCAGTCACTATCTGATATTCCTAGATAACACTCCGAGTTCTTCAACAAGATAAAAACTTAGCAAACCTGGAAATCCCCGCTTGCTATGTTTTGATTAGTAATAGAACTCTAATGAGCAACTGATAGCTGCCACTTCCTAGTGACATCTTTAATTGACGTCTTATGTCCAGCAAACTTGCGTCAAACCCGGCACCTGTCAGGTATAAATATTACCAACGTTGCCTTAAGCAATGAGCGAACATGTTGCTGATGCCAGCTGCCTGCATGACCCCGTGTTGGTAAAAACTAGCACTCTGTCGCTGCAGCCTGCTATCCTGTGGTGGTGAAGCTACTGATTACCATTATCGCCGCTACAGCGCGACCTATGGTGCAGTACGCTTGAGGAGCCGTGCAGCCGTCCTCTGCGAAGACATCCAGCCCAGCTGCCCGCGGACGCTGTCACCCCTCCTTCCTCCAGACGCGCTGAGAGAAGCCGCTGCCTTTCTCGTGCAGAGAAATCCAGTCCCGGCGCTTCCAGTTTACCCTCGCAGGTGACTGGGATATCGAGAGAGACCCCTGAAGGAGATACCAATCCTCCATCATTCTATTCAGAGGTATGGTGTTGACTAAACCCTTAGAAGAGAATTCTTGAAACAAACCTTGGCAAAACCAACTTAACTTAAGCTACTTACTTACTCCCCCTTTTCACGTGTTAGGCCTAGGTCAGGCACACTGGGGTAGGCTTAGTTAGAAGCACCAGTTGAGTATGTTAGCCTAATGTATATATGACTGTATAAATGTTTTATTACTTTTAAACCATTGTATGGCTAAGAAACCATATCAATGCTTTTACAGTTCTATTTCGCTATTCTTATCTTACTGTACGTACTTTTTATAATAACAGTTATTGCAATTGTGGCAATACATTTCTCTTGTACGAGAAGAAAGACTGTTCAATAAATGTTAACCTTTATTGATAAACGCCCGTCTCTCTATTCTCTACATACTGTGAAAGTAAACTGCACTAGACTGACTGAGTGAAATCTATGTCTATTGTTTCACACGACCCTAGAGATCGACTCTTGATCTGAGGAGCAAAGTTGTCATGTTGCACGGTTGTTGGAAAGCTGAATCCCTTCTTGTCTGTGCCAAGGAAGCTGATCACTTCCTATGCAGAGAAGAAAGTTTCCAGTGACCTCTGAGCTAGTTGGTAACACAACCCAATTAAGTTTAGCATAGTCAGTGGAGGCCTGGAATATAAGCAGTTCCACGTCGATACTACTGTTTATGTTATTCCAATGCGCAGGGCCTAGTGGGAAACTAGGAACTACACTACAATTCCTCTTCTTTTACTAATTCCAGTAGTTTTTTCTTTATCTATTCCATCTTTTTTGTTTCCCTATGTACTACCTTGTACAAGCTGGTTGTGCTGAAAGAGCCAACTAGTTGCCTTTCTGGAAGTTGTACAGCATTTGATTTCTTTTTTGATGGTTTCTTTTTTCCATTGGACAATGTCAATTGTTTTTCAACCATCTCGAAAACAGTGTTAAAATATTTTTTGTAGGAATGGTTAAGTCTAAGGGTAAAGCAGTCATTTAATATATATTTTACCCAAAATACGTATTGCAATTATTAATTTTATTATATCCATGATTTTTCTGAATTAAAGTGGACCTTCTTTTTCAGATTTTAAAACTTGGTAGAATTGCCTCATTTTTATGTCGATTATTGGATCCACCAACCACAGAAGCCATTGACCTAGCTATAAAGCATCTTCTGGATCTGGTAAATTTAATTGTATTGTTGAAAGTTAAAACGTGTGGGTTTTTTTTTCTTCTATTTTTTATATTAATTTCAAAGTTTTTTTTCTGTTATAGTAATTCCGTCCATCAATATCATAAGCCTGTGCCCTCATAGCTGGATTGCGGTTACAACCTGTAGGACCTTTAATACTGTTTTAAGACTAAGAATATTTCCCAGCTCTGACAAACACCTACAATCATATCTGGTATTTTATTCAACCATACTTCTATTTACCACAGGTAGTTATGCAGTGCAACTACATGTTTTGAAAATTATTTGCCTTTATTGTTAATATCAAACATGACACTTTACATACACTAAAGATTGTTTTTACTTAGGTTGGTTAAGTTCCACAAGTATGTTTATTTAAGAAGCAATTCAACTTCTGGGGACAGCGATCTTGTTATACAAATGATAACCCTTTTGGTGGAAGTGGTTTCCAAACCTACTAAGATTATGGATCCATTGACCCTGGTACACGATTGGTTGTTCGGGTGAGTCCTAGTGTCGGACCTGACAACTGAAATATTTAATAAAATGTAGTTCTTCTGATAGCGACTTCTAGCAGCAGATTCCTCAGCTTATGAATATTCCCCAGGCATCAGATGAATCTGGGAACTTTTTAGCAGTACTCCAGGGCGCTGTCAGGTGACGCCACACTGGCATGTTCCACTCTGGAATTGTTGTGCAGAGCTGATAGAGGCTCAACCCCTGCGTATGGTTGTCTGCTTCTTTCTTAAGATGGCACCAGATGCAGATTCAGACCTACCTTAGCCTCTTAAGTGCTGCTGACGGCCAACGGGCGTCACGAGCGCTACCTCCCCAGTGCTGCGCACGACCATTGGACGTCCATTCAGCACTAGTTCCAATGGACAGCGCAGCACTGGGGAGGGATATTTGCGAAGCAGCTAAGGTGTTAGTGTCTCTCAGCAACATTTTAACAGAGTTAATTTCGAGGCTGTCCTAGGCGCCCAGATGCAGAACCCCAATATCTAATTGTTTGTGACCAGTGTGCAGATATCTAGACTTGGAATCTTATAATGGATAGAGTCCAATTTAAGAAAGGGGAGGATCAGTGAAGAATCTGTGGCTAAATAGTTTCTACTAGAATGCACGTTACTGAAGTGACTTGTTCTTCTAATAGAGATTTACAGCCACAGAGTCCTCACCTTTTGAATAGATACCATGCTGTAGCTCTCTGTAGATGCGTCTGCGAATTGACTCAAACCAGAAAGTCCTGCAGGACCGAGTGGACATAATGTTACTTTTAATAAACCTGCCTCTCCAGACAGTAATGCTTTGTAAACGTATGGAAGGACGCCCACGGACCTGCCTGGAATATGTCTAAGATAGGGACTCCAAGTGCTAACATAGTGGAAGCAGATTTGACCCTGGTAAAATGAGCATGCAGTCCTTTCTGAGGCTGCTTTTTGGACCATGCCTAGCAGATCGTAATGGAGAGCCAATACAGCGGGAGATGGTTTTCTTCTGCACTGGCGTGCCTTTTTTTCTGCTTCAGAGAACCCCCACAAAGAGCTGATCGTCCACCCTTGGTACAATCAATGTAAAATCTGTGCGCTTTCTTGTGATCCTGCAATTGAGCTTCTCCTCCTCCTTAGAGGGGCAAGGTGGAGCATAGGATTCAAGCAGGGTGATAGCTTGACCGACGTGGACTGGCATCACAAATTTTGGAAGAATTTAGGCTTGCATCCTTTGAATATGCACAGCGGAGCATGCTGCCAGACTCTTCTCCCAATGTGCTGTAGACGTCCAACTACCACTTCGCACAGCCTGCTGTGTGCCCTTTCTGCACTGGCCCTGTGCCCATAAGCTTTCAGCTGTATGTGCAGCGGATGTTGGTTGCTGGGCTTGCCTGGCTTTAAAATGCTAGCTTCCAAATTTCATTTAGATTAATTGAACTGCACCTAAGTTATCAGTGTTAAAAATCTAATTGCTTTCCCATTTACCTATGCCCCCCACCCAACTGATCTACTTGAAACTTGACATAATCAACATAAACTTGACAAACGTTTGAAAATGTTTTGTATGGATTCATCAGACTGTGCCAAACGTATTAGCAGATGGATGCTTCTTGTACCCGCTGCCTTGAAAGCTCCTCCCTCCTTGATAGGGACTGTCAGCAATTGAGAAAGCCAAGAGTAGGCTAAACATGTTGTGTTTATGACACATTTTGTGCAGGTCCATCAGATAGTGTCAAAGTTATAATATATTTAAAAAAATGGATCTTGCCCCAGTATTGGAACTTTTATAGATTCCCATGCTTTTGTATCATTCCCCGTCGTAGGAATGGGAGTCTCGGTAACAAGAATAACATAGCAGTAGGTACAAAAGAGAAAGAAAAAGGCCTAGGCCTCGATCCCTTTTGTAGCATATCACCCTCTTTTTGTAAAAGAGACCAAAATTAGGCATCAGCCAATCAGAAGAGCCTCACCCCATAGAGCCCTCCTGAAGGAACCTCAGAGCCTCAGACTTTCTACTGCACGTTGTGCTTAGGGAGTATCCTTTGAACTCTGCACATTTCATCTCTTTTCAAAGGTTTTCTACAGGATTTCTCTTCAGGATTGTACAAGGATGGCTGACAAGGAGAAGAAGAAGGCCCTTTTCAAACCATGTTCCTCCTGTGGCAAGAAAAGATTATTTGTAGAGCATAAACATAAGGATTGTATTTATTGCCTCTATCCGGATCATAAGGCAGAGGACTGCAAGATCTGCCGCACTTTTTCTACCAAGATCCTCCGGGATCGCACTGGTAGACTTCTTACCTGGCTTCAGAAACAGAAGGAAAGGAAACACGCAGGTTCCAGTGACAGTGAGGACTCATCTTCAGCTGTGTCATCTAGAAGGTCAGTCAAAAGGGGTAGGGGTTCCCCTTCTCCTTCTGTGGAACATCCTTCTAAGGCCTCAAAAAAGACCTCCAGAGAGTCTGAGAGCCAAGGTCCAGGCGAATCTCCTCACCATAGTGAAAAGGATAGGGTAGGACCATCTACGCCTTCTAAGAGTTCGAAGACTGATCCAGCCATCAAGAAACCCTCTTCCCAATCTTCTGACAGAAGTTCCAAGTCATCAACGATGAAGGCGGCGGCGGATGTTCCGCCGACGAAGAAATTGAAGCCAAAACTGAAACTGGTTCCGTCGACGGAACACTCGACGACGAAGGGATCGTCGACGAGTATGGAAGCGTCGACGACCGCTACAACAGCGTCGACGAGAGGGTCACCGACAACGGCATCGTTGACGAGAGTGTCGACAGCGACGTCGACGGCGACGAGGGTGACTATGACGTCGAGGGCCTCGACGACGACGGCTGGAATGTCGACAATCTTGTCGTAGATGACATTGATGACTCCTATCTCGTCGTCGAGTGTTCAAGCGTCCACGAGGCATATTCCGTCGACGGAGTCGGCGACGACTGCATTCACAGTACCATCGTCGACGGGACTGTCGACGATCTTGGCATCGGAAAAAAGAATCACGATTTCTTTGACAAGAATTACACCGGAGATGACATCTCCTAGGAGGGTAACCCCCTTGCCTCCAGCTTTGCTATTAGATGAGGAGGATCAGGACTCATATGGCTACGCTAACAGTCCCTCTCAACTTCTGGTCAAGTGTCAGGAGACGGACTCTAAAGGGGGGTATGACCAAGAAGATGGTTATCATCAGGCTGCCCAATCACAGCATTATTCCGGTCAAGACATGGTTTCGGTACCTTCCTTTTTCTTGCAGGACTTGCATAAGATGCTGCAGGATTACAAATCTAAGGCTGCAGGGTCTGTTCCGGCTCCAGTTGCGCAAGCCGTGCCTGTCTCTGCTCCTGCCTCAGAGAGGCTGTTCCTGAATTACCTGCTTAGTTGTCTCCTCGGCCTCAGGCTTCAATTCCACAAGAGCCTTCCAGACCAGCAGACAGCCATGAATATTCCTCGGATGAGGATCATGATTTGGATAATGGATCTAATCAAGCTACTGAATGGGATGAATACATCATTTCGGACCCTCCAGCTCCATGTGCAGAACCGGTGGATTTCCCGCCAGCGGATGTAGGGGGGTTTTCATCAGCTGATGGAAAGAGCGGCTGGCAGGTTCAAGTTGGCAATGCCTGCGGTGGCCACCGAATGTTTCTTGTATGATTTCAAGGAACCTTATAGGAAGACGACAAGGTCCATACCTATAGTACAACATCTGTGGGAGGAAGGCCTTAAGGCTATGAAAAACCCAGCTACGGTAGTCCCTGTGCTACCGTGTCTGGATAAAAAGTACAAAGCACCTGAGGATGGTCCAGCTGCCTTAACGGGCCACCCAAGACCGGACTCTGTTATTTCTCAAGCAGCACAGAGAAAATCCAGCAACACCTCTCCTCCTTTAACAACTCCTCCAGACAAGGAAGGAAGGAGATTGGATAATGCTGGGAAGAGATTCGCTTCGATGGGGTGTCTTCTGGTGCGGGCAGCTAATGACCTGGCAATATTGGGCAGATACGACTGCCAGCTTTGGTGCGATGTCGCACTGTTCCTGGATCAGCTTCCTCCAGAATCCAAAGCAGAGGCAAAAAAGGTTTTACAGGAAGGAGAGGCGACTTCAATGGAGATCATTGACTGTGCCATGGACATTGCCACGACGGCGTTTCGTTCGTTGGCTGGAGCTGCGGTCCTCCGTTGCCAGGGTTGGCTGAAGGCGACCTGGTTTCGACCCGAGATCCAAAATAAAGTCTTGGATCTTCCTTTTGATGGAGAAGCAGTATTCGGGAAGTTGATTGACGACACTCTCCAAGACATCAAAAAGGACACTGAGACCGCCAGATCTTTGGGTACGCTTCAGTACCGCAAAACTCCTTTTAAAGGGTCCAGAGGCAGAGGTTCAAACTACAGAGGATCTTATCAACAACAGAGATACTCTTCCTTCGGCTCAGGTTCCCAACAATACCGCCAGCCTTATCAACAAAGGCAGGGACAATCCTCCAATTACTCCAGGCCTTACAACAAAGGGAAACAGGCTCGCCAGGGACGTGATACGTCCAAGCGACCCTAGCAGCCTCCTGGCTCTTCCTACTGTACCCTCCTCCAAGAAATCATCAGTTGGAGGCAGGGTATCCCAATACCTTCACAATTGGTCCAAGATAACATCGGACCGTTGGGTGCTCAACATTATTCGAAAGGGCCATACCTTGGAATTTACTCAAATCCCACCACGCAAGCCCCCTGCAGCCATACCATCGAAACACCTGCGGCTCGAAGTTCATCAAATGCTCCGGAAAGGGGCTATAGAGCCAGTTCCCTCCAACCAAAGAGGACAGGGATTCTATTCCAGGTTCTTTCTGCTAAAGAAGACGCTGGAGAAATGGCGCCACATTTTAGTTCTCAGGGAGCTCAACACCTATCTCATCTCCCTGTCTTTCCGGATGGTCTCTCTTCAAGACATCTTGCGGCTGATCAATCCGAGGGATTTCATGGCCACGCTCGATCTCAAGGATGCGTACTTTCATGTACCGATTCACCCAGCACACAGAAGGTTTTTACGATTCACAGTAGCCAAGAGCCACTTTCAATTCAGGGTTTTAACCTTTGGCCTTCGCTCAGCCCCGAGGATCTTCACGAAGGTGCTGGCGCCAGTAGTGGCATTCCTGCGAAGGAATCATCTTCAAGTCTTCCCCTACCTGGACGACTGGTTGCTGAAGGCCCCGTCCAGGGAAGCAGCTTGGGACGCTGTTCAGGCTTGTACGAACCTGTTTCAAAATCTAGGACTCACTTTAAACAAAGACATATCATCTCTGGTGCCGTCCAGAAAGGCACGTTTCCTGGGACTCAATACTCTTGAAAGCTTTCCCAACCCTAGAGAGGCAAGAAAAACTGCAGACCATGGCTCAGGACTTGCGAAAAAGAAGGTGTCTTTCAGTACGCCGCTACAAATCTCTGCTGGGGGTAATTTAATCTTGCATACCTCTGATTCCTCACTGCAGACTGCGAATGCGTCCTCTGCAGGAACAACTGGACATCCAATGGAAACAGATTCACGGATCATTCAACGACAGGGTGACCGTCACTCCGACGATGAGAAGAGCGGCCCTATGGTGGACAGACCAGAGAAACTTGTCCCAAGGTCTATCCTTCGTAAGCGATCCGTCTCCTCAAATAGTGACAACGGATGCGTAACTGGAGGGTTGGGGAGCAGTGATGCAAGACCTGCATGTCAGTGGCCATTGGTCTCCTCATGATCGACGGCTCCACATCAATCTCTTGGAACTAAGAGCAATAAAACTGGCTCTACAAGCCTTTCTCCCTCCCCTAGGAGGTTTACAAGGGCTCATCAGGACGGAGAACACCGCGGCCATGCATTACGTGAACAAGGAAGGAAGAACCAGGTCTCTTCCGTTGTCGCAGGAAGCTAAAGAGATCTGGGAATGGGCGATCCTTCACGGGATGTCGCTAAATGCAGAACACTTACCAGGAGTTCTAAACGAGAACGCCGGCAGACTGAGCAGGTTATCCTCAGTCAGTCACAAGTGGGAGTTGAACCCGCGAGTTCTAGAAGAGGTCTTCAGCCAGTGGGGCAGACCAGCAATAGATCTCTTTGCCACAACAACCAACAAGAAATGACGGTCTTATGCAAGCAGGCTTCACCAATGAGGATCATTGGGGAATGCGCTTTCGATAGCCTGGTCAAGGACATTTGTCTACGCCTTTCCTCCCATCCCACTGATCCCGAGGCTGATCAGGAAGATCAAAGTGGAACCATGCAGGATGATCTTGATAGCCCCTGCTTGGCCGAGACAGTTCTTGTACACGGAGCTCCATCTGTTATCGCTAGCTCCTCCTCCCCCCTTGAGGACTATTCCAGATCTCCTCACAATGTCCGAAGGACAGGTTTGGCATCCAGATCCACAGTCATTACACCTGACAGCATCGCTCCAGAGCAGCGAGAATTTATGAATCTCCCCATCTCAAACGAAATTAAAGAAGTCCTCTCCCAGGCGAGAGCTCCTTCCACAAACAGGACTTACCGCTTAAAATGGAAGAGATTTTGTATTTGGTGCAGGAGAGAGGAAGTTGACCCCTTTACTTCAAAACCTCATCAGCTTCTACCTTATCTCTTGTCCCTGGCTAAATCAGGGCTCGCCCATTCTTCTATAAAGGTTTATTTGGCAGCCATTTCAAGATATAGACGATCTGAGTCTGGTCCTTTGTTGTGGTCTTCCAGAATTGTGAAACAATTTCTAAAAGGCTTGTTCAGGGTCTATCCACCAGTGAGGCCTCCGCCTCCTTCTTGGCACCTAAATCTAGTCCTCACTCAACTCATGAAAAGCCCATTTGAACCAATTCATCGTTCAGACATGAAGTTCCTTTCATGGAAATTGGCTCTCCTTCTTGCCCTCACATCGGCAAGACGTATTGGGGAATTGCAGGCTCTCACAATCCAAGAGACTTTCCTGCAAGTTAAAAGAAACACGTTATCTTGAGAACTAACCCAAGGTTCATCCCCAAAGTACCCTCGGACTTCCACTTGAACGAGCCTGTTATTCTGAAGGCGTTCCTTCCTTACCCGGCTACACCAGCAGAGAAGTTGCTGCATTCTCTGGATGTTCAACGATGTTTGAAATTCTATTTAGATCGTACCAAAGGATTTCGGAAATCCTCCCAATTGTTTGTTGCTTTTGGTGATCCGAGCAAGGGTCTCACGCTGTCAAAACAGGGGATTGCAAGATGATTTAGGAGTGCCATTCTACATTGCCATACTGCAGCAGGTAAACCACTGACTGGCAGGGTTCGGGCACATTCCACAAGCACTCTTCGCGGGGGTGCAGATTAAAGATATTTGCAGAGCTGCTACCTGGAGCAGCGTCCACACCTTTACTAAGCATTACTGCCTGGAATCCTTACAGCAAGAGGATGCGGCAGTGGGCCAGGCTGTCCTGAGGAAACTTTTCCAATAATTGTTGAGCTTTCCTTTCTATCCCACCTTCCGTTATTTTGCACATTTTGTATCTTTGTCATGTTGGCTATTGCAATGTATTTATGACACAAAATGTGTTTCTTATTGCTAACTGCTTGCTACTCTGATACAAAAGCATGGGACTCTATGAAAGTTCCAATACTGGGGCAAGAAAACAAGTTACTTACCTGTAACTTTAGTTCCCCAGTATTGGTACCTTTCATAGATTCCCATGCACCCACCCACCTCCCCGGGGAAAGCTCAGCCAACAGCTGATATGGTGACTGTTACACAACGGCTACGAAAATCTGAGGTTCCTTCAGGAGGGTTCTATGGGGTGAGGCTCTTCTTCTTTACAAAAAGAGGGTGATCTGCTACAAAAGGGAATGAGGCCTAGGCCTTTTTCTTTCTCTTTTGTGCCTACTGCTATGTTATTTTTGTTACAGAGACTCCCATTCCGACGATGGGGAATGATACAAAAGAATGGGAATCTATGAAAGTTACCAATACTGGGGAGCTAAAGTTACAGGTAAGTAACTTGTTTTCTTCCTCCAGCCCACCTTTCGATCTGCAAAAAACCTTAAATACCTGCGCTGGGTGTTAGAACTAACTGCCTGCCACATTTGATTTAGATTTATCAAATGGTACTAAAGCTGTAAGCAATTGAACATTGTATTGCCCCCTTTTAACTGCCCACCCTGGATGGATTGGTACAACACTTGACATACCAATTGAAAAACAAAATCTTTCAGGCTTTTAGCACATGTTGTGCTCTCCTGATGTTGTTAGCTAATCGCCACTTTTCTGCCCCCCAAACCCTGTGATGAACCTGCATGAACTTAAAAATATGAAAAGAAGATCAAACATGCTAAGTTTCTGCCAATTTTCTACAGATCCATGAAATGGTGCCAGAGTTATTAGTAAATCAAAAATACTTTTGAGTTTCACTTCAATATTAACTTTACCCACCTCCCTACTGGATTTTCATGAAACCTAAAAACATGCAGTGGGTATCACTTGCTAAATATTTGACACTCTTCACACAGATTGAGCAAACCGTGCCGAAGGTATAAGCAAATTAACATGTTATTGACCCGCCCCCTTTAAACTATGCTCCCCTATAAATTATGCTCCCCCTTCATGGACAGGCACAAAGGTTGATATGCAAGTTGAAAACTATTTCATCCTAGCTCCAGTCAGATTTTGAGCATATTGATCACACAGTGCCAAACCTAATATCATATGTTCACTCCCACCACCCCTTGTACAAATTCAAAAATGTCAATGGTAATGGGTATGTATTTACAATGCTTAATATTGGCAAATCTTGCTAGTTATTAGCAAATTAACTAATGTTTTTCCCACAGATAAGATACACAAATGTGTTAACCCTTTCAATCCCACACAGCACCTTTTTCAAATACTGATATCTCAGAATCTACTGAACCACATTACATCAAATCAAAAGAAGCATGGTTTCTGAGTAAAGTTTTACTTCCATGCCAATTTTGATGTATACATCTGTTCATCTATTTGTTGTCTTACATTCGTCATATATCCTATGGGAATTAAAATTGGAAATCATAAACTTTTTTTCCAAACCATAACGTTCTTCCCATCTACTGATCTTAAAGAATCCTGGCATGCCGAAACCTAGCTGACTAAGTGGACCCACTGTCAAACCAATAATATCTACGTTCATAGTGTTCTCTTCCATATTGTTAAGTGTAATAACGCTTGTAATTTCATCTGTAAGATTAGTTATTCCATCTGTTACTTCTCCAATATTGGATCTTTCATAGATTCACAAACTTAAATAATTCCTTGTCGCCAAACTGGGAACCCTCTGTATTTTTCAACAGCAGTACATACTTAAACATCACTCCATCATTAACTAAGTGGCAACTTTTCCAACCCATCCTCATTGTTATATGGTCCAAACTTGAGTGAATCGGAATGCCCTTCCTCCAGTTGTCCTCACACTGAAGCTTCAAACTGTTAGATTTTCTACCACACGTTCATTTGTAGGTACCCTATCTGACTGCTCTTCAGATAGAATGGATTTTAATGTACGGCAGACGCAGCATTGAAGAAATCTTTATTTGAAACATGCTTATCATATTTGAAAAAAAGATTTATGTAGAGAACCCACATGAAAAGTGTCTCTACTGTTTAAATCCAGAGCACAAGCCAGTTGACTGCAAGATATGTCAGACTTTCTCAGTCATGACTTTGAAGGACAGAGAAAAACGACTAGCTTTAAATCTCTTTGCAAAGTATATGTATAGAGAACTCAGCCGAAAAGCGAGATAAAGGGCCCTTTGACTCTGTGAATAAGCGTCAGACATCATGTCCAAATCACTCAGATCACAGAGTAAAGCATCAAAATGTCTGAGGTGAGGGCAATGTTGCTGAAATGCCTAGAAAGAAACATAAACACAATGCTAAAGTATCTCTGAAATAATTGAGGCTAATAAGCATAATATTGTAAAATCGGAGGCAAAAAATAAAGGAAACAATCCCCCAACGACGAGGAGAGAGTTATCTCCAACGATTGATAAAATGAAGGGATTGCCGTTGACGAGCAAGGTGAAGGATGGGAGAGGTTCGTCGCCGACTGGGGAGTTATAGACTAGAGCGACGTCTGTGATAGAGCAGTTGTCATAGGAAACACCGTCGACGAGTGCGGCACCAATGTTGCTGTCGAAAATGAGGAAAGTGACAGGAGAAAGGGAGGCTGTCGCCGAAGGAGGCATTCTCTTAAAAACACAGCAATGAGGAACATAATGGCGTCGACAAGCAAAAATCAGCTGTTGCCATCGACTGATGAATGGCAGCTGGATAGCCGGAAAAAAACAAGCACAGTCAACAAGAGATGCTTTATACAAACCAGCATTGGCATCACCAAATACGTTGCAAAAAAAGATTAAGTGGGATGTAGGAAGAGATATTAGTGTCATGAGTGCCACCAAAACCACCACATAAATTATTTCATGACCGTTTATCAGCATTCCCTTCCCCACAGCAACACAGACAGCCAATAAATTGTCAGAGAAATAAATTACTTGATTTAGATGACATAGAGGCATACTGATGACGGTGATGAGGAGGGAAAGGTAGCTCACCCAGGTGATCTGAACATACAATATATTGATGATGAGGAATATGAGAATTCTCATTGGAGAAAGTAATGCATCTTGCAAACTAATACAAATGCTTTTACATATGTTTACATCACTGCAAAATATAGTTGCAGACATTTAGAAGAGGCTTCCACCCCAAACAAAACAGAGGGGGCAAGTAGACACCATGACCCTTCAGCCAACAAACGTGCAGCAGTAAAAATGCCAAGAAAAAGATGAGGAAAGTCAAAGGCATCAACAATCTAAGAACAAGAATCCGGATGAGAGACTACCTGATGATGATCAAATAGGTTCACCCTCTAGTAGTGCAGGGGATGATGACAGTAAAGGAGATAAAGATGAAGATACACATAGCCGGCCTGGAACACCGGATAGTGATTCAGAGTGGAATCAATTCATTGCTCTGGAGGATGCCAGTCTAGAGCTTGTGCATCATTAGGCTTCCCCAGATTACATGGGTAGATTTTAATTCCCTGATAGAGTAGGCCTTAGAACATTATAGTCTACCGATCTCTGTTGCAGAGAATTGTGCTTTTCGTTCGATTACAAGGAGAAGATGCACAGAGGCACAATATCTTTTCCTGTATTGAAGCACTTACAGCAAGAAGCTTTGATAATGATGCAGAATCCAACAACTATGTTGGTAAATCTCTCTAAAAAAGAAAAAAGTACAAGGCCTCTGAGGACGCAACAAGGTTTAGTCTGAATCAGGTGCACACTTAGTCATTTCGGCAGTTGCATAACGATCAAGAAACCGGTCATCGCCATGCACAGCTCAAACAGACCAGAACGGCAGGAAATGGGACTCCATGGGGATAAGTCTCAATGTGCTTGCGGCTGATGCAATTAAAATTGCACATTCTACGGCAATTGTGGTTCGCTATGACAGAGAATTATGGAGTGAAATGGCCCCACTCCTAGCGAAGTTACCGCAGGAAGATAAGGAAAAATCGGAGGTGATATTAAAGGATGGAGAACTATTGTCCGCATCATTGATAGATGCGGCCATGGATACATCAGCATTTGCATTTAGGCAAGTAGGAAATGCTACAGTTATGTGAAGATATGGCTTGTTGAAAACTACGATTTCAGACCAGAAGTTCAGGCACGGGTGATGGGTATGCTGCCTTTTCATGGTAAAAATGTATTTGGCAGTAAGGTGGATGAAGCACTTCAGGCAATAAAGGCGGGCACTGAGACAGCATGTTTGCTTGGTATGTTGCAAGAAAGACAACCTTATAGAGGTTATAAGAGACAGTTCTTTTCACAAGTATAGCACGGATCCTCTTTTTGTACCTACAGACAATGCATCATAGACAGGACTGACGGTACAATTCGTCCGGACAACAAAATAAAGAGTAGAGGAAGAAAGGACAAGGCTATAGGCAAAACCAAAGCAGAGTAAGAAGGGGAAGTCAGACTTCAAGATATGAGGGCAAAAGCGCAAGATTTTGATTTTCTCGAAGTAGCAGTCCCGGATGTTCAGCTGCCAGGGGGAAGGATGCCTTTTTATTACAAAAATTGGCAGCAAGTAGCAACCGACAAATGTGTGTTGGATATTGCAAGGCAGGGACATGTTATGGAATCTGTAGAGGAGCCACCAACTACTCTAAAAAATAATTGTAAGGCACAAACATTCAGGAGAATTATGATAGGAAATATCAGAATTATAAAGGAAAAGAGCAAAAGCGAAGGTGCCAATGGAGGAGACTCATCAAGGATTTCTTTTTAGGTTCTTTCTTGTATTACAAAAATCAGGAGGGTGGCGTCCAATATTAGATTTAAGGGAATTAAACGGTTTATATAAAGCAACATAGTTTTCACAAGTTCATATTGCATGAAATTCTGCCCTTCATAAGGAAAGGAGATTAGCTCCGCTCTATAGACCTGGAAGGTGCTTATTTCAAAATACCAGTTCACAAGAATCACAGGTAATATCTCTGTTTCATTGTGGCAGGACAACATTGTCAGTTCAAAGCCCTACCCTTTGGTCTGAGCTCAGCCCCATGAATCTTCATAAAATGCATGTCTAAAGTGGCAGCTTTTATAAGAAATGAAAGGGTATGGTTTATCCATACCTGGATGATTGGTTGATAAAGGCTACCACATGGAATCAAAACAAGTAGGTAACTGAGTTCACTCCAAAAAGTTCTTCTGTTTTTACGGCTTGCTATAAATACAAAGAAGTCGAGGATGGAATTGAGTCATAATTTGGTGTTTATAAGAGTAATAATGAAGACAGTAAAGTGGATGGTATTCCAATCACAGGAAAGAAGAAAAAAGCTGATGATGATTCAACTGGTGGAAAGAATAAGGGAAACACTGAGATGAATGAAGGCAGTATTCAGGGCAATGTCTTCTGTGGATACCCCAAAGCAGACTATGAATGAGGGTGATTCAAGAAGAGGCAGTCAGACAATGGCAACAAAAGAATTGAGATTAGAACGATATAGTAAACATAACTCTGAATATGAAAGAAGCATTTTGATGCTGGATGAAAAGCAAAAATGTTTTCAGAGGTCAAAGTTGGCAAATGAAAAGGCCACAAAGATACCTGACGATGGATGCTTCAATAATAGGATGAGGAGCACTTGTAGCGAACAGAGTAGTTCATGATATTTGGTCAGAGTAAGTGAAGGGATTACACAAAAACATGTTGGAGCTGAGGGCTGTGATATTGGCATTCTTAGCCTTTCAGCGGTTAGTAATGTAATATTATGGTGAGAACAGACAATTTGACAACAGTGTGTTACATACAGAAACATGGAGGAACAAGGTCATTGATCCTATCGAACGAAGCACAAAGTTTTGGGAACTGGCCATTGCCAACAAAGTGTTGTTACTGGCAGAGCATATTCCTGGAATAGACAACAACTTGCAGGTCGTTTGAGCAGGCAGCTTTTTGATACTCATGAGTTGGAAATAAAGTTTCAACAACTGAGCAAAATATTTCTGAAATGGGGAAAACTCAAATGGGTTATTTTTCCCACTATTCTGAACAGCAAGGCAAGAAATTTGCAAACCGGTGGTATTGCCCAGGAACACAAGGCAATGTATTCACAATAAATTGGAAGGGGAAATTATTTTATGCATTTCCACTAATACCTTTGGTAGCGAGGGTATTGTGTAAAATGAAGCGAGCGAGTTATATACCAATTTTTTATGCACCAGCATGGCTATGTCAACATTGGTATGCAGACCTGTTGGAGATGTGTTTCAACAGGCCAGTACATTTCAGAGTGAATGTGAAGCTGCTTTCCAAGGACAAGGGTCCTGTGCTCCATCCCAATCCAGAGTCGTTAGACTTGAAGGCATGGCTCATCAAGACTTGTAGTTTGGATGTTTGACATTGCCTGGAGATTGCAGAGAAATATAAAAGAAAGCAAGGGCTCGTTCAACAGTCCGAACCTGTAACATGAAATGGAAACTATTTGTGCTTTGGACATGTGAGCAAGAGTTAGATCTGATGCACATGGAAGCGCATGAATTCTTGCCTGACTTATTACATTTAGAAAGTCTGGATTATCATATGGGTCACCCACGGCCGGTGCCGCTTGAGTGGAGGGCTCCCTGATGTATAGCCGGGCTCCCCTCAGAGTGACATACTTCCGGGGACGGAGCAGGCGGGCCTTCCCGTGTGATCACTACACTAGGGAATGGCGGCGCCGTCGCGCAGCGGATGCGCGCAGCGGGTGCTCCAAAGGCTCGCCGAAGACGAGCCCGTCCGCGCCAGGCCAGGCCCAAGGGCCAGGACCCCTGGTCCCCTCTTGGTATACTCTAGGCAGACTTTGTTGTGCTGTAAACCGGCGGCCCTCCCGCTACCCGATAAAGTTTGAGAGGGAGGGGCTACTGAGACCTCATGTAAACCCTAAGATTGTAATCAGGGCCCCTTCCCCAGTTACTTCTCCAAAGCAGGTGAGCTAGAAAGAGTGTAGGTTCTCATTACTTAATACCCACTCTCTACAGAGGCACAGCCTCAAGGTATTCTCCCTCTTGCATGAGGATAATGTGGACCTCTTCTGTGTCACGGAATCCTGGCTTAATGAATCATCTATGCCGGATCTGGTGGCAGCCCTGCCCCCCAATTTTACTGCTGTTTATGCCAACCGGTCAGATAACATCAGGGGGCTGGCGTCGCGTTCCTTTTTAAGGACTCTGAAAACGGAAACACTGTGCTCAGAATGCATTGAAGGCGTGGATGTACTGGGTTTGAAGTTCTGTTCTCCTACAGACTGCGTGGTATTCCTTTTAGTATACCACCCACCCAGTACAACAGTTAGGTTCATGGAACCTTTTCTGAAATTAGTTCATGATCTCCGCACCAGCTATGAAGGATTGGTGGTGCTCGGGGATTTTAATTTTCATTGGGAAATTACCCCGAAGGACGGCCAGACTAAACAATGTGAAGAGGTTCTAGATTCTCTGGGACTTACTCAGATGGTGGGGGAGCCTACACATGAGAGGGGCCACACTCTGGTCATCTTGCCCACTTTTAGCCCCGCTTGTGGTCTCCCCATGCTCCTGGTCGGACCACTATCTGATTGAAGGCCAATATCCACTCCTTACTAGACAACTGAAAGTCAAACCAGATTGGAAATTGCTGCGTAGTTGGAATCCGGTCAAAGCCTCTGACCTGACAGCTATTCTTTCGCAGTCTGATTACCCCCCGCCTATGGCGGTCGATCTGGAAACTGAGTGTCGCCCTGTTGTCTGTACTTAAAGAGGCTATAGAGGTAGTAGCTTTAAGCTGGGATGGTCGGGGTTGGAGGATAAAGTTCTCGCCCTTTTGAACCACTCCTTGGAGACAGGACTTGTCCCCTCCAATTTCAAGGAAGCACAGGTGGTCCCTCTTTTAAAGAAACCAGGCGCTGATCCAAAAAACCTAAAGAACTTTAGGCCTATCTCTCAGCTGCCTTTTTTAGCTAAAATTCTAGAGCAACATGTTCTGCATTCTCTCACCCACTTCCTAGAAGGCAATCAGTTACTCAAGCCCCATCAGGCGGGTTTCAGAGCTCATCACAGCACGGAATTAGTGATGCTCTCCGTGCTGGATGACCTGAGACTTAAGGCTGACAAAAAAGCCCCATGTGCCCTGGTCCTCTTGGACTTATCCGCCGCGTTTGACACCGTTAATCATAGCCGATTACTATCGCGGATAAAGGATCAAGGGAATCAGGGCACGGTCCTGGCCTGGCTGACTTCCTTTCTCAAAGACCGCTCACAGCAAATTCAACTTGCGGATCTAGTGTCTAAACCAGCCAAGCTAACTTGTGGTGTACCCCAGGGCTCAGCTCTTTCACCCTTACTTTTTAATGTATATCTGCAGCCTCTGATAGCAGCATTGAACCGGATGGACTGTAAGGTCTATAACTATGCCGACGATACGCAAATTCTGATCCAAATTGAACACTCATCTTAGGCTCACCTGAGAATGTAAATGTAAATGTAAATGTAAATGTGCTTCGATTTATATAGCGCGCTTTAACCCAGGGGTTTCAAGGCGCTTGCTTAGGGAACCCGTCCTGGTATTCCCCTGTGAGATACCCCGGCCGGGTATCCACAAGGTGAAAGCCAGGCATCCCGCCGCGAGGGGCCGTAGTGGAGATTAAGCAAGCTATTGCCCCGAGTCGCAGAGTGTGACCCCGTGAGTCGAGTAGGCACCGGAGCGAGAATTGTCGACTCCGTTGAATTTTGAACCCGAGACCCACCGAGGCGGGGAATCGAACCCTGGTCCACGGTCGATCTCAGCTTCCGGGTCTGCCGCCTCTAACCACTGAGCCAAGCTTCTCCACAAGAATGCAAGACATACTCAAGTTTACTATCAACTGGATGTCGGACAATTCTTTAAAAATATATCCGGATAAAACTGAAGTCCTGGCAGTTACTACTGCTGCCAATCCGTGGAGTGATCTAGTCTGGCCGGCCGAATTGGGGCCTCTGCCAGAACCGGCAATAGTAGTAAAGAGTCTGGGCATCAGAATCGATGCCCTGCTATCCATGACACAGCAGGTGTCGGCGGTGGTGGGCATATGTGTTAGTCTACTGCGCCAACTCCGGAAATTATCTTCACTGTTGTCGTTCTCCACTCTCAGGCTGGCGGTATCTGCCATGATTCTGGCACGAATGGACTACGGTAATTCCTTATATTTTGGCCTACCAAAAAACCTCCTGGCTAGGCTCCAGGTTGTGATGAATGATGCCGCCAGACTTATTTTCAACAAACCTAGGCGAACCCGGGCTACGCCCCTACTACAGGACTTACATTGGCTGCCAATCGCCCAGAGAGCGAAATGTAAGAGCCTATGTATTGTACACAAGGCCATCTATGGCTCAGCCCCCTCTTACATCAAGGACCGACTTACTAACTACAGGCCAAGTAGGACCCTTCGATCTGCTGAGGCATGTAACCTGATATGTCCTTGGTTCAACCTTGTTTCTAAGGGTGGCAGAGCCTTTTCCAGCACTGTCCCTCTGGCGTGGAACCACCTGCCAGCTAAACTTAGGAAAGAAACCAATCTCCTCCTCTTTAGGGAGAATCTGAAGACTGTGCTGTTTGGAGAGGCATGGGGGCCCCTCTGATCGGGTGGTTCTGTGTCCTTACTGGTGTTGTGTGTCCGCTGATAGCGCTTCGATACCCCCGGGTGATAACGCACTCTACAAGCTCATAATAACATAACAGAGACTGTTCCTCTGGCAGCAATTTCACGATTTCTTAGGAGGCCAAATACAATTTCATTATATTCTCAAAGAATAATTTAAGAATTTATGAACGGTTTGTTTACAGAATTTCCATTAACTCCTTCGACGCTCATGACGAGCTCAGCTCGTCATGATGTACACCTCCATACACTCATGAACAGCTGAGCTCGTCATGAACAATGGGAATTATCGTATTTCAGCACAGGAGGAAAATAACACTAGCATTGATGGTGTTAATAGAGTGTGGCACCGGAATGGCAGTTTAATACATTTTTAGCAGGATTACTAAATGCTCAGTTTGAATCAATACCAAGAGCATCATTAAAGCATCTAACATGGAACTCTGCTTTTTTTTATTGGTGATAACATCTGCAAGGAGAATAGCGGAAATACAGGTTTCAAGTTTCAGCGAGCCATATTTAAAGTTAGCGAAAGACAATGTAACACTTATGACAACCCAAAGTTTATATCAAAAGTGCCAACTGTTTTTTTCATTTGACACACAAGATAACGTTGCCATCATTCTTTGTAAAGCCTGTAACCGCAGCGGAGAAGGCATTACATTCATTGGGCATTAAAAGGTGCCTGAAGATTAATTTGCAGGCTGCCAAAGATATAAGACAGACGCATCAGTTATTTGTTGCATATGGTTTGGTAATTAAAGAAAAGGCAGTATCCAAACAGAAAACTGCAAGGTGATTTGGGATGAGTATTGGTACAGCACAGACATTGATGAAAAATTCAGTTATTGGACTGCTATGGTAATTTAATATTCAAGCATGGGAATCCATGAAAGATCCAATGCTGGATGAGGAAATAAGCTACTTACCTGTTACTCCGGTTCTCCAGCATTGGAATCTTTCATAGATCCACATGAAGTCCTCCCAGTACTCCCTCCTCCCCTCAAATGTGAGACTACAGTGGGAGGACGGCTGGAGGTAGGGCATTCTAATTCGTGGAAGTTTAGATCATATAAAGGTGAGGATGGGTTGGTGAAGATGCCTTTTAGTTAAAGATGGAGTGATGTTAAAGTATGTACTGCTGTTGTATAATACTAGGGGTTCCAGTCTGACGAAGGGGAACTATTCCAGCATGTGAATCTATGATAGATACCAATGCTGGAGAACTGGAGTTATGGGTAAGTAACTTATTTCCTTCTGTGTGAGTTATGGATTGCAGAGCTAACAATAACTTGTGTGAATGTAAGTGTTTTTTTTTAATTTGTAAAAATAAATGCAAGTATTAAAGTGTTTTTAACATAAGTCAATGTGTTATAACCAGTTCTAACCATAATTTAGTTCAACCCCGCTTTTTCAGTGAGAACATATATGTAGATAGAATTTCCTAATGCCTACCATTTTGCCTTATAAATTCAGTCAGTATAACAACTATGTGAATTTACGCAGCGCTCAGCAAATCTACAAAAGGGAGCATGAGGAGCAGTGTACTGGGAATCACATGCTTACTAACTGCATACAAACTTTTTTTTTTTTTTTAAAGCTATTTAGGGGATTTGCCCTGAAATTTGTATGCAGTTCTAGTGATACACATCTGATGTAGTTGGCATGTGTTTGGAAAAATGATCTGCTGCACAAATGTGAGAATGCATGTATGTGGTATTTCTATAGCGCAAACCTAGCCAAAATATAGACTGTTGTGCAGGGCCAAAGACCAGAATAAAGTCAGTGAGTGTTAGGAGATGTTGATGGTTTTTGGACTGTTAATACTTTGTGAAAGAAGATAAATATTTTCTGTAATGTCAGACATTCCCACTAGTAAGCGTTACCATTCAGCAAGCAACACTATCCTAAATATTTAAAGTTACACAGAGGGGCTTCTCCATTCCAAGTATTCATGTCTGATTTTACTCACATTATTTAATTACTGTACTCTGCTTTACCCCCTTTACAAAAATTGTATCTGCTGTTTCAGATATGAGAGATACTGTTTCTTTTACAGAATGCTCTGGATAAAGAAGAAGAATTAACCCCCTTGGGTTTCCACTTGGCTAGGTTGCCTGTTGAACCACATATTGGGAAAATGATTCTCTTTGCAGCATTGTTGTGCTGTTTAGATCCAGTTCTCACAATTGCGGCAAGTCTCAGTTTCAAAGATCCATTTGTCATTCCACTGGTAAGAGTGAAAACAGAGCAATTCATTGTTTACACTTTTATTATTGTTCTTTATTGATATTGAAAGAGTGTTTCTTAACTCTGAGTTTTTGGTACATTTTCTGAATATCTCTCACACATGAGAAGTTGTATTTCATCACATGCAATTTAAAAAATGTTCCTGTCCTGCGTATGATTTCATAAACATTTATTGAGCAAGCCCATACATGATACAGGATTAATCAGTATTCCTAATGCTCAACTAAGAATTTCTCCTAGTCTCTCATATATTTGTATGCAGCACTAGCTAAAGGAGTGTTCAGCAGGATATAGAGGCTGGGGCTCGACCCCTTTATCCCTTTCAAAAATGTTCTCCAGATGAACAAAATTTCCTTTAGTTGTATTACTTTGGGGGTTCATGAGGCTCACCCTTGAATTTGAAGGTAGGTAATGATATTTGTGGATCAATCCAGAGATGCTCCTTAGTTTGGAAGCATGTCTTCTTTACACACATATAGTACCCTCTCAAAACCATGGCCTCTCCAGTTCTCATTTCTGTATCGGTAGAGTAAGAAGGCAGAGGCAGATGTTCAATGAGAATTAAATTGATTATACTCAAATGCATTTGATATGTCTATAATTGACTAAATATATACTATAATAGCTGTCTCTGTAACTACACGAAACATGCTAGTAATATGCATAGATCCTCAAAACACTTTACATACTACATGACAAGAACCTCCTTCTACCAAGAAGATACATTTTATCTGATTGACTTAGAATTTTTTTGATTCATTCGTCAGCACCAGCATGCACATCAGCGGCCACCATCTCTAAATGAGAAGATACATTGTATCTTAACATATGCACACCGTTTTTAATTATCAGTGTGCCATTCCTGGCGCACTTCAGAGAAGGCCTTGAGCTTGGTGTATTCGAAGCACAGGCTAAGCTTAGACGCTCTGCTGGTCTTTGTTTTTGCAGATTACCACCCTGAAAGTGTGTATTTGGAGTGACACCACCACCACTCATTTTTTATTCTAGAACTTGGACAATGATGCTACAAAGGTTAATTTTTCAAAGTTGTTTGCGCGTATTTTACACATATGGGTGAGTGTCCATTATATAATATACAACGCTCTCACCTTTTGTGGGTTAATTTATTAAAGACATTCACCCTATTGAAATCATTCCTATGTGTTTAAGATTCAACCGTTTGGAGCCTTTTGAACGGTACAAAATGACCATTTGTATTTCGAGATATATATTTTCATTTGATCCTCAGAGATTGTGACTCATAAGCATATTATATACAAATATTTTATTCCATTCTTTTGTTTCTCATGTACTTTAAAGGGTTGTTAATTTTTTTGTTTTACCACCCTGCCGTTGAGAAAGGACCGGTTACATGTATAAATCCCAACACATAGGTAAACTGATCGAACTGTTGACTGTCTACAATTCTTTACCTGTACCCCACAAGTATAGTGTATGTAGCCAGGCTGCACAAAAATGTGATTGCCAAATTTTTGCTTTGTTCTCTCACTCGTACTTTCATGTTGCACAAGCACTTAGTCTCATGTCACTACGCACGGAGCACCTGGTTTGAGAAATATTGCTAATGAACTGTTGTTAACTGTTAAGACAATATGCATTCCAGTGTGAAAGCGCTTTAGGCCAAGTGTGAGTTAATTAATCTATCTGAAAGAGACACAATAGTAATGGATTCCTTACCTTCGAATATCCCCAAGCGTCAGACTGGATCCGGAAGTTTTTGTTTAGCAGTACCCCTGCGTGTCAGTGGGTGGCGTCCTGCAGCTCCGCGTCCGTCACTGGCGTCATATGCGCTGAGATGACGTCATGGAGACTACTTAGGCGCCACCCATGTGTGCTAGCATCAGTTCTTCCTTTTTCCGCGCCAGTAAGCGCAGATCAGGTTAAAGCAAGTACCCTAGTAATTTTTTGACTATCTTTTTGAGACTTTTGTCTCATGTTGGTTTCTCTGGCAGGGATGCCTAGTTTTAAGGCTTGCGGGACCTGCCGTCGAAATATGTTGGTGGTAGACCCTCATGACGTCTGTCTCTACTGCCTGGAGCGCGATCATGACTCCCGGTCCTCTCTGGACTGTAGGGCTATGGTCCCGAAGGCCCTGCGGTAGCGGCGCGGAAAGATGTTTGAAGTTTGGCACTCGTCCCCGTGCCGTTCCAGATCCAGTGGTCATTCCCGGGACCGCTTGCGGCCTGGTCACCACCTCTCCTCTTCGGGTAAGATTCCGTCACAAAAAAAGTCGAAGAAGCGTTTTCGGTCTCTGACGTCCCCCCGTCGGTCCCCCGATGCGGACGAGGGAGACAGAGCCTCCGCCCCTGCGGCTCCTTTGTAGCCTGGGAGTCCCGCAGCCTACCTCCGTCAGCGACTCCCGCACAAATTCAGGAATTTCTTGCTGCTATGGACCACCTGTTTAGGCCTCGGGTTCCCGCTGGTGCGCCTTCGTGCCCCGCTGTCCTGTGTCCGGATCCTGCTGGTCCGTCGACTCCTTTGGCGGATCCAGCTTCGGTGCCACCAGCGACCCTGACCCCGGCGCCGCAGGATCCTGCGCCCCTGGCTCCGGCCTCGGCGCTAAAAGGTCCCATGCGGGGAGGAGCTTTGCGGGCAACCAAGATGGCCGCGTAAGCTTGGAGCTCCGCGGACCCTCCGATCCTCCTCAAATATCCTGCTCGAAATCCTGATCCACGTTGGTGGATCCTAATTGCTGACGGATCGCTGAAGCGGGAGCTGCCTTCCGCCTCCAAATCGGTGGTTCCAATGCTGAGCTACGTCGAGTGGAACTCCGTGCCAGGGATGCGCCATTGTCTCCCCGATCTCCGCCGCTCCGCACGACTGGAATGCGTAGTGGCTGCCTGAGGTCCCTACTGGCGGAGTGCTCGTGACTACAATGCTCACTTCCATCGGCCTGGCCTGAATATCTGGCTTCGACCCCTTTCCTTGGTTCGCTTGGCTCTGGCTTGGGTGGCGTGCCCCTTTGTTCTCATCGGACCTATCATGGCGGGCAGAGGAGACCCCGACAAGACGTCGAACAAAGGCGTTCGCGGCAAGTCTCAAACGCAACTGAACAGGATTGAGCGGTATGTTCAGCCGAGGACGCCACCTGCTGCGGTGGCCTCCACTAAAGACCTTCCTTCAGCGGGCTCGCCCGAAGGCTCCGAGCCTACCCTCCGTGACATTATGGGGGCCATCACAGGCATCCGGGCCGAAATGCAGAAGCAACATGAGGTCTTGACCCACAAGGTGGACACTTTGGCAGTTGATCTCACCCTTATCAGAGCCGACCTGGGTAAGACCAATGACCGTGTGAAGTCATTGGACATTAAAACCTCCAGCCTAACCACCGACGTCTCGGACCTGCAGACTGAGGTCCGGAATTTGCGGGTGACTACGGATCACTTCTCCAGGAGGCTGGAGGATTTTGAGGGACGTGCCAGGCGGCAGAATGTCCGCATCATTGGTGTTCCGGAAGGCTCAGAGGAAGCGGCGACGGACCTCTTTGTGGAGGAACTGGTACAGACTCATCTAGCGCCTTCTGGTCTGAGTAACTTTTTCTCAGTGGAGCGCGCTCACCGGGTGCCGGGCGGCCCGCCGAAGTCGGACATGGCACCTAGACCCATTGTTGCACGGCTCCTCAATTTCCGGGACCGGGACGCGATCCTGCAGGCGTCCAGAAGACATGGGCCGCTTAAGTTCCAGAATTCGGAAGTACATTTCTATCCTGATTTCACCAGGGCTGTTCAGAGACAGCGTCAGAGTTATGCTGGAGTGAAACGATGACTGAGGGACATGGGCTTCAAGTACTCGATGTTGTTCCCTGCCAAGCTCCGGATTAAACATGATGGCCATGCCCTGTTCTTTGACGTCCCCGAAAATGTGAGTGAATGGCTGGACACTCTGCCGCAACGCCGGGATGATCACGATGGACACGCTGGGGGTGCGACTGGTGGTTCGGATGAATGAGACTTGGCTCTACTGTAAGGACTTTGGCGGTTGGTGGCCTGCTGTATGTGACTGTCGATACTGTTCTTGACTTAACTTTGCCAATTTTCCTGTCGTTTACATGGAGGGTGGCGGGAGGTGTTCGTGGAGATTCCTTACTCCTCTGGGGGCTTTTCGTAGACTAGTTAATGGGGCGACAGGCACACTGCTGGGTGGGGGGGCTCTTTAGTCTGATGCAGGGGTGCAGGGTGGGGGGTGGGTTTGGGCAAGTTTCTCTGTTTGTTCGTTTTTTCCCTCTTCTTTCTCTTAGGCAATGGGTCCTGTACACTGTTGAGCTTCACTTGCTGTTGAGGATTGTTGGGGTTGGGTGGGGCGGGCGGCAGGATGATGGGGGTAGGAAACTAAGAGTAATCAGTTGGAATGTTAATGGGCTGGGTGACCGTATCAAGAGAGGGGTGGTGTTTCAACTGCTTAAACGTCATATGCCTGATGTTGTCCTCCTGCAGGAGACGCACTTGGTTGGCAACTCGTGCAAAGCACTCAATCGTAAAGGGTACAAGATGGTGGCCCACTCTGGGTTCTCTTCGGGTTCTCGGGGGGCGGGAGTCCTTGTACGTACGTCCCTTCCGCTTGAGATAGACGTCACCATGATTGATGAGAGAGGACGCTTTGCCGCAGTGTCGGGGAGATGGGAAGGGCGTGCCCTGACGTTACTTTCGGTTTACGTTCCCCCAGGCCTGCAGTCTAGTACTTTCCAAGACCTTGGTGGTGCCATTTTGTCTTTGCCTGCTGGTTTGCTGGTAGTGGGGGGTGACTTCAACTCAGTCTGCTCTGGCTCCTTGGACCGTCATCCGCCTAGAGACCTCCGGAGTTCCCAACTGTGGCTGCCTTCCTTCCTTGAGTCCATGGGCTTATTGGATAGCTGGCGGCTTTTACACCCCACGCTCTGCCATTTCTCCTTCCTTTCGGGTACACATGGTAGTCTTTCTCGTATAGACAACGTTCTCACCTTAGCAGCACACGCGCCTGCCGTGTCTGAGGCCCGGTTTCTGGCGCGGGGCATTTCCCACCACTCCCCGTTGTGGGTTTCATTTGACTTTGACATCGTCCTGTCGGACCGACCAGTGGCGGTTAACCCGTGGTATTTCCGTAATCCTAAAACTCGCACTCTCCTGGCCAAGGCCATCGACCTTTATTTCTCTGAAAATGAGGGCTCGGTTGGTTCGGCCGTGACCCTGTGGGAGGCATTTAAGACTGTTTTGAGGGGTGAGGCTTTCGCTCTCATAGCGGAGGCCCAGAGAGTCAGAGATGCCGATTTGATACGCATCGAGGAGGAGGTCATGAACCTTGACTCCCAGTTGGGGCCCGAACCCGACCCCGCGCTTCTACATGCCCTTTCCCTCAAACAGTCGGAATACCATGATCTTGCCACAAATGCTGCCCTGGCCTTGGCTAAGGAACAGCAAGGTAGTATTTATGACGTTGGTGACAAGGCTGGAAAGTTGCTGGCTTGGTTGGACAGGAGAGAGATGGCTAGCCGCATCGTACCCGAGATTTTGGGCGACGACGGGGTTGCTGTCACTGACCCGAGTGCCATTGCCGAGTCCTTTGCTGATTACTTGCGGGGTGTCTACACTTCTACCTCAGAGTGCTCCGAGGCTGACTCGACGGCGCTTCTCTCGACAGTTGGCCTTCCCTGTCTCTCTGAAGAGGACCGTGCCGATTTGGATAGAGACATATCCGCTGACGAGATCGCCCTTGCGATCCGTTCGTTGAGGTCGGGTAAGGCATCTGGTCCCAACGGCATCCCGGTCGAGTTATATAAAATTCGACCGGACGTGGTTTCCCCGCACCTGCGTACTATGTTTGTGGAAGCACTGGACGCTGGCCTTCTTCCCCTTGACCAGAGGTTGGCCACCATTGTGGTCATCCATAAGGAAGGGAAGCCGAGAGACATGTGTCGATCTTATCGTCCCATTTCTCTCTTGAATGTCGAGCCTAAGATCCTTGCCAAACTACTCGCAAATCGACTGATTGGAGTTATTGGCGACTTAGTGCATCCGGACCAGTCGGGCTTTATTCCCCACCGCAACACTGCCCTCAATTTGCGTCGACTCCACGGCGCCCTGGCTAGGGCCCATACCCTCGAGGAGCCGGCAGTCCTTGCTTCTCTTGACGCCACAATGGCCTTTGACTCTCTTGAGTGGAGCTACCTCTGGGCAGTGTTGACGAAGCTCGGTTTTGGCCCGGTGTTCGTGAGTTGGGTGAAACTTCTCTACGCTAGTCCGTTGGCTAATGTCACAGTTAATGGCCGTCTATCGGCGTCGTTTGCCCTTCACCGAGGTACTAGACAGGGTTGCCCCCTGTCGCCTCTTCTGTTTGCCCTGGCTCTTGAGCCGCTCGCGGCCATGGTGCGCACGCACCCTGATCTACATGGCATAACCTGGGCCCCCGGCTTCGAAGACAGAGTTTCCCTGTATGCCGACGATATTCTGCTGTATTTAACCTCCCCCTGCAAGTCACTCATCGTGGCCTGCGACGTACTCAGACTCTTCGGACGGTACTCTGGCCTAGTTATTAACTGGGCCAAGTCCTCCCTGTACGTCCTAAAAGGGGATACGCCGCGCCTCCCCAGAGGCTGCAACATCCAGGTGGCCAGACAGGGTTTCAAGTACTTGGGGATTTACATCTCCGGGAGTTCGAAGGCGCGATACGACCACAATTTGCTCCCTCCTCTCCAGCGTCTCCGGCGCGACGTGGACATTTGGCGCAAACTTCCGCTCTCCCTACTTGGCCGTGCGGCTCTATTCAAGATGATGTCTTTGCCCAGGTTCTTGTATGCCTTGCAAAACACCCAGGATCCGGTTCCGGCCCGCTACTTTAGGGAGATTGAGAGTCTTCAACGTGCCTTGCTCTGGGATGGTCGGCCCTGCGTCGCTGTCAAGAAGCTTACGCTTCCGTGGTACGACGGGGGCATAGCACTGCCGGATGTGCATCGGTATTACTGGTCCTCCCAGCTCGCGGCTCTCAATCACGGTTTCTATGGTCCTGTGAATAGCCCCGAGTACGCCATGGACAGATGGCTCCTGGGCGGTGGTAATTATTACCGGGCCCTGTACTCGAGGTCCTTAGATCGGCGGATGTCGGGTCCAACGAGGACAGCGGTCCACATTTGGCGGGCGATCACCAAGGCGCAGGGCTGGCAGGGCAGACTGACCAGATTCACCCCTCTGTATGAATCTGATATTTTGGGTAGGCTATGGCACACCAAGGGCTTCGATAAGTGGGACCTCATAGGTATCTCCAGGGTGGACGACATGATTTCTAAGGGTGATGTCAAGACCTTTCCTCAGTTGCAGGCTGAATACCAGTTGGGCGACTCGGAGTTCTTCCGCTACGCCCAGCTGCGGCACGCGCTGCTCTCTGCCAAACCAACGGAGGGGGATATTCCAGAGAGCTCTCCCTTGGAGGACAGAGTATTGGATGGCCATATGCCCGAAAGTGCTATCTCCCTGTCATATAAAAAACTAATCAATGTTCGCACTGACCTTCTCCTTGGCGTGCGTGATCAATGGGTGGAAGATGGCCTAGAGATTGACGATGAGGATTGGCAGAGTGCAGTGTCCTCCCCTAAAGAGGTTGCTATATCCTCTCGCCTTCGGCTGGTGCAATTCAAGATCTTGCACAGAGTGTATGTGACCGGCCCCCGGCTTGTGCGTATGGGATACTCGCCCGACGGACTTTGTCGTCGGGGCTGTGGTGCCCTCGCTACTTTCCTGCACATTCTATGGGAATGCCCCGTCATTGCCTCCTACTGGAGAAGGGTGCACCGAATTATGAGTGAAGTGACTGGGGTGGTGTCTAATGCAGAGGCTCGAAGGTGCCTCCTCAACATCTGGGAACCATATGATCATAACACGGCGCAGACTCGGTGGGTGACCCTGGGTAACATGGTGGCCAAGCGAGACATCGCTCAAAAGTGGGGCGCTGCCACAGCTCCCCTTGTGGTACAATGGAAAGCCAACATGGATTGGTGTATGTTCCGGGAAAAGACGGTCTATGTTGCCAGGGGTAGGCCTCAGAAATGGAGTAAAGTGTGGGGAGCCTGGAATGCTTACCGGGGCGATGTGTGCCTGCCGCCAGAACCTGTTTCCCTAGATGAACGTATGTCACCATAGCCTATGACACCAACTGAGACATGCTGAACTGATTGATCCTGTCTTTCCTCCTCCCTTCTGCCATCCTGTTTTACTCTCCTGAATTCGTGATTCTCTGCTTGCTCTCCACTGCCCACTACCACTACCACTACCCTGACAGCTTTCTTGATTCCATTGCCACTCTCTGGCGCCTTTTGGCGTTTCTTCCTTTGGTTTCAGTTCTCTTCTATATAAAATATAAAAACAACCTTCATTGCTCTGTTGTGAATGCTCTTGCACTATTGCTCTCCTGATTCACCATGCTTCCTTGCCTCCGGGATGTTAGGCTGAATAGCTGTGTGCTCTTTCATAATAAAGGTTTTAAAAAATTAAAAAAAAAAAAAAAAGGTCCCATGCTGCCGGCTCCGGCCCTGGTGCCAAAAGTTCCCATGCTTCCTGCGGCGCCACAGTGGATACCACTGGTTCTGCCTCTGCCCCGGTTCCCGGAGGGATTCGTCCCCGCCTGGGATCCGAATTAGGAACCGGCGAGGACTCTGCCCCGGCCGGCGCCGTTCCCGGCGCCGTTTATTCCTTCAGCGGTTCCTTCCCGGCCGCCGAGGCCTGTGCCTTCGGGGTTGAAGGAGGAGGATGACTGAGAAGGATTTGAGGATCCGCTTGCTCGTCAGTGTAATTCCGAGCAGGACTTGGAGTAGGCTGGGGGCCCAATATCTCCCCTGATCTGGGCCTCGCCTCTCCCCCGCCCACTATGGAGGATGGTGCCTCGTATATGGTGGTGCTCCGTCGGGCTGCTGAGGTCCTTAATCTCGATCTCCCCACGGTGACCCTGAAGACAAACGTCCTCACTGAGGTGCTCCAGCAGCTTCCACTTTTTCGGAGCCACTGACGCCCTTTAATGATGCCCTCACCAAAGTCTTGATAGGCACTTACAAGACCACTCTGAGGGGTCGTCTAGCACACTGAGCTCATGCTTAGAAGCAGTGGCCAAATGGATGGAATCCTCCTGCCTCAGATTGAATGGAGAGAAGACAGAGGTCATGTTACTGGGCAACCCTCCACCTACCAGTCTGGCCTCCTTCTGGCCCATATGTTTAGCCCCCCCCCCCCTCCCTAAATCTGAGATAAAAAGCCTGGGAGTTTGGCTCGATAAATCACTGGATTTTACTTTTCAGGCCACCAAAACCGCATCCATCTGTTTTGGGCTGATGAGAATGCTCCGGAAGGTTCTCCCCTTGCTCCCATTCCAGGCGAGGAGAGTCGTGGTCCAGGCCCTGATACTCTCACGCCTGGATTATGGTAATGCTCTCTATCTGGGAGCCCCGGTGGCAGTGATCAATAAACTCCAGGTCACCCTAAATTGTGCGGCCCGGCTGCTTTTTCAAATTCCTCGCTGGCAGTCGGCCAAAAATGCCTTAAAAAGTTACATTGGCTCCCTGTGGCAGCAAGGGTACAATTTAAGGCTATGTGTCTTGTTCAGAAAGCAATTCGCAGAACTGGTGTAGCCATAATGCACCCTTTAGCTACCCCCTACCTTCCCCTCAGAGCTCTGCGCTCCAGTTCACTGCAACTAGCCACCACGACCAAGATATACAAGGCTCGCTGGGGCGGCCGCTCATTCTCACACAATGCTGCGAGAATATGGAATTCTCTTCCGCTTATCCTCAGAGAAAACAGCAACCGGATGGCATTTAGGAGGCTTCTAAAGACTCAACTGTTCGGTAATGCCTGTTAATCATCCTAGCTGGCCGCCTTGGATTTCAGTCAAAAGCGCTGCGAAGCCTACGGGTAGTCTGTGCGCTTTATAAATGTAATTTTTCATTTCATTTCACTTGGTCACGGCCCACCACGGGGGCCCCTGTGGATAAGAACGTCGCCAGGCATCATCGCCCGGTGCCGGGTGACCCTGCCTTTCTGACCACTCATCCTACACCCGAAAGTCTAGTCATTCAGGCTCCTAATCCCAGAGTGCCTTTCCCACGCCTCCTCCGGATAAGGATACTAAGGGATTAGAGCAGTTTGGCAAGCGGCTGTTCTCTTCGGCCAGCTTAGGACTGCGGTCAGTGAACACCGCATGCCTTCTGGGCCGCTATTCCCACGCAGTGTTGCCTCAGTGGCCGGAGGGGGACCAGACTGTGCTGTCTCAGGCTGTGGCTGAGGGTAAGGACGCAGCTAGATTCACCATTTGTTGTGGCTTGGACACCGCGGACTCCCTCGGTAGGGCAATTTCCACGACTGTGGCGCTTCGGCACTTCACTTGGTTGAGGTCCACTGGGTTCTCCCTGAACGTTCAGAGCTCGCTCATGGACATGCCTTTTGACGGCACTCGCCTGTTTGGTGATAAGGCCGACACGGCGCTGGAGTGTTTTAAGGACTCTTGAGCTACGGCCTTGGGCCTTTCCAGCACGCGACTGGCCACGTCCACGTTTCATTCCTTTTGTGGCCATGGCAGTGGCACCCTTGCCGTTCGTTCAGCCAGAAGCCTGCGCAGAACCAGACTTGGCGATCTCGGGGGCGCGGCGGCCGCCGCGGTGGCTCCGGGGGCCGGTGTCAGGTTCAGTCCACCACCACTCCCGCGATTTCTGCCTTGAAGCCTTCCTAGCCTGAGCTTCAGGTCGCTTCTCACACCAGTGGGTGGCAGGATTCGCCATCACCTTCCCCATTGGTGTTCTGTCACTTCCGACAAGTGGGTGATGCATCTCGTCCAGAGGGGCTACTCCCTCCCCTTCGAGTCTACCCCTCCGGCCATGCCTCCTCATTTCCACCGCATGTCGGGGGATCACTTTGCGCTTCTTCAACAGGAAGGTGCGGCCCTCTTGTCCAAGGGGGCCATCAAGCGCCTTCCTGGGCCGGAAGTAGGTTGTGGTTGTTATTCCCACTACTTTCTGGTCCCCAAGAAGAACAAAGGGGGTTTGCGCCTCATCTTGGACCTCGGGGACGTCAATCGCTTCCTTCGGAAGGAGAAGTTCATGATGTTGACTCTGGCTCAGGTCTTGGCTGCCCTCGATCCTGGAGACTGGATGGTAGAGTTGGACTTGCAGGACGCATATTTTGACATTCCTGTCCTGCCGGTCCATCGGCATTACCTGCGGTTCAAGGTAGGCCAGGAGCATTTTCAGTTTGCTGTGCTCCCCTTCGGCCTTACCAGTGCCCCTCGGGTGTTCACAAAAGTGATGGCGTTGGTCACTTATCTGCGCAGGTCAGGGGTGTCAGTCTTACCCTACCTCGACAACTGGTTGTTGAAGGCGGGCTCGCCCCAGGCGGTCTCTCAGAAGCTTCCCTTCATCAGAGAGGTTCTGGATTCTACGCTGTTTCAGGTCTATCCTCCCGAGCAGCGAGTCCGGGATATTCAGGCTATGATTCCGTTCTTTCAGCCTCTATCCCGGCTTTCAGTCAGGATGACCCTCCGGCTCCTGGGGCTGATGGCCTTCTGCATCCTGCTGGTACAGATGGCATATGCAGGCTTTGCAGTGGGGCCTGAAGTTCCAGTGGGCACAGCATCAGGGCCACCTGTCCGATCAAGTCCAGATCTCGGAGGGCACTGCTCGGCACTTGCGGTGGTGGCTCACGAACCGCAATTGGGTCAGTGGCAGATCTCTCTCCCTACCTCAACCGAAGCACGTAGTGGTGACAGATGCGTCCCTCCTGGGATGGGGGGGCCACATGGGAGAGAGGGAGATCAGAGGCCTCTGGTCTCCGGTGGAGGCCCGGCTCCATATCCACCTTCTGGAGCTTCGGGCGATCCGACTTGCACTGAAAGTATTCCTTCCCTCTGTCCGGGGAAGTGTAGTGCAGGTGTTCACGGACAACACCACCACCATGTGGTACTGCAACAAACAGGGCGGGATGGGGTTGTGGACCCTTTGTCAGGAGGCTCTGCGCCTCTGGCAATGGCAGGAACACCAGGGCCTCACCCTAGTGGTTTAACACCTGGCAGGTTCCCTGAACGCCAGGGCGGAGGAACTCGGCTGCCGGTGCATGATGAATGGCGTCTGAACTCGGACGTGACGCAAGGTCTCTTTCAGCAGTGGGGAGAGTCTTGGTTAGATCTATTCGCCACCGAAGAGAACGCGCAATGTCATCAGTTCTGCGAGTTGGAATTTCCAAGGCAGCACTCGCTCAGCGAAGCTTTTCGGCGCAAGTGGAGCTGCTGTCTGTTGTTCGCCTTTCCGCCTATTTCACTTCTGCCCAGAGTGCTGAAGAAGATCAGGTGAGACAGGCCCAAGTCATCCTTGTGGCTCCGGACTGGGCACAAAGATACTGGTATCCAGAGCTACTCAGCATGTCAGTCGATCCCCCGATTCGTCTGCCTCTTCAGGAGGACCCTCTGTCGCAGCAGCAGGGCACGGCCCTCCACCCGAACCTGTCCAATCACCACCTACATGCGACGAGATTGAGCGGCGGCAGTTGAAGCCATTAGACTTGCCTCCTGAAGTGATTCTGGCAGCCAGGTGTCCCTACACAAAAACGGTATACGCCTGCAGGTGGAACAAATTTGTGGCATGGTGCACAGCAAAGGCTGTGGATCCACTCTCTGCCACCCTTTCTGAGGTTCTCCTCTTCCTCATTTCTCTTGTCCAGCAGGGCTCTGCTCTGGGCACTATCAAGGGCTACCTCTCGGCCATTTCAACCTTCTTCAGGCTTTCTGATCAGCCTTCTCTTTTCAAGTCCCCTGTTGTAAATAGATTCCTGAAAGGCATCACTCAAATTTTTCCTCCTGTTCCTTTCGTGATGCCTCAGTGGGACTTGAATCTTGTTCTGACGTACCTGATGTGCGCTCCCTTTGAGCCACTTCATAACTGTCCTCTTCGTCTTCTGACTCTTAAAACTGCATTCCTGGTTGCCATCACCTCTGCCAGGAGAGTGAGTGAGCTCCAGGCTCTATCTTCTAAACCTCCTTGCCTCTCTGTCCATCCGGACAAGGTTGTTTTGAGGACTCCTTTCCTGCCCAAGGTAGTCACAGCCTTTCACATGACGCAGTCCATCACCTTGCCCACCTTCTTTCCGCCTCTGCATCCCTCGAAAGAGAGGCTCCACTGTCTCTTTCTATCTAGATCGCACACGCCAGTTCCGGGTGGACGACCAGCTCTTTGTTGGTTACGTGGGCACTAAGAAGGGACGGACGGTGCACAAGCCGACCATCTCTCGGTGGGTCGTCTTGTGCATCAAGGTTTGCTACTCCTTGGCGAAAAAGGAGCCTCCTGTTGGGCTGCGCGCCCATTCTACTCTGGCCACGGCAGCTACTACTGCCCTGGGTCGGGCAGTCCCCTTGCAGGACATCTATCAAGCTGCTATGTGGGCCTCGCTGCACACGTTTGCTAGGCACTACTGCCTGGACAGCCAAGTCCGGAGAGATGGCTTTTTCGGCCGTTCTGTTCTCCAGGACTTTCTGGTGTGATCTTGGTTCTCAGACCCCGTACTGCTGACGAAAACTTTCCGGATCCAGTCTGACGCCTGGGGATATTCTAAGGTAAGGAATCTAACATAACAGATATATCGTTTCAGAAGGTAAGTAACTTGTGCATTTGGTTCACAACTATCTTCCAGCTCTTTCAAATCTGGTGCTGGCTCACTGAGCAGAACAGATGCAAGTTAGAGACATTTATCATCTTTGAGTTCCCATTACAGAGCAGTATTTCTGTGGCCAGAGCTTGCTGCCAATGAAAAACTGGTAAAGCAAAGAAGGGGGTTGCTGAACTGTTCCTATGGAAAGTGGGGAATTAGATAAGACTGGCGTGACCGGAGGTGTGTATGTGACACCTTTGGGCATCCATTTTGTTGGATGTATTTGCCTCACACACCCAAAAGGGTGTCATGCTTCATCATAGGCGTTGCTCCTCGTCTGGGAGGCGGTGCAATCCCCGACGGGCTCACCTCGGAGAGGGGCTCTTTGGCGGAGATCTTTTGTATCCAACTGCCTATTGGTGAAGTGCGGGTGTGTGGGTGGGGAAGCAAGTTTCCTGGGGAAGTGATTTAAAATGTAGCAGGGGGGCCGGAAAACCACTTTATTCTGGGGGTCCCCCTACTGCAATTAAAAACGTGAATCTAGCTCGCTAGGTAACAACAGGTTAGGTAGCGTGACCCTAGAAGAGACTAGAAGGAGGATTGGTCGACATGTTTCTCGCATGGGGTTGTTTTCCCGCGATTCATCAGGACCTAGTGATGGCAAAAATTACAAAAAAACGAAAATGAACAACATGCTGGTGTCATGTGTGTTGTGTGGGTATAATTTACCTCTATGGTTAATCCTATGCCTAGACAAGGGAGAAAAAGGAATAAAAGGTTAATAGTATTACAATTCTCCTGTAAGCATACATGGTCAGAGCCAGGGCATGAACATAGTAACGCATGCTAGCGGTGGTGATTAACTACTAGCACGATTAAAACATGCCTGTGTTGTTGTAGCGTTCAGTTTTAAAATCACACACACTCTGTGTACGTGAAAAAGGTGTAGCAAAGAATCATTAAAAACAGTGATCTAAAAACAGCAGCAGCAGTCTTTCCTTCTCACCCTTTCCTCCTTGCCTTCCTTTGAAGGACCCTCTTCGACCAGGAATACGTCCCGTTGACCCAGCCAACATGGAAGGTCAGGGACTAAGTTTTGGTGAAGAAGATGCAGCAGCAACCATGAGAACGCCATCGCTCTTTGGCATTGATATAGAACCAGCTTCAGGGAGCAACACAACTGAGTGGCAATCCTTGTCAGATCTTAAACGAGAGTGGATAAGAATAACAATACATGGGACTATGATGGCTGAATACTTCAAAGCCAAAATTGCTCCCAATGGCTTGATCGTTAAGAACTTCCCTAGAATCTTCTGGGAAGATGGACAATTTAAAATCGAATGGTCACATGTCTCTTGGAAGTGCACCCATGACCACTTCATTCTCATCGTGAACACTGCAAAACGCTTAGCAGATGCACTCCTAGTCCGTATCCAAGCGGCGGAGGCGGCTTTGAAGACTGCGGCTCCGAACCCAGGTTTTAAAACCAAACTGGCGGAGTTAAATAAAGAAATGGCGGAGCATAAAGAATACCTTATGAACCAAAAAGTAGCAAAACTGCAAAAAGAAATATAAAGGTTTTCTAAAGAAAAGGTCTACCCTTACCTAAAGGATGACTATGTTCCCCCGGGAACTAACTACAACTCAGACTCGAGCGCCACCTCGTCCAGAAGGGGTTCAAGTAGTGGATCTGACAGCAGCGGGGAAAATGACCCTCCCAATATGCCACCAAGGGCTAAAAGAGGTAGGGGACGTGGCCAACAAAACTTCCAGAATTTCCCGAACTTCCCTCACCAAGGGCAGCCCATGGGCCCCCCTTTTTGGCAATACCCACAATTCCCACAGTTTCAACCACCATTCGCTCCACAATATCCACCCTTTTATGCCCCTCAAGGCTCTACACACCCCCCTTTTTTAGGCAGAGGTTGGGGCAGAGGGCGAGGGTGAAAGCGAGGCAACGTCCCAGAGAAGAAAGTACAATGGGAGGACACACGCCCCCAGGGGATGGACACGAGGAGCACGAACCGATCAGGACCAAAATGAGCCTAGTGGTGAATCTTTCAGACCGTCTCCTAACAGAGAGCGAGGAACAAGTCCTTCAAAAAGGACTTGGTTTTGTTCCTACACCCAGAATTGACCTATTCCAACAGACCAGGGAAATTCAGTCATTTTTCAGGAAAATAAGACTGAAGGCCTTCTTCGAAGGCAATCCCTGTGAACCAACAGAAGCCTCTGGCCTACATAACCCATCAACTTTCACACCCCATAATGGGATGATTCCTAACGAAGTCTTAACATACGAACAAGCGGTACTCAAAGAAATCAAAACACTGGATCGACAAACAAAACACTCCAACATCTCTCGGAATGAGATGGATGTGTTAAAATCACTGGCAGAAGACCCCCTGATTACTATTAAACAAGCGAACAAGGGAGATGCCACAGTCCTGATGAACACTGTAGATTACGAACTGGAGTGTACCAGGCAACTGAATGATCAACGGTATTACACACCCATCCCTAGTGACCCAACCCCACGCTTGCAGACCGCAATTACAGGCTTGGTGGTGATTGCAGAATTCGAGCAATGGATCACTAAAAAAGAGGCAGAATTCCTTACGAAAAAAGACCCTAGGGTGCCATATTTCTACATACTACCGAAGATCCACAAAGGAACCAGACCAGTACCAGGGAGACCTATTGTCTCAGGGATTGATTCCGTCTTGGAACCACTCTCACAATTTTGTGACCACTTTTTGCAACCCCTTGTGAAACGCATTCCTTCCTACATCCAAGACACAACTGATGTCTTACGCCTACTGAACTCCATCCAGGACATAGGACAGATTGACCTCCTGATTACTCTAGATGTGGAGGCCCTCTATACCAACATCCCTCAGAGGGCCACACTAGAAGTAATAGAGGAACGGCTGGGCCTGGAAGTTTGGAACTCGAACACTCCACCTGCATTCATCATGGAGTGCGCCACCTTAGCACTCACTGAAAATTACTTTGAGTTCAAGGGGCAATACTTTCACCAGACCCAAGGGACTTCGATGGTCAGCACTTTTGCCCCTTCAGTGGCATGTCTGTACATGGCTGAATTCGAAGACAAACGTATACATCATCAATCCAACCCCTTTCTAGATAACATCAAAATGTGGAGGCGTTTCATAGACGACATTCTGATCCTATGGACGGGCCCACCGACTTCGCACGAGGCTTTCTTTGAATGGGTTAATACACTCAACCCTTATTTACACTTCACCATGTCTTCCTCAGCGAATGAAATTGCTTTACTTGATCTGGCAATAAAACTGCAAGAGGGGAGACTTAGCACCACAATGTATAGAAAGCCTACAGACCGCAACAGCCTACTCCATTACAAGAGTCATCAACCGAGGGCTCTACGCTGCAACTTACCATTCGGACAATTTCTCCGGATCCGGCGCAATTGTAGCAACGTGGCCGACTACAAGAAAGAATCAACTATTCTATCTAGGAATCTACTTGATAGGGGCTACCCGAAAAGTGAGGTCTCGAAAGCAAAAAAACGGGCCAGGAACAACAACAGAGAAGCCCTACTGGAAAGACGGGAGAGAACACCAGTCGAGAACCAGCCAATCACCTGTGTTACCACTTTCACCCCCCTGTCTAACAAAATCAAAAATACAATCAAACGCCACTGGGGTATCCTCAACACAGGCAACATGAGTCTTGAACAGCCTAGATTCGCATTTAAAAGATCACAGAATGTGAAAGATATCCTGATTAGTACCAGACCCAAAACTACAAAGAGAAGTACTCAGCAGACCTTATGGCATCTACCATCCGTCACGGGCCATTACCCATGTGGCACCTGTGGGGTCTGTAGATACACAACGACCCAAAAAACCATCCGACTATCTGACACGTTCAACTGGGAACTCAGGGGCCACACTAATTGCAACACCTCCCATTGCATTTATATGCTGACATGCCCATGTGGTTTACAATATATTGGGATGACAACCCGCCCAATCAAAACACGCATCATCGAACATCGCAGCAACTTCCGCTGTAAAAAAAACCCATACCAAGATGTGTAAACACTATGTGGAAAACAATCACAACACAGACTCATTGAAGTGGGTAGTGCTGGAATCCAGTCCTAACTGCCCCAAAAATGCCTTGTTCCGGAAAGAGCAAAGGTGGGTTCACCGCCTCTCTTCTGATAGCCGAGGCCTTAATGAGGACATTCCTTGGCACTCTCTGTAAAACAGCCACAGATCACCCTGTTATTGGTATTTAACAACATTTACCTAAATTTGATCCCTGTCGTTGCTTTCCTTCTGATTAATCTGTAAGCTCCACTACTTCATCACTTTCTTTGTGCCTACTGGCCTATCTAACTATTGTGGGTTGTCAGAATGGTATAGCAAACTCCTGTTTGACTATACTCCAGGTGTCATTCTTACCATTACATTATGGCCGACACGATTACCTAACTTACCACATGACTCATCTAGGGGGCGGATACTGGCGCAGTCCTATGACGCGGCTACCTATAAATAGTGCACGCCACTGAGCTCCTTTACCTATTCGAGCTCGACGGTGATGGGTAGGTGAATCCGCACAGACAAGGAAAGTTTGAGGTAAGGCATTCCTTTCCAACACACTACTGGATGCCCCTGCAATCCACTTCCAACGATTCCTATCTTGGCCCTCCCCCGGGGTTTGTTAATACTCTAGTTTGCTATGGCTAATAGATTTATCTCCTCCTTTAGCCAAATCCAAAGGTACAACCCCGATGTACTGACCCGCCGAACACTCTTGTGGCATTTAATCCCCGACCATTAGGTGAGTTAGGAACTAGCTTTGAATGAAATTAACACCACTATTTGGCCACCCACATTGATAACCATGGTAATTTCTACTAGACTGCTGCTGCTGTTTTTAGCTCACTGTTTTTAATGATTCTTTGCTACACCTTTTTCACGTACACAGAGTGTGTGTGATTTTTAAACTGCACGCTACAACAACACAGGCATGTTTTAATCGTGCTAGTAGTTAATCACCACCGCTAGCATGCGTTACTATGTTCATGCCCTGGCTCTGACCATGTATGCTTACAGGAGAATTGTAATACTATTAACCTTTTATTCCTTTTTCTCCCTTGTCTAGGCATAGGATTAACCATAGAGGTAAATTATACCCACACAACACACATGACACCAGCATGTTGTTCATTTTCGTTTTTTTGTAATTTTTGCCATCACTAGGTCCTGATGAATCGCGGGAAAACAACCCCATGCGAGAAACATGTCGACCAATCCTCCTTCTAGTCTCTTCTAGGGTCACGCTACCTAACCTGTCGTTACCTAGCGAGCTAGATTCACGTTTTTAATTGCAGTAGGGGGACCCCCAGAATAAAGTGGTTTTCCGGCACCCCCTGCTACATTTTAAATCACTTCCCCAGGAAACTTGCTTCCCCACCCACACACCCGCACTTCGCCAATAGGCAGTCAAAGAGCCCCTCTCCGAGGTGAGCCCGTCGGGGATTGCACCGCCTCCCCGACGAGGAGCAACGCCTATGATGAAGCATGACACCCTTTTGGGTGTGTGAGGCAAATACATCCAACAAAATGGATGCCCAAAGGTGTCACATACACACCTCCGGTCCCGCCAGTCTTATCTAATTCCCCACTTTCCATAGGAACAGTTCAGCAACCCCCTTCTTTGCTTTACCTGTACTTGACACGGGCACAAGCTGATACTGGACCTTCCACCTCCTTGAGTGGTAATTGGTGTCCGATTGATCGATTGATCACCCTCCCTTCTTCTTGACGATTGCCAATGAAAAACTGACATGCACTTTCTCCATTCCGACATCAGCACACCGTCCCACCACAATAGAATGTTCTACTTCCTTATTTCCTAGTGAACACACGGATGCATCAAGCTTTGGTCCTACTCGTTTTAACTACAGAACCAGAGACCTTATTTTTATTTTCATCGACTTATCTTGAAACCAGTTTTAAGTGAGTCATTAATAAGCATGTTCCATAATAGACTGTTAGTAAGTTGTTGTTTTTATTTTTGTGGTAAACTACATTCTGTTTTACATGAATTGCTGTCGTTTTTGCAAATACTGAAAGCCTACACTTTCTGATGCTTTTATGCGCAAATGTTCAAACTTGTGTTTCTGTAATTAGCTGATTTTGAAGTATTTATTGAAAAGCACCATTTCAAGGAGACTATTTAACTTAGGATGAAAAACAGCCACAACTTGCTACATCATTATGCATTCAAGAGTATTAGTGTGCTACACTTGCCCCCATAGCTAGCATGGTATCATAATGAATAAGTTATTGGGGTGTAGAGACAAAATGTCGAGAGTCCAGGGCCTGCATTTCCCATGTCTGTCTTCATACCACTACAGAACATTTTACCATAGTGACAACACCACACGCTGAAACATTAAAATGCTCAGCAAGATGGGCAACTTTCTACTTCATACTCCAACCTTACACTTGCCCACAGTCAAACCTCTGTAGGTAAAAGACATTATGAAAAATACCCTAAGTTACAGAAACAATCAAAACTGTAACTGGCAAGTAGATGATCTGTATACCTTCTGTTATTTGTCGAATTAATTTGTGCACCAAATCAGTCTAGAGTTTACATGCTCAGTCAGTTTAAGATAGCCAGTTATTTTGCATGACAGAAAATTAAACTGAAGTTTTTATAGTGGTTTCTTTAAATTTACTGGCTGCTGTTCTGGATCAGTGTTCTTTAATATGTTTTCTTTAATCACAAGGGCAAAGAAAAAGTGGCAGACTCAAAAAGGAAAGAGTTATCGAAGAATACTAAGAGTGACCACTTGACTGTTGTGAATGCATTTGAGGTAGGAATATATCTCTGCTTTTTGGCAGAAAAGAAAGCCATTATTTAAGAAGAAAAAACTCTAGGCATCTGTGTTTTAAATATGCAGGGAAAAAGAAGAGGCATCTAAGTTACTGAGATTTAATTTTAGGATTGTATTTCCCTTCCACCGTTTTTGCCATTTTAAGGAAACCTCATTTGCGTATTGGTCTTCATGAGCAATGTTCAGTATTGTGTAAAATGCTAGGATTTATGTGGCACTACTGAAAAAGATATCAGGCAAAAGGTTTAACCTTAGTGATGTAGACAAACCTGTAGTTTACTGCATATTTAATTCATCACCGTCTTGTGTTTGGTACCTACATTAGGAATTGAATCTGGAAATGTTATACTCTGTTATTGCGATGCTTCTTTAACCCCTTCCATGCTCATGACGGAACGGTTCCGTCATGAGCGTCGGTTGAGCTGTGCTCATGACGGAAACGTTCCGTCATGAGCCGATAGGCTCATTAGAACCCTCAGCACAGCGCGAAAATTTGCGCCGCCCTGAAGGGGTTAACGTTCCATTTCATTCAAATGAGAATAAAGTGCCATGTGTATAAAATTACGTGTAACCTATTTTGCAGTGAATTGTGTAGCACTTTATTCTCTTATACCATAACATCTGCTGTGCTGTTGATATTCCCCATGACTCGTAACAGTTTGATAGTGCCAGCTAAAGAAATGCAGCATGTGATTTAGTCCTCTTTATGCAGGCAAGCTCATTTTTCAAAGACTTAAAGGTGTAGTGTAAGTAGGTTGAATGGGATGATCTGTCTAATGTTTGAGCCGTCTCAGACATTGAAACGTGAATCCTTTCATAAAGGTGCTAGCTTGTTAGTCATGTTTCAAGTATTTAATTCCTACTTGTGCATACAGAGAGACATCTTTTATATTATCTGCTAACTTGTTTTGGAATCCTTATTGTGAATAATATCACTAATTATACTTTTTCCCACTTTCTTCTAATGTATGCTGTGTTTATATAATTCTTAATGGGGAGGGGGCGTGGCCAGCAGCATGGCTGAGAAGCCGCATTTGCGGAGGCTCCGATCGCCTGACAAAAATCCTGCCTTAAATCCTGTCTTCTAGCCACGAATACTGTACTCACCTCCAAGCCGAGTGTGTTTCAAACCTCAGTCCTGCAGAGGAAGCTGCCTTCCTAGCTGCTGCGGCGTAAACTAGGGCAGCAACACGATCCATTCGAAGACAGGACTACGCCGCTAAGATGGCCGACTGGACCAGATCATTTCACAGCATTCACCAGGGGCTTCTCACGGCAATGACAGGAGGAATACCCGTATGCTGTACTGAGAGTGCAGCAGTGCCTGCCCACCGAGTAAGTCCCGATTCTGTTGGCTGACAGAAGGGCGGGTAGCAGCCTGGGACTCCATATCGGTGGAGAGGGGAACCCCCAGAGGAGGGGGCGAGGGGGGCCCGGGCCACCATCAGAGACTGGACTTAAGGGGACAGTACTCATGCTGATCACTCAAGAATCCCTGGAGGAAACGGACGGCGACCACCCTCTGCTCAAGGCCATTCACAATGTAGAAGGCTCTGGGGCGACAGCCCCGGAAATGGCACCCGAACATCAACTGCAAATAAACAACGTGGCGAAGAGATGTGAACCAAGGGCATGAGTGAAGAGCATGCCAGCAAAACAGCGACTGCAAAGAGGCCCCCCTCCTAGACTTGTCTGCACCAGGGCGGGACTGTGTGAACTACTCTCCTGAATTGGTATAATATCCTTTGTTGTTTTGGTTATGCTTTGGGAATAAGGGTGTGGGAAAGGGCGGGTTCGACAGACTCCTCCGTGGACACATACGCCTGTTGTCATATGGACAGTTGAAGGGTTAGACGTAGGGTGCGAGAGGATGTGGGGAGGGGGTTCGGGGACGGAGTTGAGAGTTTTTCAATCTAAAAGGTTTTCATTCTTAGTTAAAGCAGGATGTCCTAAATTACAGAGTTGAACTTCACTGAATAGGGGTTGGCAGGTTAGGGAACACTCCTCGAATGAACCGCAAACGTAATGCATGACACACTGTACACTGTGTTGATGTGGAATGTCAACACATTGGATAGTAAGAATAAGATTAAGAGGGGCCTAATGAACAGATATATTAAACGGACCAAGCCTGACGTGGTCCTCCTACAAGAGACCCATATCCGAGGTACCAGATGTGCATTTATTGGGAGAGGGGCTAATGTTACGCTGGCTCACACTGGATTTTTCCCTGGAGCCCGTGGAGTAGTTGTCCTTATTAAAAAAAAAAACCTCAACCCTTTCAGGTACTCAAGACCTGGGTTGACCCTGGGGGCACACACGCAGCAGTCAGGGGTATGTGAGGAAGGAGGGAGTTTACCCTGGCCAGTGTTTATGCCCTGCAGCGACTGCAGCCCCAGACTCTACAGGCAGTGGCCAAGATATTATTGGAGTCAGACTCCTCAACCCACATAATAGGGAGCGACTTCAGTGATGTTATGAACCCACACGTAGATAGATCTCATGCGGGGACAGGCACTCAGGCGCCCACCCCACTGTTGGAATTTGTGAGATCATTAGGACTGACGGACCTTTGACGCCGGCACCACCCACTTGACCGTAGCTACTCTTTTTTTTCTCAGGGGCACATAAGAACTTTTTCCGAATTAACTACCTCTTTGCCCCGGCAGGGGATATTCAAGTTATTGAGGATATAGAATATCTGGCATGGGGTATCTCAGATCATTCACCACTGAAGTTAAAGTTAGGGGGCAGGGAACATAAGCCCAAGTCGGACTAAAAGCTGAATGCCAGGAAGTTACATGACAAAATGGTAGCGGATACTGTCGCCATTGAGACCAAATCATTTTTTCAAGATAAGAAAGGCTCTGTAACCTCGGAGGCTATCCTTTGGGAGGCATATAAGGGAAAGGCTGCAAGACGTAAATGCACGAAAACGTAAAGAGGAAACGTTGCAAATACAAGACTTAGAAGGTAACTTGCTAGAACTAGAAAATAAACTGTCCAAGGACACTGAGAATGGGGTGCTTCTGGAATTAGAGGTCACACAGAGGGAACTCCGGGCCTTAGTAGAAGGAGTAGCTCGCATCCAAATTCAGATCACTCAACACAGACCGTACGAGTCGGGGGATAGAGCGGGGAAGTTACTAGCCTGGTTAAGCCGGAAAGAAAGAAAAGCAAATTGGGTAAATCAAATAGAAAAGGCGGGGATACGACCTACAACGGCACCCGCAATTGCGACTGCATTCGCAGATTATTACTCTAATTTTTACACTGCCCAATTGACGACTGACGAGAATAGCATGGATGATTATCTCAAAGCAATAGATATGCCCATCTTGCAAACTGAGGACACAGCAGCTTTAGAAGCTGAGCTCACTTTAGAAGAAGTCAATGCAGCCATTGACAAACCGAAGTCGAGGAAAACTGCAGGGCCAAATGGACTGCCAGGGGAATTATTTAAACTAAACAATAATATATTAGCTCCACGTCTATTAAACATGTTCCTAGCGGTGAAAGAGGATGTAGCACTCCCCCAGGACCTCTGTCAGGCGACAGTACTGGTCACACCGAAAGCGGGCAAGCCCCCAGAAAATTGTGGCTCATATCGCCCAATTTTACTCCTTCATGTTGAAACCAAGAGCTTGGCCTCCATACTCGTCACACGATTATTGACGGTTATTTTGTTCTTGATGCACAAAGACTAGTCGGGCTTTATGCCCAAACGTGCCACACGCCTCAACCTCCGTAGGCTGGCAAATGGCTAGACACGGCCAAAGGGAGTGAGATTCCCCATCTGCTTCTCTAACTCGATGCCGAAAAGGCATTCAATACGGTACATTGGCCTTTTACGAGACGGGTTCCCCGTAAAATTGGGCTTTGGGCATAACTTCCAGATGTTGGTCGATATTTGAACACAAATCCCAGGGCTAGAGTACTAGTAAATGGCGTTAAATCAGACGAGTTTCCCATCCTGCGGGGGACCAGACAGGGCTGTCCACCTTGCTCTTTGTGCTTGGTCTGGAACCTCTAGCATGTCTGATTAGAACACACCCTGATTTAACAGGGTTCCAGGACTCCAAGGCACAGCTGTTGGATGAACAAATCTCGCTTTACGCAGACAACATCCTAATGTATATATTTAACCCTGATAAGACACTCCCGATCATTTTTCATGCAGTCGAAAATTATGGTAAACAGGCGGGGTCCAAGATCAACTGGGAGAAGTCAACCATATACCCAATAGGAGCGGCATTGACATGCACTCTGTACCGCTGTGCCTTCCCATCGCTGAAGAGTGCTTCAAATATTCAGGACTCTACATTTCCAAAAATGTGATGAACTGCCTCACCCATAACATACAGCGTGTTTTAGCGGACTTCAGAGACGACTTGGTTAGGTGGCTGTGTCTCCCTCTGATATTACTGGGAAGGGCTGCTATGTTCAAAATGATCACACAACCCAAGCTATTATACATTTTCCAAAACATGTATTGTAGAATACCAGAGGTACTCTTTAGGGCGATAAATAATGAATTATTAACTTTGCTATGGGACGGGGGCCACCCCCAAGTTGCGCTGCAACGCAGCCAGTATAATGAGGGAATTGCACTACCAGATGTCCAAGCATACTATAGAGCTGCACACCTCGTAGTCATTAATTAATGGGGGCATGCCCCCCTGGAACACCCCTCGTACGCCCTGGAGAGACTCCAATTTCAAAAACGCTCTCACCTCCACTACATATACGGGGACCAAGGGGTGAGATGTCTGCTGCGAGCAACACGGAGCGAGATTGAGGCATGGAGGGAAGGTCAACGGCTGCCTGAACTGGCAAAATTACAGAGGTTTAAAGGATGAGACTCTATTGGAATGACTACTCTGGGGGACATAACACGACAGGGCTCCCTGTTAACATTTGCGGAGCTACAAACTGAATATAGCCTGACGTACAAGCAGTATTATAAATAGATTCAACTCCGACATGCTTGGCAGACGCAAAAACCTAAAATTGTGGATCTCCCGGAATATGCCCCATTAGAAGGTTGGTTACTACAGGTAGTGATACCGGAGAAAGCAGTTTCCTCGACATACAAAACCCTAATAAACAATATGCCCGACAACTTATTAACACTCCAAGTCAAGTGGGAGGCCCTCGTAGGCACATTGGAGGACATAGATTGGGAGACGGCCCTAATGCACCCTAGGGAGGTGGCGATTAAGCTTCGGCTACGACTGGTTTAGTTTAAAATCATACAAAGGGTATATTATGATAGGGCTAAATTACATATGATGGGTCGGGCGGAGACGCTGGAGTGTCTGCATTGTAGAACAGAACGTGGATCCTTCGTCCTCACTTTATGGGAATGCCGTTAAATACATAGCTACGTGACAAGGATAGTGCAGGAACTAAATAACATACTGCATGCACAAATCCCGATGGACCCTAAGTACATTCTTTTAGGCATCCACACGGACGTCGACATTCCTAGATACCAATTCTGCCTAGTAACCTAGGCCTCGTAGTGGCAAAACAGGATACAGCCAAATACTGGGAGAGACCAGAACTTTCCACCTTGAAAGAGTGGCGGACTGGCATGGACATGTACATGGGTGCTGAAAAGACAGTATATAAAGCGAGGGGATGCCCGCAAAAGTTTAGGAAAGTCTTGCAGCCATGGCTGAGCTACTACAATATAGAGATGGAAGAGGAGGAGATAGATGAATTGGATGGCAAATAAAATGGCGCGTAGTTGCAGGGTTCATTACTCTAGCCCAACACTTAGCTGAGGGACTCCAGGGGTATTTAACACAAGGGAAGGGAGGCACGTGGGGTCATGAAGGAAAACCACAATGCAGTAAACACTGTATCCTCACTAACTGTAAATCTTATCGTTTGTAATCAGTGGACACTGTTTGAGATGTACCTGCTGAGTTGTTTAATGTTTTGTCAAAAAATAATACAAATATTTTTAAAAATAAATAAATAACTCTAATGGGTAACTGTCTCTCTCTCTTGAAAGAAATCTATATTTCTTTACATTATGAGATCCAGATAATGCGTTTTCAGAGCACTGAGAATTAGTTGAATAATTATGAAGTCCCTCTCTTTGTTTTAGAGGCAAGGGCACATGAGAGTAAAAGAGAGCTTCTACTTGCTTATTCTCTCTGCACGCTTTAGGCAGAGGGCTTGCTAACAACAATCTTTAAACCTTTCTGCTCTTATAAACCATGGCTAACTTAGTGGACATGTAGAGTGTAATGCCCCATCCTGTAAAAACTTTGTGCTTCACGTGGGTTGACAGTAAGTACATTTTACATATTCAGTTAATGCTTTTCTATTCAAAAAGTAGGAATCCATGTCCCATATTGATGTTCCAAGGTCATATTGGCACTTTGCTTAGAATGTGGTATACAGCTATAATGGCTGCTCCTGTCTCTTTGGGGGCTCTATTTTTAAGCCCCAGACGGGGTCCGGTTGGTTTTTGAATTGTACCACTGCGCACCGTGGTATCTGTACAGGTGCCACCTCGGCACGCTGACGTAACTTCTTCCTTTCCATACCATATAGCACTGATCCGGTCTGAGCTACCTCTCATTTGTTTTTTGGCAGGTCTTTTTCAACCTTTTGTCAACTCTTTTTGTAAATATTTTTTATATATGCTGATGTGAGGATGTCGTCAAACACACCTGCTGGCTTCAGACTATGTGAGGTGAGTCATTGGTAAATGTCAGTGGTAGACCCTCACTTGATACATTTGTGGTGCCTGGAGCAGTGACACAACTACAGTTAGTGCAAGGACTGTTGCACCTTGCATCCCAAGGCTTTGAGGGAGTGATCTCTTCTCATCACCCGACGTCATTCTACTCCGCGACGCTCGAGGTCCTGTTAGCATGGAGGTCCCGGGATCGATAACAGAGCCCCGCCTCACATTCATCGTCACATTGGAAGTCATTGTGGAAGTTGTGGGAAGTCCCATAACTGCAACAAGTTGAAGTCCATGCGCTCTTTGATTTAACCGCGTCTGTCAAAGACATCCAAAGAGATGAGAGCGTTGGCAATTCAGGGCCCGGGTCTGCTCCACGCTTTCTCAATTTAGCCAGCACGACTCCTTCTAACTAAGAGTGTTATGAGACCATGCACCTCATTTTTTGGATGACCCTCCCCCTTGAGGCAACTTCGGCCCCACGGACGTCGGAGGGTCCCTTTTGGAATAACACCTGTGGGTGCGCACGCGGCACAGTCGGGCACCAGGGATCCCTTGCTGGATTCTGAGCGGAGCTGCCATCGAGACCAGACCTTCCACTGTATCCTCCAGTACTGACGCCCCTAGGTGGTGGCATCCCCATCATCATCATTCCCGACTTGGACCTGGAGCCGGATGGGTGCCGTCTGACACCGCCTCTTGCACCGATCCAGGACATTCTTCCCTGTGCGGAGCCAGAGCCTTATTGGTTAGATGCCATGGGGGGGCAGGGTCAATACTGATTTGCATATAGCTTGGTTTATATTGGAATGGTGTAGCGTGTATAAAAACAATGGATTTTATACAGATCTTTGACTGTTGGTGAATGTTTGGTTTCTTCAGGAGGGAGGGATGCTGCTAAGTTTGCCATCTGATGTGGACTTGACACAACTGAGTTGCAGAGCAGAGTGATTTACTCGTCAGTTGCCTTGCAATACTAGGCCTGGCTGCGAACATCAAGCTTTTCAGGGGATGTCTAGACTTCCCTCATGGGCATGCCCTTTGATGGCTCTTGCCTTTTTAGAGACAAGGCAGAATCAGCCATAGAGCACTTTAAGGACAGCAGGGCTATGGCCTGGTCCTTGGGCTTGTCTATGGCTCCTAATCAAACCCAATCCACCTTCTTCCCCTTTCGTGGCTGTGGAGGAATCTCCAGCCTCGCCCATACCCTCCCAGTCACCATGGCGAGCAGGCTTTCCAGCCTTTTCGTGGTCGAGGGCATGGGTTCCAGAGACCACATAGGACAGGTGCCTTCAAAGACTCTTTAGTCGCCCTCCGCACATCATGAGCATCCAGTGGTAGACAGGATAAGCCATCACCTCCCCCACGGGCAGTCAGTACCCCCTGAAGTCCGAGTTCCATTTCAGTCTCTTGGAATTCTGCGCAATTCACTTGGATCTGAAAGCCTTTCTTCCATCGATCAAGGGAGGACTGGTGCAGGTGTTCAAGGACAACACAACCACCTAGTGCTGTTACAGCAAACAGGGCAGGGTGTGGTTGTTGACCCTTTGTTAAGAGGCCCTGCATCTCTGAACATGGCTGGAATGTCAGGGCATTTTTCCGGGTGGTTCAACACCTGGCAGGCTCTCTGAACCCCAGAGAAGACAAACTCAGCCGCAGATGCCTAGCGGATTACGAATTGCATCCCCATCCAAAAGTGTTGTAAGGACTCTTTCAAGAGTGCGGAGATCTGTTCGCCCCAACAGAGTGTGCGCAAAGTCAGCAATTTTGTGCGCTGGAGTTTCGAAGGGTACTTCCGCTCGGAGACGCTTTTTGTCTTGAGTGGGGCACTGGCTTCCTGTACCCACTTTCGCCAAAACCACTCCTGTCCAGAGTTCTCAAGGAGATCAGAAACAACTAGGCCCAAGACATTCTTGTATCTCTGGACTGGCCATAGACCATCTGATATCCTGAGCTATTGAGCATGACCATCAGTTCTCAAGTCAGGTTGCGTCTTCAGGAGGATTTTCTGTCTCGGCAACAGGGCAGGGTTCTGCACCTGAATCTGTGCACCCTCTCCCTGCATCTGTGGAGATTGAGCGGCAACAGTTGCTAACTTTTGACCTTCCACCCAAAGTCTGTGATGTTATCCTGGCAACCAGGCGTCCCTCCACCAAATCTGTATATGCCTGCCGTTGGGATAAGTTTATATCATGGTGTGCTTCCCACAATGTTGAACCCCTTTCTGCACCTTTATCCAATGTTCTTTTGGTTGCCCTATCTTTGGCCCAGCAGGGCTCTACTATTGGTACGGTCAAAGGGTAGCTTTCTGCAGTCTTAGCATTTCTGCCGTTGCCGGACCAACCTTCTTTTTAAATTCCATGTTGTCCCTTGGTTCCGTAAAGGTCTCTAGCGTCGATTTATTTTATAAGCCACTCCATTGCATTGTATCACCTTGTACATATTTCACTGTCATTGTGTATTGTTTGTATATTCTGTCACGTTATTAATTTTTCACATGATTATCCAGACCTCTCCATGTTAAGTAATTTCAAGGTACATATAGTTGTGCCTGTTGTGTGTGATATTGTAAACATGCACGCCAGGTCTGAAATGTATTTGTCTAGTCTCTTGTGCTGTTATTGTTTTTTCACTTGTCTATTTACATATTTTATCTTAAAGAAATATTATTTGCATCAATAAAATTAATTTTCTATAGTCTATTGTGGTACATTAAGTCTATTGCTATCACAATAGATCTATGGTCTTATATTCCACTGAGACCAACTAGTTGCCTAGAGACTGTTTTCATATATGATTGCACGTGTCCCCTCATGCCATTTATCATGCTTCAGTGGGACCTCAACACTGTTCTCCCTTTCCTGATGTGTGCATCATTCGTACCTTTGCACAATTGTCCTCTTTAGCTGCTGACCATTAGAACTGCCTTTTTAGTGGCAATTGCATCAGCCAGGAGATGCAGTGAGTTACATGCCCTTTCTGTGCACCCTCCCCTTACCACCTTGTCCAAGCATGATCTGGTCCACCGGACACATGCCTCCTTCCTTCCAAAGATTGTCACTCCCTCCCAGATAGGACAGAGCATTACTCTGTCCACCTTCTTTGCTCCGCCTCATCTTTCCTAAGAGGAGGAGAGATCCCGCCGTCTGGACTCAGAAAGAGTTGTTGTTCTACCTTTATCACATAAAAGAGTTCCAGGTGGGGGATCAACTCTTAGTGGGCTATGTTGGAGCCACAAAAGGGCAGGCTGTGCAGAAGCAGATGGATTGTCCTGTGCATTAAAATTAGCTAAGCATTGGCCAGGAAACATCCCCCTGAGGACTCACTCTACAAGATCCAAATCTGCGACCACTGTTAACATGCAGCGTTCTTCTCTTGGACATCTGTCTGGTGGTGACGTGGCCATCACTGCACATGTTGACAAAATATTACTGCCTGGACAGTCAGGACCTTCATGTCAGGCAATTCGTCTGTTTAGTGCTGGAGGACTTTTTGATTGAATCTGGTTCGCACACCCACCTCCAGGGAGATATTGCTCGGGTATCTATTCTAAGTTAACAAATGTGCGTCTAGAAGTCTCTATGAGATAAACAAGTTATGTACATTCGGTAAGGCCTTATGTGGTGGAGAGACTATCTATCTCCAAATTCCTTACCGATCCTCCCCACTCTATTAAGGTGTAAGGGGCACCCTTTTCAGGGCCTTAGTCTTTTCCACATACTCCTGGCATGGAAAGTCGCAAAAGTACTGAACGTCAATGCACTGAGGTGCCGCCTATATATTTTCTGTCCACGACATTTCCGGCCCGGACGATGCAGACGCAAAGCCAAATGACACGCACAGGGTTACTACTGAAAAATCTTCTGGATCCAGTCAGATGCCTGGGTATATTCTAAGGTAAGGAATTTGTGGCTAGATAATTTCTACCAGATAAGTCATTACCCAAGGTACATAACTTGTTCTTCTGTGCTTCACTCGAGTTGCCATGTTACTCTACGATGAGACTCTCTTGTCATTCAAGGGTGTAATTCATTCCATAACACAAGAGCATCCAAAGTATGTCTAGGTGGGCCTTATTCAAACCAGCTTTTCAGGATATCCCCGACTATACGAATAACTTTAGTGTACATTTTTTATGTGTTAATCTGTACTTAGCCTCTAAGTCCATAATTTAAATCTGCTGTAAAATATGCACTGCTTTTTTACTGAGGGAACCTCTGTCTAAGTATAGCACAAATCATTGTTTCCTTATTTTTCAGGGGTGGGAGGAGGCCAAGGAGCATAGTGGCCGAGCAGAGAAAGACTACTGCTGGGAGTATTTTCTATCTCCAAACACTCTTCAGGTAACCCCAGTAAATGTTGTGGAAACGTTTAAGTGAATAAATGTCTGGCTTATATAAATAAATATTTAATACTCCACATTTTACATTGTCATTTAGATGCTTCACAACATGAAAGGCCAGTTTGCAGAGCATCTTCTTGCTGCAGGTTTTGTAAGCAGTAAAAACCCCAAAGATCCTAAAAACAATGTCAACTCAGGTAAATTAAAGGGAAATATTTTATTCTGGGCATAATTATTTCCATTTCACTTATCTGATGTCTAATTTTTATTTTTATTTTTTTGTTTTAGATAATGAAAAATTAATTAAAGCAGTAATTTGTGCTGGTTTGTACCCTAAAGTTGCAAAGATCCGACCAAGCTTCAGCAAAAAAAGGCAAATGTAAGGTGAAGTTTTGAGATGTTGCTTTCTGTTCCTGCAATTCCAGATATGATGTTTGTCTAATCCGTAAATGTAATACAAAACCAGATTGTATGACTCTAACATATTTGCTTAAACTGTTTGGAGGTGATTAGAAAAACTATACTTCTTGCTTCTCCTACATGTCCTCATGCTCAGACCAAGGTTGCTTTTTTAGCATGTTCAAACATGTGAGGAAACTAAAGAATAAAATACATGTTCCTATTTACACTTTGATCATTCTCTTTACATTGGTATTACTGGTAATTGATTTTGCAAACTTGAACATTCTTTACTCCAGTATTGGAACTTTCATAGATTCCCATTGCTTGTATCATTCCCCGTCGTCGGAATGGGAGCCTCGGTAATAATATATATATATATATCTATAGGTACATACACCCTAATAGGTGTAAAAAAGGTAAAAAATTAGGCCTAGGCCTCATTATCTTTTGCAGCCTATAGCTGTCATTATGTAAAAAGACCCAAAGTCCCCTTAGCAACCAATCAGATCAGCCTGACCCTGTAGAACCTTCCTGAGAAAGCTCAGAGCCTCAGATTTTCTACCGCTTCGTTGGTGACAGGGAGTCTCCTTAGAGTTCTGCTCTAACTTCAACTTGAGGTACTGTTTAAACAGTTTTCTTTAAGGATTTCTTTCAGCTTTGTCATGGCTGATAAGGAAAAGAAGAGCCTTTTCAGGTCTTGTGCCACTTGTGGCAAAAAACGACTTTATACAGAGGATCAACATCAAGACTGTATTTACTGTCTATACCCAGACCATAAGGTCGATAAGTGTAGTATATGCAGGAGAATGTCTGTTAAAACCCTCCGTGATCGTGAAGGACGGCTGCTTCTGTGGCTCAGGAAGTTGGAAAGGAGGGAGGAAGTAGTGTCTGGTGATGAGGAAGATGCCAGATCAACATCTTCAAAGACTTCATTGAAGAGGGGCGGATCGTCTGTGGACACTTCAACTGAACCCCCCTTAAAGGCTGTGCGTGTGACCTCTGATAGGTCTGGCAAGCCAGGGCCTATCGAATCTCCTCACGTGAGTGTAAAGGAGAGGGAAAGGCAGGCACTGCAGGTGCAAAAGGCTAAACTGGATGAGAGCTCGGCTGGGCCTTCCCACCAGGTTAAAGTAGCCAAGTCCGTCAAAAAACCGACTGTAGAGGCTTCTACAGGGGTCAAGAAGGACTCTAAATCATCTGAGGTGATTTTGTCTCCTCAGTCGTCGACGAGCCACCCAGCGACGACGAGGACGACGACGAGAGCGTCGACGAGGACCTCGATGTCGATTCCGTCGACGAAGACTGGATCGACGACGGCGTCGTCGACGATGACCACGTCGACGGTTACCACCACGTCGACGAAGACCATCCCGTCGACGATGACTATTCCGTCGACGGTGGCAATCTCGATGACGACGATCCCGTCGACGAGGACGACGAGCCCGTCGACGACGACAGCTCCGTCGACGAGCCCGTCGACGATGGACCCGTCGACGATGACAGTTCCGTCGACGATCCCGTCGACGGTGGACCCGACGACGATGATGGTTCCGTCGACGATGCCGTCGACGGTGAAGGGACTCTCGTCGACGTTCCCGTCGACGACGATTCAGAATAAAGAAACTGTGGATTTGTTTTCAACGCCGTTGACGACAGGAGCGCCAGAAAACAGCAGAAGGAGGAGGATAACCCCAGATATGACTTCTCCAAGGAAGGTACCATCATTACCTCCACCCCTTTTGTTGGATGAAGATGACTACTCAGAAGAGGAAAATGAGATGTATGGGGACGCTTACAGTCCATCACAATTGAATCTGAAATACCATGATTCGGATTTGGATGAGGAATATTATTATCAAAAGGAAAAGCGGCCAGAGAGACAGGTTGCATACCAAGATACCCAACCACAGCAGGGCATGGTATCGATGCCTATAAGTCTTTTGACAGACTTAAGGGCAATGCTGGAGGAGTATAGGAGCAAGAAGGGGTCGCAACCTGTGGAAGGTCAAGCACAGGTTCAACCGCAGGTGGTGGCAGCACAGTCAGTGCGGCCTGCACAGGAAGAACATGAGAGGGCATATCCTCCGCAAGTCCAAGTGGATACCTCGGATGAAGATGAAACGGGGCAAAACCAAGATCAAGACCAGGAGAGTGAATGGAACCAATATATTGCTCCGGATCCGGCTTCACCAGTGCCAGACCCGGTCGATTCGCCTCCGGCTGATGTAGGAGGTTTCTTCAGCCTGATGGAAAGAGCCACAGCGCGCTTTAAGTTAGCGATGCCGACAACATCTACAGATTGTTTTTTATACGATTTCAAAGAGGCATACCGTAAGGCCGTGCGCTCGATTCCCATTGTGGAGCACATATGGGAGGAAGGGAAGAAAGTGATGCAGACCCCAGCGACGGTCATTCCAACTCTTCCGCGCTTGGAGAAAAAATATAAAGCTCCAGATGACAGTCCCGCCTGTTTGATTGGACAACCTAGACTTGACTCGGTCATATCGCAGGCGGCACAGAAGAAATCGCGGAATCCTTCGGCCACCCTCACGACTCCGCCGGATAAGGAGGGTAGAAGGTTGGACAACGCTGGGAAGCGTTTTTCGTCGATGGCTAGCTTGCTGGTCAGAGCGGCGAATGCCTTGGCGATCCTAGCAAGGTACGACCGCCAGATGTGGAGTGATGTGGCACACTATGTGAATCTGCTAGCGGATGACCAGAAAGCGGAAGCACAGAAACTTCTGGAAGAGGGACAACGTTCCTCTTCGGAAATGATTGACTGCGCGATGGACATCGCCACCATCTCTTTCCGTGCCCTAGGCAGTGCAGCGGTTCTTCGGCGACAAGGATGGCTGAGAGCTACATACTTCCGGCCAGAGGTCCAGAATAGGATTTTGGATTTGCCCTTCGACGGGGACATGTTGTTTGGGAAACATGTCGACGATACCGTACAGGGTATAAAGAAGGACACAGAGACAGCAAGGGCTCTGGGGAACCTGCAATATAGAAAGACACCGTTCCGTGGAGCACGAGGAAGAGGTTTCTCTTCACCTAGAGGAGGTTATCAGCAACAGCGATATTCACAGCAGTCGCAGTCTTACAGGCCCCAGTACGGCAATCAATACTATCAGCGGTAGTCGCAATCCCAGTCTTTCTCTCGCCAGAACGCTCGTGGACGACAGGGGCGTCAGGGCAAGGACGCTGGCAAGCGTCAATAGCGGCCTCCCGACTCTGCCAACTGTTCCTCCGCTTCTGGGATCTCCAGTGGGCGGCAGGATATCACAACATCTGAGCAGCTGGGAAGAGATTACATCGGATCAGTGGGTATTAAATATCATCCGAAATGGGCATACTCTAGAATTCCAGGACTTTCCACCTACAAGAGCTCCCCACGCCGCTACTTCCAACCATCTGAACCTTCTTCAAGAGGAAGCTCAACAAATGCTTCAAAAAGGGGCGATCCAGCGTGTTCCCCTATCACAAAGGGGAGAAGGTTTCTATTCCAGATTTTTTCTGATCCGAAAAACAAAACAAAAGTGGCGTCCTATCCTGGACTTGAGGGAGCTCAACACCTATCTCACGAAACTATCGTTTCGGATGATTTCACTCCAGGACATATTGCGCCTCTTGAACCCAGGCGACTACATGGCAACATTAGACCTGGAAGATGCCTATTTTCATATCCCGATCCATCCAGCTCACAGACGTTTCCTTCGCTTTACAGTAGGCAAGAGTCACTTCCAGTTCATGGTGCTCCCATTTGGATTAAAGTCCGCTCCTCGGATATTCACAAAGGTGCTGGCACCGGTAGCGGCATTTCTGAGAAGACAGTCGCTGGAAGTATTCCCGTACTTAGACGACTGGCTGCTGAAGGCCCCAAGCTTGCAAGAGGCATCGAAGGCAGTGGACACGTGCTTGAACCTCTTTATTCATCTGGGTTTACAACTCAACAAGGAAAAGTCAGTTCTTCAGCCTGCAAGTACGGTGAAGTTCTTGGGAGCGATACTCAATACTCAGGAGTGCAAAGCCTTCCCATCGGAAGAGAGACAGATGAAACTCATATCGTCAGCCACCCGTTGCCAAAAGAGAAGTTGGATGACAGTCAGGATGTACAAATCTCTTCTAGGGTCGATTTCATCCTGTATTCAATTGATTCCGCATTGCAGACTGCGAATGCGCCCCCTGCAGGAGGAGCTGGACCTTCAGTGGAGACAAGTGGAAGGTTCGTTCGACGACAGGGTGACGATAACCCAGCGGATGAAACGGTCGGTTTCATGGTGGATGAAAAGATCTCACCTCACTGTGGGACTCAGTTTCAAGGCTGCAAGGGCTCCTCAGGTCATTACCACGGACGCTTCTCTTCAAGGTTGGGGAGCGGTCATGCAAGACCTCCAGGTCAGTGGTCACTAGACTCCGGAAGAACGTCATCTACATATCAACGTTCTGGAGCTAAGAGCTATTCGACTGGCAATGTTGGCTTTCCTCCCAAGGATTACAGATTCAGCAATCCTGGTGCGGATGGACAACACCACCGCAATGCATTACGTCAACAAGCAGGGAGGCACAAGATCGCCACTGCTTTCACAGGAAGCCCAAATACTGTGGGAATGGGCGATAGCGCAGAACATCACACTCGTAGCAGAACACCTTCCAGGAGTATGCAACACGAAGGCGGATACGCTAAGCCGCCTGAGAGCAGTCTCGCACGAGTGGGAATTGGAGGACGCAGTGATCAAGGACATCTTCTCCCGTTGGGGGACCCCAGCGATCGACCTGTTTGCAACACCGGGGAACAAGAAATGCCGGTGTTACGCAAGCAGGGAACACCATCGAGGGTCACTGGGGAATGCCCTTTCGATGTCCTGGTCAGGCGCGTTTGTTTACGCCTTTCCGCCATTTCCCCTAATTCCTCGAGTCCTCAAGAAACTCAAGATGGACAGGTGCAGGATGATACTAATAGCGCCTGCCTGGGCTCGCCAGTTTTGGTACACGGAGTTGCTTCTCCTATCAGAGACACCACCCATTCATCTGCAACCCAAACTGACACTTCTGTCTATGTACAACGGCCAAGTTCTTCACCCGAACCCGAGCTCGCTTCAGTTGGCGGCTTGGCTCCTGAATACAGAGAGTTTAAGGATTTAAACATCCCAGAAGAATGCAGGACCATCTTGGCACAGGCACGAGCCCCTAGCACTAATAAGACATATAGAGCGAAATGGAAGAGGTTCCATTTGTGGTGTCAGAGGGAAAAAGTACATCCTTTCTCGTCGGCTCCGCATCAACTCTTACCATATATTCTTTCATTGGCACAAGCAGGTCTGGCTCATGCTTCTATCAAGGTCCACTTGGCAGCTATTTCCAGGTATAGGAGAACAAGATCGGGTCCCTCTCTATTATCAGCGAGAGTAATCAAACAATTCCTGAAAGGACTGTTTAGAGTTTTCCCGCCAGTTAGGCCCCCACCTCCGGTGTGGCACTTGAATGTGGTCCTGGCTCAGCTAATGAGACCGCCATTTGAGCCAGTGCATAAAGCGGACCTGAAGTTCCTATCATGGAATGTGGCGCTTCTTTTGGCACTCACCTCTGCAAGGAGAGTAGGAGAGCTTCAGGCTTTAACCATCAAAGAACCCTTCTTACAGTTCAAGAATGATACAGTTATCCTGCGGATGAACCCCAAGTTCATTCCGAAGGTACCGACAGACTTTCATCTTCACGAGCCAGTGGTTTTGAAATCTTTTTTTCCTCGGCCTTCAACCCAGGCTGAGAGGACACTTCATTCTCTGGACGTTCAGAGATGTTTGAAATTCTATCTACAACGCACAGCTGGATTTCGAAAAACACCCCAACTGTTTGTGGCTTTCGGAGCCCCAAGGAAAGGATTTCCTTTGTCAAAACAAGGGATATCTAGATGGATAACTAGTGCGATCCGGTTCTGCCACCAGGCGGCAGGCAAACCTTTACAAGGACAGGTGAAGGCACATTCCACAAGGTCGATCTCAGCATCAGCGGCGCTGTTTGCTGGAGTATCCATAAAGGACATTTGCAGAGCAGCCACCTGGAGCAGTACGCACTCCTTCACGAGACATTACTGCCTGGAGGCGGCTGCAAAGGAGGATTCGGCTGTAGGACAGGCAGTCCTGAGAAATCTCTTCCAATAAGAGGTGAGCTTTCCTCTCTTCCCTCCTCCTGTTTTTTCAAACATTTCGTTTATTATGCTTTGTTACTGCTTTATAGTTGTTATATCTGTGATGTCAGTAGCTTATAATGATTCTGTACTGTGCACGAAATGTTTGAGGTATGCTAACTGCTATCTACTCTGATACAAGCAATGGGAATCTATGAAAGTTCCAATACTGGAGTAAGAAACAAGTTACTTACCTGTAACTTTAGTTCTCCAGTATTGGTAACTTTCATAGATTCCCATGCGCCCACCCGCCTCCCCTGGGAAAGCTCACTTTAGGGCTAGGTGATTATGTGGCAAAGCAACGGCTACGAAAATCTGAGGCTCTGAGCTTTCTCAGGAAGGTTCTACAGGGTGAGGCTGATTTGATTGGTTGCTAAGGGGACTTTGGGTCTTTTTACATAATGACAGCTATAGGCTGCAAAAGATAATGAGGCCTAGGCCTAATTTTTTACCTTTTTTACACCTATTAGGGTGTATGTACCTATAGATATATATATATATATATTATTACCGAGGCTCCCATTCCGACGACGGGGAATGATACAAGCAATGGGAATCTATGAAAGTTACCAATACTGGAGAACTAAAGTTACAGGTAAGTAACTTGTTTCTTCAAGCAGTTGTGAAGATTTTCAGTAGATCTAATTTGAATCATAATCAGATGTTATGTCATAGACTCCATGGGCTTGCCAGTGCTCCTAATATAGTGAGATCTAACAAGAGCTCAGGTTAACCCTTAAAGACTATTCACAACCAGGTTTATCCCAACTGTGACCCTGTTCTTAAAAAAATTTCAAATGAAACAGTGATAGGTTTTTTTAAGAGCTTTGGAATAGAGAATCACAATTTAAGAGGACACTCATCTGTAATATCCTTGATATGTTTCATCTGATACTGAACACCCAATTATAAGACAATATCACTGACAAGTCGTTTCTAAGAGTAAAGTTGCATGCATGTCCTTTAAGTTCACTGTCAACAAAGACCGTTTTGTGTCACTCAATCTCTCAATGTTGTATTCAGATATATGAATTTAACCCAAAGAAGAAATCATTTTTTGTTCAAACTGGCATCCCTGATTAGCAGATGGTCATTATTGCCTCTATAATGCAGTGGATTCTTTCTGGGCACTCTTGAAGCATATCTAGTGAGAAAGGCCTTTATAAGCTAAGTTACATGCGTTTTGGCTGCCCAAGAAGGACAGAGGCCTTTGTCCTATCCTCAAGTTCTTCCTCAAGAAGAAGTTCAAGATGCTCACTCTTTCTCAGGTTCTTTTTGGCCTCACTAGCATCTTTCGGGTCTTCACCAAGGTGGTGGTGGTGGTTGCAGCTCATTAGTGGAGATCAGGGGTGCCAGTCTTTCCCTAGCTGAATGGCTGGCTGTTGAAGGTGGACTCATCCCACCCACCTCCACACTACGGCGGGCCTCCTGCATTTGCTGGAGTTCATTATCAAGTCATACCTGACTTCCTCTCAGGCGCTCCATTTCATTCGAGCAGTTCTGGACACTGTGCAGTTTCAAGCTTATTCATATTCTGGCGTGGAAAGTCATGAAAACTAACTGATACCAGCAGACTGATATGGTGTCTATATAGGCACTGTGCTCGTCACTTCTGGCGCAGACGATGCCATGCAGATCTGCTTGGAGCAAGAGGATATGGAAAGAGGACTCGGACCAGGCTAAAACCGAAATAGTCTAAAAGACCTGGCCCATCCCAGACAGAGGAGACAGCTGCTGCCCTACAGGCTTTGGCCGAGATCACGAGGACCCCATATCCGGTCTCAGAACCAGGCTCTAGATTGACTACGGGAACTGGAGACATGGACTAAGCTAGTTCTCAAGTGGAAAGTGTTACACTGTCGATTGTCACCCCAAGAATGGCTGATGACCTTTGACCGAAGTGGGTTTTTCACGAGGGGAGTAATACACTGGGACCATGCGGAACACCCTGCTACGACTGTAACTGGACAGGCTGGAGGCATTTGCTGAATGGGCAGCGATAGTTGAACTGAGCACAATTGTACTGCTTTGCAGGTGTTTGTTCTTTTTGCAGGTGGGTCTTAGATCCTTATTTCTGGGAACAGGGGGAGCTCGGGGGAGAGGTGGCAGGAATGAGTGTGAAGTTTCTTGAAAATGACCTCCAAACAGCATACCTTGAAAATATTGGCATGGAATACTAGGGAGATGGGCTCTGCCGTTAAGCGACACAACGTGCATAGATACTTGCGCAGGCGAGGAGTGCAGTTTGCACTCCTTCAGGAAATGCACCTAATTTGTGGCGAAGTCAAGAAACTGCGCAGAAGATGGAGAGGGCGAATATCTGCTACCTCCTACTCTGCATATGCTACAGGTGCAATTATCGGAGTATGGGCTGGTGTACCCTTTAAACCCCTGCATACACTAGAAGACTGAGAAGGTAGATAAAGGACGTCATGTTAGGTAGTATATATTTCCTAATCAAGATCAAGTGATATTCCTCCAGAACCTTTCGGCCCCTATGGCCGAGGTGTTAACATCGGACATACTGTTGGGGGGGGGGGGAGATGGGAGGGGCGACTTTAATTGTGTTACTGACGCTGCCATATACCGTTCGCATCCTTCATTACAGGCACCCAGGCCCACCAAAACACAGTGGGATTCCGGGATTGGAGGGGACATTGGGCAATAGAAGATGCCTGAGGATGCAACATGTAGGGGATTAAGACTACTCATATTACTCCCCCTTACACCAATTACACATCAGGCTGGATTTATTTTTCAGCACATCTGGCTTGGGTTGCCCTGTTACCCACTCTGAATATCTGGGGCGTACACTCTCAGATCATAACCTCCTCATGCTTACCATCCAATCCTTGGGGTAACGCCCACCGATTCCACTCTGGTGGCTAAACCTGTTGGTCCTATAAGATACTTGCTTCAAAGAAACCATAGGCACAGCCATAGACACTTATTTTGATAACAATAGACAAGCACTGGTAGAAGGGGAAGCGATTAAAGTGGTGATGAGGGGGCACTGTTCAGGACAATCAATAGGGTCACAGAAATAACTAAATCGGGAATTGGAAATATGGGAGGGTAAATTACACAAGCTGGATAATGAACAGGGAACTAGACCAGATGCACTAGACAGCTTAAGATAAATGCATGCACTGTACCCCCAAGCCCTTGAATGGCTGAGGTGCCATGACTACAGAGGTTACCTTACTAAGGTGCAGGCAGAAGACGGGAGGCCTGGTAGATTATTGGCATGGCTAGTCAGGCCGGAGACCCGTAGGTCTCTGATCATGCAAGTTCAGTGAGTAGGATCTGCTTCTTATAGTTAACCCCACTTTCTTGATGATGTTTCACTGTTTTCGACTTAGACTAGCTGGGATCCAGCTATTCAGGACCCCAGCCTAGCTGCCTTCTCTTATAAATTGATGGCATGTACTTTAGGTACACTCTAGATTGGATTCTGGAGTAGCCTTATAAGTCCCTAAAATATGGTATACTATATACCAAGGGCATAGGTACCCCAGAGGCCTCCCAGGGGCTACAGCATGTATTATGCCACCCCTGAGAGGCCACTCAAATTGACACCACAGGTCTCCTACTGCAACCTGTGTAAGGTGGTGCATGCACCCCTTACTTGGATATAGGTTCACAATATCTACCTTATCACTGCACATATAAACCTATTAGTCACCCCTATGGCAGGCCTTATCAATCCTGAAGGCAGGGTGCTGGGTTGCCCATGCATGAGCAGAGCCCCTCTACAGCCATCGGAATCTATACTCCAGGGTTGTTCTGTGATGCAGCCATACCATATACTCTTAAGTGCATTATAACCGCGAGGTAAATGCTAGCTTTAAAACAGCTGCACAGAAAATTGTCGTGTTTGGTGTCAAACACCTTGGAATCATACAGTATGATTCCACCCTCCTAGAGGGAGAAATATGACAACACCAGTACACCCGGTACCAGCTTTCTCGACCCTGGCATCACAAGATGGAGGCTGCCAGCCACAGACATGTGTCTGCCCTCCTGCTGCTGTACGAAACTCCGGCAGGGGAAGGCTGGACAATAGGTTTCCTGTCACAGGGAGGTGTAACCACCTCCCAGACAGGATTTAGGGTATTGGGGCTGGGTGGGTGCACTCGAAGAGTGCTATGATGACTAAACAGGGGCACATTTGGCGGTCCCTGTGCATAGTCCAGCTCAAACCAGTTGCAAGGGCTATCAGCCCCTGCTCTGACGTGAAGCTGGACAAAGGATATGAGTGTGGCCACCTCTTTGTCCTGACCCTTCCATAGGTGGGTCCCCAGAGTTTGTCCCGCCCCTTCCTTGGTATAAAGTAGGAACCCCTGACTACAGGACTTTAGATTTATCTGGACGAAACTCTACTACAGAAACCAAGTAATTTGACGATCTACACTGCGCTAGATGACTGAAGAATCTCCCTTGGAGTAAAGGAGTTACTCCCCTGCTAAGCAGGCACCAAAGACGCATCTGACTGGTTTGCAACTCCGAAGTTCCTGAGGACTCCGAAAACTTTTGCAACACAGGAGGTGGTTTCCAAGCGTCCCCGAGGTCTACTAGTGTGCTCAGCAAACCTGAGACCCGTATCCCTCGTGGGGACCGTGCAATCCGAACCCCTGTGCACCTTTTCCATTTGCAGAAGCATCTGCTTTCCGACGATCCCTGAAGCTGTGCTTTGGGCTACTTGGAGTCCAGACCCTGAGCAGTGATTCCACCGAAGATAACCGGCCTACACTCCTCAGTGTTCCATGGGCTGGTATTTCGTGATTCCTCTCTAGTTCCCTTTGTGATCCCTGGTCCGTTGGCCTGTGGGTCCCTGTGAAGGCAACTTTAACTTTCAGTGGGCTTACCTGGTAGCTCTAGACGAGCCCTGACTCTCCATCGCTTGGGGAGTCCCCAGGACCTTGCTGGTCCTCACCGAAGCATCTTTTCTCTAACCGCGTGGGTTGCAGTTACCAAGGCTTGTTGGTGTTCAATCCGGACACTGATCCCCCTCCCAGCACTCGACATCCTTCGTGAGACAGCTCGCCTGCAGACTTTGACCGTCGTCAACGTCTCCTGGTCCCCGTGGCTGCTGAGTCAAACTTCACCTATTCTCACTTGAAACACCCAACATCGGTGGGCATTCGTCTACCGAGCCCCTGGTCACTGGCAAGTGACCCAGACTCTGTCCCCACTGCTTTCAGGTTCTTCTCAGGTTCTGCAGCACTTTGGAGCATCTCACCATTGAAAAAGACGAACCTTCCTGACACCATTTGACACCTATGCACCCGGCTTCCCTGGGTTAGGTAACACGAGTACTCCAGTGCTCACATAGGTGCTGGCCTTAGAACCTTTTAAGTCTGAAAGGGTTTGCTCAAGGTCCTCTCCTAAGAGTCCTTAAACTCTATAATTCCACTGCGACTTTCCCAGAGGATTGTACGGAGCTTGCGGCTGTGTTCTCAAACTGCACGCATCTGCCTGTGGGTCCCCTGTGTCACTACCTTGGGTGGTTCCTTGGGGTACCAGCAATTCTATGTGCTCTAGGCACTGGGTCTAGTCAAGACGTGGTTGTTATACCACTTTCTTAGTATATGGCTCTGTCTGCCCCTGGAGCCCGCTGTGTTTTGTGCTATTTACTGTTGTTCTAATACTGTAATTTTGCGTGCCTGGTTCTCTAATCTCATAAAGAGGTTAGTAGAGAGTGTTTAGTAATAAATACATATATTTTATATAAATCTTGTGTGGTTCTCCTTTCATTTGGTCATTCAGGAGGTTATAATCTGGTAAACCAAGCTGCTTTACATTCCTTCCAGACTTACCCTGAAGGCTGCTCTCCATAGCTACCACTAGGATAGCTTTCAATAAAGGTTGTCTTAAACCTAATCATCAGTATGCGTCGTTTGGACTAGTTAAGGTGCCCACTATAACTAGTGGACATCATATACCATGCCAACTTCTCACACCAACCCATGATCCCAAGGCTATCAATGATTTATTTTGTGATTATTATAAAGCCCATTATAGGGCTCCTTCCTGCCGTCACCCGATATTCAGGGGAATTCCTGAGAGTGCTACGCCCCCCTACGCTTGATAGATGGTAGATATGTTGGGAGGTCCAGTTGCAGTACAAGAGATCCTAGTGGCGATTAAAAGCATAGCCACATAGAAGAACCCAGGTCCTGACTGCCTTCCGGACGAATTTCACTCCACCTATGCCTCAAAACCAGCGCTGTATTTGGGGAGATTATATATCGAACCTCTGAGACTGGGACACCTCCCTGTGACCGCGCAAATGCATTAGTGGTTCCGCTTCCTGAGAAACCCGCGGCTGAGGCACAGGTTGCAGGTTTTCAACCGCTCTACATGCTTAACATGGATTTAAAAATTCTTCGCAAGGTCTTACCTCTCCGCTTACTACCTCACATGTCTGATCTATTTCACATAGATGAGAATAGATTTATCCCAGCCTGGAGTACTTCGTTCAAAACTGCGCAGACTGTACTCAGTGCTGTATCACCCATGCGTATGGCAACTACCTCAAGGGCCTTTTTGTCAATAGACCTTGAAAAGGCCTTCGATACAGTGCAATGGAATTATTTGATAGTAACCATGAAACACATGGGTCTGGACTAGAGTTGGGCGGGATGGGTGATGCTGCTCCACGAACACCCCACGGCCACGAGTAAATGGGTAAGACAGTGTCTACACAGTACAATATTTTCTGTGGCAATCAACATGGTTGCCAGCTGTCGCCCCTCCTGTTCGCACTGGCGATGGAGCCCCCAGCAGCATTATTTAGACAAGGCAGCGAAGGGCTAGGCCTGATCCTAGGAGAGTGTATGTATACTATCTCTTTGTACGCTGACGACCAGTTGATCTATCTCAATGGTGCAGCTGTGGTAACCAGGACAGCGCTAGATTTAATGCTGCAGTTCAAACTACTGCCCAGACTTAAAGTTATTTGAACCATGTCCTAAATCTTCCCTGTGTCTGCTAACATGCCCGACCCCAAACCTCATGGAAGACCTTAACTGGGCTCCTGCTGTATTTCTTTACTAATCTCCCAACCTCAATCCCTGCCTCATGGTTTAGACAGCAGGACTCACTACTGTGAGACCTAATATGGGAGAAGGGGAGACGGAGGGTATCCTCAGCAACTCTACCGTGCCCATCCATAGAAGGAGGCGTGGGGTACCGAACTTTATTTCTTTGCCTCCCAGCTACAGTGGCTAGCACAGTGGCTGGCAGGTACAGGCCCAGAGGAGACATATCTAACAGACTTAGGAACCCGTACTTATTTATTATTGGCAAAAATCCTTGACACTGTAGTGGCCATTCCTCATTTATCCTTGTTACAAACCACTGCCCTGCGCTGCTGGAAATGTGTGTTTAAGGTGAGAGGGACCCCTTTATACACCTCGGTCTGGCCACATTACAACCAAAGAACAACATTAACCCCAGTACTAATGAAGGCCTGGACTGAAGCCGGACTGTATTCGGTGGGGGATTGCTACCAGCAATCGGCCCTGGCCCCCTTTGGGCACTTGCTTGAGGGTTATGGCCTAAAACCAGGCCAGTTCCTGATTTATGAAATTGTGCTGCGTACCTTTAGGGAGGTGTGGGGAGTAGGCTAAGAAGAGCCCAAGATGCACGCTGTGTTACACTGTGTTCCCACGCTCGACATAGCACGTCACCAGGTAAAATAGTTATACACTTCACAACTGGAAATGGTCTGTGAACCCTTTACAAAACTGAGTAATCGCTGGGAGACCATTTTGGATAAAGACTTCTCAGACCCAGAATGGGCCAGAATTCTAGCATACCCTAAAAAAGTGTCGCGCAACACCAAATAGAAGTATACACTTTTTAACTACACCTCCATGACCCCCAACCCCCCCTGCCCCCCCCCCCCAACTTAAGACCTTATACGGAGGTGAGGTACGCAAATGCCAGAGAGGTGATCATAATTCAGATTTCATACACATAACTTGGGACTCCGTTAGTTTTGGGAGGAAGTCTTGAAGCTCTCAGGGGCAGCTGTGAGATGTGCATTGAAACCTGTGGTTGGAGTATGCTTGCCGGGGCTCTTCCCCTGCCCACCTAGGCGAAAGGTGGGAAGTAGATTCTTGGATCTTGCATTGGTCTTCGCTAGGAGAAGAATAACAATGACTTTGAAATCCGTGAATGGGCTGGGATAGCATTTGCCTCTTGGATACAAGATGTGACTTACTGGGCTTGGGCTAAGGACAGAAACCTGGCTAGAAAAGAAATGAGCGGGCTGAGACAATACCCTATCGCAGGGCACTGGAGGGAGATCCTAGAGGCATGGGAAGACCGAGACTGGAGGGAAGGAGAGGGGAGCTATGACGGTACACAGTCGGGCGATGAACATGGTTAGGCACGGTAAAGTACAGGTGGCAGTATCAGGAAGTTCCTAATGGGGTTAAGTAGGAAACTCCAGCACCGGTAAAATTAAATAGCAAAGTATAGGTACTGCCTCTATACATTACTCACTTACTCCCAGTACTTATAACATACAATTTGAGCGGGTAGAGGCCTTACGCCAAAGGAGAGGTGGCTTAATTTCTGTCCGCCCCCGCTTACCCTATATCCTGCATACCCCAGACCTCTATATCAAATCAATGACATGACTACATAGCCTAGACTGCTTCTGCACAGTTAGATAGTTAATAAGTTGTAATGTTACACTTTTGTATACAAACTATGAGACATTTATTTGTAGGTCCCTTTTTCAAAGATACATACAGACCATGGATAGCACCTACTCAGTACTATCATGAAAAAAGCAATAGTGAGCCATAATACCGTACGAACCAACATTTACCTAGGTCCCTGAATGTATCCTCCCAGTTTCACAATTTGGAACTGGGGTTGGTATTAGGAAACGAGCAGTAGCATGTACAAATATGTCCATGTTGTTGGTATGCTGTAATATTGAAATATGAAGTGCACTGATGTGTTAATATCCCTGATGGATAATGAACCAAATACCAATAAAAATATGTTGAATTATTGAAGAGAAATCTACTCCCTCCGCTGAAATGCCTTCACAAAGATGTTGCCTTCTGGCCAAAGCTTCTGGTGTCCTTGATGGGTAGAGCAGTCCTCTTTAAGATGATGGCACTCCCACGCATGCTCTATGTCCTTCAAAACATCTCTTACAAAATACCACCTGATTTCTTTAAAAAGGTCAATAGTGAACTGCGTAAACTCCTATGGGATGGGGAGAGTTCGAGAATTGCACTCTGTAAGCTCCAAAGAGACGTGTTTGAGGGGGGCTTGCAGTCTTAGACATATGTAAGTACTGCTAGGCAGCGCAGTTAATAACAATTGCAACGAAGTACCCAATGCTCACAACAGAAAAAGTAGAGCAAACGTGTGTCACTGTAGACACGGGTCGCCGTGGGTCCATTACCTGGAACACGGCAACCTGCAGGATCACTAGCGGAATTTCCTGTTGAATACAAGAAGTTTCGAAACACTAGGGATTACTCTCACCCCGTGATTGTTCTCAACCTGCCTGCGGGATTACATGGAAAAAAATCACTCGCTCTGCGTCTGATTAATATTGAGCCAGTGGGGCTCCACCACAACTTTGAATCTGACGCTTGATGAAAGACGTACAGGAACCCACACTCAAGGTTTTTCTGAATCTGATCCGACATATACCAGACACAACACCATTCAAGTCTCGAGCCCTGCTGGGTTGGAATCATCACCGGCGGAGCGACTTACACATTAGTTTCTCTTTCTACACAGCCCTGAGGAGTCGCGGAAATAATTTTTCCACTGCGACGAAACACGTGTCGGCTGGCTTGTCGAAGGAATTAAATGAAGATCTAGACTTTTCCCCCAAACAAAAAGACATTGTTGTTATTTCTGCCAGCTTTGTATTGAAGTTCACACGTGTCCACAGTGATAACACGTTTGCTCTACTTTTTCTGTTGTGTGCATTGGGTACTTTGTTGCAATTTTTACAGTGTGTTGGTTTCCCATCACACATTCTGGAGGTTATAGGGCGCATCCCCTCACCCAGTTGCACCACATCGTAACCCTTTATCCTCTGATGGCTTTTGCGTCCACAGTTAGCAGAGCGCCCAGCAATTCCTCTTAATCTAAAAACCCTTTTACAAATATATTAGCAGTTAATAACAATGACTGGGTGTACGCTGAAAGAGATGCGCCATCATACCAAGTAGATCGAGTGGCCATGGGTAGCCATGGCTATCCATCAATATTGTACAGAAAGGAGCGAGAAGGAATGCTGCTGATCCATACTCAAGCGGTGGTGAGGGCATGGTGAGAGGCCAACAGATTCTTGGGATGGGAAGGCAATGTAATGGCCAGGACTCCAATATGGGATACTGCGCTACTGCGGGTAGTTCGGACCCTGAAGGGGTTTCATAAGCAGGGGTTTCTGGGCATTAGTTCTTTAGGAGACGTATGGAGAGGGCAGGTTCTTATAACATTTGATGAATTAAGGATGGAATATGAGGTGGCTGATTTAGGGTGGTTTAGATGTTTGCAATTGGGGCATGCACTGAGGCAACACATAGTGGAAGGAGAAAAATGTCCTGAGTCAGCATCATTAGAGGACCAACTACTGATAGATCCCATGACGGACAAAGCAACCTCACTGACATGTAGGAAGTTAATGACCTATTCTCCTGATGACTCTAAGGGAAGCTTGGGAGGGAGATATTGGAGTCATTGAGGATAATGATTGGGTGGAGGCGGTCCAGAGCCCCGGGGAAGTTTCTATACATGCCAGCTATCGCTTAATAGAACTGAGGATACTGCACAGATTATATTACTCCAGATCACTCCTACACCGCATGGGGAAATGTGTCTTGGCCTGGTGCATCAGGGGATGTAGCATGTGGGCTTATTTTTTCCATATATTGTGGGACAGTCCATAAGTCCAACAATACTGGATACGGGTGGTACAAGTTATGGTCCGGGTCACAAGCCTCGCTATCAGAAGATATGGCTCGCATTAGCTGCCAGGGTTGCTCAAAGAAATATAGCAAGGCCCTGGGGATCAAGTCGACCTTTAAGTGTGATGGATTGGGAAACCGATTTGGACTATTGCCAGCAGACGGAGCAGGTGGTATACCAGAGTTGGGGCTTCCCAAAGAAATGGAAGAAAGTCTGGGGTCAATGGTGCGCATACAAAGGAAAGTGAGTGGTTACAACAGAGATGTGAGTGTTCTTCTAAGAATAGGAATAAAAGCATATGTTGGCTTTTATTCTACTGTGATCATTGTACAAATGTATGTGTAAACATCTGCCTGATGCTAACAGTTGTTATGAATGTATGGTGCCTTTTTCTCTGTGATACCCATCATGCTCTGGATCAATCAAGTATGTACACTGAGTAATTGTTAAATAAAAATATTTCCTAAAACAAAATAAACTCCGGTGTAATACTATCGCTGTATCAAATTACATCTGCCTAGACCCCAATAATAAAGTAGGCAGTCAAATTTTTCCGAAAAGATGAAGTAGTCCAGTTTGTCCCACTTATTTTTTGCCCTTTTAATTAAACCCTTGGGGCAATGTATTTACTCCAATCCAACAAAGAAGCATCCACTGAGATTTATAGTAAACTGTATGCAGATAATACAACTCTATTTTTAAAACCTTGGAATACCTTTTCAAGCAACGTAAAATATTCCATGTTAGGAAATCATAATTCAAAAACAATTACGATTATTTAATGCTACTTTCAAAGTTCTTTGCCCTCGTCTAAAGTCCTAACTACATATATAACCCACAGAGATGACTTGGAATATTTCAGAACAAACAAATGACCTTAAATTAAATAATTATCATCTTTTAAATAAGGTCAAGAGGCTTCTTTCTCGTTGGTAGACTGTACCTCTATGAGCAGGAAAAATAGCTCGAATCAGGATGCTGGCCCTCACTTTTTTTTCTTTTTTTCCCGTTTTTTCCGTTTTTATGTTTGGACTACTACATGCAGTCTCACTTCTATTTATTTTTTCCAATCCTTAACATTCTATTTTCTAGCTTGATAAAATATGTAAAACACCCTGGATAAAAACTCCTAGGGGAAGAGGAGGGCTGTTAGATCTTCACCTTTTTATATGGCTGCATTATTTTTACAGTTTATACTTGAATGTATAGCACATTCATATTTCACCACTATTATTAATACAATGCTTCAGAGCTTAAACATAACAAAATTGCATAGATGTATAAAAGAAATACCCAAATCTCCAAAAAGTAAAGCTTCAATATTCTATATGGTACAATGGACAGATTCTTTTGTCAGCTCAAGTTTCCACATTATCCTGTTGAGGCTCTTCAAGATTGTACACACTTATCACTAAGTATTACAAAAAGGCTGGTGCAAAAGTGGAGGCAATTGGATATACTTAACCTAGGAGACATTTTTTTACTGATAATGCTTTTAAACACTTTGTGACAGTGTCCATCAAAAGTGTGTAATCCTCACTGGTATAATTTGTCCTATTTATATTTAAAATCTATTTTCTCTAAGTTCCCTAAAGAACGTATATTAAATTCTGTGGATTTAGTGAATAGATTATTCTCTAAACCAGAATCTCAATAAAAAATTGTGTGGTGTTACAAAGAACTGTTATCTGACCCTATTCAGTCAAGTAACGAAATTTGACCAAAGTAAATGCATAGAACTGGGGGTACCCATTAATGCTAATAATTGGAAAGACTGTTTCAGACTAGGCTACATAGCATTGAGGAGGGGTCCAGGGAGTCTGGATTCTTTGTTACACCCTGTGTTTATTGAACAAAATATCTCTGACCATTAATGATACGTGCCATAAATGCCATCCCCTGCGGTTTGGTTACAATTGTTTTGGTCTTGTTGAAAGCTTATAAAGTTTTAGCAAATACGTTTTCTCTGAGATTAGTAAGGCAGTCGATACGACTATTCAATCTCACATAAAATAGCAATTTTGAGCCTAACTGATCCTCTTCTCAACGTCATTAACATGTACATTTTTTTATTTTTACCTCTATGCTTATAGACCAATCTTTTGTGAGAGCAAATTGGAAACCTCACAAGCTCAAATATTCCCGAATAAAATACTAAAAAGGTTAAGAATATATCCACATGATTTTTGGTATTTTGCTTGAATGAATTGTGTGTCAAAATAAGCACAAAATTAGGGTTGTTTTGCTCATAGTGACTCTGCCTTTCAGTAGTGGTAATGTGCTGCACTGTTATTTTAGAAAAAAATTATAGCTTCTTTGTGCAATGTATTTCATTATTATTAAAAAGTTTGGTTTTTTTAGAGAAAGAAAATCAATTTCATAAACTTCATTTATGATTTGCTTATTTGCATTTTGATGAATGTAGCTTAAAATTAGCTGACACTTAGATCAGATTTTTTTTGTATCAATACTTTTAAGATGGGGCTTAATTTTTTTTAAAAAAATCTTCACGAAAGGTGTATTTGGGATATTTCTGTCACTTTACAAAAATGAGCCAAGCATGAGATGGTCAATTTATGAAGAATTGTATTTAATACTGCTTGTACTGTCACTGAAGTAAAACAAATTCAATTTGTGTTTCCAATAAAAATAACTCCATCTCACATGATATGTTTTTCACCTTTCATGTAACTTCTTTTCATTCTAGATGTTACGGTTTTTTGGAGGTTGATGCATTCAATGAAAAAAACACTTGTCACCCAAAGTATTCACTAAATAAACCTCAATTATTGTTGTTTAGGACTAGGAATGTTCAGGACAAAAGTGATTAAGTCAGCAGTTGAAACAATCTGTTTCATGGGCCTTTGTTACAAAATGGGGCAATGTCCAGGTGGTTTACCTTAAAACCAAGTTTATCAGATTTTGTTCTCTGGGACAGATAGACTTTCTTTGGGCTCTGCAACCCTTGCCCGAGCAATACACATCCACCAGAAATGATGTGGTGAGGAATCGGAAGTGAATCCTGATTCCTCTAATTCATCCTTACTCATTAAGGAGACCTAAACTTAGTTTTCCTTATGCCAGAATGCAGGAGGTAGGAGTACACGATGTTCAAGGAGGGAAGTTCGCCAATTAAGCAGACATTTTCCACTGTAGGTTTCTCCCTAAACCTCTATTCCTAATTCAGTTTTCTTGTTTCTATGTCACACTGGCCATATCCTCCTCCTTGGATCTTACATGCTCAGATTGGTCATATAGTCTGCAGTCCACCTTCCCCACTTTCTCATATTGTACGGTATGTGGGATAGCATTACTGTTTTGGCTTTGGCCCTGCCCTGGAGGGGCACACCTACCCTGGGTCATGAAATTTGCAACTCATTCCAGCTGCAAATGAAGGCTCAGGTGTTTCAGTATATATCCACTGCAGTGAGCTCTGGAGGGAAATTTAGTGTTCATTTGGTTGAGCTGGTATGTTTGAATTTCAGGTGGCTGTTGAATACATTCAAATATTGGTAAAAAGGAAGGGGAAGGATAGCATCATGCCATATGGGATGTGTAGTGTGGCAACACATCTCTGACCATCGTTTGTCCCAGGTTCCTACCGCTAGGCACATTTTCCTCACTCTACCGACGATCACAGAATACAATTTTATATGAGGGGCAGTAGGTTCCTCACACAGTATTACAGAGGGCTGCACCTTTGCAACCAGCTGTCACCAGCCTCTTCATAGCCTGGGAGCCACTGTCGACTAGGGGATATAGGGACTTTGGTTGTACCCCTTCTCTAGCAAGGTGTAGAACTGTACTTGACAAAGCATTTGCTGAAAGAATAGCCATATATTTGATGTACTTCTCTATGAAGTATTAACTTTGAGGCCTGTGGTAAAATTCTAAATCATAAAGTGTAATTTATGTAGGACATAAAGATTCAAGAACCAGATGATAAATGAAAATATTAAAAATAGATGAGAGCTAATGCCACTCTATCTTTACAGTGGATCATTTCCGCAGCCCTTTATCCAGATCCAACATAATAATAGGGCATAGAATGAGTTGCAAGACGATTTTTCTGCATTGGGGATCAGTCGTCTTTTTCTGCACAAGTTGACCCTACTGATGCATGGATCCTATAAATGATGTTTTATTTCATAATCTCTCTCAAATAAAATGATTCTCTGCTCTGTGTATCATATCTAAAATAATAGGAGGGAGGTCTCAGAGGAATTGCTTTCAAGGATTCTTCACTATATAAAATATGACTTTAGATAATCTGTTTGTCTCTACCAATTAATGCTCAAAAATTGCTTTACAAATTGCTTAATTTAGAGGATTTTAGTATAGCAACCCTGTCCCCATATGGTTGCTTCTTCCAGGCGGATAATTGTTAAGAGATGTAACCTGGTGCAGTATTAAATCCTGTGGTCTTTGGTGTTAGCGAGCCCGACTACCCTCCTGTACCACAAAATTGTCCATATTTACCTAACTAGCTTTTTGGACATCTCAGTGGTCGAAGTTGAGACTAGCCAATTTTCTGGCAATCTTAGTAGTTTTGTTTAGTAATAGTCCATCTCGTTTGTATTAAAGTTTCTACTATGACTATTCTTTCACTAGTCCATGACTTTGTATATCCCATACATAAATGGGCTGCCATTCCTTGTTCGCGAAATCTCAGTTGCAGTCCATCCATACTGGGATTTCATTGGAATCAAATCCCAGCAAAAGTGTTGCTGATTCTAAAACAAATAAAAAATGTTTTTTTTAAAGTACATCGTAACTATGATCATATTTGGAGAGTTGTAGCTTTTTGTTATATCTGTAGAACTGAAAACACTTGGCTATATACAGAAGATTATCTTTTGATGTTTTCTAGATGTTTTGTGTCCCTTTTTTCACATGGTCATTTGGCATTCTGTTTTTTCTTCAGCGTGAAGGTATACACCAAATCAGACGGAAAAGTTAGTATTCATCCAAAATCTGTCAATAGCGAAGAAAGTGAATTCCACTATACTTGGCTTGTTTACCACCTGAAGATGAGAACTACAAGCGTAAGTCTATAGATGTGTGCCATCCTGTCACTTATGTTACAGAATTAGCACCAACATCACTATTACATTAAATGCATAATATATTAATGAATATAGGGTACGCACTTACACCTAAAAAAAGTAAATTATTCCAGCCTTCCAATTCAGACCATCATAAAAGCAATTCATTGTCCCACCTTCTCAACACCCACAAGCAAGGACCATGTCCTATGCAATCTCAGCTCCTCTGGCGACTCCCTGGTGGCAGCGGTCGGTGATAGCTTTTCCCATTGGTATTCAAACACTTTTCGTAATGGGAAATTCTGGTATAGTCATTACTGGTTTAAAATCAGTGGTCTTGAAAGACTGTTACATTACTAAATGAGCAAATGAGCTGAAACCTTTCAGAGAGATGGTGGGACGTATTGGGAGTCCCTCACAAGACATAGGGAATACTGTGGCAAGAAAAATACTGCCATCAGAAACACTTACCCCTACTGGTGTTCGAATAGATTGGAACATATTTTGAGTGAAGCTTGTATTAAGAGTGATTTAAAGTGATAAGTTTTGACAAATACAGTGCTGATGACATTGGAAATTTGCCTTGAGGAAGCCCGCAAAGGGCGAAATGCGCGTTGGCTGTGAAGCATTTTGTGTGAAAAGAAATAAGTCAAATTGATCTACACAACGCGACTCCTTTGGATTAAGAAGAATTGTCTGTACAAGGACACAAAGTCAAGAAAAGTGCTGAATGCACAAGGATAAAAGTGACTTGTAGTGATGTGCACTGGTGTTTTTGTCTTAAGTCCATAGTTTTTCTTTGTCCCCTACCATAATAGAATGACTTTAGGCTTGACACTTAGCCATTTACATATCTCTGCTTTTTTACGTGTGGAATCATTCATAGTTGTGCTGTCAGTAATACATGGACGGCCTCAGTGTGCTTTTGAAACAATCACTCAGAATTGTATTCATTTCCTAATAAAAGCCTTTACAAACACTGTTTCACAAGGTATGATAATCACTGATATTCTGGTTATCAAAACTTTAGTAGTCCTGCCGGTGTGCATGATCTTAGGCATTTTAAATAAATAAAACATAAACAACACGTATTCTGCTATTGGTAAATTGTGATGACTTTGTGCACTGTCACAGCTCGGAGCTCACAAACTTGCTGTGAGAAAGAAAAGTCATTAATGTGTACCATGATCAGACTCCTGAATGAGTGTTTTGTTATATTTACAGTTTTATAACTAGTTGTTCACTTTCACAGAATTAATATTGCAAATTAAAGTGTATAAAACAGCCAAATAGAATGAAAAAACTAATTGAAATCAGCCCATGAAATCAGAAACTGTTACTTTATGTCTTCCACACATAACGAGAACCAGTATCTACCCATGCTTCCCGGCATGATGAGGCATTCAAAGGATAATTTTATACAGCCTTTTCGTGCCCGAGTTATCACCCCACAGGTGGACAAATAAATGTAAGGTGCCCCTTCTGACACACTAATTATCAAGGGTCGGATTCCGCCTGACTTTATAGTTGTTACTGCACCTTGTAAAAGAGCAAACAGCCAGGCTACTGAACGGACCCCCTAATAAGGGGACTTAGATGGGTGGCTGACTGGGAGGATAGGATCTCACTTGACATAGTACTGTATATCTGGGACCCGATCTTCACACTGGCTAGGATAATGCGCATATTCAAACACGTCACTGTTCTGGCTACACCATTAATTAGCATAAATCGTTAATTTATTTCCTGTATGGCTCACACCGAAACTGCCCAGATTGTGAGGCTTGTATTGCCACGGAAGCATTCCGCTACCTTGGGATCTACATTACCAGAGATCCGAGAGTCTTTAATGCTCAAAACTTAGAACCGTCACTAGTTTGCCTGTGGAGAGATGTCCAGTACTGGAAGTCCCTACCACTGTCGCAGGTGGGGAAAGCCACAATGTTCAAAATTATGGTGCTACCACATTTTCTCTGTGCGGTCCAAAATGCGCCCTGCCCAGTTTTTAAATCCTATTTTCAGGCCATTTAGAGTGAAATTAGCACATTACTCTAGGATGGATGCCCTGCATGTATTGCCTTGAAAAACTATCGAGGAGCTGGTACGGTGGAATTGCCCCTCCGGACATACAAAAATATTACTGGGCGGCTCAGTTAGTCATTATTACTCGATGGGTTCACCTCCCTGTAGAAGAGCATTTACTACTCTAGACTAGTTATGCAATTAGATGGGTACCCGAGGGCCCTTTACGGGCACACAATGCCTCTTTGACGAAGCCCATTGCAGTGACACTCACTCTTTGGCACACAACACTGAACGTGGCGAGATAGGATAACCATGGACACTCCTTTGTGGGACACGTCACAGTTGGGCACACTGGCTAAACAGAAAGGCTTTGACAATTTGGACCTAATATAGTTTAACTAGGTTGGTAGATCTGTAGAGCCAAGGAGTAGTGATCTCATTTGCAGACCTATAAAGTACATTTTAACAGGCAGCACTGGAGACTTATGGATACTTGCAAATACAACATGCATTAATGACCGCATTGCCGAAAGGCGGGGAGCTCTTTGACCCTTCCCAACTACAAGACCGACTACTAGATGATTACATGGCCAAAAGGGTTGTCTCCCTCACCTATAATAAATTAATAAATAATTCACCTGACTCTCGTGCGGGGAAATTGGGAGTGTGACCTTGATGGCCTTACAGACGATGAATGGCAGAAGCTCTACTGTCCCCTAGGCAAGTTGCCATTAGGTGTAGGTTCCGACTGATGCAACTAAAGATCTTACACAATTCTTACTATGCATGGACTACACTTATGGGGATGGGTAGGGCAATGTCCTCGCTTTGTACTAGACACTGTGGCCAGGAAGGGATGTTTCCCACATGCTATGGGGCAGCTCAGTAGTTCAGCAATATTGAGTAGCTGGTATAACATGCTTACATAACCTAAGTGGAAGCTGCATGGACACTACGGTAAAGTGGTGTTTGCTGAACATTTGGGACACTGCTGAGCTCACCCATATGGACCAAAAATGGGTGACATTGGGATTGTTGGTGGCTAAGCGAAATATTGCTCAGATGTGGAGAGATGAATTTGCACCACAACTGAATGACTGGAAACAGGACATAGATCGGTGCATGTTGTCGGAAGAGGTTGTCTATGAGAGCAAGTGGTGCCCGAATAAATTAACAAAAATATGGGGGAAGAGCAATACCTATCAGGTACCCCTCTGTACAGACTCAGATTTGAGAATCCGCAACATAAAAACACTGGTTTTCTTAATGCCCTGTGACTTGTCGGTGGGTGCCGGTTAGGACACAAAGACTTTGAGGTTTTACGGTAATCTGATGACAATTGTAGTCTGATGCTGTAATGTGCACTTCTTGCTGACACTGGTGCTTAGTTTGTTTCACACGCAATAAAAAGATCTGTAAAAATAAAAAATCAGATAGGCTACTGGGGATAGCCCACCTCCTGAGAAAGAAAGTAAGAGAATAGATGCAGCGGGGAAAAGAGTAGGGGTGGGCAGAACTCGCTGAATTCCTCTCCGCGGACTTCCACGGAGTTGCCGAAAAACTCAGCGGAGTTCCGCGAGTAAGTGGAGTTACCAGCATATTGTGATTCCGCCATTTGAGAACATGGTTGCAACACCTGCTACTTCTCAAGGCCCTACCTTGTTTGCCATGAAAAATAAACAAGATAAGACTAGCAATTTATAGAATTGGAGTCAGTAGCGCTCATGCCTTCAAGGAATTTGACACGCTTCTGTATTTTATCTGCAGGGTGACTGCGCACGCGGTTCCAAATATGTAGGTCATCCTCCCCCCTAAAAAAAAACAAATTACAGTACAGCTCCAGCAGCACACACTGGCTCGCGGTAGCACAGAGAGGGCCTCCTCATTTTCCCCCTCCCTGCCATTATACATCCTTCTGCCCTCTTCTCCTCCACTCCTTACTTAGTCTCTGGGTGAGAGTCTCAGCGGATCCTGTCTTCTCGGGAAGCGCTGAGACTAAAAAATACTAAATACACACAAAGCAGGCCTGTGTGAATAGATGCATTGTAAATGTAAGGAACCCCAAGGTATGACCCACTTTCCGCAGGTATTCCTGACAGCTGTTGCCCACTTGCAGTTTCTGTGTGCGAGTTGACCGCTGCTGCATATCCCTACTCGTCTTTCCAGTATCCCTACCAGCAACACGTCCTCTCCACCTTGGTGCATGGCTGGGCGCAGGTCAGCACAGCTGGACGCCTTGGCACTGAGTAGTCTGACAGCGACGGTCACTTCACTTGTACTGAGGTGCTCTACACATTAGGCTGCGGAGCGAGTTTCCTGGTCGTTATTTAAGGCGGAGGAGAGGAAAGTCCAAAGCCCAGTCTGCTGTCGCCCCTCCCCGGTTCCTCCTACCACTACCAGCCCGCGGCTTTTAGGTTCGTTTTTCTAGGAGTAGAGCGGCAAGCAAGCCCAGGAGAGAGACGCATGTCATTCTGGCTCCAGTGCCGAATGGGCCGGTCAGAGGGCTTTACCGGGCTCCATGGAAGTTCACATGACCAAGTTGCAAGGTGCTGTGCGCCTGACATGTCCCTACTTCTTTTCTGAGAGAAAATACCTTTCATAATTAGCGGTAGGTGCCAGTAATCTCCACTACGCTGTGGATTAGGAGTTTTTTTGCCGAACATCACACTCGAAGCTGAGCACGGAATAGTGAAAAATCTGCCGGCGGAGCAGAGTTTTTCGCCCACCTCTAGAAAAGAGTCGCTGCACAGGCAGCTAATCATTGGCGTATTGCCAATTCCCAAGCTCTTCTGGCACACTACGACCAAGCCTAGTTAGGACGAAATAGAGGAACTATTGCAATACCGCCCTGAGGTGCACTGCAAAAATGGACAACAGATTGTAATAGAGGGTCAAGCCATCACCAATAACTCCATCCGATTTGTACTAGATGCGGCAGATACAGCTGCTAGGGGTGTCAACACCAGCGTATTACTTAGACGCCACGCATGGCTTAGGTGTTCTGATTTAAACTAGATGTCCAGCAGGCAGTCCTAAATATGCCTTTTGCCAAAGAATACCACTTTGGCCCACAAGCAGACACCACCCTTGATAAAATGAAAAAGATACAGCTAAGGCTATGGGAGCGTTGCAGACGACAGCTCCTATAGGGTACATTTGTTGCACAGTTCACAGAGGTGGATATAAATCTAAAACAACAGACACCTCCAACTCCCAACAAAAACAAGGTTTTTCCACCTGCAGTAAAAAATTGTAAAGGTTCCTTCAAGGGCGGAAAAAATAAAGAAATATGCATGGGTGCCTCTGCTCCTGGACAACACCCTCTGCAAAGCAGTGACTACCCATTCCATCCCCCGATAACCCAACACCTGTCAGGGCAGACTACAATCTTTCTACCCCGTCTGGGATTCCATCACTACTGACCAATGAGTACTAGGCATTCTCCAACATGACTATTGTCTCAAGCTCATTACCACACCACCGCACATCCCATCTCGTTTTCACAGGATCATCTAATACTTCTCAAACAAGAACTCAAAGCTCTTCTTCTCAAAGGGACTATAGAGCCCGTCCCACTTCAACAGCAGGGGTTAAGCAATGTCTAGCTCACCAGTGGTCGGACTCACAGGGTCACCTCAGAGAACTAGTGTTGATAGACCGCTACACTCACCGTTCTCTGCAATGGTGGAACAACAACAACCTACTCAACAGAGGCGACCTTTTCTGAACCCTGTTCCTCACCTCACTATCACCACAGATGCATCGGAGACAGGTTAGGGTGCCCATCTACAAGACCTCACTGTACAAGGTCTTTGGGATGTCAAACATCGGTCTCTGCACATGAACTACTTGGAGCTTCAGGCGATCTTCATAGCCCTGAAATCTTTCCTTTCTCACTTATCTCACAAGGTGGTCCTAGTCTGGACGGACAATATGACAGCCATGTATTATTTACAAAAATGGGGAAACAAGGTCTTCTCAACTCTCACACTTGTCTCAGACCATATGGAACTGGGCTCTTCACCACCACATTAATCTTTAGGCGGAATATCTGCCGGGTGCAGACAATTATTATGCAGACCTGCTCAGCAGGATGCAGCTACAGACACACGAGTGGGAACTCCACCTGCAAGTCCTCCTTTCCTACTTTCAAAAGTGGGGGTTTCCTCAAATAGACCTTTTCGCAACAGCCGAAAACACCCACAGCTTGCCTCTAGGTACACATACCCACTATCCATGGGCACCACACTGTGAATGAGTTGGTCAGGGATGTTTTCCTACGCTTTTCCGTCTCTACCTCTCATTCCATTTCTGGATCAGAGACTCAGGCAAACATCTCTCACCATGATCCTGGTAGCTCCCACTTGGGTGCCCCAACACTGGTTCACAACACTACTAGATCTTTCAGCTGTTCCACACGAGAAGCTCCCTAACAAGCCTGACCTTCTCACTCAAAATCAAGGACCGATCGGGCAACCGGACCCCAAAACGCCAATATGGCAGTTTGGCTCCTGCGGACTTACAGTTTGCCTATCTTTACTTACCACAAGAATTCATGGCAATCCTCAAACAAGCATGCAGGCCTACTACTAAAGCATGCTATGCTGCAAAATTGAAACATTTTGTTTACTACTACCAACGTAAACAAATTGATCCTATTAAAGCCACGGTGCAAGACCTTATTGGTTACCGGCTCCAACTGCAAAGGCTAATTTAACCTGTACTTCAATTAGGTTACACCTTGTTGCCATAGCTCGTTATCTCTATAGTAGCATCTACCATTGGTCAAAATAACGGTCATTAAATCCTTTATGGAATGTCTGACGAGTCGTCCCTCCTAGGGTTCATCCAGCACCCTCTTGGGACCTTAACATTGTTCTAACCAGGCTCATGGGTCTCCCTTTTCAGCCTCTTCGCTCATGCCCCCTTCTGTTTTTTCATGGAAAGTGGCATTCTTGGTTGCCATTACCTCTCTCAGGCATGTTAGTGTGCTCCATTCTTTAACAATTTCAGGAACTATCTTTCAAATGCATACTAAAGACAAGCTGGTTCTTCGTACTAATCCTACATTTCTACCTAAAGTAGTCTTTCAATTTCACCTCAATCAGTCCATTAAGCTTCTAGTTTTTTTCCCCTAACCCTGAGTTTGAGGCATGTGAGCTGTAGATCACATGCTTTGTATACTCCGGCCATCTAGTGTTGGGTCTGGATGTTTGAAAATTGTTTTTGTTCTTCCATTCACTAGGTAGGTGACTCCTCCTTGCGGTGATAGTGCGCATGGGCATCAACTCCATTTTTAGATTGTTTTTTTTTTCCGCCATTGGGTTCGGACGGGTATTGCTGCGCTCCGCTTCAGAATCGATCCTCGGGTTCCTCCTCGGTGCTTACTCTCTGTACCTCAATGGTATTGTTTTCGAACGTGCTTTCTCTTGCAGCGGTTTGATTCGAATTTCAAGAAACTTTGCCATTTCAATGGGAAGATCTGCGGGCGGCCTTCCATTCAGCTCCTTGTTGAAGGAACGACTACATTTAAATTCTGTCCCCTTTGCCACAGACTCTCATCCGGTGTGTAAGTTGTGCTTGTCCCCCGAGCACAAAGAGCAAGACTGCAACACTTGCCGATCCTTCAGGTCAAAGAAGACTCTCCGAAGTCTGGCTCGGCGTCGAGAGATGCAGCAGCAGCAGTGGTTGGATGTCAGACCGGACCTCTTCAGCGAAGACTCCGAACAAGAAGAGGTATCAGCGGCAAAGGAGGAGATGGCTTCAGCTGCGACTGATTCTGATAGACTTCGAGGACAATGATATGCCGCAGGGACAAGGGGACATGTGTACCGAAAACCCCTTCTCCCCCCCTGCCCCCCCCCCTCCCTCCTACCGGCCCTAAGAAATCTAAGGCTTCAGCATCACGTCTGCCTCAAGGCCAGGGTCGGCACTGAGAAGAGGTTTTCCAAAGCTCTGCCTCATGGCTCGGCACCAAAACTCTAAAAAGCCTTCCGGCCCAGGACCGAGTCGGCCAAAGCCCACTTCCGAGCCAAAATCTTCCAGCTTGAAATCCAAGACGTGTTCTGAACCAAAATCTTCAGAACCTGAAGCCTTCAAAACCGAAAATTAAGAAACCTCCCTCAGAGTCGAACCCCTCGGCACCGAAAGGACATTCCAGCTCGACTCCAAAAGCTTTGGTGTGAAAAGCAAAGACTTGCCTACAACACAACCGGATCCAAACATAGACACTGTACCTCCTAAACTGGATCCAAAACAGAAAAAGCTGTACATTCACCCTGACACATGGCATTTCCATGCTAAAACACCATCCAAGCACAAGCTTTTGGCGGATGATAGCCCATGCAAAAATTACTCTCATGAAAAAAAGTGTAGTCCTCTCCTTACACTTCTATCTCCTCCTCTTCCCTCTCCACCTCAGCTTGATCCATTACAGATTACATCGATTCAGTCTCCTCTACCTCATTTTCGCACAGGTGACACGGACGATGACGATGCACAATTACCAGGTCCTTGGACGGACTACACAACTGATCCTCCACAGAACACAGACCCAGATCTTTATCCTGCCAGGCCATGTCCATCTGATGACAATCTGTCTTACCAACAGCTTATTGCTAGATCAGTAGAATACCATGGGGTGGAGCTACATAAAGAGTCTTTAGAGGAAGATTTTCTCTTTGACACTCAAAGATCCCATTAGTCCAGTCAGACAATGTCTATGCTCAAGGGTATGTTAAGGCACACCGATGATATTTTTAAAGATCCTTTGTGCCAGAAACCTTACTCCTAGAGTAGATAAAAAATATAAATGTTCCACCACAGATCCTATTTTTATTAAAGGTAAGTTACCACTTGATTGTTTAGTAGTATCTAATGCTAGAAAGAGGGCGAACTCTCAAGCATCTGGGGATGCCCCTCCCCCAGGTAAAGAATCAAAGCTTATCAATGCTTTGGGTAAACAGGTGGCTGCACAAGCAGCTAACTAATGGCGTATCGTTAATACGCAGGACTTACTAGCAGGATAAGATAGAGCCCACTGGGACGAAATGGAGCAATTACTTCAGTTTCTCCCAGAGGAGCATAGGGCAGAGGATCAGGTTTTAGTCCAGGAAGGCAAACTCATTTGGAATGCCTCTATCAGATGCGATCTAGATGCAGCTGACACCGCAGCTAGAGAAATAAATACTAGCATCTTACTTCGACGACATGCATTGTTGCGATTATCAGGGTTCAAACCTGAAGTCCAACAATCCATCCTGGCTATAGGTTTTGATAAAAAACATCTCTTTGGCCCTGAAGCTGATCTAGCGCTCGAAAAAATGAAAAAGGACACAGATGTAGGAAACTCGATGGGAGCGCATCAATCTCCCTCCAATAGACATTCCTTTCAGCGCTCTTTTTATAGGGGAGGGTCCAAGTCCACAGGCACTGACCAGAACACTACTTCCTGCAAAGGCAATTCCCAATCCTCTTTTACAAGAGGATATTTCAGATGAGGTTATTGGGGAAATAGTCCCAGGGGTAGAGGTAGAAACAACACACATCGCACTTCCCCTTCCTCAAACAAACAGTGACTTCCCGAAACTTCCCTCCGACTATTCCACACCTGTCGGAGGAAGACTTCAGTGCTTTCTCCCCATTTGGAAATCAATAACAACAGGCAAATGGGTGCCTGGCATTATCCAACATGGTTATTTCCTGGAGCTCATCAACAATCCTCCAAACATTCCTCCACAATCTCACAAAATATCACCAGACCACCAGCATGTGCTTCAACAAAAAGTGCACTCTTTATTACTCAAAGGGACTATAGAACCAGTTCCACTTCAGTTGCATGGGTCAGGGGTTTATTCACTATACTTCCTCATTCCCAAAAAGGATGGCTCCTTGAGACCTATTCTAGATCTCAGAGAGTTAAACAAATACGTATTGTCAAACCACTTTCACATGGTAACTCTTCAACAAGTACTTCTTCTCTTGCAACAAGGCAACTTTATGTCTACTCCAGATCTAAAGGATGCCTACTTTCATATTCTAATTCATCCCACTCATCACAAATACCTCAGGTTTGTGATAGCAGGCAAACATTGCCAGTTCAACACGCTTCCATATGGCCTCACCACAGCCCCCAGAGTGTTCACCAAATGTCTTGCAGTAGTAGCTGCTCATCTCAGAAGACAATATATACATGTCTTCCTTTACCTGGATGACTGGCTTGTCAAAGCGGGCACGTACCAAAACTGTTTTCTACACACTCAGACAACAGTGCGCCTCCTTCACCAGTTAGGTTTTACAATAAATGCACAAAAGTCTCACCTATTTCCGGCACAAATGCAATCTTATCTGGGAGCGTTCCTCACACTCTCAAAGCTATAGCCACCCCCAATGAAGCCAGAATTTACAATATTTAGGCCATAGTATTACAATTACAACCCAACCAATCATTAGCAGCAAGAGTCTTCATGCAACTGCTGGGAATTATGGCATCCTGCATTGTACCCGTACCTCATGCAAGGCTTCACATGCGTCCTCTGCAAGAATGTCTAGCGAGTCAGTGGAACCAGTCACAGGGTCTATTAACCTATCTAGTGTTGGTAGACAGCCGCACTCATCGCTCTCGTGGAACCCTCAGAACTTAGCAAAAGGGCAGCCTTTCATAGACCCGATTCCACAGACTATACTGACAACAGACACATTGTTAACAGGTTGGGGTGTCCATCATCAACATTACACAGTAGAGGGACTGTGGTTCGACAATCACAAATGTCTCCACATCAACTACCTGGAACTTCTAGCAGTGTTCCTAGCACTCAAAGCTTTTCTCACCCAACTTGTAGGCAAGACTGTCTTAGTTCGCTCAGACGACATGTTATTAATGTACTACCTACAGAAACATGGAGGGACTTTTTCTCTCCAACTGTTGTGCCTAGCACAAAGCATTTGGAATTGGGGGAGTCACCACAAAATCTATTTCCAAGTAGAACTCCTTCCAGGAGTAGACAATCAGATTGCAGACCTGCTCAGCAGACACAGGCAGCAAGTACATGAGTGGGAACTTCACCCCCAAGGTATCTACCCTTCTTTCAAAAATGGAGTTTTCCCCAGATAGATCTTTTGCCACAGTACACAACGCAAAATGCCCAAGCTTCACATCCAGGTTCCCACACCCAATATTCAATGGCAATGCGCTATGGATGAATTAGTCAGGGATATTTGCTTATTTTTATTTTATTTAAAGAGTTTTATATAGCGCTGGCTAGACCCGGAGGTATCTGAGCGCTGTACATGAGAACCAACAATGTAACATAAAAAGTTCAACAATTACACAATAAATACCAAATAATAGGCAATACAATTAGGAGAGGAGAGAAAGGAGAGAGAAAAGTAGTGGAGGGGGCAGGGGAGGTGGGAACGGGAGTAAAAAGGAAGAGACAATACAGAGAGACGGATAGAAGTCTGTCTAAAGACCGACTGGGTAGGTGAAGACCAATGAGGGAATCCACGGCCCATCTCACCTATAGCTGAACCAGGTAGCTCCATCGGGCATCAGACAAAAAAGTTCAGTCTCAGTACAATTGAGAGAGGGGAGAAGGAGAAACATAAATAGAGGGAGGATGCGGGAGGAGACAACAGGAGGGACGGAAGGAAGTGAAACAATGTGGTTTAACAGTATAACAGAAAAAGATCAACAATTACATAATACATCAAACAATCAGCAATACAGTAGGAGAGGAGAGAAAGGAGAGAGAAGAGAAGTGGGGGGTAGGTGAGGTGAGAATGTGAGGGTAAGGGAAGAGACAACCGTAGACGAGAGGAAGTCTGTCTAAAGATCGACTGGGTAGGTGACGACCAAGGAGGGAATCCAAGGTCCATCTCCCCTGTAGCTAAACCAGGTAGCTCCATCAGGCATCAGACAAAGAAGTTCGGTCTCAGGTGTCTGGGGAAGATGTTCTGAGAAAACAGGATGGAAGGGAGATACGGCAGAAAGACTAAGGAAAGTCTGCCCTAAGACTGGCTGGGTAGGTGACGGTCAAGGGGGAAGTCCCAAAACCCATCTCCTCTATAGCTATCCGGTAGCTCCACAGGGCTTTGGCCAAATAGCTAGGTCTCAATGGGACACATTTAAATAACATGGGGGCAAAATAAATGGAGCATAGAGGAGAGGGAACAGGGCAGGTGAGAAAGGGAGGATAGGGGAGGAGACAAGGAGAGACTAAAAGAAATCTGTCTAAAGGCCGACTGGGTAGGTGACGACCAAGGAGGCAATCCACGGCACATCTCCCCTATAGCTAAACCAGGTAGCTCCTTCGAGCATCAGACAAAATAGTTCAGTCTCAATACATTGAGAGAAGAGAGAAGTAGAGATATAAGTAGAGGGAGGAAGCGGGAAGAGACGACAAGAGAGACGAAAGGTAGTCTGGCTAAAGACCGACTGGGTAGGTGACGTCCAAGGAGGGAATCCCCGACCTGTCTCCCCTATAGCTAAACCAGGTAGCTCCATCGCGCATCAGACAAAAAAGCTAGGTCTCAAATGACGTGGGAAATTCACAGGTAAGCAGGGTGGGGCCTAGGGCAAGGACAGGTGAGGGTAAAGGTTAGTAGCAGGAAAGAGGAGAGGAGTAGAGCAGGGAGGGGTAGGGGGTAGGTAGTTTGGTAAAGGTTCCCATGGATCAGCTGCGAGGCATTCAAAAAGCCGGTCCGTTTCTTCACAGGTGCCAAAATTGAGTTCTCCGTGTGGTGCCGCTGAGTTGTCCCTTGCGAGGTACCAGTTAATACACCCAGCTGTACCTTCAGGGATCAACACCGAGTCTAGTCTACGCGCTGCTGCCCGAGGCAGGCAGCTTGGCAGGCAGCCGCAGCAGTGGTCACGCGGGGGCCATCGCAAGAGACGACGATGGTCAGGTACCTGAGATCGAGAGGTTATTATGGTCACCTGTCCTTTTAATTCTGCGCAGTCTTCAACCTTCTGCCTTGAGCCACTTTAAGAAGATGCATAAATGTCGTCCCAAAGCATACGTAGCAGTTGGGTCCACATCATTACAGCCTCAGCTGCCCCCTCGCTGGGTTAACAAACTGTATTGCAGTGGCGCTCCCAGTAAATGAGGCTTAGTACTTATTCTGTTAATGTTTCAGCAACTTATCAGGAGAGATTGTATTTTCGTCAGAGTTCTGTTCTCCAGGATCGCAGTGGTATTATGTCCCGACCGCCACCATTTTAGAGTAAGGCAGGCATTGTAACTATAGAGGCTGAGCAGCAACTGGCAAATCAGCAGGCAAGGCGCTCACCCGATGCATCCAACGCCAGCAGGGGGGGACCGGGAGAGGCCCTTAGGTATGAGGAGAGCCTTTCACGTGGGAATGCCCACCGGGCCACCGCTCTTTTGACCCCACTCCAGGGCCTCCCCCAGGGCCACCCAATGTCTCCAGCGCCGGTAAGGGGAAGCAAGGAGAGGCCCTCAGGACGCCACAGCGCTTCGCGGAATCCCCGCGGCCGCCATCTTAAGGTCAGGCAGAGGGAGCCTGTCACCTCGATGTTGCTACCGGGCACCACACCTCCGCCCTCTCTGCGGGGCTTACCGCCTGTAGCCTCGTCGTCGCAGTGCCTCCATCTGATCTCGGCAGCGCCACAGCGACCGCCCAGCAGCTCCTCGCCGCGGCTCATCGGGGCTCGCCGACTGCCATCTTGTCCTCTGGGCCAGCCGCAAAGTCCGCTCGTGGTAACCCCCATGGGCCCCCGGGGAGCCAAAGGTAACGGCCGCTAGTGCCCTGGAGGTTCCGCCGCGCTAGGCTGCTCCCACTAATACCATTACTGGTTCGGGAGCTCAGACAAACGTCCCTCACACTGATCTTAGTAGCCCTCACTTGTGCTCATCAGCCTTGGTACACCACCCTTTCCGAACTCTCAGTGGTTCCACATCAAAAGCTGCATCTCACACCCTTCCTCCTCACTCAGAGCCATGGAGAAATCAGGCATCCCAATCCCAGAGAACTCAACCTAGCGATTTGGCTCCTGAAGTCAGTTTGGTTATTTACAACTGCCACCAGACTGTTTGAATATTCTCAAAGAGCATAGAAAACCTACTACTAGAGCATGTTATGCAGCAAAATGGAAATGGTGTGTTGTCTATTGTAACAACAATATCAATCCAATTGATGCTTATTTACAGAACATCATTTGTTATCAGTTGCATTTACAGCAATGTGGACTAGCTTACACTTCCATTCTTTTACATCTGGCAGCCGTAGCTGCATACTTGCAAAGTAGACAACACTTACTTCTGTTCAAAGTACCAGTGATTAAATCCCTCATTGAAGGTTTAAAAAGGGTGATACCACCAATAATTCCCCCTGCTCCAGAGTGTAACTTAAAATAGTCCTTACAAAGCTAAAAGGTCCACCTTTTGAACCAATGCACAAATGTCAGTTACAATTCCTGTCATGTAAGTTGCTTTCCTCATAGCGATAACCTCACTAAGGAGAGTTATGTTATGTTATGTTATGCTGTTTTGTAATGCGCTCAATTACTGCCGGAGTATCCTGGCGCGAAGATGAAGGAACAGATTAAACAGCCAACACTACAAAGAAGAGAAAGCTAGAAGGCCAGCCGAAACAGATGGGTTTTCAGCGCTTTTTTAAAAGAACCAAAATTCAAGGTAGCTCGCAGGGATAGAGGAAGCTCATTCCAGGCCGAAGCGGCCTTCACCGCCACTGATTGCCCTCCCAGCCGGGTACGCCGGAAGCGAGGAACCTGCAGCAGATGTTGAGCGGCAGAGCGCAGGGATCGATTGGGAGAGTAGCGACTAAATCGTTTCATCAAGTAGGCGGGTCCTTGCCCATTGATAGCTTTATGAGCCAGTGTCAAAATTTTAAAAATAATCCTTTGAGGTACTGGCAACCAGTGCAGACTCTGCAGGTGATTACTTTTGCTAACCCGGCTGGAAATATTACCCAGCAGTCTGGCGGTCGCGTTTTGGATCACCTGGAGACGCCTCACCATGTAAGCCGGGGAGCCACTCAGCAGAGCGTTGGCATAGTCGAGCCGCGAGAGAATTAGAGCTCTCGCTACTGACTCTCTTGCTGAGGCAGGAAGATAAGGGAAAAACTTCCGAAGCGCCTTAAGAGTCCCAAAGCAGCCTCCAGTCAGCTTCTTGATATGCCCCTCAAACCGGATGTCTTCCCCAAACCAGACCCCCAAGTTCTTAGAGGACATTAACTGAACAGGGCATCGGGAAACCAACCGGCCACAGTGATTCTCTGAAGTTAGGGGGGAATTGACCGTAGAGCAGAATTTCAGTCTTATCCTCATTGCACTTCAATTGCGCGGAAGCTAACCAATTGAAAACTGAGGATAGACAGGTCTGAATCCGCTCTGTATCTAAGACAGCGCTGGGCCAGGTGAACAACAGCTGCGTGTCATCGGCATAGGCGATAATTTTGGCTCCCAGTTGTTCGGCTAGCTCTATCAGGGGGGTCAAATAAACATTAAAAAGCAGAGGGCTCAAAGTGGAGCCCTGAGGGACCCCAGTCGTGAGAGGCTTAGCCAAGGATGAAAAAGGAGGGAGCCAGACCTGCTGGGATCTAGACGAGAGAAAGGAGCTCAGCCAGTCTAGGGCAAGGCCGGAGACCCCAATATCAGCAAGCCGAGCGAGAAGGCGTTGGTGAGGCACCGTGTCGACGCGGCAGAGGTCCAAAAAAATTAGAGCTGCTCTGCCGCCACAGTCCAGACACTCCCTAACCGCCTAAGAGATCTCCACCAGAGCAGACTCCGTGCTGTGAGCAGCACGGAACCCTGATTGAGCTGGGTGAAGAGCCCCAGATGATTCCACAAACTCGTTAAGCTGCAGAAAAGCCAATTTCTCGCCAATTTTTGCCATAGCCGGGAGCAGAGAAATTGGCCGGTAATTGGCCAGCACAGCAGGGTCAGCTCCAGCCTTTCTCAGCAAGGGCAGGAGCTTAGCCTGTTTCCACTCAGCAGGCACTATGGCTGATTTAAATGAAAGGCCGACGATATGCATCACTTCCTGCACCACCACTTCAGCTACACATGCCAACACACTCGCTGGACACGGATCAGATGGAGATCCTGATTTCAAGGATTTAATCACAGCCAGCGTGTCAGTAGCTGTGGGAGGAGCGAGCTCCACCATCCTGAAAGATGAACACCCTAGGGGAGGGGAGAGGTGGGGAATGCAATCCGAAAAGTGGCTGGAGCTAAAACTGGACTGAATAGCAGCTATTTTTTGCTTAAAAAACATGGACAAGCTCTCACACCATGCCCCTGAAGCTAGAACCGTCCGCTGCTCAGCACAGGGGGAAAGAAAACTATTAACAATCGCAAAGATCTCGCGACTGCTATTGTTAGCCCTTTCAATCCGGTTGGCAAAATATTCGCCCTTAGCTGTTTTAATGCTGGCATAGTAGATTCTCTGCTCCCCCCGTAAAGCAGCCTTAGCTAGGGGGCAATAGGTTTGACGCCAGGCCCTAAAGTTCAACTCCGCTTTGGCAAGATCAGTGCCTAACACGGGCCTACACTCATTCAGGGTGGCACCCAAAGTCTCTATGTTAATTTTCTTGGCACAGACGGTTTTGGCCCCCCCTAGTGGTAGTTTTCTGAGCTGACCACGCAAATCTGATCAGCTGATGATCCGACCACGTCAAAACTTGAGGGGCTTCCACCTGGAGGGGAAAGTTAGAACAAATCACATCCAAGGTGTGACCCCCCGAGTGCGTAGGTAAAAAGACCCATTGTGAGAGATGTGCCAGGTCGAAGAATTCACACAGAGCTTTACATTCCGGGAGATCCGCTACCTCAGCATGAATATTAAAATCACCCAGCAATAAGAAATGCGGGAATCTCAGAGCTCGAGGTACCATAGACTCAAGCAGTGCTACGAGAAACGATCCTGGAGGCCGATAGATTAACGTACCCCCCAAAGTAAGATGAGGAGAGAGGACCAGGGAAAAGTTCATCACTTCCCCAACTCCTAATTCTTCCGAGGGCTCAACTTGAAGGGTCCAAGAGTCTTTCAGGATGATTGCCAGACCCCCCCCCCCCTCTTCCCAGAACTCTATCTCTCCTATATATTTTGTAACCTCGGGGGACGGCTAACTCAACTTCCGGAGCACTGGCATTATTAAGCCAGGTTTCTGTCACAAACAGAATGTCGAGAAAGCAGTCAGCGAGGAGTTCAAATATATCCGCAGCGTGCTTGCTCAATGAACTCTCACCGCCTGGTGAACTTCAGGCATTAACTATACAAGAGCTTTTCTTCCAGCTTCACAAAGTTAGAGTGGTTCTTCGCACCAGTCCTAAATTTCTCCCTAAAGTAGTTTCTGCGTTCGAGGCATATGAGCTGTACATCGCATACTTTTGCATATATCACTATCTGGTGTTGGGCTCCGATGTTTGTACTTTCTTATTGTACAAGTCTTTGTAGTCACGAGATAGGTGACTCCTCCTCTGGTTAGTAGTGCGCATGGGCATCGACTCCATCCTTGGATTGTGTTTTCCGACATCGGTTCGGAAGTAATTTGCTGGGCTCCTGGCAGACGTTGTTTCGATTCCCCTTCGACGCGCAAAACTCTCACCGATCAATTGTATTGTTTTAATCGCGATCTCTCTCGACGGGTATCAAGTTCCAAATAATTTTTCGAGTCCGGTCGTCGACATGGGCCGATCAACGCCATCAACCAGCATATGGAAAGGACTCCATTTAACAAATGCAAGTGTGAGGCTTAATTCCCACACACGGATCTCCACGAGGTCTGCAACCTTTGTCTCTCGCCAGAACACGAGAGTTGAGACTGCCAGGCCTGTGACTCTTTCAGGTCTAATAAGACCATACGTGATCGCCGGACTCTACTTCACGAAATGTTCCGATCAACAGTTTCGTCGCCAGAAGACATCTTTGAGGCAGGCACCGAAGATCCGGAACCAGAGACAGAAGATGAACAGGCTAGCGCCTCCAAAGCCGTCGATAAGGACTCCGAAGACTAGGCGATTACCCCAGGTCAAAGGAGCATGAGTACTGAGGTCGACGTCCGACCCCGAAAACACAAAAGGCTCCGGTAACACCTTCACGTTCGGGTCTGGGTCGACACCGAGACAAGTCTTCAGAAGCCCCGCCTCCGGGCCCGGCTCTGAAGCCCACAAAGCCTTCAGGCAGCTCGGGATCGAGCCAGCCACACCATGTGCCGAAAAACCATCTTCGCCACCGAAACATAAAACCAAGGTCCAATCGACCCCAGAATCTTCGGCACCGAAACCAAAAGTAACAGACTCTTCGGCACCAAAGCAAATTCAACCTAAGTCCTCGGAGCCGAAAAAAACAACTAAATCCTCGGAGTCGAAAACTCCACCTAAGTACAATGAGATAAAAAACCCTCCTAAAGCTAAGGAAGACATGCCAAAACACCACTCTGAGCCGAAGTCCTCAGCGCCAGAAAAAGACAGCGGATCCAAAGAACTGTTCCATCCAGATTCACCGGATCCTAAACAATGAACACTCCATATTGTCCAAGTCACCTCCATACCACCTAAAAAGAGAAGATTGGACACCTCAGAAACTCCTGAGATACCCTCCAAGAAAAGACTCCTCAACCTCACCTATGAGGCCTTTCTCTCCACCTCCACAACCAGCAAACATTATGCCCTCTCCACCACATTCTCCAGTGCCTCCTCTTTCACCTGGACCACAAGAGGATGATAAAGATATAGGGGGTGAGGATGAGGGAATAGACCCACATCACACAGATACTGATGATGACACACAGAGTACCCCACCTCATAACTTTTGGGATGACTACAGTGTCCCAGATGTGCCTGAGCCAGATTTATATCCCTCTAGACCACCCCCCGATGATAATGTAGGATTTGCGCAACTGATAAATAGAGCTGCAAAATACCATGGGGTTCAACACCATTCAGACCCTCTAGATCAGGACTTTTTTATAGAGACATTCTCCCAGCCACAAAAAACTGCAAATACTCTCCCTATGCTCAAGGGGATTATTAAACCTGCCTGTTAAGTTTTTAAAGATCCTGTCAGGGCTAGGGTGCCTAATCCTAGGATTGAGAAAAAATACAAGCCAGCTCCTAGCGATCCCGCTTACATCAAAGGTCAACTCCCTCTTGGCTCATTGGTAGTGTCAAATGGCCGCAAACGCGCAAATTCCAAACCACAGGTGATGCCCCTCTGCAGACAAAGAATCAAAGCTCCTAGACGCATCAGGTAAAAGGGTTGCGTCCCAGGCAGCAAACTTCTGGCACAGTGCTAACTCACAAGCTTTACTTGCAAGGTACGACAGGGCTCACTATGATGAACTTGAAAAACTCATGAAACATCTTCCAGATGATTACAAGACCAAAGCAAATGATCACATACAAGAGGGAAAGTTAATCACGAACACCTCAATAAAATGTGCCCTGGATGCTGCAGATGCAGCATCCTGCGTAATTAATACAAGCGTTTTTTTACGTAGACATGTGTGGCTGTGCATATCGGGCTTTAAGCAAGAGGTGCAGTCTACCATCCTCAATCACCCTTCGATCAGGAACACTTGTTTGGACCCACTATGGACACATCTTTAGAAAAGATGAAAAAGGACCCCGATACAGCCAAATCTGGCTGTGCATATCGGGCTTTAAGCAAGAGGTGCAGTCTACCATCCTCAATCACCCTTAGATCAGGAACACTTGTTTGGACCCACTATGGACACATCTTTAGAAAAGATGAAAAAGGACCCCGATACAGCCAAATCCATGGGAGCTCTACAAGCAACAACTAGTAGAGTTTCCTTTTGTCGCTCCTCTAATAGGGACGCCTCCAAGACCACTGGTACAGACACTTCTTTCACTTATAAAAGCCCCACTCAAACTTCCCCAAACAGAGGATATTTTAGAGGGACTTACTGAGGCAATAATAACAGGGGCAGAGGACGTGGTTCTAAAACCCGCAACTCCCGCACCACAAAACAGTGACTTCCCTCCACTCTCCCAGACCACTCCACTCCGGTCGGGGGAAGACTATCACAGTTCCTAACTGTTTGGAATTCCATCACCACAGACAAGTGGGGAAGACAAATTATCCAGTATGGTTACTGCCTGGAACTTACTTCTACCCCACCCCACATACCTTCCAAACGACATCCAATGTCCACAGAACATCTAACGCTTCTCAAGCAAGAGGTTCTCCATTTCTCTCAAAAACATGCAATAGAACCGATTTCCCCACACCAGCAGGGTACGGGGGTTTACTCCCTGGCTTAGGCTTGCGCCTAAGGTAAACCCGTCTGCGCCCGTCCCATCCTGGACCGTGCCCAGCGCCAGAACCCTTGGTCCCCGCGACCGCCACAACACCGCTACGATGCCAGCACCCTCCTCACACTCAACACCGGATGAACACGCACCTGCTGCCTGGCCGCCCCAAAGCGCACCCAAGGACCCTTCTCCTGCCGGAACTGCAGCTTCACCAGCATCCGACCCGCCAACCCACAGACTAGGATAGAACCCAAGTACCTCAGATGCATCCTTTTCAACACCTGCTCCGCCCACAAGCATGCCGTTGAACTCTGGGACCTACTCGACTCAACCTCCTCAGACGTCGCCTTCCTGACGGAGACCTGGCTGAACCGCTCCTCGGCACCAGACATCGCCATAGCCATCCCGGAAGGCTACAAGTTCACCCGCAGGGACCGCACCAACGGAGTAGGAGGAGGAATCACCATTGTCCACAGGAATATTCTGAGTCTCGACCAACACCGATGACACCCTCAGCACCTCTGAACACCTGCACTTCCAGATCCACACCGACCTCAACACCACCCTCAGAGGAACCCTCGTCTACAGACCCCCCCCCCGGACTCAGACCACAGTTCAGCGACTCCATCGCCAACTTTATCAGCACACATGCCCTCGCCTTCACGCACTACATCCTTCTCGGGGACCTGAACTTCCACCTCGAGAACAACAATGACAAAAACTCCACCACCCTGATTGCCAACCTCAGACTCGGACAACTCGTCACAACACCCACCCACTCTGCCGACCACACGCTTGACCCCATCTTCTCCTCAAGCTCCCACGTCACCTTCAGCCACACCAAGGAACTCCACTGGACTGACCATCGCTGCATCCACTTCATCTTCGGAAAACCACTACTCACCACCGCACCTGACAGATGCCTCGCCGCTGCTGGAGCAAAGTCACTGAAGACCAGCTAACCACCACCCTCGCCCTGAGCCCACCCACCGACCCCGACACCGCCGCCCCCAACCTCAGACAGTGGATTGAAGACTGCGCCAACACCCTCGTCCCGCTCAAGAAACCCTACAACAATCACACCAGCAAGAAAGCCAGCTGGTTCACTGAAGACCTCCTGGCCTCCAAACAAATCTGCCAAAAGCTAGAGTGGAACTGGCACAGTGAACGAACACCAGACAGCTACGCAGCCCACAAGAACGCCACTCGCATACACCATCACCTCATCTGATCCGCCAAAAGGGCCTCCTTCATAGACCGCCTAGACAACAACGCATACAACAGCAAAGAGCTCTTCACCATCGTGAAGGAACTCTCCAACCCCAGCTCCGACATCCTACTTTCGCAAGACGTGTGCGACTCGCTGGCCACCTTCTTCCATCGCAAGATCGCAGACATCCACGACAGCTTCAACGCCACGATCGCCCCAACAACCACTGTGACCTCCGCCCTCACAACCTCCTGCTCTCCTGGACCAACCTAAACGACGATGACACCATCAAGATCATGAACACCATCCACTCCGGATCTCCATCAGACCCATGCCCACACCACATCTGCAACAAAGCCAGCACCGCCATCGCACCTCATCTCCGGAAAGCTATCAACATTTCCTTTAAGACAACAACCTTCCTGGAGAGCTGGAAGCACGCTGAGATCAACGCCTTACTCAGAAAAACCAATGCAGACCTCAAGACCTTCCGACCCATCTCCCTGCTCCTGTTCTCGGCGAAGGTCATCGAGAAGACCGTCAACAAACAGCTGACCCACTACCTCGAAGAGAGCAGCATCCTGGACCCGTCCCAGTCTGGGTTCTGCAGCAACCACAGCACCGGAACTGCCCTCATCGCCGCCACTGATGACATCAGGACCCTACTGTGAGAAGTTGGCCCGATATACAGCGTTCACTATTCTAGCGACCACTATGCATCGGTCCAAACGACCCTTATGGTGATTGGTTGTAAGTCAACCTTAGACCAGCTATCCTAGTAGCGTGGATACGAGCAGTCTTCGGGCTAAACTCTAGAGGGCGTGTTAAGCCAGCTGTTATACCATCACATACCCCTTGAACACCAAGTGAAAGGACACCACACAAGTGTTATGAAAATAAACAGTGTATTTATTAGAATCACAACAGCCCGGTACTCTTTATGAGGACCGGGTACTAAGCACAGAACAAAACTCTTAGGAAAATACTTCAAGTGCACAATTAAACAAATGCCCGAGGGCACGGAAAGCTCTAGTGGTCTCGGGCGGACCCGATAAGGCAAGTCGGAAGCGAGGGACTCAGGACCCTTAAGTAAGGAGGCTATGCAGGCACCGAAATGCCGAAGTTACCTAGCCACGAGGGCCGCGGCTGCACAAGTCTTACAGGCGTCGGGGGTCTTCGCTGACGAGCCAGGAGCCGGAAGGAAAGGAGTTGCTGGCTGGCGACCAGTGATGAATAGTTCGTAGTGATCTAAGCCTGGATCAGTGATCGTTGATACCTGAAAGCAGAGGGGACCAAGTTCGTACTACTAGCCAGTAGTCGGAGGGTACCAGGAAGGCACCGGATGGCCGTCACCTCAACTAGGTGAGTGGGCGACGCTAGGCTCTGCAGTCTCACGGACCAGGAGGCGTTGTCGGCGACCAGGATGGAGGTGCGAGCTGTCCCACGAAGGTTGATGCTGTCGGCGTTGCTGGGCCCAGGATTGGGGCAACAAGCCTTGGCAGATTTCAGGGCCACGTGGTGGTCCTAAAATGGCGTCTGGAGTGGACCAGGAGGGTCCGGGGTGCTCCTCTCGCAGAAGGGAGCAAAGGCCAGTCTGGAGCAACCAGACCAGCAGCGTTGATTGTCGGATGTCGTCAAGGAAGGGCACAAGCCAACGGCTAGTGACCAGACAACGTGCTGAGCAGCGAGCAGAAGGGCCCCACGCAGATCGTGGAGATGCTGGGAGGCTGCACTTTGATGCTAGAGCTGCTCAGGGTCGGGGCTTCTCGGACCCCAGAGCACTCACCAGAGGATTCCTTCGGTGGTCGTGCTGGTTAAGAAAGCGTGCAGGTTTTGATGATGGCCGGTCCCTCGAGGTCTCGTCGCACCCACAGATAGCAGCTGAGCTGACGATGTGGGTAGAGGTCAGAGGTGCCAGGGAAGTCGGTTCTCGTCGAGCTGGGTCGTCTGATTCCTGAGGAAGGACTTGCAGCAAACCGCAGAGTTCTTAGATGGTGCCTGCGGATGCAGGGTGACTACTCCTTAGCCACAAGGGAGAAATCTTGAGAAGAGTCTCGAAGTCCTTTCGTAGAAAGTATTCTTGATTCAAAGATGATCTAATTTGGAAGGGTCCCCGCTCCGGCCTTTATCCTAAAGAAAGGGGTGGGTACATGACTAGGTCCTGCCCTAGGGGTGGGACCAGGAAGGGGGGTAGTTACACCCCTCTCCCCTGCCGGACTTTCCCCAGGTCAGGGGCTGCGCGCCCCTGGAACTGGTTCTAACCGGCAGATGCGTAGTGAGCACCGGGGTGCCACTCCGCAGTCACCTTCTCGCAAAGCCCTACCTACCCAGAATACACAAACCCTGTCTGGGACGGTGCGAACACCGCCCTGGACAGGAAAGCCTTTGTCCAAGCTCTCCTCGCTGGAAGGACTCTCAGCAGCAGGAGGTCAGACTCGTGTCGGTGGTGGCAGCATCCATTTTGTGGAGCTGAGGCTTTAGTTAACTTTAACCGGGGTTCACAGTTACGTACATGTCGTGTCCCTCTAGAAGGGCGGAATGCTAACCTCGTCGCCAGAATTGGTGAGGGGGCAGCATCCCGATTCGTATGACACCTTACTCGACATGTCTTGATAACGCTATACCGACGTTACCGATATGGTACGCGTTATCATGGAACAGCCATTGGGTCTTGGTTCCGCAAGCTGCAACCGGGCTCGGCTCGTGCCAGAGCCCAATTCACACGGTTCCATGCACTCTGCCTTCAGGATTGTCAAGGCCTGCCATAGGAGTGACTGATAGGAACCCGGGTGTCCATTGTGAGGTTAGATATAGGGATACTATACCTAAAGCAACGAGCGGGTACGCTACGTTGCCCCAGCTGTCGTGCAGCCAGTTGTGTCAGATTTAGATGGCCATCCAGGGGTGGCATAATACATGCTTCAGCCCCTGGTAGGCCCTGGGTACACCGCTGCCCTGAGTTACAGGGTCTGACAAGGTGGCCCAGTTCCAATTGGGTAATGCACCTAGGGTACACGCATCAATTTAGTGAGAGAACAGCTAGGCTGTGGGTCTGATTAGCAGGCCCACAGCCCGGGAAAGTCGTAAACCAGTGAAACAAAAGCAAAAAGTCTGGGTGATCATAGGATTGCAGACCCTACTCTCCTACATGACCCCCCCCCCCCCAAACGTTGGGACAATAAGCTAACTTTGACCAGGTGAGTCTTCTTGTTCTAAGTGGAAATACCTGGAGAGCCCATCTGCATTGCCATGATCAGTGCCAGGTCTATGCTCCACTGTGAAGTCCATCCCCTGTAGGGAAATGGACCACCTAAGCAGTTTGGGGTTTTCACCCTTCATCTGATTTAGCCATAGGAGGGGCTTATGGTCGGTCTGAATCTTGAAATGAGTGCCAAACAAGTATGGCCTCAGTTTCTTCAGGGCCCACACCACAGCGAAGGCCTCCCTCTCTATAGCTGACCAATTTTTCTCTCTGGGGGTCAGCCGTCTGCTTATAAAAGCAATGGGCTGGTCATTACCATCGAAATTCAGTTGAGATAGAACAGCTCCCACACCCAACTCAGACGCATCTGTTTGGACAATGAATGGTTTGCAGTAGTCTGGACTCTTGAGGATAGGTGCCGTGCACATGGCCTGTTTTAGGTCATCGAATGCTTTTTGACAGCTCGCTGTCCACTGAACCTTTTTTGGCATTTTCTTACTCGTCAGCTCATTAAGCGGAGTCACAATCGATCCGTAATTTCTGACGAACTTCCGGTAGTAACCAGTCAGGCCCAAGAAAGCTCGAACCTGAGTCTGGGTGGTTGGAGGAGCCCAGTCCCTGATTGACTGTATTTTGCTCTCCAGTGGTTGAACTTGGCCTCCACCGACAAGATGGCCCAAGTATACAACCTGTGTCTGCCCTATCTGGCACTTGGTAGCCTTGATAGTGAGACCTGCTGCTTGCAGAGCCTCTAACACTTTCCGCAGGTGGACCAGGTGATCCTCCCAGGTGGAGCTAAAGACCGCAATATCGTCAAGATACGCCGCACAGAAGTCATCCAGCCCAGTGAGAACGTGATTCACCAACCGTTGGAAGGTGGCAGGTGCATTTTTCAAACCAAAGGGCATCACCACGAACTGATAATGCCCACCAGGGGTAGAAAATGCGGTCTTAGGCTTGGCGTCCTCAGCTAACCTGATTTGCCAATACCCAGCTGTCAGGTCAAACGTACTTAAGTAGTTGGCCGAAGCCAATCTATCGATAAGCTCGTCTGCCCTTGGTATTGGGTGGGCATCAGTCTTAGTGACTGCATTGAGACCCCTGTAGTCTACGCAGAACCTCATCTCTTTCTTACCGCCCGGGGTGTGAGGTTTCGGCACTAGAACTACGGGACTAGCCCAGGGGCTGTCCGAGGGTTCAATGACTCCCAGCTCCAACATTTTCTGCACTTCACTTCTGATGCAGTCTCTAACGTGATCGGGCTGCCTGTAGATTTTACTCTTGACGGGCAAGCTGTCACCAGTGTCGACCTCATGGGTACACCAATTGGTCTGACTGGGTGTTAGAGAGAACATATGCCGGAAGGATTGAAGAACCTGTTTACAATCCTCCTGTTGATGTTCGGAGAGGCTGCCACAAAAGACAACACCGTCTTCCGATCCATCGTCAGGATTCTGAGTGAGCAGGTCGGGGAGAGGGTCACTCTCCTCCTCCTGTCCCTCATCTATGGCCATGAGCAAACTCATGTCCTTCCTGTCGACATATGCTTTGAGCCTGTTGACATGGAGCACCCTGTGGGGGCTCCGGGGAGTTCCAAGGTCGACCAGGTAGGTGACCTCTCCCTTTTTCTCCAGGATGGTGTAGGGCCCGGACCATTTGTCCTTGAGTGCTGCCGGGGCCACTGGCTCCAACACCCACACCTTCTATCCGGGCTGATAAACAGTCAAGACAGCCTTTTGGTCATGCCAAGCTTTCTGGAGTTCTTGGCTGGCCTTAAGGTTTTCGGATGCCTTTTCCATGTACTCAGCCATCCGTGAGCGGAGACCGAGCACATAGTCCACTATGCTGGTTGCAGGCTTTTTGAGAGGTCTCTCCCATCCTTCCTTCACCAAACACAGGGGTCCTCTTACAGGATGCCCGTACAAAAGTTCAAAAGGGCTGTAGCCCACCCCCTTCTGTGGGACTTCTCTGTAAGCGAATAAAAGGCAGGGAATCAGGACGTCCCATCTACGCCGAAGCTTTTCAGGTAGTCCATGAATCATCCCTTTTAGGGTCCTGTTGAATCTCTCAACAAGCCCATTGCATTGTGGATGATAGGGTGTAGTGAACTTGTAGTTGACACCACATTCCTTCCACATAGCAGTTAAGTAGCTCGACATGAAGTTTGCACCTCTGTCGGAGACGACCTCCTTAGGGAAGCCCACTCTGGAGAATACTCCAACTAGGGCTCTTGCCACCACGGGGGCTGTAGTGGTCCTAAGGGGAATAGCTTCAGGATACCTGGTGGCATGATCCACTACCACCAGTATAAACTTGTGCCCTGATGCTGTTGGTGGTTCCATGGGACCGACGATGTCGATCCCCACCCGTTCAAAGGGCACCCCCACCACAGGCATTGGTATAAGGGGGGCCTTTGTTGTGCCACCTGACTTACCACTGGCTTGGCAAGGACACAGGAGCGACAAAACTCCTTGGTATCTTCGTTCATGTGAGGCCAGTGAAAGTGCGAGACAAGCCTGTCCCACGTCTTCGTCTGGCCTAAGTGTCCTGCTCAGGAAATCTCGTGGGCTAAGGTAAGGAGGAAACCACGCTGAGACAAGGGGATAACCAGCCTCCTGGTCATGCCAGGCTTGGGGTCTCTTGCCTCAGTGTACAGGAGTCCATCTTCCCAGTATACCTTGTGGATACCTGTGGCGTTCCCAGCAGCCTCAGCAGCAGCCTGCTGTCTGAGGGGTTCAAGGGAAGGGCAGTCTAACTGGTCCTTCCCCAGGTCCTCTCGTGTGGGTCCCCCTGAGCCCAGAAACTCAACTTGATCAAGTTCGAGTTCTTTAGGTTCAGTTTCCCGCAATTCCTGGAGGTCAGCCTCCTCTGAGACTTGATCCTCGACCTGGGGCAAGGAGGAAGGCGAGGCCTTAACCCGACTGCTCTTCTTCTTGGAAGGTGTCTGGTCCGTTGTTCCAGGATCCAGCACCTGTTCAGTGGGGCATCGTCTGACCTGTGACCTGGTCACAGCAAACACATGCGCTGGCAAGCCTAACATCTCCATGTGAGTCCGTTGCTCCACTTCCGACCATTGTGATGACTCCAAATCATTGCCCAACAAACAATCCACTGGGAGGTCTGAACTAACAACAACCTTTTTCTGGCCATTTACCCCTCCCCAGGAGAAAGCAACAATCGCCAAACTATGACTGGTAGTGACGTTGCTGGCATTGGTCACCAGGAAATCTGTACCTGGCATGATCTGTCCAGGGTCCACAAAGTTAGGCGTCACCATGGTGACGCTGGCACCCGTGTCCCTATAGGCCTGAGCCATTCTTCCATTTATTAAAGGCGTCTGTCGGTATTTGCCCAAAGTATTGGGACTGACATCAGGGGACATATCCACATCCCCCGTACAGACAAGGACAGCCTGAGTGAGCGTACCAACTAAGTCGTCACACCCCTCAGAACCCAAGGTTAACCCAACTAGTCCCTTGGGAGGCGCACTACTACTGCTGGCTGTACTAGGGGGCACAGGTGCCTTAGGGGCTGCAGTAGCAGGAGTCTGCCCTCCTTTCTTGGTGCACTCACTAAACCAGTGAGTTTTACTTTTACAGTATTGGCACCACCTTTTCGATTGGCCTTCTTGATTCTTCTTTTTCTGGGAAGCCTGACCCTCCCCTCTTTGGGTTGTTGGGGACCTGTCGAAGACTTCTGGTCAGTTTGTTCCCCTTTCGAATCTTTACCCTTCTGGTCTGCTTTCTTCTGACCACCCTGGTTCTGGCCCTGGTTTTGCTTAACCCTGGCTCTGACCCATCTGTCTGCCTTCTTTCCCAATTCTTGTGGAGAGGTCAGATCCGAGTCGACAAGGTGCTGATGCAACAACTGGTTCTGACAATTGTTTAAAATCTGTTCTCGCATGATCAAATTATACAATCCTGTGTAATCAGTAACCTTACTGCCCAGCAACCAGCCCTCCAAAGCCTTAATGGCATAATCAACGAAATCAGACCAGTCCTGAGACTGAGTTTTCTGGGTATCCCTGAACAGCAACCTGTACTGCTCAGTGGTTAGGCCGAACCCATCAATCAGTGTGTTCTTCAGGACCTGGTAATTGTTAGCATCCTCGACTCTAGTAGTGAGGAACTTATCTCTACCTTTACCTTCAAAGGAGAGCCACAAGATAGCTGCCCACTGACTCTGGGGGGCGCACTGTACAGTGCAGGCCCGCTCCAAAGCAGTAATCCATTTGTGGATGTCGTCCCCTTGCTTAAAAGGGGGCACTATCTTATTCAGGTGCTTAGTGTCTAAACTCCTGGGTTCCCGTGGGGGAATGCTGCCACCAGTGGGAATGGTCCCACTCAATTCTTGCTCTCTAGCAAAGGCAAGTCTTTCTTTGGCTAGGGCAAGTTCTTCCCTTTCGATCCGCAGATTGACTTTCCGCTCCTTCGCTTCGTACACTCTCCTCTGGGGGGATGTCATCCCTCTTCGAGCAGAGCCTCGAGAGCCATTGGTTCGAACGGATCTGTTAGAGCCTCTCGACAGAGATCTAACTCGCCCGTTCCCAATGTTAAGCTGGCCCGAGAGAGGGCCCAGGGGTCTCCTAGTACCAATCTCGTGCCGGCTTAAGTTGTCCTGGGTTAGCTGGCTAACTACTACTGGACCTTTGTCTGCCTCGTCCCCAGATGTCTCTGGCTCCTCGTCCTCCTCTTCGCCCTCGGCGGAGAGATGGATAAGGTCAGGGTCACCTCGAGTTCCCTCGAGGGGGGGCATATCCACTTCTGGATGAGAAGGGTCGGTGTTACCCGCACTCCTGGCATCATAAGTCTCCAAGAGACCAATCAGAAACGGAATGGTAGGGTTTGCACCCTGTTTTAGCTTTTGAGATGTACAGATCTGTCGCATCTCGTGGAAGCTAAGCGCAGCATATCTGGAGGTGACCTGTGGAAGGTCGACTGACACAAGGGGAGACTCAGAGTTTCCTCCTTTGTCTGACATGCTGCTTCTAGTGTGGTGTAAGTGATGCACCTACCTACACTATGGGTTTACCTACTGATCCCTTGCTAAGAGTTGTAGCCAAGGTGTGCTAAGCCTTGAGGAGCTACAACAGCTGGTTCAGTAGAACTCAGAGTATTCTAAGTTATATGTACCTGGAGTACTTATGCGATCTTTCACAAGATATTCTTAGGATACGCGTGGTAAAACAACAGCAAGCTCAAATCCCAACCGCTGCTCACCAATGTGAGAAGTTGGCCCGATATGCAGCGTTCGCTATTCTAGCGACCACTATGCATCGGACCAAACGACCCTTATGGTGATTGGTTGTAAGTTAACCTTAGACCAGCTATCCAAGTAGCGTGGATACGAGCAGTCTTCGGGCTAAACTCTAGAGGGCGTGTTAAGCCAGCTGTTATACCATCACATACCCCTTGAACACCAAGTGAAAGGACACCACACAAGTGTTATGAAAATAAACAGTGTATTTATTAGAATCACAACAGCCCGGTACTCTTTATGAGGACCGGGTACTAAGCACAGAACAAAACTCTTAGGAAAATACTTCAAGTGCACAATTAAACAAATGCCCGAGGGCACGGAAAGCTCTAGTGGTCTCGGGCGGACCCGATAAGGCAAGTCGGAAGCGAGGGACTCAGGACCCTTAAGTAAGGAGGCTATGCAGGCACCGAAATGCCGAAGTTACCTAGCCACGAGGGCCGCGGCTGCACTAGTCTTACAGGCGTCGGGGGTCTTCGCTGACGAGCCAGGAGCCGGAAGGAAAGGAGTTGCTGGCCGGCGACCAGTGATGAATAGTTCGTAGTGATCCAAGCCTGGATCAGTGATGGTTGATACCTGAAAGCAGAGGGGACCAAGTTCGTACTACTAGCCAGTAGTCGGAAGGTACCAGGAAGGCACCGGATGGCCGTCACCTCAACTAGGTGAGTGGGCGACGCTAGGCTCTGCAGTCTCATGGACCAGGAGGCGTTGTCGGCGACCAGGATGGAGGTGCGAGCTGTCCCACGAAGGTTGATGCTGTCGGCGTCGCTGGGCCCAGGATTGGGGCAACAAGCCTTGGCAGATTTCAGGGCCACGTGGTGGGCCTAAAATGGCGTCTGGAGTGGACCAGGAGGGTCCGGGGTGCTCCTCTCGCAGAAGGGAGCAAAGGCCAGTCTGGAGCAACCAGACCAGCAGAGTTGATTGTCAGATGTCGTCAAGGAAGGGCACAAGCCAGCGGCTAGTGACCAGACAACGTGCTGAGCAGCGAGCAGAAGGGCCCCACGCAGATCGTGGAGATGCTGGGAGGCTGCACTTTGATGCTAGAGCTGCTCAGGGTCGGGCTTCTCGGACCCCAGAGCACTCACCAGAGGATTCCTTCGGTGGTCGTGCTGGTTAAGAAAGCGTGCAGGTTTTGAGGATGGCCGGTCCCTCGAGGTCTCGTCGCACCCACAGATAGCAGCTGAGCTGACGATGTGGGTAGAGGTCAGAGGTGCTAGGGAAGTCGGTTCTCATCGAGCTGGGTCGTCGGATTCCTGAGGAAGGACTTGCAGCAAACCGCAGAGTTCTTAGATGGTGCCTGCGGATGCAGGGTGACTACTCCTTAGCCACAAGGGAGAAATCTTGAGAAGATTCTCGAAGTCCTTTCGTAGAAAGTATTCTTGATTCAAAGATGATCCAATTTGGAAGGGTCCCCGCTCCGGCCTTTATCCTAAAGAAAGGGGTGGGTACATGACTAGGTCCTGCCCTAGGGGTGGGACCAGGAAGGGGGGTAGTTACACTCCTCTCCCCTGCCGGACTTTCCCCAGGTCATGGGCTGCGCGCCCCTGGAACTGGTTCTAACCGGCAGATGCGTAGTGAGCACCGGGGTGCCACTCCGCAGTCACCTTCTCGCAAAGCCCTACCTACCCAGAATACACAAACCCTGTCTGGGACGGTGCGAGCACCGCCCTGGACAGGAAACCCTTTGTCCAAGCTCTCCTCGCTGGAAGGACTCTCAGCAGCAGGAGGTCAGACTCGTGTCGGTGGTGGCAGCATCCATTTTGTGGAGCTGAGGCCTTAGTTAACTTTAACCGGGGTTCACAGTTACGTACATGTTGTCTCCCTCTAGACGGGCGGAATGCTAACCTCGTCGCCAGAATTGGTGAGGGGGCAGCATCCCAATTCGTATGACACCTTACTCGACATGTCTTGATAACGCTATACCGACGTTACCGATATGATACGCATTATCATGGAACAGCCATTGGGTCTTGGTTCCGCAAGCTGCAACCGGGCTCGGCTCGTGCCAGAGCCCAATTCACACGGTTCCATGCACTCTGCCTTCAGGATTGTCAAGGCCTGCCATAGGAGTGACTGATAGGAACCCGGGTGTCCATTGTGAGGTTAGATATAGGGATACTATACCTAAAGCAACGAGCGGATACGCTACATTGCCCCAGCTGTCGTGCAGCCAGTTGTGTCAGATTTAGATGGCCATCCAGGGGTGGAAAACCAATGCAGACCTCAAGACCTTCCAACCCATCTCCCTGCTCCTGTTCTCGGCGAAGGTCATCGAGAAGACCGTCAACAAACAACTGACCCACTACCTCGAAGAGAGCAGCATCCTGGACCCGTCCCAGTCTGGGTTCTGCAGCAACCACAGCACTGGAACTGCCCTCATCGCCGCCACTGATGACATCAGGACCCTACAAGACAACGGAGAGACCGCGGCCCTCATCCTCCTGGACTTGTAAGCCGCCTTCGACGCGGTCTACCACTGCACACGACGCCGCGATCCGAGAGAAGGCCCTGGACTGGACCACCTCCTTCCTCTCCGGCAGAACACAGAGCATCTGCCTCCCCCCTTCCGCTCTGAAACGACCAAGATAATCTGCAGCGACCCCAGGGCTCATCCCTCAGCCCAACGCTGTTCAACATCTACATGGCACCACTCGCCCACGTCGCCCGACTGCACAACCTCAGCATCATCTATGCTGATGACACCCAGCTGATCCTCTCCCTCACCAAGGACCCCCACACTGCCAAAGCCAACCTCCAAGAAGGAATAAAGGCTGTCGCCGAATGGATGAGGAACAGCCGACTGAAGTTGAATTCAGACAAGACGGAGGTCCTCATACTCGGATCCACCCCCTCGGCCTGAGACAACTCCTGGTGGCCGACCGCCTGGAAACAGCTCTAACACCCACCGACCACGCACGCAACCTAGGGGTCATCCTAGACTCCACCCTCTCCATGAAAAAGCAGGTCAACGCAATCTCTTCCGCCTGCTTCAACATGCTCCGCAAGATCTACAAGTGGATCCCCACCGAAACGAGAAGAACAGTCACCCAGGCCCTGGTCAGCAGCAGGTTGGACTAAAGAAACGCCCTCTATGCTGGAGCCTCGGCCAAACTCCTGAAACTGCTTTAACACATCCAGAACGCCTAATCCTCGACATCCCTCGCCACAACATACCCCACCTGAGAGACCTGCACTGACTCCCAGTCATCAAGAGGATAACCTTCAAGCTCCTCACCCACGCACACCGCACACAAGGCTCTCCACAACACCGGACCAGTGTACCTCAACAGATGACTCATCTTTTACACCCCCACCCGCCAGCTCCGCTCTGCCTCCCTCGCCACAGTCCCCCGCATCCGAAGAGCGACCTCCGGCAGCAGATCGTTCTCCCACCTCGCCGCCAAGACTTGGAACACCCTCCCCATCCACCTACGGCAGACCCAAGACCTGCTGACCTTCAGAAGACTCCTCAAGACCTGGCTCTTCGAGCAGTAGCAGCACTCACCCCCCCTCCAACCCCAGCGCCTTGAGACCCTCATTGGTAAGTAGTGCGCTTTACAAATGCTATGGTTAATTGATTGATTGATTTATTTCCTCGTTCCCAAAAAGGGCGGCTCTCTCAGGCCAATATTAGACCTCAGACCGTTAAACGTGTACATACAATCCGACCAGTTCCACATGGTCACGCTACAACAGGTCCTCCCACTGCTCCAACAAGGCGATTTCCTTGCCACTCTAGATCTCAAGGATACCTACTTCCACATTCCTATTCACCCTGCTCACAGGAGATACCTACGGTTCATGGTAGACGGACAACGTTACTAATTCAAATTCCTTCCATTCGGGGTCACAACAGCACCCAGAGTGGTAGCAGCCCATTTAAGACAACACATTCATGTGTTTCCTTAACTAGACAACTGGCTCATAAAAGCCAAGTTATGCAGCAGTTGTGTACAACAAACACACAACACAATCCAGCTGCTGCACAACTTAGGAGTCACAATAAACCTCACCAAGTCACATCTCCATCCGTCCCACACCAAACAGTATCTAGGTGCAACAATAGATACTTCCAAAGCCCTAGCATACCCCAACCCAGCCAGGATAGCCAGTAAGCAAGCCCTCATAACAACATTTAAACCGCAACGCTCCCTACTACCTTGAAATTCATGCAGTTAAAAGGGATGATGGCCTCTTGCATCTTAATTGTCCCTTACGCAGGACTCCAAAGGGCGTTCGGTTGTGTCTGTGTCAGTATAAACCTTTTTCTTACTGAATGGTAAAGGCAATGGTGCGGGTACTGGAGGGTCCCGTCGATTTGATGTCTTCTGAATGAATCCGAGAAAAGAAAGCGTGCGTCCGCTACGCTCGAGACGTCTAAGGCAGACCTTGCCAGTTCGGTGATCCTAACTGGCAAGGACTGCCTTAGACGTCTTCATTGCCTTTACCATTCAGTAAGAAAAAGGTTTATACTGACACGTACACAACCGAACGTCCTTTAAAGAAGCCTTGCACACTAGAGAGCGGTAATTGCCCTGCTCTTCATCTGTCAGCGCCAGCCATCCCCTTCCTTCACACCCGGCTGGATCCAGTGTGAGTATCTTTTCACTTTCTTTCTCACTTTACCAGTGTTTCTCACTCCCAGCACGTGGTTGCGGAGCTGTAGCATTCCCTTTTCAGATGTCCCTATATTGTTAGGTCCTGAAGAGACCCTGTATTCAGCAAAAGGGTTGAAACGCCGTCGACAAGTGTATAAAATGAACCATTGTGTCAGCTCTGATGATTGAATACAGTGGCTGATAATATTGTGAAAATTGTAAATGGTCGTTTTTTGAATAACGGAAACCAAATTGTAAATGCCACAAAGTCACTATTCCGTCTATATTGGATCCATGTTACACTGGGGACACTATGCACTGTTTTTGTTGTATATATTTATATTCTTTACAAATAATATAAACTGTGAGTATTTAATCCAAGTGTACCTGGCCTCCTTTCCTTCAGACATCCTCATGACCCATATTTATTGTGATTGTGCATTATAACATCTACGTAGTCAAGTAATTTTTCCACAAGAACCATTGTTTTTTGTTACACATAGTCTATGCAAAGCATGTGATCTACAGCACACATGCTTCGAACTGATAATGTTACTTTCCCAGTAAGCATCTGTTCTTGGCATGTAGAGCTGTAGATTCACAGTCGCCCACCCAACTCCCCGGTCTCCTGTAGTTGTTGTAGTTCTTAATTCACATTCATACACATGGCCATCTCTATTCTACACATACTAAATCCATTCTCAACCTCTGCGGGAAAACAATCTAACAATGGAGTTGATGCCCATATGCACTATCAAGGAAAGGAGGAGTCACCTACCTCGTGACTGGAAAGACTTCTTAGATCAAAAACAACTTGCAAACATCCGGACCCAACACTAGATGGCAGAAGTATGCAAAGCATGCTTACTGGGTAAGTAACATTATTCTTCTTTAGCGGAAAGAGCTCTTCATACCCTAGATTTTAAAAGAACACTCATGTTCTGGATAGATAGAACTAAAGCTTTAGAAAAACAAAACAACTTTTTGTAGCCTTTTCTCCACCTCATGAAGGCAACCCTTTATACAAATCAGGGATAGCCAGATGGATAGTCAAATGTATTCAAACTTGCTACATTAAAGCCTACAGACCTTTACCTGTTACTCCCAGAGCACATTCCACTTTTTAGGAAATATTCCCATAACTGACATTTGTAAGGCAGCTACATGGTCCGCCCCACACACACTACTGTGTGGATGCTTTAGCATGCCAACAGGCCAGTGTAGATCAGGCAGTGCTACATACGTTTTCAAACCACTGCAACTCTCACAGGCTAACCACCACTTCTTAGGAGAGAAAGCCTCATTCTTGCACTCTTCTTAGACTCCTCTCTCACTGCCAGCGGGAAAACAATCTAACAACGGAATTGATGCCCATGCACAATATCACCGAGAGGAGGAGACACGCTGTCTTGTGACTCAAAAGACTTCTTTTAAGAACAACAACTTGCACAACGCTGAACCCAACACTAGATAGCAGGGTTATGCAGAGCATGTGAATCTATGGCACTACATACCACGAACAGATGCTTACATGGTATCCTAATCCATTTGTTACATTCCTACAAGATTGATAATTTCAAATACTATTAAGTAAAACCATCACTGTATATTGCATGATCAAGAAGAAAGATTTAGAATCGAGTACCCTCTATAACATCTGTATAACATCTATGCAGCTGTGGGCATGGCCTCTGGATAAAATCGTCCACATTTAAACAGTACATTTGGCAAGAATTTTCAATACAGTGTGGGCAAGCTCTGAAGATTTTCATCTGCAAACCATGAAATGCTGCTCAATTAATAGATGATTCTAAAAATATTGAATACATGAATGTACCAGAATTCGGTAACAATCGGAAGCAAAAAGCCAGCCTTTTTTCCCCTTCACTAAAGTATCCCATATGTAGATTGATGTGGGGATGGATGTCTTTACCATGAAAAGGAATGTTCAGCACCAATAGTCATTGGTGCCAGGGCCTGCAATGCAAGGGAGGCTATGAAATGTTGAAGGAATTGAGTTTGCGCCTGGGCAAAACTAATGTGGGACTACTAACCTGTTAATTAACTCTGTTAATGATTTTGATGAAAGCTTTTGATAATGTATTAGCGATTGTGGCAGCAGGAATGGATGTTGTCACATTTAAATGTGACCGGTGCCAGCCTGGGGATTCAAACAAGGATATTGCTGCCTCTACTGCTAGATAAAGGGTCTGATGTCATCCTTGCAGGTAGAAAGCAGTATTTAAGGTGCTGAAACATGTTTTACGATTTCTATGCCAGTAATTAAATGTATTCAGTAGAGCCCACACTGTTTTCCATATACACTTCTCCTGCCTAGGAAGAGATGAGCATCGTCACGGTCAAAAGCTATTTAGCAGTAAACTTAGCATTCATTTTGCTTATGAATCATACTTTGGATTAAAAAATCATGTTCTGTCTGGCAAATCTAGATCTACTTGCACCCTTCATTATGCCAAAGTGGGGCCTGATTTAATAGTGGCCTTTTTGTTGGAAGCTGTATTCAAAATCCATGTATTTGTGTACACTACAACTACTTATTTGAAGTCTACCTTGGTAGTTGTTAAAAAAAAAAAAGCTAAAGTTCGAAACTGAAAGAAATACAGCTTTTCCCCTTTTACCCCAGTATGTAATTTGTATTTGCCTCAAAAGTTATTCTAAGAACTGGACCAGCTTTCTTTTACAAATGTGTATCAACCTTACTTTTCACTCCAAGGATCAAAATGACTTGGCCCTTGAATGAGGAAAGTGCATTATATTGAATGATCAACATTTTATTGTTTTTGGAGCTAAGAAAGTTAAAATGGCATTGAAATGAGGAATATTAAGATGGGTTGTACTTTGGATGGAGTCAGCTACGAGCTTACAGAAAGTCCCAGAACTCATTCTCCTAGAGAGAAGCCAATTAAAACAAATAACCTTTCAAAATTTGTCACTGGTAAAGTGTTCTTCTGTTGATGGGAATCGCTCACTTTAAAATGGATTCTTAAAGATACCCAAGGTTTCTCATAGTTAGTTTGAACCACAAAAAGCTCAGTTCTTGACCAAGTCTCAGAGCTTTAATTTTGATAATATACATAGTCAGTGAGTCAATCAATCAGGATTTTGTAGAGTGCACTACTCATCCATGAGGGTCTCAAGGCGCTGTATGAAGGGGGTGTGAACAGCTCCGTTGGAGTCAACAAAAGAGCCAGGACTTGAGGTCCTTTCTGAATTAGTGTAGGGTCGGGCTTTGTCGGAGGTCAAGGAGGAGTTCGTTCCAGGTCTGGGCTGCGAGGTTGAAGAAGGACCTTCTATGTGCTCTTGTCCTGTAGAAACAAAGGACGGTGGCTAAGGGGAGGTCGGCTGAGCTGAGGTTTCTTTGGGGTTGTGGAAAAGAGTCTGTCATTGAGGTATTGGGGTCTGGTGTTGTGGTGGGCTTTGTAGGCGTGTATGAGCAGTTTGAAGGTTATTCTTCCAGTGGAAGTTGCGAAGATGTTGGGTGATGTGTTTATGTCATGGGATGTCCTGGATGAGTCTGGCTACGGGCTTCTGGAGGGTCTGGAGTTTACGGAGGAGGTTTTTGAGTGCTCTGCCCTTGAATATAACTGGGCACCATCAGAGCTCTTCTTTTGTAATATCCTGCTGCCCGGTCTGCTTTCTTTATACTGAGACTTCCAAAAATCTTTTCTTCTGATAATACCAATAATTGTGCTGTGGAAAATGCAAACATTCACAAACCACCTCCTCACACGTCCGTCTAACAATTAAAATTATTATTGAGCCATGTCTGTTGTTATTTACTTCATAGAATGCACTGTAGCCTAAGAACTCTGTATGCTGGTTCTAATCTGACAAAAAAACATCTGGGGTAAGGAAGATGAAGGACGATTTGAAGAGTGTTTTGCTTTAAGATTCTTCCTAAACTTAGATTGTTGTTAGGAAGTTGGAGAATCATAAAAGCTTTTTGGACTTCTTGCTGGCAGAATTGATAATGCATTGGTGCCCAACGTGGCAGATAGACCTACCTTTGGAATTATAAAGAAATTGTTCACAGAAGATCTGAGAGTACTGAAACAGCTAGGGAAGTGGTAACTCAACTGCCTTCTAATACATCGAGGTCATTGATTATACAACTTAACACCAGTAAAGAGATGCTAGGTGAATACAAACTTCAGTTTTTATTTAGTCTTAACAGATATCACAGAGCTACGTTCTGCATCGCTTAGAGATGTATGATCAAGTTGGCTAAACAGCAAAGAGTTGCACTAGTCACTTCTTAAAAGGGCGATCAATTGAATGACTTCCTTATGAACATAAGGCTGCAAAAGAGGAAATGTTTGACCCTGTTCGAAGGTGAAGAGGAGGACACAGGGCACACAGTGGCTAAAGGTCCCCAACTGCAGCAGTCTAGGTCGTTTACCACTGGTGCCCTGGGTCCCTCCCACCATGGCTTTGTAGATCCCTTTCCATCCCTTTCTGCACTTGACTCCCAATATAAAGAGGATGAGCAATTTAAGTCTTCTCAGGGAGGTAGTTTGGGGACACAGTATTGTATTGTCTGTCCTAGTTATTTTCTTTTATGTAAAATAAAGTACTTTAATTTTATATTAAAACTAAATACTGTGCAGTAAAGGGTTGTAACCTAAGGAGAGGTATTTACTTTCAAACCACTGATGTGGGATCACACTGAGGGCTTGTAATAACTTTTGGGTTCATATCTTAGTAACAGAAAGTGCTAGTCTTCTGTTTCTTGTGTGTCATTTTTTAAAATTGTTCTGTGGGTCTGCAGTTGGTCCTTTGCTTGTGTTATTTATTTATGTTGTGTTATGTGCTGTCATATATTATCACATATCATCTCACCCTGAGAAAGCCATTGTGTTCATGCATCATGTGGACTTAGTTTGCCATGCATTGTGTTTAGTTGTGTACAGTGTAAGTTGAGCACAGTGGAATGCATCTGAAAAATCATGATTTTATTTTCTGTAGCGGGTCCACATCCGGATGCCTATCTCAAAATTTCTGACTAAAGTGTACTGTTGGACAGTGCATTAACATTGACAGGTGTAAATCCTCTGTTTGGCACTGTTCAATTGCAGTCAACTTTTTTATAGCATTGTGACTCTACAGTAGTACATTTAAAGCTCCTTTTATAAACTTGTAAACTATATGTACAATCTTGTTCCGGGTCCTTCTGTAGCAATTCCTTTGTCAAATTATTGTATTTAAATGAGGAAAGCACAAGTGTGCTCATTCAGTTCACTGTAATGACTATTGATTGAGTTCCCTCAATTCCAGATCTACCTGTATGATTGCACAGAAGTTTCGCCATATTCCCTTTTGTTTTTCGGAGGCGATATTTCCATACAGAAGGATCAAGACCAGGATACCATTGCGGTAGATGACTGGATTGTCTTTCAATCTCCTGCCAAAACAGCACATCTTGTTAAGGTATGCATCTCATAAAGCATGTTAAAGGATATATCAGTAAAGTGTGTTGCATGACAATGGACTCCTTACTAATACTACCTTTCACTCTTATTGAGGAAATATTTAAATCACATAAGCAATGTTATAGGTGAGATTATGTGCCACTTTTGCATTAACACTCCTAATAAGACAACGGTAAATATGATTTATGTATTGTTTTGACCATGTGGTGTTTATTGAATTTGTTCTTTTCTGGGTTAATTTTTAGTGTACTTTTGTGTGATTATAAACATTACATTTGGTGTACGAGGTATGATGAACTTCATTGGGATTTCAATTTTTATTTGTAATTGTGACTGTACTTTAACCAGTTGTTTTTATTACTTTGAGAAGATTTTTGAACATACATTACCAAATATAACTATCTTTTCTGCAGTTTTTATTATCATGATGATATACTACATCAAACTTCCCCGTCGTACAGGCAGCCAGGTGCACCTGTGCCCACAGAAAGTCCTCAAACCTCGGTTTGAGTCATGCACTCAAATTACCAGTCCGAGTAGCTCTATAATTTATCCCTTCAAAGACCTCAAAGATGTCTGGCAATACTTATTTCTGAAAAACAACCAAACCAAACAAAGGCACTCCTCTGAATAATTTCTAGTTCACCCTGACCCAGATTCTGTCTGTCCTGGGTCTAGGAGACTATGGTGGCATTGAATTTGGAGAATGCCTATTTCCACATTCCTGTCATGTAGCCCCACAGGCATTAGCTATAGTTTCAGATCAGCCAAGAGCACTTTCAGTTCATGGTGCTTCCCTCTGGCCTTACCAATGCTCTTAGGGTCTTCACAAAGGCAATAGTAGTGGTTGCAGCCCATCTCCTGAGGTTGGGAATACCAGTCTTACAAAACCTCAACAATTGGTTGCCGTAAGCGGGTTTGCCTAAAACATTCGTAAACTACCTCCAGGTGATTTGTTGACATAGCTGGGCTTTTCCATCAGCGTACCAAAGACACACCTTAATCTTCACAACAGCTCCCCTTCAATGAAGCAGACCTGCCTGCATTCAGTGCTTTTCTGAAACTTCCCTTTGCCTTAAAAGGTTCAGGATATTTGAGCTATGATCCAGAAATGTTCACTTTTGTCCTGAGTCTCAGGGAGAGCGGCCCTGAGGAGTCTTGGCCTACTGGCCTCCTACGTTGTCCTTTTGGACCATGCCAGTGGGCTTAGCACCAAGAGATTCCAGCCAGGTGTCAACGGAGACTGCAAAAGATCTACAGTGTGCAGTTTCCACAAATGTTTGCTCTGTCGATGTTGTTGATGAACTGAAAAAACGAGAGCGTCAATAATTTTATGGGAACGGAAGCGGTTGAGATAGGTGCTTAGCATCCACTGATATCTTGATAGGTTGCCATAAGATTGTAGATTGGTGTTAGCTATGAATACAAACCAATGAGGAGGGTCCTAAGTGTTTTGAACAAGTACAAACTTAAAAGAATTGAGTTATTAGGCCAGATGTATTGTCTTAAAAGGGTTGGTATATATACTGATTCGAATCAGTTAATTGGTTGTGAGGGAGGACCAGTAGGGAAACTCTAATACATCAATAGTGATAATGAAATGCAATATAAGAAGATTTTGTGAATTTAGTTTTGTTTTGAAAAGTTGACAGAAGAATAATAGTTTGGTGATTGGCTAAGACCAAAAACCCAGAATTAAGCTCCACAGTGTCTGGAAAAAGTACAAACTGATAAGTAATGGAGGCTTCAGGCCTGATGTATTGGGTTAAACAGATTGGTGGACAAATTGATTTGAGGTAGCAAAGAAGGACCAAAAAGGAAACTCAATAACGTATTAATAGCGAATAATGGAGTAAAATCTAGAGAGAACAGAGATTGCAGGAATTGACTTCAATACTGTAATATGATAGTAAGGATGAACCACTTTAAGTATTATTACGGAAGACGAGGTTACAAAGTGCTAGAAAGTAGTACAATCTGATAAGAATGAGTGACTTGGTTGTATTGGGATAAATGGATTGATAGACATATGGATTTCAGGTAGGACCAGTAACTAAACTCTAGATTATTTGACCAAGGATGCGGAAGTGGACCATAGAAGGAACAGTGAATGCACAAAGATAGTTGATGTCGCAATATGATTGATTTAGTGAAGATGAACCTGTTTGGGAACAGTTATGCAAGACCAGGTGTTATCCAAACATCGTATTGATGAGGAGTAACATTGGAAAGACTAAATATGTAAAGCACATTTTTTAAAGATCGAAGAAAAAGGATAATTAAAGTAGACCAGTGAGTGAACTGTAAGGGGTATGGCGTCACTTTATGTTGAACAGTTTTGCTTTTTTGTAATAGCCTCTATGATTGGAAAATGTTTGAATTTGATGGTACGGATTGGCCACATGGAGGTATTTAAAGGGAAAGAATGATGGTGTTTCCTTATACCGGTCAGGAAAATAGGGAGAGACGAGTCAGGAATTACATGTTTTGAGGGTTGAGTAGGAGGCAAGATTTTGAGGTGTTCTGGGGTCAAATAACATAGCGAGGGGTGAGAGGGGACCATCTTTCTGGATAGCACACTCCAATCGACGTAAATTTAAGTGGCAGTAAGATGGCAACTGGTATTCAACAGGATGGCTGACTTTAAGATATATGGTTGGTTTTCTAGGAATGTTTGCGGCATTGAGAATGGTACTGAATAACTAGGTAGCCTATGAGATCACAGATCATAAAGGGTTTAAATGAGCTTGGAGTTGTATTTTGTTTGAAGAGTTGGAGGGCACACCACCCACCATTGGGAAAAGCCCACTTATAGAGGGATGTAAAATTCAGTAAAAGCTCTCATAGATAGAGAAGACTGAAGAAGCACCATTCCTAGGTTATGTGTAATTTGCAATATGGATGGATTAGAACAGTTATTGAAGCTTATAGCTTCCTTTCTCGCCCTCTCCTCATTATAGGATGCCACTGAATAATTTACTCGACACTGGTCTGTAATATTCTAATTGTATAGCAGCTAATCTGCAGAAAACCACATATGGTGACAATAATAGTAAGATATTGTTTTTGTAAGTACTGTGTGTTGCTATTATGAGGAATAAAATGTTATTAGGAAATATGAATCGATGATTAGGATATCACTTGATACCTTTGTGTTCAACGGAAGATGTGGGGCCTTGGGTTTAATTTAATACTTTTTGTAATGTTTTGGTTTTTAAATTGTATTTACGTGATGGATCAGCGTCTAGTAAAGATGGGTAGAGTGTCTAAAAGCATCGTAATAAGATATGTACAATAAGAAAGAAGGAGCCAAAATCATGGTTGTTGGTGTTTATGTATATTTTGTGTTTTTAAATTTCAATTTGTATATATTTGTTTCACAGCCCTGATTAAGTCATTTTTAAAAGAGGAAACATGTTGGTTGGGCTAGCTGTTCTATGTGTGAAGAATAATCTTCGTTGAAGACTCATCTCTGTCTTTGCATGTATTTATGAACTAAAGAAAGATTTCCTTCACCCAGCTGGATGGACTTTTGTTATGTTTTAATTTTACTTTGTTCCAAATACTGATATTATCTCAGTGTCTCGATATTTATTTTTGTGGCGCTCCCTATTCCATTTTTTCGCTTTACTTTATGGGACCTGTGAGCACCAGGTATTTTTGGGCGGTGTAGCACTGAAGGGTGAAGCCATAGCATCAACACTTGTGGAATCGAAGACTGCCTACTACTGCGGTTTTTGGTTTGTGTATGTTTTGAAAGGTAAATATCTTGTTCATCTGAAAATAATATTCCAAGACGCTGGCACTAGTTTAGACCCTGTTGTCATTGGAAGCGGAGGACTGGGTGGTGCCAGTTAACTAGCAGGAGGAATACTTTCACATCCCATTTCTGCTGTCATACTCGAAGTACCTCGTTATTGTAGTGGATTCTACCCATTACCGATTTAGAGGTACTTCCGTTTGGTTTAACATCGGCTTCTCAAGTCTTTATCAAGCTGATAGTGGTGGTTGTGACTTATCTCAGCTAGTCAGGTATACCAATCTTCCCTTACCTGGATGATTGGCTGTTCAAGGCTGAGTCGCTGAAGTTGGTGTTGATCCATCTGAGTCTACTGCAATTCTGCTGTTAGACCTGTGTTTTTCAATAAACAGACCCAAATCTCACACTCCAAATGTCTCCTGTTCCTAGAGTCAGTTCTGGATGCTACTCTTCTCTGTGCCTTTCCTCCTCCCCAGAAGATCCATTTTATCCCGAATATGGCTTTATCCTTTATGGCAGGCATGAGAGTATCGCTCCTGAAGATTTTGGGCCTATTGGTTCTACTGGCTTACTGTATCCTCATGGTCCTGCATGAGTATTGGCATATGAGTGCTAAGCAGAGGTGCCTCTGCAGGCAATGGTTTCAACACAGTAGAGATCTGTCAGACATCATTGTGTTCTCCCAGGTGTGGTGTGGTTGGTGAACAAGGTGGACCTTAACAGAGAGATGCCCTTCAATCCCCCTCCAACCATGGCAAGGGTAGGGACTGATGCCTTCCCTCTAGGGTGGGGCTCATCCGGAGGATCTGGAGATTCAGTGTTCGCTGGTCTCCAGAGGAGCAAGTGCTTCATATCAACCTGAAGAGCTGTGGGTGATTCAGCTGAAGCTCAAAGCCTTCCTCCCATCCATCCAAGGTCAGTCTGTCTAGATTATGATAGTCAGTATGACTGCAATGTGGTATATGAACAAATTAGGGGGAGCAGTGTCAACTCCTGTGTCTGGAGGCGTTGACGATGTGTTGGGCACACCGTCACAGGATTTGGCTAATCATCTGGTTGGGTGTGGGGATTTCAGAGTGGACAGTTTGAACCTGCGTTACCTTGCCTTTCATAACTGGCATAATCTTTTGGGTGTAGTCCTGAACATCTCGTCAAGTAGGGCATTTTTCTGGTAGACTTGTTTGCCTCCTGAGAAAATGTCAGTACCAACAGTTGTGCACCCTCCAGGATCCCTTGAGGAGTACCTCTGGGCACCCAGTTTGGAACTTTCAGCTCTATTATGCATTTCCGACCACACCCTTGATCGCTCGAGTTCTGAGCAAGAGTCACCAAAACCGGCCCTAGATTTGCTTAGGAAGGTGTGGTATTCAGGCCTTTAGCCCTTCTCCCTTTGTCCTCTACGCTGGTTGCCATCCAAGGCAGACCCTCTCTCCCAGTTGGAGTGGATGGTGCTGCACCGCAATCTCAAAAACCTCCATCTTTGTGCCTGGAGAGAGACATCTTTTCAGCTAGGCACTCCACCAGAAACAATTCTGTCTACTGGAGATTGGACCGTTCTGTTTCCTGATGTGCAGACAACAATGTAGACCCTTTGCAAGTCCGTCTTTTGAGGTCCTCTAGTTTGCATGAGTATTTGGCTGCTTTGTCTGCATACCTGTCTTCCTGGCCAGCATTCCCTGTTCAAGTCCCCAGCTGTGATGAAGTTCCTTAAAGTGTTTCCCAATCTGTACCCTCTAACTCCCTATGATTTGAAACAATGTTTGGGCTCTCTGTTGGAGCCCCTTCATATTTGCCAGTTTCAGTTGTTAACCATAAAGACTGTCTTTTTGTTGGCCATCACTGAGGTGAGGTAAGTCAGGCTATACGTGCCCCCGATACCCCCTTCTCAGTTTATAACCTTTTCCCAGGCAAGTGGGTGTTGCGAACCAGGGCTGCTTTCCTTCTAAAAGTTGTTACTCCCTTCCAGTCCATTCCTGGAAGAGAAACTGCTGCATCGCCTGGTCTCTAGGCAGGCGGACCGTTTTTACCTCAGCAGTAAGAGATGTACGAGCTTGGATGACCAGCTCTTAGTTGTTTACTGTGGCAGTAGGAAACGGGAGGCTGTACCGAAGCGGACTTCATTCCACTGGATTATCCTGTTGGGTTATCCTTTGTATCAAAACTGCTATGCACTTGCCAAAAAGGAACCACCTGGAGGAATCCAAGCTCACTCCACCACTGCCAAATCGTCGTCTTCTGCACTCACAAGAGGTGTTTGTGTTGCAGACATCTGAAAGGTAGCGACATGGGCACCCCTAAACATTTTCGTAAAGCAGTACTGCTTGGACTCAAAGGTGCATAGGGCCAACCCCTTTGCCTAATCTGTGCTACAAGATGTCCTTATTTAACCATTTATCAACCCTCGTCTGGGGCATGTACTTCATTGGAATCCATTCAACTGGTGAAGAATCTGCAGGGAGAGGTATCCATCATGAGATAAAAGTAACTAACTGATCTTCGGTAACTATCTTTCTTCTGAATACTCTACCTGCAGATTCCTCACAATACCACCCACCTCCCCATATTATTGATAGATGTTCAGGGATCGCTTAGTAAGGTTCCAATTTAAGTTTGGCACTGCACTTAATTTTATTGATGTTTCACCCTCTGCTTGCCTCGAAGGCTTAGAATAAATGGACAGAAAATGACATTGAGGTTTGAATTTTACCAAAAGGGTGAGAAAGCTACAGGTAGATGGAGCAGCCACCAGAAAAATGTTACTGGAGGTATGTAACTTTTTCTTATTGACTGGAGATCCCAGAGTTACCGTACAGACTCGTAGAACATCCCAAGTTCGTAACTGATTGCAGCTATTCAAGAAGCCAACTCCTCTCTACGAAACATCAAAAGCAGAATCAGCTTGCGTGCTTCACCTTGCCTCTTCAGTAGGGCAGTGCCACTAACAATATGTGACTGTGGGAGGGCAGGCCGGATAAATAGATGTGGAGGCTGTAAATAGTGAGCCAGTAGTACGGTTTTATTTCAACAAGAAACAGTGATGTATGAAGGTAGTGTCCTGTTTAACATTTAGGCACCTAATCACAGTTCTTCTGAGGTCTTGGTTACTCTTCTCCTTGGTCTTGGGTTGTCTGCTCCAATGGTTGGTCCTTCCCAGGCTTGGGTTGTCTGCTCCATAGGTTGGTCCTTCCCAGGAGGCTCAGAATGGGAGAAAAAAGAAGGGAGCCGTCAATGTTTATAGGGATTAAGATAGCAGGTTGTAGACACTAAGGTCTCCTCCACCACACCCAGTTGGTGCACACTATCAATCAATCAATCAATCATTGACACTTATAAAGCGCGCTACATACCCGTAGGGTCTCAAGGCGCTGGGAGGGGGGGGGGGGGGGGGGTGCTGCTACTGCTCGAACAGCCAGGTCTTCAGCTTCTTCCTGAAGGAGAGGTGGTCTTGGGTCAGGCGCAGGTCGGGAGGGAGGGAGTTCCAGGTCTTGGCGGCCAGGTAGGAGAAGGACCTTCCTCCTGTAGTCGCTCTTCGGATGCGGGGGACGGCGGCGAGGGCGTGGTTGGCTGATCGGAGGTGGCGTTTGGGAGCGTAGAAGTTGACTCGGCTGTTGAGGTAGCTCGGGCCTTGGTCGTGTAGGGCTTTGTGTGCGTGGGTGAGGAGGCGGAAGGTGATTCTTTTGTTGACGGGGAGCCAGTGAAGGTCTCTCAGTTTAAACAAAAGTAAGGGAGGTGGGTTGATACTTGAGGCAAGGGAGGTCTCAGGTGGGACGTGCCCGGGAACCGACCTATGTGAGGGTATAGTGCCAATGTTCAGAGGTACCTAAACAAACGGGTAATGCTCCGAATATACTTGAGGTGCTTAAAAAACAATCTTAGCAAAAGGAGGTTCAAGAAACACTCCACATAACAGAAAAATTACTTAGGCTTCCACGCCTTTCACGGTTTCCTTATTTTTGTGCCCCTTGTCTCCCGTTTCCCCCTGATACCCTTTTGAACCTCCCGCCGCCCTCCTGTACACTCCAAGCCTCCCGCTTTTTGTTTGAGACTCACCGGCTCTGCCGTAACTCTCCTTGAGTTACGGCTGCTCCTCAGCCACCTCCTGCGGGGACCACCACTCCTCGCTCCACGTCTCGCTCTCGTCCTGGTCTCCCTCGTCTATTTCTCCAGGGTCAGTCCGTCTTCTGGCGTCTTCCTCGTTTCCTTCGTCTTCTTCCACTTCCTTCCGGTGATCGGCTTTTCACCTCCTGTGGGGTTCTGCTTCCAGGGTTGTCCCCGCCCTCTTCGGTGGTGTGTGCTGCTGTACGGGAAAAGGACAAAGGGGAGGAGTTACGTCTCGAGCCTGCCTGCCGCTGGGCCGCCGCCGTGCTGTCTTTCCTCTAGCAGGTACGTGTTTGGGGTTTCGAAGGGGGTCAGACGTTACATTCGGGCATGTCGGATGCGGTTTCTCCTCACATCCCCTCACATCCCCTCACCCATGCTGTCCTTCTAGTAGGGGCAATGTCACAGGGATATCTAGAGAGGAAATCGGCGTTGGCCTGATCTACTCCTTTCCGATGTTTGGTGTGGAATCTTTAAGGTTGTAACGACAAGAATCAATGTAAAACCCTTTCGTTGTTTCCTTTATTGCGGGCGAGCCATTCTAACGGGGCATGGTCGGTGTAAAGTGTGAATTCTCGTCCTTCTAGATAGTATTTCAAGGTGTCAATGGCCCATTTTATGGCAAGAGCGTCCTTCTCTATTACCGCATAGTTACGCTCTCTAGGAAATAGTTTCTTACTTATATATAGTATTGGTCTTTCCTCTCCTTGTTGATTTGTCTGTGACAGTACCGCCCCCAGTCCTTGATCGGAGGCGTCTGTTTGAAGGATAAAGGGTTGGGCATAGTGGAGGCTGGCTAATACTGTGTCTGAATTTAGGGTCTGTTTCAGGGTTTCAAATGCATGGATAAGATCGGGGCTAGGTTCTTTTAGTCGGGCTTCGATTTTGACATGTTTTTGTAAGAGATCAGTGAGAGGTGCTGCAATTTGGGAGAGCCGGGGTATAAACCTCCTATAGTATCCGAGTAGTCCGAGAAAAGCTCGGAGGGCTTTGGCAGTACGTGGAAAGGGTACTTGTGCTATGGCAGAGAGTTCGGAATTTTGGGGTTGTATCTTCCCCTCTCCTAACATATAACCCAAGTATTTTATATTTTGGGCAGCCAGGTGACTTTTGGCGGGATTGATTCTGAAACCCTGATTTCCCAAAGCCTGTATCACCTTGTATAGGTGAATCATATGTTGCTCCCAAGAGTCACTATAAATGACGATATCGTCTATATAGGCTTCTGCGTACTGTTCGTGGGGACGTAGTATGATAGTCTTGGCCCTCTGAAAAGTAGCCGGAGCCCCATGCAGTCCGAAAGGAAGCATGACAAATTGAAACAACCCATCTGGAGTGGAGAAAGCAGTTTTCTCGCGGTCTTGTACCCTAAGGGGGATCTGCCAGTTCCCCTTACATAAATACAGAGTACTGATATATTTGGCCTTCCCAATGCGTTCTATCATCTCGTCCACTCGAGGTAGTGGATAAGTGTCAAATTCAGATACCTTATTAACCTCTCTAAAATCGATACAGAATCGTACCGAGCCATCTGGCTTCGGCACTAGTACAATGGGTGAATTCCATTCACTTACTGAGGGTTCTATGATCCCCATCATCAACATTTGTTGTACTTCTTCTCGGATAGTTTGTTGAAGGGCCTCGGGTATACGATAGGGATGGAGTTGTACTCTTTTCCCAGGAACAGTCTTAATAGCGTATTCCACTAATGCAGTTTTTCCTGGTGTCAAGGAAAATACCTGTTGTACAGGTAAGAGTCTATCCGCTAGGTGGTTTTTCAGGTGGGAAGGCAAGTCAGGGTCAAAACACTGAAGAAATAAGGGATGGTCTTTCTCCGTATGTCCCAGCAAGGTTGGAAGTGGCCCCTCCCATTTTTTCAAAAGGTTAATATGGTAGACTTGAGTGGTACCTCTGTCTTTGTCCATTTCCACCTTGTAGGTGACAGGCGTAACTCTTTCTAATATAGTATATGGACCTTGCCACTGTCCCAGCAGTTTATGGTCGGACGAGGGCATCATCAATAATACGTAGTCTCCTACTGAAAAGGACCTTTCCTTTGTGTTTTTGTCGTATTGTCTCTTCTGTGACTCTTGTGCTTTTTCTAGGTTGTTCCTCACTATGGTTCTAATCTGGCCAAGATGTTTTTTTAGATTACTAACATAATCTATCAGGGGAGTAGTGCTGTGGCGTTCTGTTTCCCAGGTTTCCGGTAACATGTCTAATAAGGACCGAGGCTGGTGACCATACAGTAATTCAAACGGGGAAAACCCTGTACTTTTCTGGGTTTGGCATTGTATGGCATATAATGCAAGGGGCAACATATCCTCCCACCGTTTGGACTCTAGGGCCAAAAGTTTCTTTAATGTGGTCTTTAGGGTAGCGTTGTAGCGCTCGACCAGCCCGTCGGTCCGAGGGTGATACGCGGCGGTTCGTATTTGCTTGATACCCAACTGAGAACACACTTGCTTCATCAATTTCGAAACGAACGGGGTCCCTTGATCCGTCAGGATCTCTTTCGCGAACCCTACCCTGGAAAACACCTCTATCATAGCCTTGGCTATGTTGGTTGCATCGGGATGGCGTAGAGCTATGGCCTCAGGGAAACGGGTCGCGTAGTCTACGAGGACCAACACATAGCGGCATCCGCTTCGAGAAGGCATGAGGGGGCCTATAATGTCCATTCCTATCCTACAGAAGGGTTCCTCAATAATGGAGAGTGGATGGAGTGGTACTCGAGAAGGTCTATATCTTCAGTTTTTTTGACATACTGGACATTCACAACAATAAGTCCTTACTCTAGGTTGGATTCCTGGCCAATAGAACCGCTTGGTTATGAGCTGTTCGGTCTTTTCATCCCCAAAATGCCCTCCCAACAAATGACTGTGAGCCATATAGAGTACTTTGTCTTGAAAAGCGGTAGGGGGGGGAGGAGCTTCGCGGGCAACCAAGATGGCCGCGTAAGCTCGGAGCTCCGCGGACCTTCCGATCCTCCTCAGATATCCTGTCTGAAATCCTGATCCACAAGGGTGGATTCTTATTGCTGATGGTCTACTGAGGCGAGAACTGTTTTCCGATTTCGAATCTGTGCTTCCTACGCTGAGCTACGTCGAGTGGAACTCCGTGCCATTGCTGTGCCATTGTCTCTCCGGACTCCGTCACTCCGCACGATCGATCTGCGGAGTGACTGCTTGTCGTCTCTTCTGGCGGAATACTAGCGCCCGCAGTGCGTTTTCAAGGCGGCCTGGTCTCCCTGTCCAGCCCGGAAATTCTATCTTGCTCGTTGGGCTCGGGCTTGACTGGCACAGCCCTTTGTCCTCATCGGACCCAACATGGCGGGCAGAGGGGACCCCGATAAGACATCGAACAAAGGTGTCCGCGGGAAAGCACAGTCGCAACAAAACAGGATTGAGCGCTATACCCAGCCGAAGACGCCGCCTGTTACGGGATCCTCTGCCAAGAGCCTCCCACCTACGGGCTCGCCCGACGGCTCCGAGCCTACCCTGAGCGACATTATGAGTCATAAGTCATAAGTCAAAAAATTTGTATAGCGCGCTACATACCCAGAGGGTTTCAAGGCGCTAAGGAAAGGGGAGGAGGATTATTTGTCAAATATCCACGTTTTAAGCTGCTTTCTGAACGCTAGGTGATTCTGGGTGAGGCGAAGGTAAGCGGGGAGTGAGTTCCATGTTTTGGCAGCCAGGTATGAAAAGGATCTGCCTCCCATGGTGGTCTTGTTGATGCGAGGTACAGTGGCGAAGGCTTGGCTGGAAGAGCCAAGTTGGCGGGAGGGGGTGTAGAAGGACAGTCGAGAGTTGAGGCAATCTGGTCCGATGTCGTAGAGTGATTTGTGTGCGTGGGTAAGCAGTCGGAAAGTGATCCTCTTATTGACGGGTAGCCAGTGGAGGTCTCTAAGGTGACCAGAGATGTGTTCGTTGCGTGGGATGTCTAATATGAGCCTGGCTGAGGCGTTTTGGATTCGTTGGAGTTTCTTCTGGAGTTTAGCGGTGGTGCCTGCGTAGAGGGTGTTTCCGTAGTCCAGTCGGCTCGTGACCAGAGCATGGGTGACTGTTTTCCTTGTTTCGGAGGGGATCCAGCGGAATGTTTTTCTGAGCATGCGAAGGATGTTAAAGCAGGAAGAGGATACGGCGCTGACTTGTCTGTTCATTGAGAGTGAAGAATCCAGGATGACGCCTAGGTTCCGTGCGTGGTCTGTCGGGATGGGTGCTTTTCCGAGGGCTTCCGGCCACCAGGAGTCGTCCCAAGCAGAGGGGGATGTACCTAAGATGAGGACTTCTGTTTTGTCTGAGTTCAGTTTCAGACGGCTTTGTTTCATCCATTCTGCGACTTCTTTCATTCCTTCGTGTAGGTTAGTTTTGGCGGTGCTGGGATCCCTGGTGAGAGAAAGGATCAGTTGAGTGTCATCCGCGTAGGAGATGATGTTGAGATTGTGTTGGCGAGCGATGGCCGCAAGGGGGCTCATGTATACGTTGAAGAGGGTGGGGCTGAGTGAGGATCCTTGTGGTACGCCGCAGATGATTTCAGAGGCCTCGGACTTGAATGGTGGGAGGCGGACTCTCTGGGTTCTTCCGGTGAGGAACGAGGTGATCCATTCTAGTGCTTTTCCTTGGATTCCGATGTTTCTGAGGCGTTGTAAAAGGGTGCTGTGGCAGACTGTGTCGAAGGCTGCAGAGAGGTCGAGGAGGATGAGGGCGACTGTGTCTCCGTTGTCCAGTAGAGTTCGAATGTCGTCTGTTGCTGCGATGAGGGCGGTCTCTGTGCTGTGTTTGGCTCGGAAGCCAGATTGTGAGGGGTCGAGTGATTTGTTGGCTTCGAGGAAGGCGGCGAGCTGGTTGTTGACAGCTTTCTCGATGACTTTGGCCGGGAATGGAAGAAGCGAGATGGGGCGGTAGTTTTTGAGTTCGGTGGGGTCTGCTGTTGGTTTTTTCAGAAGGGCGGTGAGTTCAGCGTGTTTCCAGTCTTCCGGGAAGGTGGCGGAGTTGAAGGAGCAGTTGATGACGTCTCGGAGGTGCGGAGCTATGACGGAGTCTGCTTTGCTGAAGATGTGGTGAGGGCATGGGTCTGTGGGGGATCCAGAGTGGATGGAGTTCATCAGGCGGATGGTGTCCTCAGTGGAGATTGGGTTCCAGGCGTTAAGGGTGTTAACGGGGGGAAGATGGTCAGCAGATGGTAGGGTGGGTTGGCTTCCGGGTTGGTTGTCGAAGCTGTTGTGGATGTCAGCAATCTTGTTGTGGAAGAAAGAGGCTAGGGAGTCGCAGAGGGTTTGAGAGGGGGTGATGTCGTTGGAGTTGGCCGAGGGGTTGGAAAATGGGAGCCATCACCAGTTTCCGGGCTGACATGCAACAGCAACATGAGGTCTTGACACACAAGGTGGACACTATGGCCGTTGACCTGACTCTTATTAGAGCCGACCTGGGCAAAACTAATGATCGAGTCAAAACACTGGACATTAAGACCTCCAGCCTGACGGCCGACGTCTCGGACCTGCAAACAGAGGTCCGGAACCTGCGGATGACTGCGGATCAATTCTCAAGGAGGCTGGAGGACTTTGAGGGACGTGCCAGGCGGCAGAACGTCCGCTTTGTCGGTGTCCCGGAGGGCTCGGAGGAAGCGGCGACGGACCTCTTTGTTGAAGAACTTATAAAGACCCATTTGGCACCGTCTGGCCTTAGCAACTTTTTCTCGGTGGAGCGAGCCCACCGGGTGCCGGGTGGCCCGCCGAAGTCGGGCGTGGCGCCTAGGCCCATTGTGGCTCGACTTCTCAACTTTCGTGACCGGGATGCGGTCCTGCAGGCATCCAGACGACATGGACCGCTCAAGTACCAGAACGCCGAATTACATTTCTACCCGGATTTTACCAGGACGGTACAGCGGCAGCGCCAGAGCTATGCCGGGGTGAAGCGGAGATTGCGTGATATGGGATATAAGTATTCCATGATGTTTCCTGCCAAACTCCGGATTGAACATGAGGGCCGAACCCTTTTCTTTGACTTTGCCGAGAATGTGAGTGACTGGTTGGACACTTTGTCGCCGCGTCGAGACGCCCACGACGACCATGATGGAGGTGCGGCTGGTGGCCCGGATCTATGAGACTTGGCTCTACAGTGGGAAAACCGGCGCTTGGTCTTTCCGCCTCATCCGATATTGTGCTTTTACAGGAGACGCATTTGGGAGGGAACTCCTGCAAGGCCCTTAATCGTAAAGGCTACAAAATGGTGGCCCACTCTGGGTTCTCTTCGGGCTCCCGGGGGGCGGGTATCCTTGTGCGTGCGTCCCTTCCCCTGGAGATAGACGTCACTGTCCTCGATGAGAGGGGACGCTACGCCGCAGTGGCGGGAAGATGGGAGGGGCGTTCCTTAGCGCTACTTTCGGTTTATGTTCCCCCGGGCCTGCAATCCAGTACCTTCCAAGACCTTGGTGGCGCCATTCTGTCCCTGCCTGCGGGCCTATTGATAATGGGGGGCGATCTCAATTCAGTCTGCTCTGGCTCCCTGGACCGCCAACCGCCGAGAGATCTCCTCAGTTCTCAACTGTGGTTGCCTTCCTTCCTTGATTCTATGGGGTTGGTGGACAGTTGGCGATTGCTACATCCCGTGCTCCGCCAATTTTCCTTCCTCTCGAGTGCCCATGGAAGTCTGTCCCGTATAGATTATGTCCTTACCCTGGCTGCGCATGTGCCTGCTGTGTCTGAGGCCCGTTTTCTGGCACGGGGTATTTCCGACCATTCCCCGTTGTGGGTCTCGTTTGATTTCAACATAGTCCTGTCTGACCGTCCGGTGGCGGTAAACCCATGGTATTTCCGTAATCACAAGACGCGTGCGCTCCTGGCCAAGGCCATCGACCTCTATTTCTCGGAAAATGTAGGCTCGGTCGGCTCGGCTATCACTTTGTGGGAGGCATTCAAGACTGTGTTGAGGGGTGAGGCCCTTGCTCTCATTGCGGAGGCCAGGCGAGTCAGAGATGACGACCTCGCGCGTATTGAAGATGAGGTTCTGTACCTCGAGTCCCGTTTGGGGCCCGAGCCCGACCCTTCTCTTTTGCATGACCTCTCCCTTAAACAATCGGAATACCACGATCTCGCCACGAACGCTGCCCTTATGCTGGCCAGGGAGCAGCAAGGTCGTATTTACGAATTTGGGGACAAGGCTGGAAAGCTGCTGGCTTGGTTGGACAGGCGCGAGGTGGCTAGCCATGTGGTGCCGGAGATCTTGGGCGATGACGGAGTGACTGTCACGGACCCAAGTGCCATTGCAGAGTCTTTTGCTGATTACTTCCGGGGTGTCTATACTTCCAACTCAGACCGCTCCGAGGCTGACTCGGCCGCGTTCCTCTCGACAATTGACCTCCCTTGTCTTTCGGAAGAGGACCGTGCCGACATAGATCGGGACATATCCGCTGACGAGGTTGCCTTGGCGATCCGTGCATTACGATCGGGCAAAGCGACTGGCCCCAATGGTATCCCGGTCGAGTTATACAAAATTCGACCGGATGTGGTATCCCCGTATTTGCGGACTATGTTTCTGAGGGCTCGGGAGGAGGGCCTCCTCCCCCTGGATCAGCGGCTGGCCACAATCGTGGTTATTCACAAGGAGGGGAAACCGAGAGACGTTTGCAGATCCTACCGTCCCATCTCTCTCCTCAATGCGGAGCCTAAGATCCTAGCCAAATTGCTTGCCAATCGGTTGATTGGAGTCATCGGTGATTTGGTGCACCCGGACAAGTCAGGTTTTATTCCCCGCCGTAACACTGCCCTTAACCTGCGTCGGCTTCATGGTGTCATGGCCAGAGCTCACACCCTGGAAGAACCTGCGGTACTTGCTTCCCTTGATGCCACAATGGCCTTTGACTCCCTTGAGTGGAGCTATCTTTGGGCGGCGCTAGCGAAGCTTGGCTTCGGACCGGGCTTCCTGAGTTGGGTGCAACTTCTTTATGCTTGCCCGTTGGCTAATGTTGCAGTCAATGGCCGCATGTCGGCGTCTTTTGCTCTCCACCGAGGTACCAGGCAGGGCTGCCCCCTGTCACCTCTCCTGTTCGCGCTGGCTTTGGAGCCGCTCGCGGCCATGCTACGTGCGCACCCGGACTTGCACGGTATCACTTGGGCCCCGGGCTTTGAGGATAGAGTTTCCCTATACGCAGATGACATCCTGCTTTATCTTACTTCTCCCTGCAAGTCACTCATTGTAGCATGCGACGTGCTCAGGCTGTTTGGACGCCACTCTGGCCTGGTCATTAACTGGGCTAAGTCTTCCGTTTACATTCTAAAGGGGGACACGCTGCGCCTCCCCAGAGGCTGCAATATCCAGTTGGTCGGACAGGGCTTTAAGTACCTGGGAATATATATTTCCGGTAGTTCAAAGGCGCGCTATGATCACAATCTCCTTCCCCCTCTCCAGCGGCTGCGGAGAGATGTGGATAGTTGGCGCAAGCTCCCGCTCTCTCTCCTGAGCCGGGCGGCATTGTTTAAAATGATGTCCTTGCCCAGGTTCCTGTATGCCCTACAGAACACTCAGGACTCGGTTCCAGCTCGCTATTTTCGAGAAATTGAGAGCTTGCAACGCGCTTTGCTCTGGGAGGGTCGACCTCGTGTCGCCATCCAGAAGCTCACATTACCGTGGTATGACGGAGGTATCGCCTTGCCGGACGTACGGCGGTACTACTGGTCCTCTCAGCTCACTGCCATCAACCATGGCTTTTATGGCCCCGCGGATAGCCCAGGCTACGCAATGGACAGATGGCTTTTGCGCGGTGGCAACTATTATCGCGCCCTGTATTCCAGATCCTTCGATCGGCGCCTCACGGGCCCGACCAAGGCAGCGGTTCACACCTGGCGGATGATTACTAAAGCACAGGGTTGGCAGGGCAGACTGACTAGATTCACCCCACTGTACGACTCTGATATCCTGCGTAGACTGTGGCACACCAAGGGTTTTGATAAATGGGACCTCATAGGTATCTCCAGGGTGGAAGACATGGTTGTTAAAGGAGAAGTCAAGACCTTTCCCCAACTGCAGGCCGAGTATCATTTGGGCGGCTCGGAGTTTTTCCGCTACGCCCAGCTGAGGCATGCGTTGATTTCTGCTAGGCCAGCGGAGGGCGAGATCCCCGAAGCTCCCCCTTGGAGGACAGGATTCTGGACGGCCATATGCCTGACAGCGCTATTTCCTTGTCCTATAAAAAACTGATAAATGTTAGAACTGATCTCCTCCTGGGCTTGAGAGAAGAATGGGTGGCAGATGGCCTGGAACTTGACGACGAGGACTGGCAGAGTGCAGTGTCCTCCCCTAAGGAGGTCGCCATCTCCTCGCGTCTCCGACTGGTGCAATTCAAAATCCTTCACCGGGTGTATGTCACCGGCCCCCGGCTTGTGCACATGGGCTTCTCGCCCGATGGCCTTTGTCGTCGTGGTTGCGGGGTTCTCGCTACCTTTATGCATATTCTGTGGGAATGCCCCGTTATCGCCCCTTACTGGGCGAGAGTACATCGGATTATGGGAGAGGTGACTGGTGTTGAGTTGGCTGCGGAGGCGCGGAGGTGCCTCCTCAACGTCTGGGAACCGAATGATTACAACACGGCGCAGACTCGTTGGGCGACACTAGGCAATATGATTGCTAAGCGAGATATTGCTCAAAAGTGGGGTGCTGCTACGGCCCCCCTGGTGGTACAATGGAAAGCCAACATAGATTGGTGTATGCTCAGAGAAAAGACGGTGTATGCTGCCAGGGGGAGGCCTCAGACGTGGAACAAAGTGTGGGGGGCATGGAATGCATACAGGGGTGATGTGTGCATACCACCGGAACCTATTCCCCGGGACGAACACCTATCGCCGTAACCTGTGACACCAACTGTTTTATGCTGATTGTACTTCTCCTGTTCTTTCCTCCCCCCCCCCCCCTCCCCATCCTACTATTCATTCTTTTATCGATTCTCTACCTGCCCTCCTCTGCCTCTGACCGACTCATACACGTCCTCGTTACTCCATTGCCTATCTTCTGCGCCCTTTGGCGTTTCTTTCTTAGTTTGGTTATCTTTATAAAAAACATAAAAACAACCTGCAATGTTCTGATGTAAATCGCCTTGCACTATTTTCCTCCTGATACTATGCTGCCTTGCCTCCGGGATGTTAGGCTGAATAGCTGTGTGCTCTTTATAATAAAGGTTTTAAAAAAAAATTTTTAAAAAAGAAAAGGGGTAGGGACTAACAACTGAGGGCGTTTGGTGTGGCCTGCCTTCCTGTATAACAGTCCATTTTTCTCAAAAAAATAAGGACATACTTCCAGGGGGTCTTCCTGGGATATGGCTTGATTCCATGCCTCTTGCAGAAGCGGGTCTTCTCTTTGTGCGGTTTGGAAATGTTTATCACTTTCCCAGGGGTTCTCTACTGGGACTGCGGGGTAGGCTCCGGAGAACTGACTCTTCTCTCTTCGTCTTTGGATTTTGGGTTTCCTCGGTTTAGAGGGTGGCCGTTCAGGATCTTCGTCATTGGCAAAGGGAGCAGTACCCCAACAATCTTCTTCCTTAGTCTTGTTTTCTTGAAGTAACCTGGGTAGATGAGAATAATCACTCTCTAAAATCACTTGTTCTGGTAAGCGTGGGATGAGACCCACCTTTAAATCAGATCCTGGATCCATTGCATGCTGTATATGGACCTGAGTAGTTGGATACGTTTTAGTATCTCCATGGACGTACTGAATGTGCACAACACCGTCTACAGGACCGTGGTTGTCTCCCAACTCCTGGGGTCTCATCACACTTTGTCGTCAACCCGTGTCGGCGAGGGCTGTCAAAGGATGACCGTTTACTGTTACATCACATCAATAGGATGGTGGTGGTAAGGACTGGTAAAGACAACAATAGTTCAGTGCAAGACCAATTTCCATCGGTTCTTCTTTCTGGGGACAGAAGCGTGCTATATGTCCCATACCGCCACAACTGTAACACTGTGGACCGGGGGTAGGGGTCCTCAGCATGGCTGGTCCAGGAGGTCGGACTAGTGTGGGTCTAAACACGGGTTCCCGGGATGAGGGTCACGGGTTCGGGTTTCCGGACAGGTGCTCGCATAGGGCGGTGGGCCCCCCCGGGTTACTCCTCCAGGTACTGTCTTCACGTCCTCTTTGTACTTCTTGAGCCCGATAATATGCACTAGCGATTTCCACCGCTGTTTCCAGTGTGAGATGGGCATGTTGCCTTACCCATCTTTGTATCGGGGGTGAAGCGAGGATCGATACTGTTCCAAATAGACTTTGGCCATGATTTCGTCTTTAGTGGCAGTAGCTGGCTTTAACCATCGGTCGGCCATGTCTTTCACACAGAAATATAATGCTCGAGGGGTTTCCTGGGGGCCTTCTTTAATTTGGCGTAACTTCATCCTATAAGTATCGTCATCTATCCCTAGTCGTTCCAATATGCATTGTTTTATTTCTTCATATGGGGTGGCACCCAGAATATTGGCAGCTTGGTATGAGGCTTGTAGATCCCCAGATAGTAAGGGTCACAAGTACTGTCCCCATTTCTCTGCCGGCCATGCGGCCGCCGAAGCCATACGTTCAAAGTTATTGAAAAAATATTCCGGGTCTTCCCCTTCCACATATTTTTGTAGGATTACCAAAGGTAGGGTGCTCAGTCCTCTCTGTTGTCCCATTGCCTCTACAAGTCTTCCCATGGCTGTGTCGTGGGACTGTCCTTGTTCTGTCATAGCCCTTTGTAATTTTCCCCGGTCTTCCACGACCGCTAGGAATTTCTCCATAGCCTGTCCTAGGCTAGCCTGGTTCTCTGCCATTCGGGTTAGTGCGGCCTCCATTTCTCCGGCTGATCCCACTTCTGACACCACTTGTGGGGGCGCAGGCCGGATAAATAGATGAGGAGGCTGTAAATAGTGGGCCAGTAGTACGGTTTTATTTCAACAAGAAACAGTGATGTATGAAGGTAGTGTCCTGTTTAACATTTAGGCACCTAATCACAGTTTTTCTGAGGTCTTGGTTACTCTTCTCCTTGGTCTTGGGTTGTCTGCTCCAATGGTTGGTCCTTCCCAGGCTTGGGTTGTCTGCTCCACTGATTGGTCCTTCCCAGGAGGCTCAGAATAGGGGAGAAAAGAAGGGAGCCGTCAATGTTTATAGGGATTAAGATAGCACGTTGTAGACACTAAGGTCTCCGTCACCACACCCAGTTGTTGCAACCTAATACTCTGTTTAAACAAAAGTGAGGGAGGTGGGTTGATACTTGAGGCAAGGGAGGTCTCAGGTGGGACGTGCCGGGGAACCGACCTATGTTAGGGTATAGTGCCAAGGTTCAGAGGTACCTAAACAAACGGGTAATGCTCCGAATATACTTGAGGTGCTTGAAAATCAATCTTAGCAAAAGGAGGTTCAAGAAACACTCCACATAACAGAAAAATTACTTAGGCTTCCACGCCTTTCACAGTTTCCTTATTTTTGTGCCCCTTGTCTCCCGTTTCCCCCCTGATACCCTTGTGAATTTCCCACCGCCCTCCTGTACACTCCAAGCCTCCCGAAAGGCAATCATACACAGCAGCTCGCTCACGTGCTAACAATCATTCTACATTCACACCACATACAAAGATGGAGATGGAACTGGATTCCAAATAGCAAGATGACTACGCTAATGTGATCCAAGGGCACCAGAGTGTAATTGTTGGCCCTTGTGGCGGGTCTACGCGCGTTTCGGTGGACAAGCCACCTTCATCAGGACCTTGTTCATCAAATTGTGCAGATATCAGGGAGTCAAACAAAAGAAGGGTTGGCGAGGTAAAAGGTCAGCTATCATTAGAACGAATTCTCTTTAAGAATTAGGAGGTAAAGTCACATGGGTTGCACCGTATCCATAATGCCAAGTCAGATGTGATGGGTGACCCTCAGAGCTTCATCTTAATATCTTGAATACAAAATTCTGTGTGGGAAGCGGGACGGGCGAGTTCTTTCCGTTTCGGTGGGAGTTCTGAGAAGATACTTTTATTTCTTTAAATCAAGAAGAGGGTTTCAGGATATGGCAGTCCTCGTAGAGGTTTAACTCCTGTATTATTTCGGTCTATTTACCAATGGTGGTAATATTTCCAATGACTGGACATTCTATAGGGTAGTTGACACTGTATAGCCACCGCGGCCCTTAGTATCCGGCGTGTAGCATCCAAATCTCTCCGCGTTCCCGAGAACCTCCGTCGTTGATAGTCGTCGTAGATTTGGATGCTACACGCCGGATACTAAGGGCCGCGGTGGCTATACAGTGTCAACTACCCTATAGAATGTCCAGTCATTTGAAATATTACCACCATTGGTAAATAGACCGAAATAATACAGGAGTTAAACCTCTACGAGGACTGCCATATCCTGAAACCCTCTTCTTGATTTAAAGAAATAAAAGTATCTTCTCAGAACTCCCACCGAAACGGAAAGAACTCGCCCGTCCCGCTTCCCACACAGAATTTTGTATTCAAGATATTAAGATGAAGCTCTGAGGGTCACCCATCACATCTGACTTGGCATTATGGATATGGTGCAACCCATGTGACTTTACCTCCTAATTCTTAAAGAGAATTCGTTCTAATGATAGCTGACCTTTTACCTCGCCAACCCTTCTTTTGTTTGACTCCCTGATATCTGCACAATTTGATGAACAAGGTCCTGATGAAGGTGGCTTGTCCACCGAAACGCGCGTAGACCCGCCACAAGGGCCAACAATTACACTCTGGTGCCCTTGGATCACATTAGCGTAGTCATCTTGCTATTTGGAATCCAGTTCCTTCTCCATCTTTGTATGTGGTGTGAATGTAGAATGATTGTTAGCACGTGAGCGAGCTGCTGTGTATGATTGCCTTTCAGGGGTCCTGCTAATTTGCTACTGTTTTTATGACTGTTTTGTGCTCTTTATGAATTGTTTCAATTAATCTATGCATTACTTATTAATTTAAAAAGATTTTTTGATCAACAATAATATTTATATGAATTTATACCTATATAAAATAAAAAAGAACAAATAAATATTTTTCTGAATGAACTTTGCCTGCACTTTACCTCCTTCTGTCACTGCCCTTTTGATTACTTAGAGATGTACTCACATTATTGAATGATACGGCCACTGTAGGAACACCCTTCTTGCTTTGTGTATTCTTGTTCCCCTCGGTTCCAGGGCCATAATTTACAATTTTGAGGGGGTCCCATTGCTTATGTTTAACACTCCAAGCCTCCCGCCGCCCTCCTGTACACTCCAAGCCTCCCGCTTTGTTTTTTAGACTCACCGGCTCTGCCGTAACTCTCCTTAAGTTATGGCTGCTCCTCAGCCACCTCCTGCGGGGACCACCACTCCTCACTCCACGTCTCGCTCTCGTCCTGGTCTCCCTCGTCTATTTCTCCGGGGTCAGTCTGTCTTCTGGCGTCTTCCTCGTTTCCTTAGTCTTCTTCCACTTCCTTCCGGTGATCGGCTGTATCGCGCCCTTGGTCCGCTTCTCTGCCTCTTTTCACCTCTTGTGTGGTTCTGCTTCCGGGGTTGTCCCCGCCCTCTTCCGGTGGTGTGTGCTGCTGTACGGGAAGAGGACAAGGGGGAGGAGTTACGTCTCGAGCCTGCCTGCCGCTGGGCCGCCGCCGTGCTGTCTTTCCTCTAGCAGGTACGTTTTTGGTGTTTCGAAGGGGGTCAGACGTTACAATCGGGCATGTCGGATGCGGTTTCTCCTCACAGTGACATTTCGATTCTACTTCAGGACACAACCCTCAAGACAATGGCAACTTGCTCAGACACTCCAAGCACACCAGCAGATGTATTTGCTTTGTTTTCGATCTTCGACTGTTGTATACCTGTACATTTGGCAGGACAAGTTCAAGATGTGGTTCCTTGTGAAGTTCTGCTATTCTCAAAGTGGGGGATTGGTTGATGCACCTGAACCTCAAAAATGCCTGTTTCCTTCTACTGCTTCTCTCCACCCATAGGCTTTACCAGCATTTCACAGTGAAGACCCAGATTTATTGGTTCACGGTTTTGCCATTTGAACTGATAGCCAAGCCATACATCTATAGAAAGTGGAGGCACTTGTGGCTGCTTTACAACAAGGTCAGGAGACCATGCATTCCCATAATTGGATGACTGGCTGTTGAAAGTGGAGTCCCAGGCACTGGTTGAAGAACACTATCATAGACAATGACTCTTCTCCACAACTCAGGATTTTTAATTGGCATCCAAAATCCCACCTCACTCGCACAAAGAGCTAACCTTCATAGGAGCAGTGCTGTACCTGATCCACATGAAGAATTTCTGATAGAGACTTCTAACTGCAGATTCCTCACCTTTTGAATACCTCCCCTTCCCCACAGCATCAGACTGAATGACAAAATATTTAACAGAACCCCTGCTTCCTGGCACTATCTCCTCAGTGACAGTCGTTCCGCACCAAATGTGACGAATGCGGGCCTTTATAGGTGTCACCCATACACGCTTAGTTCCTTTTTTCCTCGTAAACAGGCGTTTGGAAAAAAAAGTTTTTTAAAATTCTAGTGTGCAAGGGAAAATGTTTACATTCCAAATCTACAGTGCTAAACCCTCTCAGGAATGTCTCAAACAAATGTCTGTGACTGACCCACATGTGGTTTGCCAGTGGTGCTTGAGGTCGAACCACCATTCCAAGGCGACATAGAGATCGTGCCTTGATGCGGAATCACTCTATACAAACATTCCCCAATTCGAATCACTCCGTGTCATCGAATCCATTCTAGACACACGCCCGAGACCGCACAATGTACCATCCAAATTCATTCTGCAGCTTCTAGAGATATGCCTAACCAAAAACCTCTTTCTCTTCGAAGGACAATTCTATGGGCAAGTCCGTGGAACTTCCATGGGGGCTGTTTTTGCCCCCAACCTAGCAATTCTGTATATGGACTACATTGAGAATCCTACTATTCTGGATTCATCAAACCCCTTCCACAGTGGCATCAGCCTGTGGAAGAGGTATATTGATGATATCTTTATGATCTGGCAAGACTCAGACACTTCCCCAGACCAACTCACACACTGGCTCTGTAACAATAGTGGAGGGTTAAAATTCACAATGACTACCAGCAAAGAATCTCTGCCTTTTCTAGACCTTGAAATAAAACACTCTGAGGGACGATTAATAACCAGTCTCCACCGCAAACCAACAGAAAGGAATACCCTTCTAAACTACACAAGTCACCACCCCCGTGCCCTAAAAGATTCATTGCCTTACTCGCAATTTTTACGCATCCGTAGGAATTGCTATTACAAACAGGATTATTTCACAGAAGCTAAAACATTAAGCCACAAACTCAGAAATCGAGGTTATCCGCGCAAACTAGTAAGGCGCTCAATGAAAAGAGCATGGTACTGTCCCAGGGAGACACTGTTAGAACCCCGCACCAAACAGAATCAGGAAAGAATTACATGTGTGACCACATTTTCCCCAGCATCAAATGCTATCAAAAAAAGTGTCTTAAAACATTGGCCAGTTCTTAATGCCGGTATTCTTAACTTGGAACGACCAATGTTCGCTTTTAAAAGAGCAAAGAACATAAAGGATCATTTGGTCTGTGCCTCACTTCCACAATCTGATTCAAGGAATACCCTAAATGATTTATGGAACTTACCAACTCTCAAAGGCCACGCAAAGTGCGGTCAATGTGTTTCATGCGAGTCAACTATAGAAGGGAAAACATTCAATTTTGGTACAATCAGATATGAAAGGCACTATTTTACGAACTGTAATTCACAAAATGTGGTGTACGCAATTTTCTGTCCCTGCATGTTGATATACATAGGACAGACCAGCCAAAAGATCAAGCTCCGGATGGGACAACATAGAAGCCGGATTAGGTGCCAAACCACCAATGCACCTCTAGTCGAACACTTCATGGAAAAAGGGCACACAGAGAATGACTTTGTATGGACAGTGATCACACAGGTAAAACCGCCCCCAAGAGGAGCTGATATCTCTCAACTGTTGAATAAAGTGGAACTCCACTGGATCCTAAGAACTGACAGCATTCGAAAAGGACTAAACAGAGTTGAGGACTGGACCTCCTTGTTATGAAACTGTAATATAATGGTATAAATTGTAAATATGTTGAGTATTGTTCACTGAGCACCTTCGCCCTACTTGCGCCGCATCACCATCACTACCACTTTATGACCACCTTGCTAATCATTTCTGCCAAGTCACTTCCCTTTTGAGCCATGTAAACACAACTTCGTTCAACCCTCCTTGCATTAATTACTTATTCATTATCATGATAAGCGTGTAGCAAGCCAGTGTATTTCCCTACTGACTGTAGCTCACTTAGCTGAACTAACTTAAACTAAACCCATTACAAGATGGCCGCCGAAGTCATTGACGCCGGCGCCTAGTCCTTTTTCTACTATAACTACGATTTACTCGTACCAGCCCACTAGCGTTCACCGCCAGAACCCCCTCGTTCAGCCATCATGCTGCAACTGACTGTAAGTATCGCTCCTTGCCCTTCACCTTATTGATAGTTTTCCTTGGGCAGATAACTAATGGCGAGTCCTATTTCCCGCCAGATCCCTCAAAAGTACTAACCAGGACCAATCGCATTGAACGGCCGGAATAAGTAAGTGTATTACGGTCCTCGGCTTTCCCGCATGTTGTTGTAATCCTCCGGTAGACCTAATTAATCCTTCCCCTTGTTTCAGCCTCCCATTATCTCTCACGGAAATGAAACTATTGTGAGTATTCATTTTCACCCTGAATTACTTCAATTGCACGCATCGCAAACTCGGGTACTATCCTAATAGCTCATCTGGGTCTAACTTTTGCCTTTATTAGTTTCTAATGCTGTGCGGAATGCCTACTATGGAGCCTTTTTTAAAAATTACGAGGTAACCTCTTCATATATGCGCCTCAAAGGGTTGATACTTCACGCATATTTAGTCGGTTGATTGTCCAATCTACATCGAAACTTCGCCGTTTTTTAAGCACTATATTTCAACACCTCCCCCTTCCAATTCACTGCGCCGATCCCACAACAGACCTACAGCCCAATATAATTCACCGTTTTTCCTGGCGCCCGCGGCCATGAGCATGTTTACAAATCACCTTGAATAGAACACCTTTACAACTGCGCCGTTTTTACCACTCCAAGAAATCCTCACAAGCCCTTGATATTCATAGCTTTTTAAACAGCTCTTGTCACTGCGCCGTTTTTAATACACCTGAAACGCACACCCGTGCATGTTTCTTTTAAATCACTAGCATGTGCCCCATTGCACTAATTGTATCCAGTTATTCCACACAGCACTATGAAATTAACTGAGTAGTGATGTTCAATATGAGATGAATTGGATTCATGCCTAGTCGCTTCTAATGACTTTTTCTTGATTTTTTATTTTTTGTTTCCTTCCCTTTTCCTATGCATTATGTAAACTCGCAAAACAAAGGCTTCGTGATTGTAATCAATTTCCAAGACAAACATGACATATATATATTTTTTGTCCTGATGATGATGCAAGTATTGTGTAATTGCATCGAAACGTCGTCGACCTAAATGCACCATATGTTGATTTGACTTCATAATTTCTGAACAACAATGGGTTGCTGTGATTGTATACTAGTCTGTATTACCATGGAATGAGTACAGACCGCTTTTGAGCGTCTCTACATAATTGTTTGTGTCACTTGTTTTGTCCTTGTTTCTTGAGGGTCACAGGCTGTGCCCACTTTTGTACAACTGTCATTTATACTGAGTAACATAAAACATTGGATAATTAAAAAACCTGCCCGGCTGGGCAGAGGTCATATATACTATTCAGTATATGTCTATTATTCACTTTGATCCTCAATGTCTAGGGTCCCCTGTTCTGTAAAATTGATGCACTCCAAGGCCATCCTAAATTGGGAAACAAAGTTTCTTTGTGGCATAGCAAGATTCGTGATGGGACTGGTTGAGGTCTAAAGGTAGATCCTGCTCCTGAAGTCACTCCTGCAACAGGTCAACTTCACAATCAAAGTCCTTGGGCAAATCCAAAAAGAACAGCAAGAAGTCCAAGCGGGAGCTGGGCCTGTCCCACCACTCTTGATTTAAGAGGGCACGAGGAGGCCATCATACCTCCAGGTCGGGCTCCCGACGTCACTATTTTTAGGAGTCAATTTCTACCCTTGACCCGCTGCAGCTAGAGTTTCTGGGACCCTCTGCGATGCTGCAGCAAATCGAGGAATTCGTTGTGACCATGCTGTGGCTTTTTGCTACTTTATTGGCTCCCTCTGGTGGTCCTACATACCCAAAGGAGCCCAGAGACCTCCCAGCTGAGCTGTCACTGGCGGGTCCACCCTGTGCACCAGTTGAGCCCTCTGGATACGCGCAAGGCTCTGGACCAGCTTCAGTGCCGGTTCACTTCTCGGCACCACAACCCTCGCCAGAATGTGATCCACCAATGCCAGCACTAGGGATGACTGAGAACAATGGCCTACCCAAAGTGCTGTGGGACACCGAGCCAAACACCTCTTAACCATCCATCTGATTCCGATAAAAGTGCCTCTGCCTTCCAGAAGGGCTCATGCCATTAATGAGTTATTTGTCACATACTCCAATAATGGGGTCTGTGATGCTGGAGATGAGATTACCCAAACTTACCAGCAGGACAACTGGTGCGAAGTCATCCAAAATGCCAGCGATCTGGATACCTCCCCAGCCACTGCATTAGTTTCTACTCTCGGGTCCTGCAAAGGTCAGTGAATGTTCTTGACTGCCTATTCCCCACTCAGGAGGTTAAAACCACTGTTCTGACGGAAGTGTTTCAGCCTGATCATTTTAGTTCCGAGTCACTTCTCTGATTCAGTTAGGCTGTCACTGATACACTCCTAGGCACCGGGCCGAACCCTGCTCAGGCCCACCTATGTATCGGCAGACACCATTGCCCTTCTCCAGCCAATGGAGCTTTTCTTCCCAATCACTGGTCACCGGGGAGCCCTGTAGTGCATGCTTTGGCTAGAAGAGTAAACCCAAATTCCTTTCCCACTACTCCTCCTTATGAGGAATCGAAAAGATGGGAGGCTTTTGGGCAACGGGTGTTTTCCTTGACTAATTTGTTCCTTTTTTCCTTGATTGCCACCTGCCTCTTAGGCCGCTGCTCTGATGTCTTGTGGGACTCCATGGCCAGAATATTGCTCATGGTCCTGAAAAAAGGCTGGGGCACACTTTCTCAGGCCATGCAAGATGGTTGTGATGCAGCCAGGTTTACCATTTGCTGCGGATGTGATACCATTGGCTCCCTGGTATGTGGTTCACTGGCTTTTCAGGAGACATTGAGTCCAGTTATATGAACATGGCGTTCGATGCTTCTCAAGTTTTTTGGGGGATAAAGCGGACTCTGCCCTGGAGCGCTTCTAAGTTAGCAGGGCCTCAGCACGCTTCCTGGGCCTTTCTGCTCCTCAGTGCCAGCCACATCACCAGTTTTGTCCAGCATGTGGCTACTGTAGAGGCTTCCAAAAACAGGCCCAGCAAGTGCAACAATCGCCCCAGCCTTTTTTCGCTCTTGTACCCACAAAGGAGAGTGCAACAGGAACAGCATGCACCCTAGTCTTCTGCCCCCTAACTGCCACCTCTCTGAAGGATATTTAACATGACTTTGATGGCACACAGCCACCCTGTCAGAGGCAGGATCAGACATTTTCTGACAGGTTGGCAGGCGATAGCCAGAACAAGAGGGTGCTGGAAATTGTTTAGCTGTGTAATGCCTTTCCATTATCCTCGAACCCATGAAGCACCTTCCACCATCCTCAGAGCCGCTGACAGGGTACCATCTCTCTCTTACAGTTGACTCTTTTGGCCAAAGGAGCCGTAGAGAGGGTCCTAGCACCAAAAGTATATCATGGTTGTTATACCCGCTACTTCCTGGTGCTGAAAAAAGACAGAGTCCCCATCCCATAAAGATAAATTCAAGATGCCCAGGTCTTGTCAGCCCTCGCACCCTGGAGACTGGCTGGTAGACCCAGACATGCTGGTAGCTTATTTCCACTTTCCCTTACTGCTGGTCTACAGGCGTTGCCTGTGATTCACACTAGGCCACTTGCATTTTTAGTTTTCTCTGCTCCCTTTTGGCCTTACCAGTGCCCCTTGGGTGTTCACGAAAGTGATGATGGTGGTTGCAGCACATCTTCAGATGTTCCAGTCTTTCGCTACCTCCTTGACTGGCTGTTGAAGGCAGTCTTGCCCCATGCAGTTGTCACTCACCTCCATGCTACAGTGAACCTCATAACAATGTTGGGGTTCACTATTAACATGTGCAAAAGTCACACCTGACTCGTTTGCTGGCGCTCCATTTCATTGCAGCCAATCTGGATACAATGAAGCTTTGTGGCTGTCCTTCAGAGCGGAGAGTCCAGAACATTCAGGCTATGATTCTGATGTTTGAGCCACATTACTGGATCTCAGTGAGGTAACTCTGAGGCTGCTCGGATTGATGGCCTCCAGCATTCTGCTGGTCAAACACATCATATGGCATATGTGGGCCCTTCAGTGGGATGTGAAGTCCCTGTGGGCACACTACCAGGGGGATCATTCTTATCTGGTCCAGATCTCATCAGATTCCACAAAAGGTCTGCAGTGGTGAACGCAGGACTGCTAGTGGGTCAGCGGCAGACCCCTGTTTCCTACTCCACCCAGAGCTGAAAGGGTTGACCGATGCGTCACAGCTTGGATGGGGCAGCTACCTAGGAGAGGTGGAGATCATCGATAGCTCATTTCCGCCGAAGTTCAAGTTCCATGTCAACCTCCTGGAGGTGAGGGCCATACTTTTGACGTTGAACACCTTCCATCCATCCATCAATAAAAGACGCCACCGCCACATGGTATTGCAACAAGCAGAGCGAGCGAGAGGGGGGGGGGGGGGGGTTCAGAGGGGATCATGGACCCTGTGCCAGGAGGCTCTGCACCTTTGAAAATCGTTGGACCATCAGGGAATTTTTGTTGGTGGTAAATCACCTGGCAAGATCTTTGAGTGACAGCGTGGACAAGCTCAGCCGTCGACTCTTTGTGGATCATGAATGGAATTTGCACCCAAAAGTGGTACAAGGTTGCTACCACAAATGGGGAGAACCTTAGCTCCTTCTATTTACCACTGTTGAGAATTCACAAGATAAGCATGTCTGCATGTTGGAGTTTCCATGGCGTCTCTCGCTAGAAGTCTTATTCCACCAAGAGTGCAATTGAAGACTCCTGTATGCCTTCCCTCCAATACCTCTTCTGCCCTGAGTTCTGAAGAACATCACGACTGACTAGACCCAAGCCATTATAGTGGTCCAATTGGGCACCAAGAGTATGGTGTTCAAAACTCCTGGGCATGCGCATCTGTCCTCCCATCAGGCTGTCCGTCTGGGAGGATGTTCTGTCGCAGCAACGGAGCAGGGTTCTGCATATGTCGGTTCACATTCCCAGCCCCCATGCTTGGAGATTGAGCTGCACCATCTGAACACTTTCGACCTTCCTCCAGAGGTGGTTGATGTCATCTTGTCAGCCAGGCGTCCCTCAACAAAGAGTATACACTGGTCGTTGGGACATTTTTGTGGTTTGGTGCGACATGACACCCTTCAAGCTAGAATATCTGGCTTTTTGTTGTTTATTTTAGCCCTTGCCAGGCAAGGCTTTGCCCTGGGCACAGTTAAAGGGTACCTGTCAGATCTTGCGGATTTTTTACAATTACCAAACCAGCTCTTGTTATTTAAGTCACCTGTTGTGATGTGTTTTTGAAAGTCCTAAAACATTTGTTTTCTCCCTCGCCCTTTGCCGGGCCACAGTGAGACCCTAACTTGTTTGATGCGCAATCCCCTTTGGGTTGCTTCACAGCTGTCCTTTGTGGCTTCTCCCTCTCAAGACTGAGTTCCTCGTTGCTATAATATTGGTGCAAAGAGTGAGTGAGCTTTAAGCTCTGTGTTAGCCCACCATACACCACTTTTTCCCAGACAAACTAGTTCTGCGGATGCAAGCATCCTTCTTGCCGAAAGTTGTAATGCTGTTCCTCCTTGGTCAAAATATCACCTTACACTGCCACTCTGAGCTCAGTCTCACCCCGCTGAGGAGGAGGAGAGATTCCATCGCTTGGACCCCAGAAGAGAACTGAGCTTTTGCATTGAACGTCTTAGAGCGCAACAGGTGCACAATCCACTCCTTTATGGGTTTCACTAGAGTGAAAAAAGGCAAGGCCTTGTAGAAAAGTACCATCACCCGCTACTTTGTTCTCTGCATTAAGATCTGCTACGCATTGGCCAAAAAGCCTCCTCCAGGAGGACTGCAAGCTCATTCCAACAGGGATAAACCTTCTACCCCTGCATTGGCATCGGAGTTCCTGTCCTGGACATGTGCCAGGCAGCTACATGGACGTCACTCCATGCGTTCATGAAGTACTGCTGTCTGGACAGCCAGGTCGTCTAAGATGGCCATTTTGACCTTTGAGTCCTACAGGCTTTTTTTTAGTCCATTCGCAGATGCTCCTCCAAATAGATACTGTGGTATCTATTCAAAAGGTGAGGAATCTAGAGTTCGAAGTCTATATCAGAAGAACAAGTTGCTTATCTACAGTGCCATTTTCAGTAACGCTCTTTTTGGAAGAGACTCTATCTAACTGCAGATTTCTCACCAATACTTCTGTGAATTGGGCTCTATCCATTAATAAGATGCCAAGTCAAGCAATCTGCTCATTGGTCAATTCAATTTGCTGTTGGGGCTGTGGACCGCCTCAAAAGCAATCGACTTGTGCAGATGTGAGTGGCTCCTTTATTGGCTCCACATGTCCGTTCTGGAGTGGAACGGCATTAGTGTGGAGTGCCATCTGGCAGCATGCATACCTACTGCTGAAAAGTTTCCAGATCCAGTCTGACTCCTGGTAATATTCAGACGGTAAGTAATCTGTGCTTAGATACATCTCTGCCAGAAAGAACTTTACTGAAGGTAACGTGTTTGAGCAATACATTGTTTATGCCTGGAAATGAAAGTTAGATCTGTTTTATGCTAATTCTGTTTTTTAAGTTTCTGATTCTTTTTGATTTAGTTTATGTATCGGTCTTCCAAGTTACATTTTTATCACCAAACATGCTGTTTTCCATATGGTGTCATCCACCCTAAAATACATTTCTTTCATGTTTATTTCAGGATTTAAGAAAAGAACTTGATGTGCTTCTTCAAGAAAAGATCGAAAAACCACAACCTGTTGACTGGGACCATACTAAATCAAGAGACTGTGCCGTTCTTTCGGCAATTATAGATCTCATTACAACACAGGAAAATGTAGCCCCTAAAAACATGACCCCTCGATTCCAAGGGGGCTATTACAATTGATGTTACCGCTTCGACGTGGAGAGGAACACGTTTTTTATCATCCAACCCCTACTGTTGTAGTTTTCATTTGAATTGCCTGGACATTTGTGAAATACTACAATAAGCCAATTTTGCTTTGGTAAAGCACATTCTGACGAGTTTATCAATGTTATTTCTGCAATGTATTTAATAATACTTATTAAAAGAACGATAAACAGTTGCCTGATGCGCAAAAGCACATTTAGTCTGAGCGTCTTTTTCTGGAATTGGTACCTTCATCAGCTCACTTATGCTGGGAGGAGAATTTTAACATGTATTTCGGATTATCCTAACTTGTGCCTATACAAGGTTCCTGTATTTGTTTCTTTGTTTCTCTGTCTTGCTACCGCAGAGATGACCGTACATTGTCTTTATCTGCTGAAAGTCTTCAAGAAATTTGAGCAGACAAAAAAACTATTCTTATATAATTTTCTTAAGAATATTTTGTAATGTTCTGTGGATTTTTTTTCTCCAAATGTTCCTTTTATCCACCACTTAATACTGTACCTATGTTTCACGAGAATCTCCTGCCCTTGTAAAAGTCAAACTAGTGTAACGAATACAAGCGAAATGGCAGCATTAATCAATTGAGTGCTGTAATTGGAAGACTTTTTTGAAAGTGAGTGGCTGTTATTTCAGAAGAGAGTTCAGTAGTGTGACGCCGTAAACAAAAAGATGTTTGCTACGCCTATTTTAATAAACGTGGCAGCTGTCGATCTTTCAATAGTTTTTTTTCTTTACCCTCACCTTTTCTTTAAATTTACCTTCCCAGTCCTGAAGTCACAATCGCTCGTCAGATCTTGCCACATATCCACATTACAGCTTGAAAAATAAAAGAACTTTTTGGCGGTTAATTACTTGTTCTGTAAGAACTTATTTTAGCGCCACACATACAAATAACGTATTTCGGAAGGGTTTCATGTCACTGAACAAACAGATTCTAATCTGATATTGTTAACTTTTATTGGGCAGGAGATTCAAAAGGAATTGTAATGTATATTGTATTTATAGAAACTTATTGTGAACACACTTTACAGAACAGTCCGTCTGAAGCCTTGTAGAAATGGCAGTACAAATGCCACTGCGATTTGAATATGGTACTTTTCATGGATTTTCTTCACTGACATACTTTTACAAATATCTGCCATTTTAAATAGCTTGTTGGTAGCCTGCCAATTTGTTAGCGGTCCACTTAATATAGTTTTATTTTTTGACTATGCCTTATGAAGATAATGGTTTATGTATGGTCTTCCCTGAACAAACCTTACTGCATTTCATAAATGCATCACATGCAGAATCGTATATTTAGTTGCATTTCTCATGGTTTGGATCCAAGGTGTTTGTTTCTAAAATCGTGCATTTGCTGCTCTGTCGGTCTGTCTAGTGATAACTGGAAATGTAATAAAATATGTCTTAAAATGTCAGTTGCTTGAAAATGTGTAACTGCCCGCGGTCTCTTGCAAAATACAGCAACAAATCTGGAAGTGCATCACTTCAGCAGATTGTAAATTAATTTACTAAAAACTCAGAATTTTTAAAAGTCGTAAGAATGATTTTTAGCCGTCATTTTCTGTGGCATCTTGTCCTGCTGTTAATGCAGGTGCTTATCTTTTATGATCTTCATAATGTCTAGCAACTGTAGAATAAATAACTAGCAGTGTGATCAGGGTAAGGCAGAGGAGCGTGGCCCCACTAAAAAAAATTTCCCCAGAGATAGAAAAATAAAACGGTAAAAAAGTTAATTTATTACCATTTTATTTTTTGAAACCTGTCCTGAGCCGAGAGTCAGGACGAGGGGTGGGGCTTTCTGATTTCTGCTGATTTCAGTCAGGCAGCAGCAGCAGAAAGTAGTGATAGATAAGGCACTTTAAAGTGTGCATGTCTTTTTGGCCGGCTGTCTTGCAATGGCCAGCCAGACATGCAGATTTTAAACCTCTCTAACTCGGCTGTTTTAGACAGCTAGGTTAGAGACAGCACATTGCTCCAGTGTCCTCAGGAGCCTGCCTATCTGGAGAAGGCCGGAGTGAAGAGGACGTCGAGCCAGGAAGGTAAGTGGAATTATTGTGGGTTTTTTTAACTTACGTTTTACTTTTTTTTTGGGGCCTTACCACCCACCTTACATGCCAGCCGCCACTGAATGTGATACGTTTCACTCTTTACGTCTATACGGAACTAATGTTATTATTTTTACTTACATTTCTTGTGTCCATCTACACACATGTGCCTCTAATTTCCTGCACTAATCACCGTGAATCAGGCTTTGAGTATTTGGTGTCATTTTGTGTAATGCTTTACATCTTAATCGTGACTTTTGTGTTTTAAATTGATCTGCTTATTTATGGTTACTTGGTTTCAGGTACCTGTCCATTGACTTTAATTGTAATTGTAATTAAGAGCATTTTCTCAGTCATCTGTTTGAAATGTGTTCTCATTTTAAATGTAGTATAATTGTAGTCCAATTCTTTTTCATTACATATACACGCTGCTTCTTGAATTCATCCTTTTAAGATGATTTTGTATATTTTCTTTCTAATGGCTCTTATTCCCTGTGCAGATTCTTTAGCTGTCAAGAGGTGTTCCAGCTGTCCTGTGTCACACAACACTGATCATATCAATGGCAGCCTTTCAGTTCTCTCGTCCACTCTGAACTCTAACACTTTAATCTGTGTCCATTTGTCAGTGTAGGTCCAATTTAATCAGCTTTTGTCTAGTTTTCTTGCATTTATGTTGAAGCTTACTCATCGGGAGTAGTCTTCAGCGTTTGAGAGTTGCAACAAAGCGATGTCTAAAACAAACACTCATGTCGCTAACCCACTCTGTTTGCGGTTCTCTGGTGTCTGTCGTGACTGCCAGAAATGTGATGCAAGTGTTGTGATCACCTATAGATACGACACAAATGCTAGAGTTAATGACTCAAAGAACAAGTCTGCCCCAAAGCTCATATAAGACCAGTAAGAGATGAAATGTTTTCTCTTCTCAGGGGATCGGATTCCAATTTTAATACTTTGGCTGGATTAGAGCAGAAGAAGCATAAAAAGTTGTTGACGTCTTATAGTGAATCCTAGTTGTCTAGCCTTACGCATTCCTCATAAAAGGAGATTTCATTACCCAGAAGATAATTATGTGCCAGAACTAGTCATAGAATCGCTTGATGTGTGAGGCTGAGAGTTGGTTGAGAGACGAGGTAATATTGTCTTCATCCATACTACCTGGTGCATCACTGTAGATGTTTGATATAAATTTACATTAATTACCTTCACGCGGTATTATTCAAGCTAGTAGATCTGCCTTTAATGTGGTAATACAAGCAAGATGTCGGATCATAGAAGGTTACAAGTGATGTCCCAGCTTGAGGCATTTACTCAATTCTCCCTCTTCACAAACAACAATTTTCAGAGGGTGATTCTTCTCACTGAGTACTAATCATCCTTCTGGAGTTGGAAAGGCTACTCATACTGTTGTGAGCACTGCCAAAGATGGAAGCCAGCTTTGTTTCGAGCCAGGGATCATCCCGCCCATCGGTCTGCAGTCCAATTGACCCTGGATAGGCCACACTGCTGCTGCTACCTGCTGCACAAGCTTCCTCTACCGGCTGCTGCCCGAGAGATTGTGGTTGCATAAAGTGGTGTGTGAGCGCCCCATCTGCTTCCTGACTCCTGTATCATGTAGGTATCAACCGCCACCTTTCCTGCCCGAGGTCCAGCTGTACATTAAATAGGTCCATGGCATTGATAACTATGCAGTATAGAAAGTGAGACACTCCATTCTAGAGCATTGAGGAAGCCACAGACAAATTGCCTGTCTTAGAATAGTTGAGCTGACCCTGCAGAGTCCTAAGCAGCTTCCAAGATGGGTCTGGTGACTGAGGCATCAAACGGTCATGTAGAGTTGGTGTAGCAAAGCAGCATGGACTATCTGTTTCTGAGTGGAGAAGCAATTGTTCCTACACTGTAAAGCGAGAACACCCAGGGCATTGGGGCAGTGTCTTCCAGTGCTCGTATTGGAATTTGCCATATTGTGATTGGCAAGGCACTATTGGGGCAGTTCACAAAGCTGAATTACACTTGTAATTTTTTTAGCACATAAATGTACTCTTACACTTTTAAGTAATCTTACTACTTTTGGATATTCACAAAACCCGAGTGTTACTCAAAGGTGTAGACTTGCATGTCTCAACCCCCTGAAGAAGGAGGTGGTGTGCAACTTACAAGCGCAAGTTACTACTGAAAGAAAAAACAGTAACAGGTCTAGCACCACATAAGGCCAATCCCTGGCCCTGCAAAGCCCTCTATAGAAAACAAGCATTTGCAATGCAATCGGTCTTGCCTTTGGGACCTTATATGTATTTAGCTATGCAACACATTAGCCTGGCTGCTGAAACATCTACTGCTCTTTAATATGGAGGGAAAGTAAGCACCAAACTGCGTGACACGCCAGGTATTGGAACACATGGAGAGAAATATTGCCTTTCAGCGGGAAATTATATAGTCCAAATCTCTGTTTTTAATATAAAATCAGGGCCTTCGGTGGTCATATCACTGAAAATACAAGATGTGAAAAAAATATTATTTTCTATGGGTTCTTGTTGAAGACAATTTCTATGGACATGAATCTAGAGAATGCCAAAGTGATTCTGGTATTTTACTGACCTCTGCTGGTCGTTTTCTATCAAGACAGTTAAATAGAGGCAGTTGAACAGAAATAATAGTCCCTAAGCGGAAGCAGGCAAGTCCTAGGGCTGATCTCCAAAGCCCACCAAGTACATACACATAAGTATATACTAAAGTATATACAAGAGGTCTTGATTGCTCGACCTAAAAATAGATGCAGGTACTCAAAAGAAAAACCAATAGGAAAAACGGTTAAAATAAATACATATATTTTAATGTTAAAAGAAAACATAAAAATAGTGCTTTTGATTTAATTATTTGAATAAACTTTTGTATTTTTAATTTAATGTAACAATACAATGTACTAAGTATATTTAAATTAATTGTATTCTTTACATCACTAATAATTATTCATATATAATAAAAAAATCTTAATTTTTTTAATGTAACCTACAAAGTTTATTTTAAAGTCATTTAATATCTTTCAAATAATTTGTAATGCAAAATTGAGTTACAAGTGCTGTAGCATTTTTTTTAAGTTATACATTTAAAATAAATATATTACATTACATTAATATTTAACAAAAATATTTTTGCAAACCTTTTCCAAGTTTAGTAACTTGTTTTTTGTTTTACTGCTCCCTATGTTCTACCATGTGGAGTTCTGCCTCTGGGGTCGAGATCTCCCTACGGTAAAGTATACAGAACTTTTAATTGTACTTTACCATGTGGAGAGCTCTGGCCCAACTGCAGAGTCTCCTAATGGTAAAATGTAGTGAAGAGTAAAAACGTTTTTTTAATGTAAATGTAAATTGATTTTATATTTCTTTAAAATGTGGAACTAAAGAAACAAATGCTACAGCACTATTAACACATTTTTAATAAAATATTTAATGAAAAATTAAATTACATAAATATATTAAATTACATTAAAATTGTGTCTGAGTTTAAATTAAAGAAATACATGTCAAAGTAAGGTAAAAATACATTTGTATTATGCATTATTACTCATGAAAAGTGATGAGTAGAATTATTTATAATTTATTTACATTTTATAACATTCATTGATGCATTCATTTTGAACGCAAAAATGTTAACAAAATATATTCTAATTAAATTAAAAAGATGTGCTATTTTTATGGGGGGTTTTTAACATTAAAATATATGTATTTGTTTAAATTAGTCTAATTTAATCTAAAATTTTGTCTTATGTGATTTTGCCTTAAGTCCCAAATTCTATTGATTTCTGATCATAAATGCTTTATTTCGACAATGCACCATACATAAAAGCATACATAATATTTGATTTCTGTGGAAGGGTGTTGCAGTAGTAGTGATTGGCCATGTGTGGTGCTGGACATATTCCAGCTCTGAGCTGTTGTAATTTACTACTGCTCTGGGTCTCCTCATGGCTGTAGTACCTTTAGAAGTGCAGATTGTGATAGGAATACGCTTACACTTTTGTGGATGGATAAACGTCCCTCAAACTCCTCTGTGTTTCTCCCTAAACTCCTCCTTACTCCTCCCTGTTTCGCTACCCTCTGGTAGTAAATTTTCCCCATTTTCCAGCCACTCCCATCTGTCCCTCTTACATTTAATACTAACATGTATACTTACTCGTTTGAAGCCTTCGCACAGGAAAAAAATAGGAGAGGCAGAGGCATAAACTCTGCATGTAGGTTTGTGAATACCTTTTTGTATTACTACAAAATGCAGTTTGCGACTAGTCCCCCATGTGTTTGTCTTGCTAAAAAAGAAAGCACAGTATAAGCACTGTACTTTATGCTGAACTTTCCACAAGAACAACTCATGGACAGAATGTTGAACAATGTCAAACATTCACCCCAGTATATGATCTTGGCCTAAGTCCATCGTTTTGGATAGATGCCAGGATGCTTGTTTCTGGTCCAGGGAGGGCCTGGCTTGGCAATTTGGGCTGGACTGTTACCATGGGGCCCAGGGTCAAGACTGATTTGTATATGGCTGGGTCCAAACTGGGGTGGCGTAGTTGGCAAAAGAACGATGGATTTAACCTTGATCTTTAGACTGGGGGAGAATGTTGTCATTGGCAGCATTCCGTCCATCATTTGTATGCTGTAACACTTTTCGCCCTAAGTGGGATGGATATGCCCAGACGTGGGTCCCCTGCTCAATGTGCCACTGGATTCAAGCTAGCCTGGCTGAAGTAGGGTGACATACCCTGAAACCGGTCCCAGGATGCTGGTTTCCGGTCCAGGGAGGACCTGGCCTGGCAGTTCGGTCTGGACTGTTCCCATGGAGCACAGGGTCAAGACTGATTTGTATATGACTGGGTTCAAACTGGGGTGATGTAGTGGGCAAAAGAACGATGGATTTAACTCAGATCTTTTGACTGGGGGAGAATGCTTGCATTGTCAGCATTCGTCCATCATTTGTTGCTGTAACAAAGTTCTCTTATGGACATGCCCTTTGATGGTACTCGTCTGTTTGGCGATAAGGCAGATAGTGCGCTGGAGCTTTTTAAGGACTCCCGGGCTACGACTAAGTCCTTGGGTCTCTCCACCACGCGCCCGGCCATGTCTGCTTTTTGTTCCTTTCGTGGCCACAGAGGGGTGCTCCGACGTGTTCTTTCACCCAGAAGCCTGCGTAGAACCAACCTCCGCGCGACCGCGGTTCCTGCCACGGCGGAACGGGGAGCCAGCATGCGGCTCAGTCAACCTCCGCTCCCGCAGCATCCGCCTCAAAGCCTTCCTAGTCCGAGCTTTGGGGCACACCCCACGCCGGTGGGCGGCAGGGTTCGCCATCACCTTCCTCACTGGCGTTCCGTTACCTCGGACAGGTGGGTGCTGCAAATCGTCCGAAGGGGCTACTCCATCCCCTTCGAGACTGGCCCTCTAGCCATGCCACCTCAGTTCCACCGCTTCTCCAGCATGAAGTCGCGGCCCTCTTAGCCAAGGGGGCCATCGAGCGCATTCCTGGGCCAGAAGTAGGACGTGGTTGTTGTTCCCACTACTTTCTGGTCCCCAAGAAGGATAATGGGGCCTGCGCCCCATCTTGGACCTCAGAAATGTTACCCGCTTTCTCCGGAAGGAGAAGTTCAAGATGTTGACTCTGGCTCAGGTCTTGGCTGCCCTCGACCCTGGAGACTGGATGATAGCGTTGGACTTGCAGGAAGCATATATTCATATCCCCGTCCTGCCGGCCCACCGGCGTTACCTGCGGTTCACGGTAGGCCAAGAGCATTTTGTTTGCCATGTTCCTTACCAGCTGCCCCTCGGGTGTTCACAAAAGTGATGGCGATGGTCGCAGCTGCGCAGATCAGGGGTATCAGTCTTCCCTTATCTCGACGACTGGTTGTTGAAGGCGGCTCGCCCCAGGCAGTCGTCTCCCACCTCCAGACTATGTCCGACCTCCTGCATTTGCTGAGGATCTCCATCAACGTGCCAAAGTTGCACCTGAGTCCCTCTCAGAAGTTCCCCTTCATGGGACCAGTTCTGGATTCGACGCAGTTTCGGGTTTATCCTCACGAGCAGCGAGTCAGGGATATTAGGGCTATGATTCTGATTTTTCAGCCTCTATCCTGGGTTTCAGTCAGGAGGACCCTCCAGGCCCTGGGCCTAAAGGCCTCCTGCATCCTGCTAGTGCAACATGCCAGATGGCATATGTGGGCTCTTCAGTGGGACCTGAAGTTCCAGTGGGCACAGCATCAGGGCAACCTGTCCGATCACGTCCAGATCTCGGAGGGCACTGCACGACTGGGTCAATGGCAGATCCCTCTCCCTTCCCCAACCGGAGCACACAGTGGTGACGGAGGCGTTCCTCCTGGGATGGGGCAGCCACTTGGGAGACTTGGGAGAGGCGGAGATCAGAAGCCCCTTTTGGAGCTTCGGGCGATCCGACTTGCACTGAAAGTATTCCTTCCCTCTGTCCGGGGAGTGTAGTGCAGGTGTTCACGGACAACACCGCCACCATGTGGTACTGCAGCAAACTGGGCGGGGTATGGTTGTGGACGCTATGGCAGGAGGCTCTGCGCCTCTGGACATAGCTGGAACATCAAGGCATTACCTTGGTGGTTCAACACCGGGCAGGTTCTCTGAACTCCAGGGCAGACTAACTCAGTAGCCAGTGCATGATGGATCACGAATGGTGTCTGAACTCGGACGTGGCGCAAGGTTTCCTTCTGCAGAGGGGAAAGCCTTGGTTAGATCTATTCGCCACGGAAGAGAACGTGCAATGTCATCAGTTCTGCGCGTTGGAATTTCCAAGGTGGCACTCACTCAGCAACGCTTTTCGTCGCGAGTGGAGCTGGAGTCTGTTGTACGCTTTTCCGCCTATACCACTTCTGCCCAGAGTGCTGAAGAAGATTTGACGCGACCGGATTGGGCACGAAGATACTCGTATCCCAAGCTACTCAGCATGGCGATTGATCCCCCAATCCGACTGGCTCTTCGGGAGGAACTTCTGTCACAGCAGCAGGAGACAGTCCTCCACCTGAACCTGTCCAACCTGTAATGTCATTCTGGCAGCCAGGCGTCGCTCCACTAAAACGGTATACGCCTGCAGTTGGAACAAGTTTGCGGCATGGTGCACAGCAAAGGTTGTGGATACCCTTTCTGCACCTCTTTCCGAGGTCCTTCTGTTCCTTCTCTCTTTGGCCCAGCATGGCTCTGCTCTGGGCACTATCAAACGTTATCTTTTGGACATTATTTGCCTTTCTACGGCTTCCAGATCAGCCCTTTCTTTTTAAGTCCCCGGTTGTTAATCGCTTCCTCAAAAGCATTACATGCACGTTTCCTCCCCTGCCATTCATAATGCCTCAATGGGACTTAAATCTTGTCTTGACCTACCTGATGTGCGCTCCCTTTGAGCCCCTTCATAACTGCCCCTTATGTCTTCTCACTCTCAAGACAGCTTTCCTGGTAGCTATCACCTCTGCCAGAAGAGTGAGTGAACTCCAGCTCTTTCTTCTAAACCTCCTTTTCTTTCTGTTCATCCTGACAAAGTGGTTTTAAGGACTCGTCCTTCTTTCTTGCCAAAGGTTGTCACTCCCTTCCACATCGGGCAGACCATCACTTTGCCCACCTTCTCTCCGCCTCCACATCCTTTAAAAGAGGAAGAGAGGCTCCACCGTCTGGACCCAAAATGTGCGCTCTCGTTCTATCTGAAGCGCACCCAACAGTTCCGGGTGGATGTACAACTTTTTGTTCGCTATGTGGGTGCCAAAAAAGGTCGGGCCGTGCACAAATGAACCATCTCTCGGTGGGTTGTTCTGTGCATCAAAGCATGTTACTCGGCTAAGAAGGAGCCTCCTGTGGGGCCACACGCCCATTATACCAGGGCAACGGTAGCCACTAGTGCCTTGGAACGTGGCGTTCCCTGGAAGGACATTTGTCCAGCAGCTACGTGTTCCTTGCTGCACACGTTTACCAAGCATTATTTCCTTGACAATCAAATCCGGCGAGGCGTCTTCTTTGGCTGTTCTGTTCTCTGTGACTTTCAGGTGTAATCTTGTTCCTATTACCTTGTTGGTATTGCTGGGCTATCTATTCTAAGGTAAGGAATCTATCACTAACGTGTCTCTTTCAGATGCACAAATTACTACTTGTGTAACAATATATCTGTAGGAGACATTAGTTAGTGATAGGTTCCTTACCACACCACCCATCCTCCCTGTTCTGCGAACTAATTTCTAGGGTTAAGGTCATCCCTTTCAGGGCCCTAGTTTCATAGCACTAGTGGTCAGTTTCTTGCATGACTCTGTATTCCTGGCGCGGAAAGTCGTGTACAGAACTGACAGCGCGCATGGATGGCGCCTAAGTAGTCTCCGTGACGTCATCTCGGCGCCTGCAACGGATGCGGAGCCGCACAACGCCTCCTTCTGACACGCAGGGGTACTGCTGACGAAAAACTTTCCAGATCCAGTCTGATACCTAGGGATATTCTAAGGTAAGGAATCTATCACTAACTAATGTCTCCTATAGATATATCATTACACAAGTAGTAACTTGTGCTACTGGCCCGCTTTTTTCCTTTCTCCCTCTCTGCCCACTTCTGCCTATCCCCTAGTCCCAGGGGATAGGTTATGTGCCATGCCAAAAGAAAGAGCCAGCCAATATATGCGGCTCAAGTAAATGACTAACCCCCCCCCCCTTGCCCCACGCGTGTATCAGTCACCCTTTTTAAGTACTTTTCAGGCGTGAGGAAATGTTTTCCCGGTATCGGGGTTGTGCCCCTCCGTGACCCCTCTCCTCCTCCCCGGTTATGGTTAGGGTGGAATCGACCCTCCGGTCCCCTCCCCTGTCTAAGTCACCTACCGCAACTGCCGCAACTTTCCAGAGTTGTGACGGCTTGACAGAGATCTACCACTCCTCGCACCAGTTGTTGACTGTTCCGTCCTCTCTGTTGTCTCCGTCATCTCTCTCGGCGTCAGCTGGGCTGTCCTCTTCCACCGACTTGACATTCGCGCTCTTTCACCGCTGGGCTTCCCAAACACTCAGCGTCAGCGTCTTCGGGTTTTCTCCACCAGCCTCCTGGGCTTCTCTCCCTTTTCGTCTTGAAGGCTTCTTCTCTTCTGCCGTCGTCATCTCCGCCCATTCGTCATCCTGCCGGGATGATGTCCTTCAGCCTGTTAGGGGGGGTGTTGGTTAATGCTAACCCTTTTATTTCCCCTCAGTCAGGTCGCAAGCACTGGGGACTGGCAGACCAGGGACCGACACGGTAGGTCACCAGCCAATGACATAGCGCCCTCCTCACAGGAGTATTTACTTTAACGGGTTAATTTTGATACCTCAATGTTGGGGTCTTTGCAGGATGTAGTAAATACATCCAGAATGAAGGGTAACATAGATTTGGTATTTATTGCACTGAAATCCACATTTTTCCTTTTTACCTGATATTTTACCTTGATAATTTTCACCAGATTTTACCCGTCAAAATCTGTAAGGGTAACACTATGGGAGGTGGAGTCAGTAGTTAACTCAAGATTCAAATCCCTGCACAAACCCATGTTTGAACAGGAATTAGAACGTACCCTTGACCCTACAAGCAGTCTTGGCAATCTATACTTTAGTCAATCACAGGAGTAGGGTTCAAGGCCTATGTCACTTTAAATTATTGGAGGCTGGAAAGAACATTAAAGAGTGTCACTGTGGTATAAAGTACAACATCACTGTGGTATAAAGTACAACATTAATTTGTATAAAAAGAAAGGTTCTGAAACAGTTTTACATGGATCGCAGAGCATTCAAAAATATTTAAAATGTGGCACTTCCATTCAAGTATAAAACTTAGCACATAAGTGGAGAAATTTGGTTGGTATATGTTGCTATTATGGAAAGCAGAAGCAAGTTAGAAACCATGCTGGTTGAAAATTAAATGAATATTGTGAGTCGTGAGTGCTAACAATATAGCAGCAGAATCTCAACCCCGTATAGTTTTCATATATCATAAAATCTTCAATTGAAAAGTGCAAATATAACCTCCCAAATGAGAAACAGTAAAAGGGGGCTGTGGTTTTGTCAGAATACTAACTCAAGCCCCCTATGACATGAGACTGTGTATTTTCAGAAACAAAATCCCCCAGGAGCAATATACTGAGTTTGTGATCCCAAGACAAGCGGAATACACAGGTACTGGACTACTAGTTTTTGTTCAGCGAAGTCATTGTTGGAGCCGCCTCTGATTTAATTTAATGTCTCTAAATATTAGCATTTTTCCCCCTCTAACAAGGTATAGCATGCCAGCTTGTCCCCCAGCATACATGCCACCTTGCCAATGGCTGAGCCACACCTGCTTTTCTGCAAAATCATTCTCCTATTAACTGTTGTTGCTGACATGCCTAGGTTGGGGGGATAATAACCTCTAATTATGGTGCAGCACTTTTTTACTTAGTGGCCCATCGAAGGATCTCATCACATTGGGCTTCTACATGTAAGAACACTAGAATTATATCACCAATCTTGACTTCCATCATTTGACGGGTGGGCAGTATCCTAGCTAGCTTTAGAAATATAGACTGGGAGTTGCCAGGTACAGCCACTTAAGCGTTCAAATAGTATGTATTGAAGGTAGCAAATCAAAGTCTACTGCACCAATGAAGCAGACATCTGTCAGAAGTTCTCCGTTCATTTTCAGGCTTTTCAAGTTTTTCCTCCATCCAGGTAACAGAGGTGGAAAAGTAGTTACGAAATCAACTCTCGCTATACCCATCAACCACTGGAGGCCTGAAAAGGCAGCCATCGGTGTCTTCTTAACTTTCCAAATATATGAAAGATCGCAAGCCGACAATCCTGCTCCCAAGCGAGTTAAAGATTTTGGCAGAGAAAATCAGCCATTGAAGCCAAGGCAAATGATGTCCTTGGGACCTCCGTCTCGCCACATAGTGGCTGATCTTTTAGTATTTGTTTCCCAGACTGACCTTCCAAAGAACTCAGAAACACCAAGGTTACACGTTTTCTGTGACAAAATCCCCTATGAATTGATCTAAAAAATTACAGATATTGAAAATTACTTAAAGGAGATCGCGGACAACACCACAACAACACATTACCTAACCGTCACTTAAAGACATCCATAACCATCTGATAATGCACATCTTAAATGCCCTGTCACAAAATGATTTTGTCTATACTAATATTGCAGACAGACCATCAGGATCACAATCGGACCCAGCACCACAAAAAAATCTTTAATGATACCCTTTGCTCGACCTCTTCAAGAGAGGTAGCCAGATGCCTAATCAATAAGTTCCTGGAACTAGGTTCATTCCAACCTAATCTCAAAACCTCCTATATCAGACCTCTCCTCAAAATGTAAAACCCCAACACATTTGACTCGGCAAACTACAGATCCCTATCAAATGTAGAATTCTTAGGAAAAAATGTTGATAAAGCAGTGTTTACTCAACTCTCTAACTTTAACCTCTTAGCTGCGTCAAACGTTCAGCACCCAGTGCTGAACGTTCGAATAACGAGCGCTGGCCCGTCGGACAACGGTCGTGCGCAGCACTGGCAAGGTAGTGCTCGCGACGACCGTTGGCCGACGGCAGCGCTTAAGGGGTTAATAAACATTATGTTTTTTGTCAGACCAGGCAGAGGCACGGAGTCAGCCACCGTATCTATCTGGATGATCTAAAACTCACAGTGGATGAAAACGGAGTAGCTGCCTTATTACTTCTGGATTATCAGCTGCATTTGACACTGTTATTGACCAGAGGCTACTGCAGACTTCACAAAATCGAAATTTGTGAGATGCTTTAAAATCGATTGCTTCTTATCTTATAGATGGACAAAGTGTAGTCTACCTACTCCCTTTCACATCACTTCCTCACATACAACACTGGCATTCCTCGGGCGTCCATTATATCCCCTCTATTTTTCGATCTCTACCTAACACCCTTCCCAAATCTGATAAATCATACAACCTCACCGGTTACAAATACAGATGACACCCACACTATTTTTAAAATGGTTAGCACCGAAGACCTCTACAATTCAAACATCGATAGCTGCCTTTGTGCCGTAAACACATGGATGATGAACAGCTGTCTAAAGCTCAATATTGCAAAGACAGAGATTATAACCTGTGGAGTATGACAAAACTACCAGCCTGGCCTAAGAAACTTGAAGCCCATCCGACAATATCAAGAGAAGTTAGAAACCTAGGAGTAACCATGGATTCAGACCTATCTTTGATACCACATGCTTACAGCGTCACAAAGAGTGCCCATATTTTGCATACCAACATAAACTGCAAGCCATCTTCATTTTCACGATCTCCAAACTTGACAACAACAGCTTATACCTTAGTGTATGTGCATTCATTATATGCAAGGCTTCTTCTCCACCTTTACCCAAGAGAACTCATGATTTCAATCTTGCAATCACTCAACTGGCTACCTATTGCTAGAAGGGCAATGTTCAAGGCAGTCTGCATTGTCCACGTACTCTCCCAAGGAAGGAAAAAGAGCACATGCCTACAAGTTAAAATCAAGCAATATAAACTAAACAGAACACTGTGTTCCAGGCTTGCACCACTTATCATACCACATTACCATACGAAATCCTTAGGAGACACTGATGTCTCAGTACAAGCCACCAAACTCTGGAACTCACTATCAGCCTGCAATAAAAGCACCAAGGAGCATATACACTTGAGCATATACACTTGATAACATGGCTATTTCCTAGATAACTGCACCACCCATGTCCTGGCAACAGATGCCATAAAACAGTCACAACCTCAAGCGTAATCCCCAGCTTACGAACCACGTATTGCAAACAACTCAAACAGCAAACTGCTTTCTATGCATTTGGGGATGTCAATGGTGATGAAGGGTTGTATTTTCCCGAACATTATGGGGATGGCACTTTATATCTGGATTTACAAGATGGCAGTCCGTGGGACCCATCACCAGACACTGGCTTCTGTTCTCTGCCTGGACCACCAACAGAAGAGTGCGCCTCCTCCCCATGGTGATGAGATGCACTGCAGAGGATTTGGACTTGCACTGTCCCACTATGGATGTCCATACTAATGTTCTAAAAGATGTCTTAAGACCTGAACTAACTTAATCAGCTCTTTTGGTCAATATAGCCATAGGGAGGATCCGGCCCAGGAAATAGGAGCTGGCTGTTACTACTATTATTTCGATGTGTCGAAGAAGGATAGAACCCTTCGTCCCATTTTAGATTTCCACCCTTTGAATGACTACTTGCGGAAGGACAAATTCATAATACTCATGTTGGCCCAGGTTATTTCTGCCCTGGGTCCAGGAGAATGGATGGTAGCTTAGGACCTGCAGGATGCTTACTTTCTTGTACCCCTTCTGCTTTCCCACAGATGCTACTTGTGGTTCAAAGTGGATCAGGGGCATTTCCAATTTGCTGTGCTACACTTTGGTTTCTCCAGTGCCCCTTGGGTGTTCACAAAAGGGATGGAGGTAATTGCAGCACACCTTTACAGGTCAGGATACATTTTCCTCTACCTTGACTACTGGCTGTTGAAGGCAGGCTCATCACAATGAGTCGCAGACCACATCCAAAAGTCATTAAACCTACTAACATCTTTGAGATTCGCTATCAACATGCTGAGCCACACCTGTCTCCTTCGTAGAAGCTTCCTTTCATTGGATCCATCCTGGATCGGTTTTGGTCCTTCCCTTCACCACAACGAGTCCAGGACATTCAGGCTATCACCCTGATTTTTAAATATCAGTCCTGGGTTTCTTAGAGAATATCTGTGAGGCTTCTGTCCCTTTGACATTCTACGTCCTACTAGTCAACTATGTTAGGTGGCATATGAGGGCTCTGCAGTAAAACCTGAAGGCGGTCTGAGTGTACCCAGAATCAGGGGAACTTATTCAATTCCATTCAGGTATTGGAAAAGACTGTGAAAGAGTAGTAGTGGTGGCACAAGTGTAGTTAGACCAGCAGCACTCCCCTATCTCTTCCCAACTCAGAGCTAACAAATGCATCACTGCAGGGATAAAGATGTAATCCGGGAGAGGTGGAGATCAGAGGACTTTGGTCTCCAGTGAAGACCAGTCTCCACATCAACCTGTTGGAGTTACAAGCCAGCCACTGGTGCTGATGGCCGAGGCCTTCCTACCATCCCTCAAAGGGAGGCTGGTTCAGATTCTCATGGACAACACCACCACAATGTGGTACTGGACTGACTGGGGCGACAGGACATTTCCCTGGTTAAATCACCTGGCATGCTCTTGGAACACAAGGGTGGACGTGCTCAGCTAGTAGTGCTGAAGAACCGGGTAATTTAAACCCAGCGGCGCCAGGGAACAACGCCCGAAGTCTCCGGATTCACCTGTTTTAGAGTACAGAGACACGGGATACTTCTTTGTGACGTCAAAGATCGAATTTATTGGCTGCAGCCATTAACAGAGGTCCTAGAAGTACAACAGCATGTAGGTTCTCAGGAGACTGCTCAATCTTACAAAGCCAGCCTTCTCTTTTTATACAAAATACAAAATATTATGCTTTAGGCAAACATTCCTTATTTTACAGTTGACCATTCACATATTTTCACTACAAAGGAAAAGCAAAGTCATGATGACAAGCCCATATTTCAGTTTGTCCAGCCCACAATCAATTATCTGGCAAGGCCCAGTATTTTCATCAGATATCGACAGACCCCCAATAAAAACGGGCACCTCCTCCTCGTAAAGCTAGTCATAAAGAAAGAAACAGGGACAGGTGTGTGTAAGATTAGGCATGGTTTGTGTGCGATGAAAGGTTTATGATATGTTGTGCCTTGATACTAATCTCCTTCAGCCACTGGAAAAGGAACTGGCCAAACAGGTTTGGCTTCAGGCAGTGGAGTCAGCTTGCCCAGGTCACAGAGGAGTCAGCAAAGGTGTACGTGTTCTTCTGACTTGCACGGCCACAATCATCCGGCAGTCATCAGTCTAATGTGAGGGCAACCCACAAAATGGCTGCCGTACACAAAATGGAACCCAAGGGTTCAGACTAGATCGTCAAATGCACAGTGAATCCATCGGTGTAACATGACGAAAACACTCATGCATACCGCACTCGTCATTTGCGGTTCGCTGATACCAAAATCGTCATGATACGACGACCTTTATTGAACGTGTTCGGGATTCACGGAACCTCAGACCCTCCTTTTGCCCTTACATTAGGCAATAACCTAAACTCACTTCAATCTGAATCCAGGTCCATATTCATCAGATCATCAAGATGTTGCTGTAGCATCATCCTAGTACTTAGTAACTCTCTCTGGACAGGTTTCCTCGAACACGAAGTAGCACAAAGGCCACAAATAGCAGGAGCACACTGTACACAGAGACAGAACAGGAAAAGGATAGCTAATACCATCCCAATAACCATCAGAATCTTCCATCCCCACGTGGATAACAACTCCCAAAACCATCCCATCAACGACCAATCTCCTTCAGCCATATGTACAGACTCGGAGATCTTTTGTAGCTTGGAAATGGCTTGGAAAACAGTCGGAGCGTTGTCTGGAATGAAAACGCAGCAGCTCGATTGGATCAATTTACAAACCCCTCCTCTATCTGCAAGTATGACATCTAGAGCAACTCTATTCTGCAGTGTCATAAGTCTATCCGACTGTAGCTCAGCAGTCAAGTTACTAAGGGCACCGGCAGTTTCGACTATGGTGGACTCAACCACTCTCGTCAATTGGCGAATGTTTCTGCTGTTTGCCATCGGTCCCCAGAACGGCAGAAAACCCTTAAAGAAATCTCCCAACTCTTGCCCTGCGGTATCTTCCTTACTGAAGACACCTCTAGCAACTCTCATCTTATGGTAATCTGCCGCAGCTGTAAAAGTGGGAGGCAACAGGAAAGAAACAAAACATGTGCCCGAGAAGTCAGGCGGCAACCATGTATACGCCTTGTCATAACAGATGAAATATGTACCCTTAGCTGCCAGAAACGACGGAGAAGTCTGGGACGCAAAAACATAAGTCTCAGTGCAAGCACTGTTCCCTAACTGAGCTCTCGGATTCTTGCCATTACCTTGCAGACAAATCGGAGAGGATCTTTTCGCTCGCTGGTTAACACTCAGACTAACTCCATATCCAGTAACGTTCCATCCAATATACGCTAGTGTCTAATCTCTCGGGATAGTCTCATAGGAATCTATTCCTCTAATCATGTCTACTATACCCTTAACTAGAGCACTATTCTTCGGATTATCTTTCACAGAACGTAGGGGGTTGGCTTCACGAGCAAAAAGGAACATCTTTCTGTATGCCCATAGCGAACCATTGTAGCTGAATGGCAAAACCAGGTAAGGAATACCTTTATCGGTAGTATGGGGCATAAGGCCACACACCCAACAATTTGTCGTGTTCACTACTAGCTGGTGTTGGTGCAGAAGCTGAAGAAAGGAATTATTAGCGAATTCCATTCTCCTAATGGACTCATGTTCAGGCAGAGGGTGAAAAGAATGCGAAGAAACAGTAGGAGGAGGTGATAGAGCGCGCAGGTTGCCCGACTCCTTGATTTACCAATTTTCACGCACTGTGCCCATGAAGTGCTTAACGACTGTATTTTTATTGGGAGTCGGACGACTTTACACGACAACCATCAGTAATTCGTGTATTTTTCCTTACCACTATTAACAGAGTACCTGACTTACCACCTTGACACAGGTACCTATATTTCCGATAGATCAGGAGCTATCAGAGGATAAAAGATAAGACTAGCGAATATATTCTATACATTTAATAACACTTTATATCTTTTGTAATAACCACAGACACCTGAAGGGTTTTAAGAATTTTATCTAGTAAAAGGTTTAAAGTACATATGCCATGAGAACTAAACTCATACAGATTAGAACATCAATAATCAGGAGTAACCCTAAAATAGAGATAGGGATGGGAGTGAGTGACATTGAGTTTCAGCAATCTAAAGGAAAAAGGTGACAGGGAACATGCTATTCAGTTTCAAGCTTATACTAAGACAGGTAAAAGTGGAAACATCGATACTACTTGGATAGAATTCTTCTTACGTCAGTGACCTATAGGTAAAATTAACCTTATGCTATCTATTACGTCAAGATCATAATACTAAAGGAAGGAAAAATGGAACACACTGTATAAGCAAACAGTTCAATAATATCCTACTGGGAAGGGAAAAAGTGGAGCAAACTAAATAAACATTTACATGTAAAGTTCTTTTCAGAGAATGATAGGGAAAATATCATCGGCAAGAATGCTTTATTAAAAGGAAGAGAGGAAAGATAGAATGACAAACACCCACGAATATATATTTACCTAGGACGGGAATGAGGACTAACCCTGGCCACGGGTCAGTTGGGACAAATGGCGAGGACAAGGACCCTCAAGGATTTAGGATGCCAGTAGGCGAGTAGGTACAGCTCATAGACAGTCAGGACAGGATACCCCTCAGGATTTGGATCAGGACTGGGCTCATCAAAGGGTACGACCAACACCTGCAGCTTCGGATGCAACGCCTGCGCTACTCCCTCTCTGCACGGAATCTGCCAATAACCCCGATTGGGTTCTCAAATCTCCCAGCAAAGTGCTTCGCCAGCACTTAAGACTATTCCACCCCTTGGAGTTTGTGGAAATTACGGACAGAGTGCTCCGCAGCTCTCTGTATCAATCACCTATAGAGTTCGTAGGGTCAGTGACAGGTCAGCTACTCGGACAAGTCGGCCAATTTCTCTAGCTAAACTAGGCCAGTTATACTGGTTTCGGGTCAGTGGACCACCCACAAATGTTGCAAATGACAGGGTCCCCAACTTTGGATTGGACAAGAGGTGGTTAGGTCATTGTCACCACCTAGAATTCAGTGTTCCCACAATGAATATTTAATTCTTCGTACCCACCCCTTACATTCCAGTTCCCATGGCATACGTGTGAAAGGAACAATAGGGCACACAAACACTATCACATAAAATGTTACATTTCAGGTACAAATCGAAGTCTTCTCCTAGGGCAGAGGGTAGGTTCCCAGGAGCATCTCAGCTTCGGCAGCCAACTGGCTGAGTTCCACTGTTGCAAGACTTCATTTCTCCTGTCACGTGATTAGGTCCGTTTAGGCTTCTAAGATGGAGAGGCTCCCCACTCCCAGGCCCCCAGATACGTGGTACATGAAAAGTTAGCGAAAAACAAATTAGAAACACAGAAAAAATGAATACACTGTATACCATGAAAAGCTTCACTGCACCCCTTACTGTATAATATCTATAGCATTAAAGGTTAAGCGGAAATAGACAGTTGAGCCAAAGCAGCGGCGGTAGGCAGAGAGCATGTTAAAACAAAGCGGCCATTTTAACAATAATGCGCATGAGCGAAAAAATCCCTCCAGAACTACGAGTGCGTCACATCACATGAGTATGACCGACGCATGCGCAGACTGGATTTCTGCAAAGCAGCGATGTTGTAGTGTGCAAGCTTCGTTAAGATTAATAGACACATTGGCGAGCCTCTCTGGGACACCCGCGTGTTGTGTGAGAGTGCGATGTTAATGACAAAACGGATTGATAATTACGTTATGGGTTATATGAGGTTCTTGAATGTGAGCAAGTCGCTTTACGTGCGAATCCTTGCTCCATCAGAGGTGTAGGTTGCACAGTAGGCATGAACGTCACTTGAAAAGAGAATTTCACATAGCCAATTAAAAACATAATTAAACTCAATAGTATAAATAAGCACAACATTAAAAATCTTTTCCGAAGGATCAATTTTCGTATCTGGCTTTTAAAGTTCATTATTTCTGCAGGTCTCTCCAACTCGAAGAAATCCATCCTCTCTAATTGCTGCTCGCGGAGGATGGGCGTTCCGTGCTAAGGAATGCTTCTGTCAGTCCAGGGCAACTCCCCTAGACCAACCAGAACCGTTGACCTAACGTCTTCGGCTTGCACTCCAAAGACTTGTCACCGCGACCCTACAGCTGAACCCGGATGGCGGTTCGAAAAACAAAAATGAGTAGATCCTCGGTGGAGAGTTAATCTGCAAACAAAAAAAATCATAAAGACTTTATTTATTTTTTATTTGTCCATGACTCTCGGTCGCAAATTGTAGCGCTCTTTGCCGGGTAATGTCTGTTCTTTGAACAAAAGCTCAGGCTCAGTAGTGTCCAAACGATTCGAAGGAGGCACAGCTTCTTGAAGGAGATCGTCACTTTCTTGCTCAGTGTTCGTTCCAATTAAACGGGCATCGCTGAATGTCGAAAATCGCGGCACAATTTCTGTTTCAGAGTCTGGAAGTCCTTCCTGGACCCACCGGTCGTACGGTAAGGGCAACGGAGCCCGTTTGGTGTGTACGCCGTGGATCCAGTTTTTCTTGCCGTGAACTCGGACTGCAGAGCAGGTTGCCAACAGAACTTGATAGGGTCCTGTCCAGCGTGGCTGCTCGTTCTTGGTTCGCTGGAAGTTCTTCACCAGCACCTAGGATCCAGGTTCAATGGCGTGTCCTAGACTGTCAGAAGTTTGTGACAAAGTGTCACGAACCTGTTGGTGTAAGACACGCAGTTTAGCCGTCAGTTCGTGCAAGTAATCAAGTAACACAGGGTATTCAATCTCACTGAATTTAGTTGGCCTTGGCACACCCCAAATGTTCGCTGGGCGGCCAAAGACAACTTAGTAGGGACTCAAACCCATTCGCGAATGCACAGTCATTCTCGTGGACAGAAGGGCTAGGGGCAAAGCATCTGGCCATTGTAAACCAGAGCTCGCTTGAATTTTGGCCAATTTTAATTTAAGGGTGCCATTATAGCACTCGACTAAACCAGCTGATTGGGGGTGATTTGCAGCGTGGAACTTCTGCCGGATTTCTAATCCCTCACATACTCTCTTCATCACTTGACCCACAAATTCACTCCCATTGTCACTCCAGATAATTCTCGGCAAACCAAATCTCGGGAAAAATTCTTTGATAAGGGCTTTAGCTGTGGACAAGGCAGTATTGTCCTTCAAAGGGTAAGCTTCCACCCATCTAGAAAAAGAGGAAACAACCACAAACACATACTTTAGGTTGTTGCATCTCTCCATGTGGATGAAATCTAGCTGCAAAGCCTCGAACGGATACGTTGGAGGAGCAAAATGACCAGCTGGAGTTGGAATTCCCTTGCCAGGATTGTACATCAAACACACCATACAGTTCTTAACCAAATTTTCTGCACACTTAGGAATTCCTGCATTCTGCCAAACCGGAGCCAATAACTTGCAAATCCCTTTCACGCTGATATGTGCCATTCCATGCGCCATTGTAACCATCGGAAGTACATACGCATCGGGTAACAACCATCTTTGATGCTCTGACAATTCAACCCAACAACCATTCGAATCCAATCTACCCTTGCTTTCTCTCCATTCATTCAACTCTTTCTCTGTAGCTTCAGCTTGGATGGATTTCACACTCTCAATCGTATCTTCACACATACTTCTATCTGGAACCCATCTCGCAGGACCCGCAACTTACATTTGGCTCATCACATCTCTCGCAGTTTCTTTCGCGACCTCGTCTGCAAACGCGTTACCACGACCAACATCATCAGTAACTTTCTTATGCGCACTGCATTTCACAATCGCAACTTGCAACGGCAAAGTAAGTGATTTTAGGAGTTCATTCACCAACTGACCATGTTGGAACTTTGTACCATGTGAGGTCAGAAACCCACGTTCACGCCACAAATGTCCAAAACTGTGAGCCACACCAAACGCATACTGGCTGTCCGTGTACACAGTCACTCGTTTTCCTTTCCCCAACACACACGCTCTTGTCAATGCAATCAACTCTGCCGCTTGCGCTGAATTATGTGGGATACGTGCAGCTTCAACAATCGTATGCAAAGTCGTAACAGCGTATGCCGCAGTTGTATCACCATTCGGAAGCTTGAAGCATGACCCATCAACCCACAAAGTATCCTCACACTCTGGAAGTGTGTTTGGAGAGCGCAGAGGAGGGGAACCTTGTGTGGACTGTGCCGGCGATAAGCGCTGCAGGGCTGCGAGCGTGTTGTTTGCTGGACTCAGAGTTCCAGGAGTCCCTGCTGCGGACCCGCCCGAGTCACCTGGGCCGCTCTCCCTGTCAGCCACGCCCCCTGTGTTAAGACTATATACCGGTCTTGTTGCCTGCGTGGGATTGCTTCATTTCAAACTGTACTCGCCTGCTGGAATCCTGTTTGCTATCTATGAGGCTCCCTAGCGCCTCGTGTCTCCTGAGCGCCCACCTCCTTGAAACGCTACTGCTCGCAGGACCCGCTCCGCGGGTCCCGCTTGGCGGCGCTTGCTGTTTGGAGAGCGCAGGGGAGGAGAACCTTGTGTGGACTGTGCCGGTGATAAGCGCTGCAGGGCTGCGAGCGTGTTGTTTGCTGGACTCCGAGTTCCAGGAGTCCCTGCTGCGGACCTGCCCGAGTCACCTGGGCTGCTCTCCCTGTCAGCCACGCCCCCTGTGTTAAGACTATATACCGGTCTTGTTGCCTGCGTGGGATTGCTTCATTTCAAACTGTACCCGCCTGCTGGAATCCTGTTTGCTACCTGTGAGGCTCCCTAGCGCCTCGTGTCTCCTGAGCGCCCACCTCCTTGAAACGCTACTGCTCGCAGGACCCGCTCTGCGGGTCCCGCTTCGCGGCGCTTGCTGTTTGGAGAGCGCAGAGGAGGGGAACCTTGTGTGGACTGTGCCGGCGATAAGCGCTGCAGGGTTGCGAGCGTGTTGTTTGCTGGACTCCGAGTTCCAGGAGTCCCTGCTGCGGACCCGCCCGAGTCACCTGGGCCGCTCTCCCTGTCAGCCACGCCCCCTGTGTTAAGACTATATACCGGTCTTGTTGCCTGCGTGGGATTGCTTCATTTCAAACTGTACCCGCCTGCTGGAATCCTGTTTGCTACCTGTGAGGCTCCCTAGCGCCTCGTGTCTCCTGAGCGCCCACCTCCTTGAAACGCTACTGCTCGCAGGACCCGCTCCGCGGGTCCCGCTTTGCGGTGCTTGCTGTTTGGAGAGCGCAGAGGAGGGGAACCTTGTGTGGACTGTGCCGGCGATAAGCGCTGCAGGGCTGCGAGCGTGTTGTTTGCTGGACTCCGAGTTCCAGGAGTCCCTGCTGCGGACCCGCCCGAGTCACCTGGGCGGCTCTCCCTGTCAGCCACGCCCCCTGTGTTAAGACTATATACCGGTCTTGTTGCCTGCGTGGGATTGCTTCATTTCAAACTGTACCCGCCTGCTGGAATCCTGTTTGCTACCTATGAGGCTCCCTAGCGCCTCGTGTCTCCTGAGCGCCCACCTCCTTGAAACGCTACTGCTCGCAGGACCCGCTCCGCGGGTCCCGCTTCGCGGCGCTTGCTGTTTGGAGAGCGCAGGGGAGGAGAACCTTGTGTGGACTGTGCCGGTGATAAGCGCTGCAGGGCTGCGAGCGTGTTGTTTGCTGGACTCCGAGTTCCAGGAGTCCCTGCTGCGGACCTGCCCGAGTCACCTGGGCTGCTCTCCCTGTCAGCCACGCCCCCTGTGTTAAGACTATATACCGGTCTTGTTGCCTGCGTGGGATTGCTTCATTTCAAACTGTACCCGCCTGCTGGAATCTTGTTTGCTACCTGTGAGGCTCCCTAGCGCCTCGTGTCTCCTGAGCGCCCACCTCCTTGAAACGCTACTGCTCGCAGGACCCGCTCTGCGGGTCCCGCTTCGCGGCGCTTGCTGTTTGGAGAGCGCAGAGGAGGGGAACCTTGTGTGGACTGTGCCGGCGATAAGCGCTGCAGGGTTGCGAGCGTGTTGTTTGCTGGACTCCGAGTTCCAGGAGTCCCTGCTGCGGACCCGCCCGAGTCACCTGGGCCGCTCTCCCTGTCAGCCATGCCCCCTGTGTTAAGACTATATACCGGTCTTGTTGCCTGCGTGGGATTGCTTCATTTCAAACTGTACCCGCCTGCTGGAATCCTGTTTGCTACCTGTGAGGCTCCCTAGCGCCTCGTGTCTCCTGAGCGCCCACCTCCTTGAAACGCTACTGCTCGCAGGACCCGCTCCGCGGGTCCCGCTTCGCGGTGCTTGCTGTTTGGAGAGCGCAGAGGAGGGGAACCTTGTGTGGACTGTGCCGGCGATAAGCACTGCAGGGCTGCGAGCGTGTTGTTTGCTGGACTCCGAGTTCCAGGAGTCCCTGCTGCGGACCCGCCCGAGTCACCTGGGCGGCTCTCCCTGTCAGCCACGCCCCCTGTGTTAAGACTATATACCGGTCTTGTTGCCTGCGTGGGATTGCTTCATTTCAAACTGTACCCGCCTGCTGGAATCCTGTTTGCTACCTATGAGGCTCCCTAGCGCCTCGTGTCTCCTGAGCGCCCACCTCCTTGAAACGCTACTGCTCGCAGGACCCGCTCCGCGGGTCCCGCTTCGCGGCGCTTGCTGTTTGGAGAGCGCAGGGGAGGAGAACCTTGTGTGGACTGTGCCGGTGATAAGCGCTGCAGGGCTGCGAGCGTGTTGTTTGCTGGACTCCGAGTTCCAGGAGTCCCTGCTGCGGACCTGCCCGAGTCACCTGGGCTGCTCTCCCTGTCAGCCACGCCCCCTGTGTTAAGACTATATACCGGTCTTGTTGCCTGCGTGGGATTGCTTCATTTCAAACTGTACCCGCCTGCTGGAATCCTGTTTGCTACCTGTGAGGCTCCCTAGCGCCTCGTGTCTCCTGAGCGCCCACCTCCTTGAAACGCTACTGCTCGCAGGACCCGCTCTGCGGGTCCCGCTTCGCGGCGCTTGCTGTTTGGAGAGCGCAGAGGAGGGGAACCTTGTGTGGACTGTGCCGGCGATAAGCGCTGCAGGGTTGCGAGCGTGTTGTTTGCTGGACTCCGAGTTCCAGGAGTCCCTGCTGCGGACCCGCCCGAGTCACCTGGGCCGCTCTCCCTGTCAGCCACGCCCCCTGTGTTAAGACTATATACCGGTCTTGTTGCCTGCGTGGGATTGCTTCATTTCAAACTGTACCCGCCTGCTGGAATCCTGTTTGCTACCTGTGAGGCTCCCTAGCGCCTCGTGTCTCCTGAGCGCCCACCTCCTTGAAACGCTACTGCTCGCAGGACCCGCTCCGCGGGTCCCGCTTCGCGGTGCTTGCTGTTTGGAGAGCGCAGAGGAGGGGAACCTTGTGTGGACTGTGCCGGCGATAAGCGCTGCAGGGCTGCGAGCGTGTTGTTTGCTGGACTCCGAGTTCCAGGAGTCCCTGCTGCGGACCCGCCCGAGTCACCTGGGCGGCTCTCCCTGTCAGCCACGCCCCCTGTGTTAAGACTATATACCGGTCTTGTTGCCTGCGTGGGATTGCTTCATTTCAAACTGTACCCGCCTGCTGGAATCCTGTTTGCTACCTGTGAGGCTCCCTAGCGCCTCGTGTCTCCTGAGCGCCCACCTCCTTGAAACGCTACTGCTCGCAGGACCCGCTCCGCGGGTCCCGCTTCGTGGCGCTTGCTGTTTGGAGAGCGCAGAGGAGGGGAACCTTGTGTGGACTGTGCCGGCGATAAGTGCTGCAGGGCTGCGAGCGTGTTGTTTGCTGGACTCCGAGTTCCAGGAGTCCCTGCTGTGGACCCGCCCGAGTCACCTGGGCCGCTCTCCCTGTCAGTCACGCCCCTTTCATTTAGACTTATATAAATCTTGCACAAGACTTCCGCCGCGCGGGGAGAAGCCCGGGAGAAGCCCGGGACAAGGGCGGGACCGTCTGTGGCCGTCTGTGGCCGTCCGGGGACGTACAAGGACGGGACGGGCCACCCTATTAACATCTGCGTCCAAAACTCACAACTACAGTGGATTTTTGTGAGAAGGGATCCTAACGGAAAATAAATAAATACTGTAAGTGCACCACAAAGCTTCCGCGAGTAAGGCGAAGGGTGATAGAGAAACGTGCTGAAGTTCCAATAGCAACAACAAAATTAATCTTTGGAGAAACCAGCTTCACTAAACTCCATCAGGCCTACGATTGGAAAAGGAAATGGGATTTAAAAAATCTACGATCACGCACAATATTTATGAAACGAATGGGCACAGAGGATGCAGTACGGAAATCCTCAGATAAAGCTATAAAACATGGCCGCATAACTCGGACCCCGGCAATTAGCAAATATTTTTCTGCTTTAACATCTAAAGGGGAACTAGATATGAATATACCGGAAACAGAAAATAGTCTTAATCCACCTACAAGCATAGGGGCATTAACGTGTACCTCAATGAAACCTCAACTGACTCAAAACTTGAGCGATCTAGACCCTGACTTAAATAACAAACTTACTAACTCCTCACAAGACCTACAATCCCTGGACCACGAGGCGATTCATCTAAAATCTTCAACACCTATAAAATGCTTTGGGAGCTCATACCAAATCGAGGAACTATGTGCAAACAAATCGAAGACAACAGAAAATAAATCAGAACTAAAGTTAACCAACAGTTTTCTGAAAAAAACATCTGAACAAGCTCTTGCACTTGATTCTTCTTTGGACCCTTTCACACTTAAAAACAATAATTTTGTTAACACTGTCACACCAATGTCAAAGGCCCTTTTTTCGCTACAAGAAATATTGGAATCGGTCCTTTCCTTTTTAGGAAATATTTTAGAAAACTCTGACCAAACTTTGGATGTCCAAATTGGTATACTAAAGTACCTAGTAGAAGAAAAATGGAAAAAAGATTCCTCTGAAGCAGCGAAAAATCAACTAATACCTAACACCAAGCAACTGCAAAAGAATAACTCAAACAATCACAATAATGAACAGGAGCAAACAAAACGAGACTTTGGTACTCAGACATCAGAAATATTAAAACAAAAAAAGGAAAAGCTGGAAAAAAAATGTAAATGTACATGTATTTATATAGCGCAAATCACCGACCCGGTATCTAAGCGCTTGCTTAGGGAACCCGTCCTGGTATTCCCCTGTGAGATAACCCCGGCAGGGTATCCACAAGGTGAAAGCCAGGCATCCCACCACGAGGGGCCGTTGTGGAGATTAAGCAAGCTATTGCCCAGAGTCGCAGAGTGTGAACCCATGAATCGAGTAGGCACCAGAGCGAGAATTGTCGAGTCCGTGGACATTTTCGGACTCAAGACCCGCCGAGCCAGGAATTGAACCCTGGTCCCGGGCTGACCTCTGCTTCCAGGTCTGCCTCCTCTAACCAGTGAGCCACACTTCTCCACCCAAAAAACCCAAAACGGAAACCCAAAACGAATCAATAATATACTCTTTAAAAAAATTATTTAAAGAAAAACCTCAAAAAAATGTAAAACAATATCCAATTTTCTCAAAACCGATCAAAACTGATATACACAAAAATGATCCTGTCCAAGACGTCCAGGAAATCTGCATTAATAATATACCAGAAACGGTAAAAGGAGAAATAACCAACAAAAAGACGGAAACTGAACAAGATGGAGGAAAAAGAAGGAGGAAAAAACCTTTAAGAAGGATCCACAAAAAGAAAACCCGCAAGCTAAAATTTCAAAAACCTATCACAACTCATAAACCCCAAGAGGCACAAGAAGATGAAATCATAAAGCCTCAAACTATAGAAAAAATGGAAACCAGCTACAGAAATATCGAAGAGAAAACACAACCATTGAACCCAAGAGCAGAAGAATACCTTCCATTCTGGCTATCCGCAAAAACAGGATATAGAAATATAGGTGCAAGAGAAGATGATGACAAGAACTGTCAAAATGGTGAAGTGTCACACTCCAAAATATTACAATTCGAAGAACTTTTTCCAACTGATATAGCCCCACTCAATAGAGGAAGGATAATCAATCTTCTGCACCATATACGGCCTTTGCAATCATTGACCAGTAATGAAATAGATTTAGTGTTTTTTCCCAAAAAAGATAATATCAAAATAGTGATGGTATCATTCTGGTCATCTGTTCTCCCTGGGATCATACTCGATGAAAAGGAGACACTCCATAAACATGGATACGACGTAATTGAAAGATTGGAACCAAAGGAAAACAAAATCCCCAAAAGGTACAATGATCAAATACGATTCATTTCTAACACACAATCCAAAAATCTTCTTAGAACCTCTTATGCAACAGAAGAACTAGGATTCACTTACTCAGGAGCTATATATCCAGGGAAAGATCCCCTAAAAATTCAGGTGGACAATGGTGAAAGGGCAGTATGGTACCAAGATTCAAAAGAAAAGGAAACCAACAATAGCATAAAGTCCTGGTCTTGGGTCTCGGAGACTTTGAATAGCAATAAAACCTCTACTTGCCTACAACAACCTGTTTAACAATGGATTAAAAATCACATCGTGGAACATGGCTGGAAAAGAATAAAATGACTGAAGCCACGAGTAACCAGCCTGATATCCTGATTCGGCAAGAAACTTGGGCGACAGAACCCTTCTCCCATAAAGGCTACTATGTTTATGATACTCCTGCAAAAGCCACCAACCGGGGCCACGCTAAAGGTGGTTTGGCCATTCTACTGAGGGAAGAATACTTGTGGGCCCAGGAAATTGTTGAGACCAACCTAGATAACTTACAGTGCATTAAGGTTTCCTTAAAAATACATAATACAGCACCACTCAAGGCAATCTTGCTCTTTAATGTATATGCCCCTCCTGGCAAAAAACAAGATACCACATTCGCCGATATTATGGAAACTATTATGCAGATAACAGAAGATCAACTCCATCTGTCATACATAATTGTGGGCGATCTTAACGGCAACATCTCTAACTCTGAAATCAGTAAGTGGGTAAAGTTATACAAAGAAGAATCACTGGAAATTACAACTCCACAGTTTCCTAAAGGTATACAAACTGACAATAGAGGTAAACTGCTACTATCAGTATTGCCTAATCTAAATGGGGTAATCTTGAATGGCAATGTGGAAGGAGACATTCCGGCATCTTACACTAGACGGGGTAAAGGAACCTTTTCTATTATAGACTACATCATTTGCGGTATGGATTTGCTGGAAACAGTCAGGTATTTGCACTCTAAGTTTACTGTAGAGAGTGATCATGCACTGATGTATCTAACCACCGACTGGTTGCCTAACCCCTCACCTGCCAGTCATATCATCTTCCACAGAAGTACTATTATGGTAAAAAGTGAACAGAGACGCATCTTCTGGAGCTCATCAACTCTGGACAAAATTTCCGCATTGATTGTACATACTCAACTCCTAGCGAAAACATATTCGGATGATCCAATAGTAAACTTTGAACACATAATCAAGGAACTTAAAACATTTTACTAAACAAGCTACAACAGGTCACAGCAGGAAATAACAAGAGGACAAATAAAAACAATACCCAGAACTCTATAACTAAGAAAAAGCTCAATAAACTTATACGTGCCCAATACGTGAACTTTACTCCGTCTATCAAGAAAGAAATTAATAAACTAAAAAATCAATTGAGAAGAGAGAAACTAAGCAACAAAAAAACAATGCAAGATCGTAATTGGGTCGACATCCAAATAGCTGCAAAGAAATACAACCAGCGTAAATATTGGTCCTTAATCGCCAAAATAACAGGATCAAAAAAGAAACTCCAAACCATACCGGTTCCACCGAACGATTGGGAAATTTATTTGACTGATCTTTATAAAGCAAATCCGACTAAATTAGATGAAAAAAGCACGGATAACATCAAGGAAAAACATAATCCACCGATAATTAAAACCACAGCAATATCTGTAGAAACGCACATACGAAAAGCAAGAAACGCAGGTGCCTCTGGCCCTGATCAAATACCAATCAAGGTCTTGCAAGCAGACCCCAAGGAGTGGAGTCAGATGCTATCACCCCTCTTTAACCACATCTTTAACACCGGACAAGTACCAAAATCATGGCAGGGGAGTATCATCATCCCCATACATAAAAAGGGGAGTAAAATCATAGCAGGGAATTACCGCCAAATAGCACTAATGGATGCTGTAGGAAAAATCTTTGCCGCAGAGGTACTAGAACGATTGAAAGACTGGGCTTTCTCGCTGGGTCTAATACCTAAGTTCCAAGCAGGTTTTAGACCTAAACATTCCGTCACTGACAACATTGCGATCATCCAGGCCATTCTAGACAAATATGTAACACGGAAAACACAGGTTGTATACGCAGCATTTATTGACTATTCGACCGCGTTTGACCGCGTTGATCGACCAACACTATGGAATAAACTAAGGAGACTTGGAATCCCAGAACAATTGCCGCAAATCATAGTAAATCTCCATACCAATACTTGGTGTCAAGTACAAATGGGGGTGGGGGGGAAGGTTTAACGAAAACAATTAAAACAGCTAACGGACTTAAACAAGGGTGCCTCCTAGCCCCAATACTATTCTCCTTCTATCTAAGCGACTTGCCATATCAGTTACAACAGGGTTCAAGCTTGCCTCCTAAAATCGCCAAACAAAGCATACATACATTGCTTTACGCTGATGATATAGTGATGCTAGACCTCACTCCCTTCGGATTACAAAAACTACTGGATATCTTGTACAAATACTCAAAAGAAATTTTTTTAATCCCAAATATAAAGAAAACAAAAGTTGTAGCCTTTTCGGGGAGGAAACAAAGTGCTAAATACAGCTGGAGCCTTGGAGGAGAAAAGATAGAAGAAGTTGACGAATATCCCTACCTTGGCAGGATTCTCTCAAAGAACTTAACAAATACAAAACAGATAAACAATTTAAAAAGGAAATCCGAATTACATGCCGAGGCTCTCTCAAGACTCTATAGTGCTACTGGGAACAGGCATTTTTCCTCACTGTTAAAAATATACAGAGTAAAGATCCCCCCTGTTTTATCCTACGCGACGGAGTATATCCCTATAAAGCAGTGGGTCTACATGGACCGCAAAGAAGGAAAAATCCTAAAAAGAATCATGAAGGTCTCAGACTCCGTACCTGTCCAAGCTCTGAGATTAGAATTGTCTATCACTAGTTCTTATGCTACAGCCGTGGCTAACGTAATTAGGTGAGCCTACAACCTCCTCCATGCAAAAGAGGGAACATTAAGATCCCTACTGAAAAACGAGACTTTTGATTTAGAAGCCACAAAGCAAACTTTTCTTGGGAATATGACTGTCGCATTCCAAATGGCAAAAATTTGCCCGGACATTTTGCTCACCTGGTCAGCATCGCAAATGAAACTTTTCCTAAAATGTTTTACCCCAAAATTGGGCTATGAACTTGACTTTGCACATTGTAACAAATTATCTACCTACAAACCCTTCGTAGAATCACTGGAGTACAAATATATCCAGCCATATATTGGGTTTTCCTTGACGCATGGTGCAAGGAGGGCGATTACAATGTTACGACTAGGCATCTTACCTGTGTTAACTTATTCAGCAAGATGGCTACCCGGAGGATCGCCATTATGTTCTCTGTGCGAAGGGGGTGACCAGAACATCGAGCACTTATTATTTGTATGCCCTAGTTTTAACGTAACCATAGCACGCGCAAGATACTTTTATCCTATTTACCGCACCTGCAGAATTACAACGGTGAAAGAACTATTAGTAGTGTGTAAACAGCCACCAAATGAACTTGTATGCTATAATTTTTATAAATTTTTAAAATCTTTTTTACCTTTATATTGATTAAAGATGAAACCTTTCTTTTATTGATTGTTTAAAATGTAATATTTGTGGTCCTCTGTCGAGTACCAACACAAATAAAAATCTTTTTGACTTTTTGAGGAGTATCTTTGAGGTCTATCCTCCCTTTCATTTCTTCCTCAGTTCTAAGGAAACAATCATACTGTTCAAAACCATTTTCTGTCTCAGCTGAAATCGGCAACAACGTGGCTGGATTCAACGTGTTGCATCTCTTTATATGCACATGACTCGCTAACAAGGTCAATTCATAACCCGACAACCGAGCACTAGTTAAGTGCTGTGTCTTGGTACGATTCAACAAGGTATCCACCGCATGTGGAACCATTACCGTCAAAGTGTTGTCCATAACCAGACCAGCAGACTGTCGGATTGAAACAGCCGCTGCCGCTGTAGCTCTCAAACAACTCGGCAAGGCTATAGCTACCGGATCCAACGTCGACAAAAAATAAGCACATGGACGTTGTTTATCGCCAAATTGTTGAGTCAAAACTGACAATGCACATCCCTCTCTCTCGTGGACATACAATGTGAAGGGCTTACTGTAGTCGGGAGTACCCAACACAGGAGCCGAACACAACGCATCACGCAATTCGGAAAAACTCTTCTGACATTCGTCAGTCCAAGGAATAGGATTTGGAGTATCCTTAACAGTAAGCGCTATCAAAGGCTTCGCTAGCAATGAGAAGTTAGGAATCCACTGTCGTTGGCACACTCATTTTCGCAATAGCTTGAATTCTTTCTGGGGTCAGTTTCCTTCCCTCCTTCGATAAGAGGTGACCTAAGTAGGTTACTTCTTGTCGACAATATTGTAACTTCGAAAGAGAAACCTTATGATGGAAATCAGATAAGTGACGCAACAACGACAAAGCAGCCTCTCTACAAATCTCTTCATTGTCAGCAGCAACTAACAGATCGTCAACATACTGAATAAGAGCAGCACCATCAGGTAAAATAAACAAATCAAGTTGTGTCTTTAAAGCCTTACTATATATTGATGGACTTTCACAGTAGCCTCGAGGAGCGCGTTTGAAGCGGAAACTTCGGCCTCCTAAACTGAAGCCAAAGATATCCCTACTCTCCTTGGCAATCGGGATGCTGAAGAAAGCATTCTTCAAGTCAATCACCGAAAACCAAGTAGCAGAAGCTGGAATCAAAGTCAATAAAGCAGTGATATCTGGTACAACAGGAAATTGCGGAACCACGATCTTATTCACCTCGCGAAGATCGATCACAAACCTATATACAGGAGGCTGTGAAGAATCAGTTCTTTTCAGAACAGGCAAAACAGGACTATTGCACACATTACCTCTCGTTTCTTCAATCACACCTTTCTCAATCAGATCATATATGATTGCCAAAAGTGCTCTTTCACCATCGCTGGAAATGCGATATTGCGGAATACGTGGCAACCTAGCATTCGCTTTCAACATCACAACATATGGCGGAATCTCCAAGAGACCCACATCATTAGGACCAGTAGCCCAAAGAGAATCAAGGAGAGAAGACAATTCAGGTGGAAGTCGATCTTTAGATAAATACATTGGAGAGATCACTCTCTTTGCCAATGTAAGCTGTACTCCTGAAGGAGAACAATATAGCGTTGTATACAATCTCTTCAACAAGTCCAATCCCAACAAGTTCTCACCACAACCTGTCGTCAGAATGAGGGGTGCTTCGAATTCACAAGGTCCAACAGAAATAGACAACGGACTAGAAATCGGATTCGTAACCGGGGCGCCAGAAAAACCTACTGAAACATTCTTTAAGCCAGACAAAGGTGCGCCAGGGAGTTTAGAGTGCATGATAGAACTCTTCGCAGCACCAGTATCCAACAGAAAAGGCTCTGACACACCTGATGCAATCACTTCAACATAGGGTCCACTCTGATCTACTGGAACTGAAACAACTCCCTCTCTTTGTCTATGGCTGTCCTAGCATTCATTGCCATCCATATTCTCACCTTCGACGTAGTAATCGTCCGCATAGTACTGTGGCGTCCTACCAGACGCACCATTCTGCTGATCAAAGCTATTCATAGAATTCTGTGGAGGCAAAGAACGCGCATTCTGAGGAAACACTCCACGTCCTCTACCTATAGGAGCTTGCTGAACACCTCGACCTCTTACACCAAAAGCACCATTCGTGCGCTGTAGCAGAACCGGACAACTATTCTTGAAATGACCCTCCTCTTTGCAATACGCACACTGATTAGGACCTACAGGAAAACGCTGTTGAGAAGACTCGAACCTTTGCGAGTTTCTCTGATATTGCTGAGGTTGCTGATAGTCGCGCTGATTATTACGAGGCGGATAAGCTTGCTGCAACAGAATCTTAGTCTTCAATTCTTTAGTCTTTTTGTCCTCTTTCTCATCCTTATTTCTATTCTCATAGTACTGGGCTGTAGCCAAAATCTGCGCTGACGTCGAAACAGCCCAAGCACTCTCAGAGTCTTTCAGTTTATTACACAATTCAGGAAGCAAATTATGTACGAATTTGTCAACGAACAATCTCTGGCCACCCTCAGTAGCCATGTCCTGACCACTATGATCTACAAAGGTCTCTTCAAACCGCGTGAAAAAGTCAGACACCGTTTCATCTTTCTTCTGCTTACACGCAGACAACTTGTCCCAATTAACGCGCACTTCAGGCATCAAAGTCTTCATATAATCAATAATTCTACCAGGGAGTTGAATAATGATATCTTCAGGCTTAGCACCTCCTACTTGTCTATCATTCGCAGCACGAAGATCAACCCACGTAGCACCCAATTCTTGGTCATGATCCGCATGACGTATCTTACTCCAAATAGGTTGTGGAACAACATTCCCAAACAACATATCTATATCTGCCAGATTCATAATGCACGAACCCACAGTCTGAGTGAGCTCTTTATAATATCTTGCTGGATTTTTGCGCGGATCAGGCAAAGACTGCTTAATTGCCAAAACTTCAACACGCTTCCAAGGAACATGCACCCATACCCGTTGAAAGTGTGCAACAACAGGTGGAACAACATTTGCGTCAGCAGGTCTTCAAACTCGAGGAACCTCACGCATCGGATATTGACGCGCTTTCCTCCTAACTGACGAATCAGACTCAAACAATCGCTCAGAAGGAGTGTCACTACGAAACGACAATATAGTCGCAACTGCTCTCCCAACATCATGAGGACCCACAACGGTCCCTTTCGCAAACTCTGAACGTATACGATACAACTCATCAGGAGCTTTACCTACTTCTTCAACCCATTGTTCATGGAGGAATCCACACATTGTTTCAAAAACGTACCGTTGCTTTGGTTCTTCCCATTGAAGGAAGACATCCATAACACCCTCAAGATCATACTGAGAAGCGTACGTAATCCATTTACGCGCCAAATGATCCAAAACTGTACGTTCATTTGTGTCAGACAACTGACTACGTGATTGTCTACGTTCACTAACTGGAGACATACCCAATTGTCCCAACAAAGGAGAAAGAAAACCTGAAAAAACAGCAGTCATTTTCTGTCTAGCAGAAGGAGAAGGTGAAAGAATAAGAGAAGACGGAACAATAGTAGAAGAATCCAAGGTCGAAACAGAAGGAGTAGTGTAAATAGGCGTAGGAGTAGCAGATGAAGGAGAAGGCAAGGTTGGCGGCCCTTGAGAAGGCTGCGCCAAAGAAACAGTAGCCAACGGAAGAGGAGCTGGCTGTGGAGGAATCGCAGGTGGCACAACAACCGGGGGTTGCAGAACTACAACTGGTTGTGGCGGTGCCGTAGCATCCTGTGCATAAGGGGGTGGCGAACTCAATAGATGCGACATTAAAGGATCTTTGTCAAGATCTTTCTTTACTTCTTGCTTTTTAGGTGGCAAAACTGGGTAGCACTTATCTACCGCTAACTTCCTGACCCTAAGCATCTGTTCGCTCTCTTGCTCTTCCTCATTATCCCTAAACGCTATAGCAGCTTGCACCATTGACAAACCTCGCTCTTGTTTATTCTTCTTCGCTAACTTAATTTCTTTCTGTTTGGCTTCTTTGCGCCATATGCGGAAAGAGTCAAACATTGCCGGCCGGGCTTTCTTCTTGAACAATCTAACTTCGAGATTATCTAAAATCTCAGTTTCAAAGCTACCATAACGGGGCCACTGTAGGACACCGTCTTTCCTGGTATATTTTACTCAGATGTCGTTATAACCAATGGGGCCCACACCATGCTTCACATATAATTCATATGTAGGAGTTCTAATCGGAGGAACCGGACAAGAGTCCTCCAATCGGGAATCCCTATTACAACCACAACAGAATATCTTTCCAAGTCTGCTAAGACCAGGCATCTTCGCTCACTAGTCTAGCTTCAAACTTCAAAGGATTATCGAATACGATAGCCTCGTGAAAACACGAGTCCCTCGGCTTTGGGGCCTGCAGGTACCAAATCAAAGCGATCCCGTAGGATTCCAAACAAACTAAGGACTGGGAGACACTCCACTCATACTTAACTGAGGTATCGATGACGTCGCCAGAAGACCTGTCTATCGTCTTGCTTTACAAATCGTCAAAAGGCTCCAAGACAAGGCGACAGTCAGGGCAGCAGTCCTTCGTAGCAGTTGGAAAGCGGGAAACTTCGCAGCAAAGACTTTCGGACCACAACGACATACAGGAGTCGATGAAGTGGCTGGCCTTCCTCCTGAATTTTCACACGAAGCTCTCCACGATCATCAGGCTTGGACCGGTACCGCTGAAGTCGGCCCCGAGTTGGGCGCCAACTGAAGAACCGGGTAATTTAAACCCAGCGGCGCCAGGGAACAACGCCCGAAGTCTCCGGATTCATCTGTCTTAGAGTACAGAGACACGGGATACTTCTTCGTGACGTCAAAGATCTAATTTATTGGCTGCAGCCAGTAACAGAGGTCCTAGAAGTACAACAGCATGTAAGTTCTCAGGAGACTGCTCAATCTTAAAAAGCCAGCCTTCTCTTTTTATACAAAATATTATGCTTTAGGCAAACATTCCTTATTTTACAGTTGACCATTCACATATTTTCACTACAAAGGAAAAGCAAAGTCATGATGACAAGCCCATATTTCAGTTTGTCCAGCCCACAATCAATTATCTGGCAAGGCCCAGTATTTTCATCAGATATCGACAGACCCCCAATAAAAACGGGCACCTCCTCCTCGTAAAGCTAGTCATAAAGAAAGAAAGGGACAGGTGTGTGTAAGATTAGGCATGGTTTGTGTGCAATGAAAGGTTTATGATATGTTGTGCCTTGATACTAATCTCCTTCGGCCACTGGAAAAGGAACTGGCCGAACAGGTTTGGCTTCAGGCAGTGGAGTCAGCTTGCCCAGGTCACAGAGGAGTCAGCAAAGGTATACGTGTCCTTCTGACTTGCACGGCCACAATCATCCGGCAGTCATCAGTCTAATGTGAGGGCAACCCACAAAATGGCTGCCGTACACAAAATGGAACCCAAGGGTTCAGACTAGATCATCAAATGCTCAGTGAATCCATCGGTGTAACATGACGAAAACACTCATGCATACCGCACTCGTCATTTGCGGTTCGCTGATACCAAAATCGTCATGATACGACGACCATTATTGAACGGGTTCGGGATTCACGGAACCTCAGTGCCTAGCGGATCACAAATGGCAGTTACACTCTCAGGTGGCACAGGGCATCTTCCAGCAAAAGGGACAAAAATCTGCTTACATCTTTTTGCAGAGTACGCACAATTGAAACATTTTGCACACTGGCATTTCCAAGAAGACTGTCTCTTGGAGATGCATTCCGTATAGCATGGAGCAGGATATGTCATCAAGCCACTACCTCTCCTGCGCCAAGTTCTGAAGAATTTTAGGAACGAATGGCCCCAAGTTAACCTTGTGGCTCCGTAATGGACAAGGAAGGAATGTTACCCGAATTCTATGCATTGGCTTCAGTACTGCGATCAAGTTGCCTCTTTGCAAGGACCTCCTGTCACAGCAGCAGACCTGGATCCTGCACCCGAAATTATCCAATTTGAGTCTCCATGTATGGAGGTTGTGCATTGGCAGTTGATGGCATTTGATGTTCCTCCCACAGTTGTAGAAGTCACTGTGGCTGCCAGGTGTTCTTCAATGAAGTCTATCTACACTGGGCACTGGGATATGCTTGTAGCCTTGTCTGGCATCCATAATACTGATCCTTTGCAGGCCAAACTGTTAGATATTCTATTGTTCATTCTTTCTCTGGCCTAGCAAGAATTTGCATTGGATGCTGATAAAGATTATCTGCCAGCTCTTTTATATTTACTGGACCAAAAATCTCTGTTTAAATTGCCTGTTGTGATGAGATTTTTGAAAGGTTTGACTAATTTATTTCCTGCAAAACCCTTTGTGCAGCCACAATGGGATCATAATTTACTTCTCACTTTACTTGTGTACTACTTCGTACCCATGCACAGCTGACCATTAAATCTCCTGACTTTGAAGACTGTGTTAGAACATTCCCCAGACTGGATCCAGAAACTTTTCATTAGGACATTTGCTCGCCAGTGGGTGGTGCCTTGCGGCTCTGCATTGACCCTGTTCCACTCAGGAAATGACACAAGGAACCTGTATTAGCACCATTCCCACCAGCTAACATCAGTTACTTTTTTTCCGTGCTACCAGATGTGGATCCAGAGCTACTGCACTTCTCTCTGAGACCCACTCCCTTAACTTAGGAGTCAAATCATTAAGGCCTGCAGTGATTGCACATTGATGAACTTTAAGGCCATACTAGACCGAGAGGCGAAACTCTATATTGCCAAGCACTGTTAGATTTCACAACAGGACTGTTCCAAGTTAAAAGTTCAAACCCAGTCCTATTTTACATTCAGAAATCACACAAGTCATTGTCGTAATCAAAGTTGGCAGCTGATTCGGAGAAAAGTCATTTACATTTCTCTGCCCCCTACCTGCTCTCTCCCAAGGCGGAATGAGTCGCACCAAACTTCCCTCTTTTGCTACCAAAGTTTGTCTGCATCAGAAGAACATCCCTCAACTTGTCTCTGCAGAACCAGGGTTTTCGGGGCCTCTACCATTCCAAACTAGATCATAGAGTTCTGCAAGGCCATCTTGCTTGCTACCTCTGGCATGCCTTTTGGCCCATGGTGTAGAGAGGGCTTTGATCTGCAATACTGCAAAAAAGTTCTGCGATGGTTGGACCCTCCAAACCAACCATGGGGTGACCTCTGGTTTCACTTTTGACTTCACCTCTGGTACCACGGTTCACACTAGTTCCTGGAACCTCAACACCGGTGGTCACTCAATCGACACTGCAAGAGTTGGAACCTATTATACTCTCTGACCCAGAGTCATGGCCAGTACAACCTAGTCCGAGGCCATGCCCGACTGACGCCGAGTTCTCGCTTCCAACATCCGAGCCTTCACAAGCGAGAACACATACTTTGCATTCCTTGTTTGGCACAGATTTTGACAACTATTATGTCACCGGTGATGAGATCGGCCAGCCATTCCATGAAGAGAATTGGTACAAGTTACAAGAAGCAAATGGCCTTGATACCTGCCCTGAATTAGGGCTCTTCTCTCCCCCTGGTCCTGCCTCTGAAATGAATCGCTATGATAATGGACTGGGCAACCAAAGTCCTTGACCTCCAGCTCCCCACCTTGGAGGCCAAGGCCAATGTGCTTAAGAAGTCCTTTAGCTGGGATAAACTTCTGCTAAGCCCCTCTTACCTTTTAATGAGGATTTTAAAGGTATCTTGTTGGGGGCATGGGCCAAACCCTGCTCTAGCCCCCCAGTCAACCGCCTGATTGCACGATGCAACACCACTGCCCTGCCCCAGCCTACCCTGCACTTTTTATCTCAGTGCCCCTCTCCTGAAAGCTTGGTAGTGCAAGGACTGCAAGCTAGACTAACTACCAAGTTCACAATATGTTGTGGTTTGAACACCTCCGAATCCATTGGACATTGGCACCATTGTCGCCATTCGCTACCACCCTGCGGACCACTGGTTTTTCAGGCAATATCCAGTTATCCCACATGAACATTGACATTGAACAGAACTCTCCTCTTTCAGGGCACTACAGACTCCACTCTCGACAGGGCCACAGCACGCTCACTGGGCTTATCTCCCCCACTTTAATCTGCCATCAATCAATCAATCACAGGCATTTATATAGCGCACTACTTACCCGGAGGGTCTCAAGGCGCTGGGGGGGGGGGGGGGGGGGGGGGAGTGCTGCTACTGCTCGAATAGCCAGGTCTTGAGCTTCTTCCTGAAGGAGAGGTGGTCTTGGGTCAGGCGCCATACCTCTCCTTTCAGGGTTTCGGAAAGGGTTCCCCATACCACCAGTCAATCTAACTTCCACAAGACACTCAGCAGTTTCACTGATCAGGCCATAGTGCTCACTGCCCTTGGAGTCCAGGTCAATGGGCCCCCAGTCCACTACCCCCCTCACCCGCAGCCACACCTGCAAAACCCCTTTCGCCTGCCCTTAGTGAAGCACAGCCTCCCAGTGGAAGGCAGGATCTGACGCTTCTTGCCAGGTTGGCAGCCTATAACATGGGACAGGTGGGTCCTGAAAATTATTTGGCCGGGATATGCTCTTTCATTTTCTCACACCACAGCTCACACAGTCTCCCCCCACCAGCTACTGACGTACTAGTATTTGTCCATTTTGCAGCACATAGTGCAAGCCCTTTTCGGCAAAGGCGCTATAAAGAGGATGTCGGCACCAAATGTAGGACATAGTTGTTATTCCCAATACTTTCTGGTCCCCAAGAAGGACGGAGGCCTTTGTCCTGTTTTAGACCTGCGCCCTCTCAACGCCTTCCTGCTGAAGGAAAAATTCAAAATGCTCACACTGGCCCAGTTCTTGATTGCCCTTTGACCCTGGAGACCGACTGGTGGCAGGGCATCTATTTCCATCTATTTCCATATACCCGTCGTGCGGGCCTATTGGCGCTCCCTAGGTTGGACATGAGAATTTTCAGTTTGCCAAGCATTCCTTTGGTCTCACCAGTGCCCCTCGAATGTTCACAAAAGTGTTAGTTTTGGTGGCAGTGCACCTTCAGAGGCCAGCGCTGCCAGTTTTCCCCTACCTCAGCACGTGGCTGTTCAAGGTAGACTTGCCCCAGGCAGTAGTCACCCACTTCTAGACTACAGCAAACCTCCTGTCATTATTGTTGTTCACTATCAACAATCTGTAGTCATACCTTACTCCTTTTTGTACACTCTCCTTCATTGGAGCCATTCTGGTCACAGTTTAGTTTTGTGCCTTTCCTGGGAAAAAGAGTCCATGGTATTCAGGCTATGATCCTGATTGTTCACCTGTGGTCCTGAATTTCAAGTGAGGTCGACTCAGAGTCTGCTGGGACTGATGATCTCCTGCATCCTGCTGGTCAATCATGCCACATGGCATATGCAAGCTCTGCAGCAGGACCTGAAGTTTCAGCAGGCCAAGCACCAAGGGGACCTCTCGAAACGTCCAGATTTTGGAGGAGTGTGGGAGGGCAGGCTTGATAAACCGGTGTGGAGGCTTAAGTAAAGGTTTGAAAGATGATTTATTAACAGAAGAGGGAGCTGTAGACTGTTGAGATAGGGTTCCTGGACGATCCTCCTCTTCTTCCGATGATTCCCGTGAGCTGGAAGGGTCTGGTGAGGATAAAGGTGTTGCCCTGCTTTCTGGTTGTCCTTGACCATGGAGGTCACCCCGGGGGCTCATAGGAGGATAAAGAGAGGAAAAGGAGCCGTCAGAATGTTGTATGGCACTATTTAGGTGTATACTCCCATCACCACACCTCGGTGCGCTAGATTCTTAATGTGCTTATCCAAAGTCTAGAGTTCCAAAAGCCGAGGGGAAATCTGAAAAAGCCAAGCGGAAACAAAGGAAATAAGAAAGACGAAATCGGGGAAAAGAAAAACGGTAAACCTTCGTAGTAGGAGTTTAAGATTAGGTGCCTAGGACGAAAAGAAGAAGGGTGCACACTCATGCGACTTAAAGCAAAGTTCTCTTCGTTTACAGGCGTATTTGTCACACAAGGGATTCACCAATTTGACTACCCTTCTGTTGTACGCTTCTTCCCCGATATTTCCCACCCACTTCTTCTCCCGCCCCTCTCCCGGTTACCCGGGAGCCACAAACACTCACCTGGCTCCGCTGTAACTCTCCTGAGTCACGCCCGCTCCCCAGCTACCTCCGGACACCACCAGTCCTCGGACCAACTTTATTCACCGTCCTCGGGGTTTTCTGGCATCCAGGTCTTTACCACGTTGGGTCCCGCGTCTTCTCTCCCCAAACTGGGTCTCGCGTCTTCTTTCAGAAAAACAGGTCCCGCGTCTTCTTTCCGTTGGTCGGGTCCCGCGTCTTCTTTCCGTTGGTCGGGCCCGGCGTCTTCTTTCTCGATGGTCTATTCCCAGCGTTCTTCCTCTCCTCCGTCAAACTGATTCTCCTCCCTTGTTATTGGCTCCGAGCTTCTTCTTCCGGTTTGTGAAGGCGGAACTTCCGGGTTACAACTCTGACCGCGTCCCTGTGGAAACAGAGCAGAGGTGTCTGGATCTCGTGGTTTGTGGATCGACACGGAACCATCACCCATGAATGTGGACCTCCCCTTCCTGTTTCTTTGGTGAGGGTCTCGCTCCGCAAGGTATCTTTCTCACAAGGAGACTACACATGATCTTTAGAGGTGGTTAATGGACCATGATTGGGTCAGCAGCAGATCCCTCTTCCTTCCCCACCCACATGTAACATTTGGTGATTGATGCATCTCATCTGGGTTGGGGTGACCATCTGGAAGAGGTGGAGCTCAGAGGTATTCGGTCTCCGGCGGAGCCCTGGGTCCGTATTAACCTTCTGTAGCTGCAGACGATCCGCTTGGAATTGAAAGCCTTCCTGACATCAGTCAAGTGGAGGCTTCCCTGGATTAGGTACGTACAGGGAGAGTATAGTATCCAGAACTCCTGGGTTTGAGCATCTGTCCTCCGGAACATGAGAGGATATGCTCTCACAGCAGCAGGGCAGGCTTCTGTACTTCTTCGGAATCCCGACTTTACTGCATGGAGACTGAGTGGCTACAGCTGACCACCTGTGACCTTCCTCTGTAGGTGGTTAAGATCATCTTGGCATCCCACGACTAAAACTGTATACGACTGTTGTTGAGACAAATTTGTAGCTGGTTGCAGTTCTCAGCAGATAGACCCCCTCCAGTCAAGTTATCTGATCTTTTGTTGTTTTTGTCCCCAGCCTGGCAAGGATTTTCTTAGGGTACAGTTAAAAGGAATGTTTTGGGTCTTCCAGTGGCTGCTGGATCAGCTCTCAATGTTTGAGAGTCAAGCGGTTTTGGAAGGTTTACATTTGTTTCCTCCTCTGCATCCTTTGCCATGCAACAGTGGTGCCTTAACTTAGTCCTCACATTTCAGATCTACACTACCTTTGGGGCACTTTAAAGCTGTAAAAACATCACCTTGTTGGCTTTCTATGCTCTGCTGCACCCCCCTAAGGAGGAAGAGAGACTCTGTTGTTTGGACCCCAAGAGAGTTCTAAGATTCTAGATTAATCGTACCAAAGAACACCTGGTGAATGGCCAACTCTTTGTAGGGTTCACGGGAGCAAAAAAAGGCAAGGCTGTGCAGAAGAGCAACCTTTGCCCTTGGATCTTGCTCTGCATTACGATCTGAGAGGCAGCCTCCTGAAAGACTGTGTGTTCATTCTTCCGGGGCCAAAGCTACTTCCACTGCTTTGGCACTTGGAGTCTCGGTTCTTGACATTTGGCAGGTGGCTACGTGAAGGTCCCACTATACATTCACAAAGAATTATTGTCTAGAGTAGAACGTCAGGTTCGCTGAGATGGTATTTTGGCCTCTTAGTCCTACAGGTCTTTCTGTTTTGAGTCCATCGACAGGCCCACCTCCATATAGGGGCTGCTTTGGTATCTATTCAAAAGGTGAAGTGTCTGCAGCTAGAAGTCTCTATCAGAAGATCAGTTACTTTCCTTCGGTAATGCTTTTTCTGGTAGAGACTTCATCTAGCTGCCGATTCCTCACCGAGCCTCCCATCGTCCCTGTTCTGTGATTAGATTCTAGCCATTAATAAGATCCCACGTCTAGGAATCTGACCACTGGTCACATTGATTTGTCATTGGGGCTTTGCGTCTGAGGGGCATAGACAGACTAAAAAGCAACTGATCTCAGACCCGCAGGAGTGGCTCCTACATATGTTCCACATTTCGCAGAACAGCTTCAGTACAGAGCCGCAGATTTACTGCAGAAAATGTTCCAGATCGAATCTGATGCCTGGGGAATATTCAAAAGGTGAAGAATCTGCAGCTAGATAGGGTCACTACCAAAATTGGCGGTATTGAAGGTAATTAAGTTGTTATTCTGGTTACAGTGACCTGAACTAGTTGTGGGAGTGAACTCCAAGCTCTCTCATTGTAGCCACCTTAAACCATTTTTTTTTTAAAGTGATAATGTAAACCAAGGCGGACGTTTTGCCTGAAGTGCTGGCTTTTCATACATTGGACAAGCCATCTCTCTTCCAACATTCTTTGCCCCACCTCACCCCTCAAAAGGGGAAGAGAGATTCCATTGGCTTGTTCCTAAAAGTGCTCTGGGTTGGTAGATCAGTTGCACCAAAGACCATCGGGTGGGCGACCTGCTCTGTAAAAGGTTCTCTGGAGCAAAGACAGGCAAGTTGGAGCAGAAAAGGATTCTGTCAAGTAGGATAGTGCTGTGCATCAATATGTGCTACAACATGGCCAAAAAGCAACCCCCTGAGAGGATAAGGGCCCATTCCACATTGGCCAAGGCTGCTCCAACTGCACTGACATGCAGAATGCATGTACTTGATTTCTGTCCGGCTGCAACATGGGTGTCCGTACACTTGTTCACAGCAGATTACTACCTTGACAGCCCGGTCCGTCAGGAAGAGCTTTTCACCTATTCGGTCCTGCAGGAATTTTTTATTTGAGCCAATCCACAGACCCACCACTTTGGGGGAGGTGCTGCTTAAGTATCTGTTCTAAAGGTAAGGAATCGGCAATTAGAAGTATCCATCAGAATAACAAGGTTGTTACCTTTCATAATTCTTTTTCTCATCTATACTCTAACTGCAGATTCCTTTACTGCCCTCTCACCTTCCTTTTCTGTGAGCTGATCTCTTTTCCTATCTAAAAATGCCCCAATCTAGGATTCTGAACATTAGTATTGACTGATTATTCAGAGTAAAGAAAGATACTGACATCCGTGCAAAGGGGTGGTGCTTATTTGTGGTTCCATTCGTAATATCCGGGGAGAAGCGAAGTCTGCACAGAGCCGAACAATGCCATCGATCAGCAAGTAGGAGCAGTGCTTTTAAAACCTAAATCTAGTCTGGTACCTGGGGATATTCTGTGATGTCTCTGTGGTTATATAGGGTATGCATCAGAAAGAGCAGTGCAAATGTAAGCAACTTCTGGCCTAGTTTGATGAGCCTTTGGCACAACACCTGTCTAAGAACCATAGATATGCCTGTATGGAAGAACTTTTCAAACTGTCCCTCTTGTCATGCCGATAAAGATTATGATCATGCATAGAATGAACACTCAAAGGCTGGTAACCTCTTCCTTTCTTACAGCACAGATGGTGCCATTTTCCTAGGCTGATAAAAAAGTGACTGAAAACATCTCCAAAAGAGAAAATCTCTTATCTATAAGTCTCCTTCAGTGGAAGTCTCTTCATTCACTGTGGTGATGCAAAAACCAGCAGAAGCTTTAGCTATAACTTGACCACCACTGAGTTCAAGTCTAACATTTTGATAGAAACCTTTCAGCATTCCTCTGCAACTCCCTTAAATTGAGAACTTAAACACATCTGCAGGAAACTTGAAAGGAGATGGAGACAGAAAGGAAGCTGAAAGGAAAAAAATGAGTACAGAGAGGCAATAGGAAATTGCAAGGCTGAAATTAAAAATCGCCTAATCCTCCTTTTATGAGAAGATTAGTGCAGCTGCGAATTCACCCAAAGAAATCTTTCGTATTGTTAAATCTCTCACTATCATGGAGCCAAGCCTGCAACCATGATGGCCGCCTGACTCCTCGGCTCCGCTGACCCGCCCGCTTTCTTTCCGAATCGCCGCAGATCCTGACGTCCATCCTGCATAAACGTCGGCGCTTCGGAATCGGGTGGTGATCCTGACTCCGATGGTGTGTTCCCCGCTGTGCATCTTGCGGCGGACCCGGAGATACGTCCCTGTCTCGCCTCAGCGCGGCGTGTGAGAGACCGGGTCTTTGTTCCCGGAGACGGCTGTCCCAGGACTCGGCAACAGCGGACGCTTGCAGTGGGAGGGACCGGCGGCTGGCGAGTTACTGTCGCAGTATTTTGATACAGTGTGCCGCCCGGCCCTGCACATCTCCACGCTCGCTTCCAGGGATTGCTGCCGGCGATACATTGTATCCCTCACTTGACTTGGGACCGGCACTGGGAGCCTATCTATTCCTCAGCGCTACGGTGGACGCCATCTTTCACCGGGCGCTCTGCACCTCAGCCTGCTGCTCTCGGAGGACTGCACGGGGCGCTCATCAAGATGCGTGCTGCATTGTAGCTGGGTCCGGGCAGCCGGAGACAGATTTGCGGTAGTCGACCCCACGGCGACTGTGCTTCGTGGAATTACTGCTGGCGCTTTGTTTTTGCGATGGGCACTGGCGGACATTATCGAGGACGACAACATGGCGACGCCCTCTGGGTGCGTGAATCTGCTGCTAAGGAACCCTTTGAGATTGCTGCTGTTCTAGACGCCCTGAGAGACCTGCAATCCTTTATGCGTGCAAACGCCCGGGACCTGGAGGACCGACTGGATGCTGCGGTGCCTGGTGAGCCCCCGCTTTGCTGTATTGCTCATCATGCTCTGCCCGCCTTGCCACACCCTGCGATCGACGGTGGTTGCCAGTATCTCCTGACGTATGTGGAGGCACGGAAGACTCAGGACGCGATGGCTGCCGTGCTACCCATTCAGGATGTGCTGGGATGTGAGGCACTAGACCCTGTCCATCGGCTGGAGAGTTCTTGCTGGACGCCTTGCTTTGTGCCTACCTCGTGCCCCCCCGGTGGGCCCCCTTGCTCTATCATGGGACTGCTGCTATGGTCCTGGTCGGTCGACCTTCAGGTACTGCTGCTGTGTTTCCACCTTTACTGGGTAGCTTCTGACTGTTTGGCTTTACGTTCGGCAGACCTCTGTGAAGGGTTTTTGACTCGGTTATCGTCCTTACATCTGCGATTCCCGTCTAAGATGGCCGCTGCTCGTCTGGACCTCATTGTCTGGCTGGATCGATGGGGACAAGGCTGATGCTGTCTTCACTTTCTCTAATGTGGTCTGATGCTGACATTGTTGATGGTTAAACGGGACAGCTGGGGAGGTGAACGTTGTTACGGTGTCGGGTCGGGATCCGAGGAGGGGTGCCCGAGGGTGAATACGTTGATTGTTTGCTCATCTTAAATTGGCCCTCCTCCGGCCTTCTGTGATTTCTTTTCCTTCTTTCCTCTTCTTCTGTATTTCGGGTACTCTTTTTTGGGCGACAGACACACTGCTAAGGGGGGGGGGGGGGTAGGCCGTAGCCTCTGCATGCGTGTTGGGTGGGGCGGGTATTCTTTTGTTCGTTTTAGTTCCTATGGGCCTTATTTTTTCTTCTTCTTCTTCTACTCTTTTCTCTTCCTTTTTCTCTGGGTCATTGGGTGGATCGCTGTGCTGTGGGTAGTAGCTGCCGTATGTAGTAATGTTTGCTCATTATTTCTCCTGCCCTATTCTTCTGCGGCCGATTGCTTAGCTGATACTGTCTGCTTGATGCCGATGCTGAAACTTGCCCACTTATGTCCTGGATGGTATATTTTGCCTCTGATCCTTCTTTGTTTCTTTTTTGGACATACTAAAAAACTTTAAAATTAAACCTTCACTTCTCCTACTTCCCGGTGGCGCAAATGTTTCCAGTGTAACTCAGTTTAATCTTGCTTTGCGTTAATATGCTGCCGGGTCGCCCAATAGCTTGCTACTGTGATTCAAATGCTGCCGAGGCCGGCCGGATGGTTGTAGGCCCGTATTTGTTTGATTTAACTGTGCAATAAAGGTTTTCAAAAAAAAAAAAATTCTCTCACTATCATACAACATAAAGTCCCCAATTCAGAAGATGCATAAGTTCGTTGTGATCATCTGGCTAAATATTTTCCTCAAAAAATTCACTTGATATCCCAATCCTTCCCTCCCCACCAGAGTGGGTCCCCAGTCTTTAGCAACAAGAGTTCCCTCCCCAATCTACAGTGTTCACTAGCCGAGTTTCCATTGCTAGATGAGACAACGCTGACCACACTTATTTCTAGGGTTACGGCCGGTTCACCTAGGGATCCAGCCCCTCCACAACGTCTCACTTTCGTCACCGAAGTCTTCTGTCCAGCAATTCTGAAGACCCTGAATGCATCTATCATCATGGGAAGGGTACCCTTAGCCTGGAAATGTGCCCAGGTCAGAGCCCTTTAAAAAAAAAAAACAGACTTAGATCCTTCTAACCTGGCCAATTTCAGACCCATTTCTCTTCTTCCCTGGTTGAGTAAGTTGGTTGAGAAACACATCAACTCCACTCTAGTCTAATACCTGGAATCAAACAATCTTCTCCACGAATCCCAACAGGGTTTCATCCAAAGCATGGGACAGAGACCGCCTTAGGCAGTAACAGAAGAAGACAGGAGACTGGTAGACCAGAGCGGATTAGCAGCAATTATTTTGCTGGATCTCAGTGCCGCTTTCGACACTGTTGATCATTCCATCCTGCTTGAGCGCCTAAAGAATCTTGGAGTGAGGCACATGGCTCTGGCCTGGCTCAAGACCTTTTTAGAGGACTGATTTTCCAGGTCACTGAGGATACCGCTACATCTAATCAATGGCTTCAGCGAGGGGTCCCCCAGGGTTCTTCCCTGAGCCCCACGTTATTTAACACCTATATGGCCCCATTGGCAGGGATAGTACTTCCATTCAACATTCACATCATCACCTACGCAGATGATATCCAACTGGTGGTGGCATTAAACCACCCGGAGGGTTCATCTTGCGCTATGGGCAACTGCCTAGAGGCGGTAGCCGAATGGATGGAACTATCTCATCTTAAGCTAAACGGGGACAAGACAGAGCTAATGTTCCTGGGCAAATCATCCTCACCCCCTATGACACTATCCTGGCCGTCCTGTCTGGGCAACCTGTCTGTCCCAAAGCAGCAGATTAAGAGTCTTGGCATTTGGCTTGACAGTTCCATCTGCTTCAACCATCAAGCTGCCAAGCTCTCAGCTACTTGTTTTGGCCCAATGAGGATGCTACGGAAAATCTTACCTTCACTTCCTTTTCAGGCGCGCAGGATTATGGTGAAAGCCCTTATCCTGTTCTGACTGGATTACGGGAACGCCCTATATTTGGGCGCCCCTTGTGCTACTATCAAACTTCAAGTAACCCAGAACTGCGCAGCCCGCCTACTCCTCCAGATCCCTCGGAGGCAGTCTGCGAGTCCTGCTCTGAAAACACTTCACTGGCTTCCCGTCCAGTCCAGAATACATTTCAAGGCTATGTGCCTGGCCCTTGGAGCTATTCGGAAAACTGGTCCCTCCATTATCCATTCACTGGTGGCTCCCTACTTACCCTCTAGCAGTCTTCGCTCTAGTAATGCCTTACTTGCTACTACAAGGAAAGTACGCAGATCCAGATGGGGCGGTCGCTCCTTCTCGCTGAATTCTTCCAACCTCTGGAACTCTCTTCCCCTCACTCTCCGTAGGGAATCCAATTTACAAATCTTCCGTAAGCTGCTTAAAACTTACCTCTTTAGTGCTACCTAACAAACCTGCTGTGCTTCCGCCTGTCTGCTACGAGGCCTCAGGGTAGGTACAGGCTATAGAAATTATATTTCATTCATTCATTCATTCATATCTGGGCTCCTACTACTTATTAATGAGATACTCTTGCGCCTATAGCTGCAGCCTGGGAGAATCCCTCTTCGGGCTTGGCAATCCGTAGGCAGATCACCAGACTACATTCCTCTGTGCACATCCCTCCTTAAAGAGTCTAATGGACTCTAGCCACCAACTTTAATGTGACCCCAATCGCCTTTTTTAGGGCCTATCTAGACCAACAGTCTAAGAGGTTGTAGTTTGTGGTTGGAAAATACCAACTGGGCATTTGTCAACACCCTGTGGAAATTTACTGATGTCAGTATACCTGATCAGATGAAAAAACGTTATTTTCTGATCTGCTCTTTGATGGTTGTGCAGCCTGTAATCTGTAGACACCTCACCTTGATGCATGGAGAAAGCTGTCACTATGTTGCCACTCTCAGATGATTAATAAAATGCTAAGGTCATACCTCATGAATATTCCCTTAAATTATGAGCTTGTGTTAGGAGACAATGTGTCCCCTCCCTGGAGCAATTACAAAAATGGCACTGCCACAGTACACTTGATGGATTTGAGCCTCCCCAGTTAAACAACGCTTTTAAGTGATGCTTGACAGCACAACCGTCCTGGCAATGACAACTTTTCTACCTGATCCAAGACCCCAACAAATGTATTGCTCCTTATGGGACAGAGATGGATTGAAAAGCACTTTCAATATCAGCCTTAGCTCCTGCTATTTTCGTCTTGCTTTGCTACTCCAAAATCCCTCTGACTTCTCCCACTATGCAACTTACTTTAGAGTGGCCAGGGGTGATCTCCCATTTCTTTACCAGTTGTGGATCAATCATGACAAATCAATCATCTGCAAGAGTCAGACCCTACCCTTTTTGTTGTTTCCCCCAGACCATACTTTCCTTACACCAGGATGTACTCTCTGGCTCCCACCTCAATTTGGGAGAAGAAATGTTTGCCCAGCTGAGCAGAGGGGTTGTAAATATGGTGCTAAGTGCATAAAGTTGCATAGAAAACTATTCCATTTGCTTCATGGTCTCTAAGGAGAATGGAGGTCTAAGAACTAGCCGGTGCCTCCCCTCTTGAACCATTTATTCGGCAGGACAAGTTCAAGATTCTGTCTCTTGGATGGATTGGCTGGTGTGCCTGGTCTCCATTTGTCTATCCTGTCTGCTCACTGGTGTCATCTGATGTGTACTATGGGATAGCTGCACTATCAATTCACAGTTCTGCCATTTGAGCTGACGACTGTACCTTGGATCTTAAAGAAACAGGTTAGTGTTAGATTCCTTACCTTAGAATATCCCCAGACGTCAGACTGGATCCGGAAAGTTTTCGTCAGCAGTACCCCTGCACATCTCTAGGCGGCGTCTGCGGCTCCGCGTCCGTCGGTGTCGTGATCACCGGGATGACGTCGTCGGAGTACTTAGACACCGCCCTTGCGCGCTGACGTCAGTTCTTCTTTTTTCGACGCCAGCAAACGCAGTACTCTTGGTCGTTTTTTTGACTAACTTTTTTGATCTATTTTGATCACTTTTTGAGTCGACCCTCGACTCGCGGTGTCGATAGGGATGCCTGGTTTCAAACCTTGCGAGGACTGTCACAGCTTGATGTCGGTGACCGACCCCCACTGTCGGTGCCTTTACTGTCTCTGGGCCGACCATGATGAAAAAGTCGTGCCCCGATTGCCGGGCCTTGATGGGAGGGGTCCCGTAAGCTGCTCGAGCTCCGGCAGTCAGCTCTGCACCGTTCGAGGAGGAAGTCTAGGGACTGGTCGTGGAGCCGCGGTCATCGCCGCTCGACGAGTCAACACCACTCGTCAGGCTCCAAGTCCTCAGGTAAGTCGAGGCATTAGAAAAAGAAATTGAAGAGGTGTCATCACTCTTCTGACTTCTCCCGACGCTCGCACGACGCAGTTGGGGGTTCGGGCGACACTGCCCACGTGGCTGGAGGAGATACGTGACTTCCTCGTCGCCATGAGGACTCACTTCCATCCGTCGGACCCCGTCGAGGTGCCTTCGGGCCCCGCGGGTCCATCTGGGAGCCCTAGTGGGCTGGTGGCCCCGGCACCGCCTGGTGCCCCGGCACCATCGGGTGCTTCGGCCCCGGTGCCGTCATAGACTCCGGCCCCGGCGCCGTCGTCGACTCCTGTCCCTACGCCGCAGGGCCCCATAGGATCCAGGCCTGGATCCGGGTCGTCGCCAGTCGACCTCACGACTCCTCCGCTGGCTCTGACCCAGAGGGTGTTGCTCCTGGCGCCGTCTCAGGTCGACGTCGTCCCCAGTCTCAGCCCCGGTCCGGGTCTGGCGTCGGACCGGCACCGCTCTGTGCCGTCTCCGGCGTCGATGAGTGGGCAATTCACCTACAACCCGGCTCCATCATTTTTTCCTGACTATCAGGAGATGGATGACGAGGGCGACTGGGAGGGGTCTGAGAACCCTCTGGCACTACAGTGCCAGTTGAGCCAGGACTGGGCAGACGAGATAGGGGAGGCCAGTGGTCTGGACACTTTGCCCAGCACTGGATTTGTCTCTCCTCCCTCCGTGGCTACGGAGGAGGGGGCTGCTTACAGCATGGTGTTGACTAAGGCGTAAAAGGCCTAGGCTCTTGAGCTTTCTGTTGCGGCCCTGAGGACTAACCTCCTCACTGAGGTGCTCAACACGCAGGCAAGCTCCTCGGAGCCTCTGCCGTTTAACGAGGCCCTCACTGACGTTCTGCTGGGCACCTCGTCCAAGCCCTCCACAGGCCTTCCTGTGGATCGGAACATGGCCCGACGCCACCGCCCAGCTCCGGGCGACCCTAGCTTCTTGTCCGTTCACCCCACCCCAGAGAGCCTGGTGATCCAGGCCTCTATGTCCCAAACTGCATTCCCGACTGCTCCTCCGGATCGGCAATCCAAAAGGTACGATCAGTTTGGGAAAAAACTGTTCTCCTCCTTGAGTTTGGGGCTGCGGTCTGTCAACACCGCCTGCCGTTTGGGCCATTACACCCACTCTTTGTGGGATACGGTTGCGGAGGTGCTGCCTGAGTGCCCGGAGGAGTACTGGGCAAAGCTTACCCAAGCCCTGGCGGAAGGGAGGGATGCAGCATGCTACTCAATACGGTGTGGACTCGACACCACAGACTCGCTGGGTAGGGCGATTGCAACGACAGTGGCGGTTTGCCGCCACACCTGGCTGGGGTCCGCCAACTTTTCGGGGGATGTCCAGGCAACCCTCATGGACATGTCCTTTGATGGCCGTCGCCTCTTTGGCGACAAGGCGGACAGTGCGCTGGAGCGTTTCAAGGACTCCAGGGCTACGGCCAAGTCCTTGGGTCTAGGCCAACGCCAGCAAACTTCCACTTTTTGCTCCTTTCGTGGCCAAGGAAGGGGCGCCCCCACACGTCCAGCCAGCCACAGGCCGCAGACCCAGGCTCAACGCGGACGTGGTTACCGCCGTGGCGGTACCGGGGGACACCAGCAGGGTCAGTCCACACCCGCCCCTGCAGCATCTTCCTCTAAGCCTTCCTAGTCTGGCATTTCAGGCCCATTCGTCGCCAGTGGGGGGCTTGGTCCGCAATCACCTCTCCCACTGGCGTACCATCACGTCAGACAGGTGGATGCTGTAAATCGTTCGAAGGGGCTACTCCCTCCCCTTTGAGGCGACCCCTCCAGCAAAGCCACCGCAGTATCACCGCATGTCGGGGATCACTTGCAACTTCTGCAGGAGGAAGTTACGACCCTCTTGGCCAAGGGAGCCATCGAGGGTGTTCCTGGGCCAGAAGTAGGACGTGATTGCTATTCCCACTACTTTCTGGTACCCAAGAAGGGCAAAGGATGCCTACCCCCTATCTTGGACCTACAGAGCGCCAACAGCTTCCTCCGGAAGGAGAAGTTCAAGATGCTGACTTTGGCTCAGGTCCTAGCTGCCCTGGACCCAGAGAACTGGATGGTAGCATTGGACTTGCAGGACGCGTATTTTCACATCCCCGTCCTGCCGGCCCACCGGCGTTACTTGCGGTTCACAGTAGGCCACGAGCACTTTCAGTTTATCGTGCTCCCCATCGGCCTTACAAGTGCCCCACGGGTGTTCACGAAAGTGACGGCGGTGGTCGCAGGTCATCTGCGCAGATCAGGGGTTTCAGTCTTCCCCTATCTCGACGATTGGTTGTTGAAGGCGGGCTCACCCCAAACAGTCTTCTCCCACCTCCAGACTACGGCTGACATCCTGCACTCGCTGGGGTTCTCTATCAATGTACCGAAGTCACACATGTGCCCCTCTCAGAAGCTCCTCTTCATCAGAGTGTTCTGGACTCGGCGCAATTTCGGGTTTTTCCCCTCGAACAGCGGGTTCACGATATTCAGGCTCTGATTCCGATCTTTCAGCCTTTATCCCGAGTTTCGGTCAGGTTGACGCTGCGGCTCCTGGGGCTGATGGCCTCCTGCATCCTTCTGGTGCATCACGCCAGGTGGCGGATGCGGGCTCTGAAATGGGACCTGAAGTTTCAGTGGGCGCAGCATCAGGGCAACCTTTCCGACCACGTCCTGATCTCAGAGGGCACTGCGATTCAGTTTCAGTGGTGGCTTATGAACCGCAATTGGGTCAGCGGCAGATCTCTCTCCCTATCCCAACCGGAGCACGCAGTGGTGACTGATGCGTCTCTCCTGGGATGGGGGGTCACATGGGAGAGAGGGAGATCAGAGACCTCTGGTCTCCGGCAGAGTCCCGGCTCCATATCAACTTTCTGGAGCTGCGGGCGATCCGTCTTGCACTGAAGGCATTCTTTCCCTCTGTCCGGGGAAGTGTAGTGCAGGTGTTCACGGACAACACCACCGCCATGTGGTACTGCAACAAACTGGGCGGGGTGGGGTCGTGGATCCTTTGCCAGGAGGCTCTGCGCCTCTGGCAATGGCTGGAACACCAGGGCGTCACTCTGGTGGTTTAACACCTGGCAGGTTCCCTGAACGCCAGGGCGGACGAACTCAGCCGCAGGTGCATGATGGATCACGAATGGCTTCTGAACTCTGACGTGGCGCAAGGTCTCTTTCAGCAGTGGGGAAGAGTCTTTGTTAGATCTATTCGCCACCGAAGAGAACGCGCAATGTCATCAGTTCTGCGCGTTGGAATTTGCAAGGCGGCACTCGCTCGGCGACGCTTTTTGTCGCGAGTGGATCTACGGGATGTTACACGCCTTTCCGCCTATACCACTTCTGCCCAGAGTGCGGATGAAGATCAGGCGAGACCGGGCCCAAGTCATCCTTGTGGCTCCGGACTGGGCACGAAGATACTGGTATCCCGAGCTACTCAGCATGTCAGTCGATCCCCCGATTCGTTTGCCTCTTCAGGACAACCTTCTGTCGCAGCAGCAGGGGATGGTCCTCCACCCGAACCTGTCCAGTCTCCACCAGTCTCCACCTACATGCGTGGAAATTGAGCAGCGGCAGTTGAGGCCATTAGACTTGCCTCATGAAGTTTGCGATGTGATTCTGGCAGCCAGGCGTCCTTCCACAAAAATGGTATACGCCTGCAGGTGCAACAAATTTGTGGCATAGTGCACAGCAATGGGTGTGGACCCACTCTCTGCCCCCCTTTCAGAGGTTCTCCTCTTCTTTCTCTTGCCCAGCAGGGCTCTGCTCTGGTCACTATCAAGGGCTACCTCTTGGCCATTTCAGCCTTCTTAAGACTTCCTGATCAGCCTTCTCTTTTCAAGTCCCCTGTTGTAAATAGATTCTTGAAAGGCATCACACACATGTTTCCTCCTGTTCCCTTCGTGATGCCTCAGCGGGGCTTAAATCTTGTTCTAACATATCTGATGTGCGCTCCCTTTGAGCCACTTCATAATTGTCCTCTTCGTCTTCTGACTCTTAAAACTGCATTCCTGGTTGCCATCACCTCTGCCAGGAGAGTGAGTGAGCTCAGACTCTATCTTCAAAACCTCCTTTCCTCTCTGTCCATCCGGACAAAGTTGTTTTGAGTCTTCTTTCCTGCCCAAGGTAGTCACGGCCTTTCACATCGGGCAGTCCATCACCTTGCCCACCTTCTTTCCGCCTCCGCAACCCTAAAGAGGAAGAGAGGCTCCACCGTTTGGACCCAAAACGTGCGCTCTCCTTCTATCTAGATCGCACTCGCCAGTTCCGGGTGGACGACCAGCTCTTTGTTGGTTACGTGGGCGCTAAGAAGGGACGAGCACTGCACAAACGGACCACCTCTCGGCGAGTCGTCTTGTGCATCAAGGTTTGCTACTCCTTGGCTAAGAAGGAGCCTCCAGTTGGGCTGCGTGCCCATTCCACTTGGGACACGGCAGCTACTACTGCCCTGGGTCGGGGAGTCCCCTTGCAGGACATCTGCCAGGCAGCTACGTGGGCCTCGCTGCACACGTTTGCTAGACACTACTGCCTGGACAGTCAAGTCCGGAGAGAGGGCTTTTTCGGCCGTTCCGTTCTCCAGGACTTTCTTGTGTGATCTTGGTTCGCAGACCCACCACCGGGGTTGGTATTGCTGGGGTATCTATTCTAAGGTAAGGAATCTAACACTAACCTGTTTCTTTCAGATGTACAAGTTACTTACCTTCGGTAACAATATATCTGTAAGAAACTGCAGTTGGTGTTAGTTTCCTTACCGCCCCACCCATCCTCCCCGTTCTGCGAACCAATATCTAGGGTTAAGAACATCCCTTTCAGGGCCCTAGTTTCATGGCACCAGTGTCTGTTTCTATCATGGCTCTGCGTTCCTGGTGTGGAAAGCTATGTACAGAACTGACGTCAGCGTGCGAGGGCGGCGTCTAAGTACACCGACGTCATTCCAGCGATCACGACGCCAGACGCGGAGCCGCAGACGACGCCTAGCGACGCGCAGGGGTAATGCTGACGAAAACTGTCTGAATCCAGTCTGATGCCTGGGGATATTGTAGTAGTCATCATGGATATCGATGACTATAGGAAAGAAATTGACTCCCAACTGAGTGACGGAGTTAGCTATCGGCCGATAGCTACGAATCCTACAATGGAGATCCGACGTCAAATTCAATTGTTGACTGAGAAAGGGAAGGATGCTGGCTTTCTAACTGAAAAAGAGTATGCTTTTTTAAATGTGGATCAACCTCGCACCCCTACCATCTATGTGCTACCGAAGGTTCACAAAAATCCTACCAAACCTCCAGGAAGACCGATCATTTCAGGGTGTGGATCCCTCCTGGAACCACTTTGTAAATATGTGGACATTTTCTTGAAACCCTTGGCGGAGGCAACCCCTACCTATCTAAGGGATACAATGCAGGTAATCAACCTTGTGGATCAACGACCCTTTGATAAGAACACCCAACTCCTTGTAACTATGGACATCGTGTCACTCTACACGAGTATCCCACAGATACCAGCACTAACAACAATACGGAGAGCGCTGTCTACTAGGCCTCAACCAGCGGAGGTACCCACAGAATTTCTGATTGATCTCTTGGAGATCGCAATGACCAAGAACTTTTTTATATTCCAGGATAAATACTTCATGCAATGCAAGGGAGTGGCGATGGGGGCAGCATTCGCCCCGGACTTAGCGATTATATACATGAGTGACTTTGAGCAGCATTACATTCTCTCACCCCATAACCCCTTTGCCAACAAAATCACGGAATACCGCAGATACATCGACGACATCTTGATGATCTGGAGTGGACAGGAGGAAGATCTGGAGGAATTCACCCGATGGCTAAATACCCAATCACAAGACATTCAATTTACCAGCAGCAGTAGCAACAATTCCATTGATTTCTTGGATATCAGCATTAAGGAACGAGAAGGATTGCTATATACCACATTGTACAGGAAACAGTTAGAGCGAAATACATTATTAAGATACTCAAGCCATCACACCCGGGCTTTAAGAGACAACCTTCCCTTCGGACAGTTCCTCCGCATTCGGAGGAACTGCACTTGGAAGGATGACTATTTTGCTGAATCTGATGACCTCATCTCTCGACTAATGGACAGAGGCTACCCCAAGAGACTAGTCAAGAGAGCCCGCAAGAGGGCTTGGTTCAGTGATAGAGAAACCCTACTGGTACCCAAAAACCGCGCACCACCCGAAGACAGGATGATCTGTGTCACTACATACTGCAGCAAGAGCAATGACATTCGTGTAAAATAATCAATAAATATTGGCACATCGTATCAGAGGTAATAGGAACACCAGATCCTCCTATGCACGCATTCAAAAGAGCAAAAAGCATCAGGGACTATGTTGTTCGTTAAATGCTTGACACCCCTCCTGCACCAAGTATGCAGACTATGTGGAACCTACCCACTGTAGTGGGGAATTACAAATGCACCGATTGTAAAGCCTGCGCCATGTGCATAGAAACTAAGACAATCACGCACAATATTCTGTCCATCAATCTAAAGACACTGACTAATTGCAACAGCCACGGAGTTATCTATGCCATCTTCTGCCCTTGTGGATATATCTACATAGGGCAAACTAAACAAAAGATAAAAAAACGGATACTGCAACACTGTAGCAGGATAAGGTGTCAAACCACAGGAGCACCCCTAGTGGAACATTTCATGACAATGACACACACACCTGAATCTCTTAAATGGGTTGTCATTGAGAAAATCACGCTGGGTGCCAGGGGCGGAGATTTGGATTCTATTATGAACCTACGAGAGTGTAAGTGGATGCAGTCCTTAGACTCGGTTCAAAACGGTCTTAATGAACTGGATGCCACTTTCTCACAAATGGCCTTGATTAGTTGAAAGGGACTAAAATATACAGTGAAGTACAACCAACAATGCCTATATGTTCTGATAATGTTATCTGTGAATATTTTCTTTCAATCTGTTTAGGTGGTTGCTAATAAGACTCAATACTACCTGTAATCGTTTTCCTTTAATCTGTCTATGTGGTTGCTAAAGAGACTTGATGTACATCACAGCTGGAAATACCATTCCTATAAGCAATTGACAGGTTATCGGTGGACGTCGTCCTTTATAGGGCTAACACATTACGCCAGGTGGGGCCATAGTTGGCCTCAGCAATCACTATATTGCCTTTTAGTGTGTGATATTGTATAAAGTACACTATGTTTCCTGTTGCATACAATTGGCAACATTCCTTGATTCCCAAGCAGATATACTATGTTTCTCTTTTCAAACAATCAGCGAAAGTCCTTGATCCTCAAGCAGGCACTAACGCATAGTGGCGTAATTACCACTCTCCTGCCAGTACAACTTAATTGGGCAGGTGATCAAGAATGTCGGATCTCATTCTGCCCTGCCCCGAGCCATGAAGGTCCAAGCGGTATAGACTTATCCTTTCAGATAGCCCTTAACGCCACCGGAATGATGCGGAGGTTTCTACACGCCCCCTAGCCACAGTCTCCTCTGATTGGCTGGGCGGAGGCGAGCCCCCAGGAAGTATCAAGGGCTGCACCTCGCGGCCGATCACTCACGGCTTACCAAGCGAGGATGCAGCATCACGCCGAAACCAGAATCTGCCAAATCTGACGGTGAGATATTTGACGATCCAGTTTGCATATCTAACCTTCGCCGCCATTCCAGAAAATACCGAGATACCGCTCGGTTCTCGTCTCCCATGGTGACACGAACGCGGCGATCGTAGCATTTTTTCCCTAATTAACTATTATGTGACCAGCGCCGTTTTCCGGCATAAATATGTATTCCACTCACTTTATAAGCTAAATCACCTTACTGGGTTCTTCCCCTTCTTTTGATCGACATTTACATTTCCCTTGTGTGACTAAGTAATGGACTAATTATCTGTCCAATTACCGTCATCTATATAACACAATATCTTTAGCTAATACCCTATTTAGTAATGCACTCGCCATTAATATCTGGTCAATTTTCATTTCTCCTCCAGAACCACGTGGGTTGCGTGATTCTCAACCGCACCAACGTCGGTCCCTGTGTGACCATTGAAAGACCAGAACTAATTATTTGAATGGAAAGCCTTATGTCCCAGTAAGTACCCCTTTAGGTTTTCTTGATAACTCATGCGTGTACACGCTACCTATGGAACCTGACAGTAATGCATACTCCCTTTTAGATGAATGCAGGATTACCACTTGAAAGAAAGGAACCCACGACGGTCCTACGACAATGGCCACCAAAGGGCCTCTCATAAAGTAAGAATTTTTAAACCTGATAAGCTCCATCCGTGTGCAAACTTGAGCTTACTTACAACATGATACACTCATCTTAAATTATTATCCATAGGCGCTCCTGTCTCTCCTTGTCCTGAAGAAGACCCCAGCATGGGGACTCAATCTACCCTTTAACCAGGGGGTCGAAACGTAGACCAGACTTTATCTATTCTCTAAACATAGGACTAACTAACGGAGCAAAACGGATCCTATGTAAAAGAGTATATTGGAACTACAGATCAAAATATAGACCGTAAAGGGCGTATTTGATATCACTGTGATTGTTTTAAGGTCACAACTACCTTTGCCCAGTCCTCACTTCCTTCCCATCACACCTATCCCACCTAACTGTTTCCTTTTTCCATCACTTTGAGCGCATTGAAATGTTAGTATTTGATATCATTTGTGCTGTTTTCTCCACATGAAGCTCTATACTATTGCATTTACATGAGAAGCTGTGCCCTCAGGCATTTATGTGATTCAATGAAGTAATTGAATGACGTATTTTCTATGTTTGAATAATTGGTATTTCAAAAACCTTGGTACTCATTGATTGAAATTGGGTACCTAATCAACAATGTGCTAAAATAATGAATAAAAATATAAGCACACCTTGGATGTAACATTCTTTGCTCCATACCTGACTAAATGCTTGTACTACATTTGATGTTACAGCGAATCGACAGACTCTGACCATTGCTATTGTATCTACCTGGGGATATTCTAAGTTAAGGAATCTAACACTAACTACTGTTTCTCACAGATATATCGTTACCGATGGTAAGTAACTTGTGCGTCTGCACTGCGGTAGTGGCTGTGGTATTGGCTTAGCTGTTTAAGTCAGTAGTCCATATATTCCTATAAATTAATAACTGTCTGGTGAAGACAGGGTCTCCAGCTCTAGTCACAAGATATCTTTAGCATAACATTAATATTTATTTTATTTTAAAAGTTTTATAAAGCGCAAACATGACCTATACGGGTATCAGAGCACTGTACAAAGGAACATACACTGACATGAGGTACAAGCATAAGTACAGTACAAAATGGAACATAAGAAGTACCTGAAAAATAACAAGGTCATGCGGGAGCACGGCAAGATGAAATGAAAAAAGGTGATCCAAGCCCAACTATTGGGAGCTGTAAAGTTCCAGCAAAGCAGTACATCAAAAGAACATGTGATGTGAAACATTACACATTTTGAACAAAATGTATATAGACTGTCAAACAGGAGATGAAAGTCAATTGAAAATGGCATCTGGGCTATTGCTTTTGATGTTCATTCAGGAGTAGCCATTTTACAAGGTTTTTGAATGAAGCAGTCGATGGGTTGGATCTGATCTCAGGAGGAAAAGCGTTCCAAATTCTTGGAGCAAGTCCAGAGAAGGCACGGTTGTAGGTTCTTTTCTTATTGAATTTAAGAGGTTTCAATAGTAAAGTATCAAAGCTTCATAAGTTCTGACTCGAGCCAGATAGCTCAAGTGTTTTTTGCCAGGTAGGCAGGGTGTTGTAATGAATAGCTTTGTGCGTCAGGCATGCTATCTTGAAACAAATCCTTGCTCCAATGGATAGCCAGTTAAGTTGAATTAAGTAAGGTGTGATGTGGTCATGTTTTCTGGATCCTGTGATGAGTCTGGCAGAAAGATTCAGAGTGGCTCTAAGTGGAGCCAATCTAGATTTAGGTAGCCCAGTTAGTCACCAAACCATATTCTAATCGTGAGATAACTAGGGATTGGACTGCTGAATGGATGTCCTCAGGAGGTAAGAATGGCTTTATTTTCCTTGGCGTGTTGAACTGATGATTGGCACTGATGTGATCTTGCATATTTAGGTATTTGTCCAGGATAATACCTAAAGATCTAGCAGAGTCAAAAACATGATGGGTGCAGTTGAGTGTAGAAAGTTGTATGTTCCAGTCTTGAGTAGGTGTCGAATGGTTGCAGGGAGTAATCGGGAGGAAATCAGTTTTTAGGGTATTTAACAACAGATGATTATGAGTTAGCCATTATTGAGTTTTTAGGAGAGCATCATTTAGAGTTTTTATGTCATCTGGAGAGGAGATCTTCAAATACAGTTGAGTGTCATCAGCATACATATGGTATTGAATGCTAGAGCAGTTCAGAATATCGGAGAGAGGTTCCATGAAAAGGTTGAAGAGCGTGGACGAGAGTGCCGAACTTTGAGGTACTCCAATAGTGACCAGGGTACTAGCAGCAAGTGATTGGTTAACTTTATTCTTTGGTACGGTTATGGTAGAAAGAGGCAAACCAATTTAACTCAGGGCTCAATTCCCCATCCTATATTGAAGAAGAGCAATCAAGTTATCATGTTTGATGGTGTCAAATGCTGAGGACAAGTCAAGATGGATCAGAAGACGAGGAACATTTTGGTCAAGAGATCTGAAGGTGTCATCAACAATGGGAGATAGAGCTGTTTTTGTACTGTGCCCCGCTCTGAAATCTGACTGGTAGAGGTCAAGCCGCTGACATTTTTCAATGTGGTTGCATAGCTGTGTGTGAACGCATTTCTCAAGCAATTTAGCTGAAGTCATGATGCTGGTGATCGGACGAAAATTGTTGGGATCAGCTAAGTCGGCATTAGGCTTCTTAGGGATCGGAGCGACTTGCCCCTTCTTAAGGCAATCGGGAGTCCTCCCCTTCAAAAGATATTCTTGAATGATCCGGGCCCATAGTGCGACAATGGCCAAATTGAGAACTTTGAGAAGCTTAGCAGGTAGAGGATCACTAAAGTGATTGGGGGATTTTAAAGACGCCAAAGAATGTAGCAGCTCAGCATCATCTGGGAGCAGGAAAGAATTCCAAGAGGCGTTGTTTTTAGTAGTGCAAACTGTGGGGTAGGAAGGTGCACTCACTGTTGTAGGTACCGCAGATGCAATGGAGCTCAAAGACCGCATGTTAGGTGCAGCACATTGCAGTTCAAGTTCAATTTTTCTTGACTTTACTGAGAAGTTAGCTGAGCAGTCCTCACTGGGGCAGTAGGTCGTGAGTGCCAAGATAATATCAGTAGAGTGGCTCGCTTGTCGTTTGGTGGTTTCAAACAATTTCCTGGGCCGGGTTTTAGCGCTGTCAAGCTGAGCCCAGAAATTATCTGTTTCAGCACTTCGAAATATGTTTGACCATTCTTCATGAGCAAGGCTTCTGATCAGCAGAAGCCACTAGGTGGGGCAAGCAGCTCTGTTAATTCAGAAATGTCAGAATGGAACCGCATAGAAGCACCTCCACTGTGTTCTGATGTCAGTGACTTTCTTTCTGTGCCTCTGATGAGGATCGGGAGCTCTGCACCCAATTTGTTCGGCTGTCTGACAAGTCTTGAAAATCGAGCAAAATCCACTGCAATAGGGAACAATGTCCCCTTCTAAGACTACAGGTTTTAAACCATGCTGCAACTGCAGAAAACTTGTTGGTCATGTATCCCCACCAGGTGTGTCACTGGTGCTTGAGTTTGGTGCATGACTTCAGGACGTACAACAAGTGTGCTGTCATGCACACAAAGGTTATCCAGGACCAAGAAGCAAAGCTGTATATTGCTGAATACAAAAAGAAATTTCAGGCCTTTAGTAGGTATCACTCCCACTCAAAGTCGAGGGCTCAGACTCACTCCCGAGCCCGATCCTGCAAGAATTTTAGCTTCATGTTTGAAGTCCTCCAGTAAATCAAAGTCCAAGCACAAGCAAGGGAAATTAAACTCGACCCATCCCACCACTCTACCCAAAGAGAAATGTTGGCTGCATCACTATGTTGGTCGTTCTCCCTCTAGATCTTCAGTTGCAGAACCAATTAAGCAATTGTTCGTGGTACGCCCCAAATCTCCTAGGCCATTGAGTATGCTGCAGCAAATGATTGACTATATGAAGGCTACCCTGCACATATCTAGCATTCTTCCAGCTCCCTCTCATGTGACTTCATGCCCCAAGGATACACAGCCACCACCAGCTGGGTTACTGCCAGTTGATCTGTCCTGTAGGCCATCTGGACCCATTCATGGCCCCATACTGACTCTGGCCTTGATATTACTGATATTTTGAGAAAGGTGTCTGGCACCAGGGTGGTGCTCCACTATAATGCGTGAATGTGCTCCCCAGGATTTCCTGGAAATGTACAGGCCTCTCTCATGAATATGCCTTTCAATAGTTTACACCAGTTATGTGAGAAAGCCAACTCTGCCTTCCTTGGAACTTTTCTTGGAAAGTAGAGCCACTGCATGCCCCTGGGGCTTTTTATCCCCGACAAACAGTTCATTCACCAGTTTAGGAAATTCCAAGACTCTTGTATGGGTCTAGCTTATAGGCAAGGTCAGTGTCCCAGCCACTGCTGCTATCACCCCAGTCTTTTCGAGCCTGAGGACAGGGACGGCTCTCGGCTCATGGTGGCCCTGGGCAGGGAACGTAGGTAGGGGTCCCCGGAAGAGCGGGTCCGGGCAGGGCGGAGCACGGAGGCCAGTGAAGAGGGGGGGGGGGGGGGGGTCAGGGTGTTTGGAAGTGGAACAGAGCCAGAGGCCGCCAAATCCCTGCCAGGGGCCGCCATGCAAATATGTATCCATCCTCAGAGGATTATTTTATGGAGGATATATATTGGCTTGGTGGCCCTGTGCAGGTGCACAGCTTGCACATGCCTAAGGCCTCCCCTGCTGAGGATGTGGATCTGGCAAACAACATGAAGGCTAACTAGTGCACCAGTCGTCCCATTCCCCTTCACCCGCGCCAACAGCCACCAAGCTGCTTTTTGCCATTAGCTCTGCACATCCACCCGTAGGAGGCAAGATATACCTCTTACTCCCAGCGTGGTTATTCGTCATCTCTGTTGGAAATGGCTCATTTTGCAGGGTCATCTCCAAACATTTTGCTTCTTCCTCCTATTTTTTCCTGAACTGTTGTTGTTGGCTTTAGGACTCTGGGCACTTTACCACTGCTAATCCGTGCTAAAGTGCATATGCTCTCTGTATAAATTGTTATTGTGATTGGTTATCCATGATTGGCATATTTGATTTACTGATACGCCCCTAGTAAAGTGCACTGAGTGTACTAGGGCCTGTAGATTGAAAGCTACTAGTGGGCCTGCAGCACTGATTGTGCCACCCACATGAGTAGCTCTGAAAAGGTAACTCAGGCCTGCCACCACAATGCCTGTGCACAGTTTGTAAACTGCCATGTCAACCTGGCAAGTGCACCCACAATTCAACTCATAACTCTAGAACTGTTTTGAGTGGCAAAGACTTTAGCCCTTAGTGTTGGTGAGCTTCTTGTCCTCTGGGTCTGACTACCAGGGACTGTATTCTCTCTTAGTAAACAGGTTATTTGTGCCGTTCTTTCCTACCTAAAGTAGTAGCTGCCTTTTACATGCGCCTTTCCATCCATCTCCCATCCTTCCGTCTTCATAACTCCAACAAGGAAGAGTGGCTTCATAAAGTGGACCCTGGACATGTAAAGAAAGGGTGGGGGGTCAGCTCTTGAGGGGGTGTCACTGAGCCAAGAAAGGGCTTTCTATGACTAAGTGCACCATTTTGAGTGGGTAAACCTTTGCATTAACTTCTGCTATTCCTTGGCCAATGAGGTCCCTCTAGCTGGCATTCATACTCTCTCCACCAAGCCATGGCTGCTTCTACTGCTCTCACCAGAGTTGTTCTGCCAGTTGTCATCTGCTAGGTGGGGACGTGGTCATGTAGACCGACCTGTGCTGAACTTTATTGCCTCTCATCTCAAGCACTCAGTGACAGATACACTGCCATGGATATGCTGCATTACTTTCTTTGTTAATATGTACTACTCAGTCCCAACTCCCAGAGGCTATAACTTTGGGACTTTTAAAGGTTAGGAACCTTCAGGAAGAAGTATCCATCAGAAGAAAGTTGCTTAACCTTCAGTGGCAATATTTCATGTGGACACTATATCTTCCCACAGATTCCTAGTGGCCCCCCTCCGTTCTGCACTGTGAGTTAGTGACTAAGAAGATCCAAAGTTGGTATGGTTGGTGCTCCCTCTTTTTTATGCATGCCTTGGTGGGAAATGGAGAAAAGCACCAGGAACTGACCCCAGAGCACCGGTATGTGCCTTATGTACTCAGTGATCATCACATCCCAGGTTGGCAAAGTGACATCCGAGGCTCTTGATGCCACCTTGTGCACCTGGGAAATTCTGATGAGTGAAAAGGTTTTAAGATACAGTTTGGTACCTGGAAAAATTCATAAAGTGGGTAGTCAGTAGAAAGATACAGTATCCAGGGGGAAATGGTGTCACCAAAGGTTAGTAAGCCCTTCTTTTCCCAAGATAGACAGGCAGCACTTTTAAAAAGTTTTCTCAGACACACACAGTGTCGCTCTAGTATAGGCAAGTGCACCATGTTTGTCTGAGAATAGTGGTTGAACTCTGCCCTCCAAGGTACCTGAAAGTCACACAATTGACGTTTTTCAAGCCATTGGCTCTTTGTAATGAAACCACTGGTTATAACTTTCCAAAGTGGAAACCAGAATGGAGAAATAAAATAGAAGCAATGAAAAGAGTAATGGTACCGTATATAAACATTAGTAATTGAAAGCACATGAAGTCAGTGCTTGTACAGTGTAAGGGACGAAAGCTATCCCCTGAAGTGTGAGTAGGCTGTGTCAAGGTGTGGTCCTTGAGAGATCAAGGAAAATCCAGGTAAGTCATAAGCTGAATAAGAAAAATGACGTAGAAAACAAAAATGTTTCCTTAATTAAAATATGCAAATAAATACAGTTGATATTTTCAGCCTGAAATGAAAACCAGATGATGGATATTTAGCAATACGTAGATCCCGAAGGATAATGAAAAATATCTGTCCAGAATTCAGCCATCTTGAAAATAGACCAATCTACTAAAGAGGCAATGGCCTGAAACAGTCAGTGCGTTGTGGAATTTCAAATGCACACCCAGGCAAGTGGCTGAAATATGACCCTAACTATAGCTGAGGGTTACTAAGCCGCTATTTCAGCTTGTTTGTGTTCAGTGCAACAGGGTTCATTGCTCCAACCTACTATAGTTGTTAGGTGTGCCCAGGCTTTGCACAATAGTTTCTACCTTAAGCCGTTTCTTGTTTTGGCTGTGAATTGGGCCCTTCCCTTTTCAACAAACGCACTCCTGTAATCTTACGTTTTTTTGGAACGTGTCATTTTTGGAGGCAGTAAACTCTGCAAGGATGTCTAGCGATTTGCAAGTTCTGTCTCCTTGTTTGCTTTCTACCGTTTTATAGAAACATATGGGCCAGATGTAGGAAGCGTAATTCCGGTCGGTAACGGCCGAAATTACCGAATTTCGGCCGTTACCGATCGGAATTAGGCTACTGAGATGTAGGTGCCCAAATTGCTAATTCGGTAATTTACCGATTCGGTATTTTAAGTAATCGGTAAATTACCGATTCCTTAAAATACCGAATCGGTAAATTACCGAATTAGCAATGTAGGGAGCACTCAAATGAGTGATTTCCCCTTTTTGGGATTCGTTATTTACCACCAACTACAAGTTGGTGGTAAATAAAGAAAAAAAAACAAAAACCAATTTTATGCAAATTGCTTCAGGGCCATATTGCAGACATACATGCCCTTAGGGCATGTATGTCTGCAACATGTGCACCCATACGCAATTGGGGGGTGCAACAGGGTGTCAAAGTGACACCCTGCCACCCTTCAATGTTTCTCCCAATTACCGAATTGGTATTTACCGATTCGGTAATTGACATTCATTCCTATGGGCCTCCAGGCCCATAGGAATGAATGGTAAGTACTGAATCGGTAATTACCGAAACTTACCGATTCGGTAATTATTCAGGTAAAATTACCTACATCCCATTTGCCTGTTCTTAAATACCGAATCGGTATGATTAGGTATTTAAGAATCGGTAATCTGGGATTACCTACATCTGGCCCATAGAGTATTGCTCCAGGTCAAGCCCTCGTTTTAGGTCTGGCTTTACAACGCAGCTGTCGACAGCCCTCATGTAGTGAACCTATAAAAAGAGCTCTAATAAGCACTTCAAAGAGGGAGGTTTTGGTTTTGCTCATGTGTTGATTGCATGAATTTGGTTGGGCAGTAGTGTGTGCTGCAGGTGAAAACGAGTGGCTTTCCCAGTGATGGAGCGGAAATCTCTTTTCATTTGTAGGGGTGCATCATAATCGTGTCTAGAGCGTACCCACATATAAACTTGCAACTATGTTAACGTGAAGTGTTAGAATTGTGAAATGTATTAACATAACTGTGTGACATGTTTTAGATTATTGACAAGTAGCATGGAGAATTAACGTAGGAAATGAATGTAAGTAGCAGAAGACGCTAACATGAAGAACTTGTGTTATGAAAACTGACAATACTCTTTCACTAAGATAGTTTACTAATGGTGACATTCCATAAGTAGGTAAATATATTAGTTGAAAATGTAATAATTATGTGAATTTGTAATGCTTGCATGATGCATTCTTATGTTAGCTAAAATCATAGGACTGAAATGCGACTTCCTGACAACTCTCGTGTTAGACTCAATAGTTTGAATTTCATGTGCACTGTGGAATCTGTTCTTTCTCATGTGTTGTAGTGCAGGTGAAGAAGCGTTCTTTTAGACAGAATAATGTCTTTGTAACTTCTTCTATCCTTGCCTAGCTGCTATACCACATGTGTGACTTGGGCCGATAAAGGAAAGACATTGGGTTTCACACGGGAGGAGGCCTAGGAGCCAAGGACGAAATGTTGCGAAGGTTGCACATAGAAAACACCATGGAACAGAATGCTCAGGACTGTACCCAGATTGGATGGTGTGTGCAAGGTGAGCTATGGGAATTCTACCTGTGGATAACTGTTGGAATTAGTGACAGAGCATCCTAGAACAAGCTCTTTTTTTGTGATACTAGGTGTATGCTACTTGACCCATTGATGGTGGAGAGGCTTCTGAGGAAGACTCCACGGACTGACACCTTTCTGTTCTATTGAAAACGCTTACGTAGGGATGTCATCTTAGCGCTAGAGTAGGGATTGATTTAATGCTTTTCACACACCAACACTCGATGCAGGGAATTTTGGACTCCTGCTTTCTGATTCTCTGTATCCTTCTTCTCGAATTAATAGCTTTGTTCATGCTGCACCGTCAAAAATGAATGCAGACATTTGGCTACATGCTAATTCCTTTGTATTTCTATACCCTTGTGTTGAGGTGTCTCTCTATGTCAAGTTATTTTTGGCTTTGCAATAAACTAAACTTATGTGGTTGATAGTGGGTTATTATGTATCAAAGAGAATTATTGGCTAATTAACTGTTTATTAACAACTTTTCTCCCCTTTACACTTCTATGCTCTGAAAAAGAACCATCGCTGTGTGTCTTTAGAAAAGGTCTATAACTATTGGGCCTGGCCCTTTCGCCAGTAGGATGGATGCCATATCATAACATAAAGACACTGTGGTATAAGCATAGCATGGAAGAGCTGAGAAGCCCATGTCAGGATTTGCAGTAAATACATGTGTTTTAAACTTTTAGTGCACTCTCCCATGATGCTTAGATCTTTGAAGTCCTGATGCCAGAATCCACTGTTTTCCAGTCATCTTTTGGTACTTATGAGTGCTGGTCTTTGTTAGTTTCACATTTCACTTGGTGATGCTTATGACCAGAAGTGTCAAGCCATAGTTAACAGGAACAATATTGTCAACCCGGAACTACGACATGTGCTAGTGCTGTGGTCACCGGCTCCTTGTTTGTAGTTCAAACGCTGTTATGTAGGGATATTGGCTGGCTGTGAATGAGGGAGCCACAGCTCTTAGCACTCCTGGCTGTGATGCACTTCAGAAACCTGCTTGAAAGGAGGGAGGGCTGGGCAAAGGGAGCAGCTGCACGTGGGCTCTGTGCCAAAGTCTAATCACTGGTAAATGTAAATGTAAATTCATACTTGTATAGCGCACTACTCGCCCGCAAGGGTCTCAAGGCGCTTGTACGAATACCGCTGTGGAACCCATCCTGGCTTTCCCTGTGAGGCGTCCACTCCTGGGCACCCCCAAGGTGGAGGCCGGGCATCCTTAGCATTGTGGAGATTAAGCAAGCTGTTGCCCAGAGTTGCAGAGTGGGACTCATGATTGGAATAGGCACCGAGGCGAGAATTATCAGGTCCTTGGAATTTTTGAGCCCAAGACCCGCCAATGCGGGGAATTGAACCCTAGTCCCGGGCTAGACCTCTGCATCAGGGTCTGCCGCTCTAATCATTGAGCCACACTTCTCCACACTGGCTATCTGCCAAGTGTGTGATTGTGGATAATTGCTGTAATGTTACTTTACTGCACTGTTTATCTGATACATTTCAGTGTTCTTTGACTTTGTATTGCAGGTGCTGCTGTCTCGTCCCTTGGCATTCAGGAGTGCTGTGATCCTTGGCTTCTTGACATTTACAGCACTCTAGACCTGCCTGCCTCCTGGATCAGTCGTGAGTCCTCTATTCTTGAAATAAATCTGCTTGGAACCAGCATACTTTTCATTTTCTTAGTGCCCTTATAACGTGTTCGCTGCTCCCAGTAACCGCTCACAAGGAGATAGACAACTGCAATAGGAGTGGTTTAACCAACAGCATAGCCTTTATTCACATAGTCTCATTGTGAAACTATAACCATAGTTAAGCAGACATTAATGTTATGAGAATGCAGGACGTAAGGTAGCAAAACAGCTACAAAATTGTGCAAGCAATACAAAAGTTGTCTCCGCCTTCCATTACAGAAGAATATTTCAGAATGCAAAGTGCCAGAAGGCCCCTTTACTGTATCTATCGCCCACACCTAAGGGATCCCTTATTAGGAGCTTCCCGAAGAATGGGCTATAATAGCAGTTCCATACCACCACATACAGCAGGGCACCGCATAGCACTTCGTCGCTGTCGGGGTATTTGTCACCAGGTAAATCCTCCCCAAAATATTCAACTCCAGGTATCCCGGGGTAAGGTAGAAAGGTCCAGGACAACCAGCAGGTCAGACCCCCTCTTGCCTGCCCAGTGCCCACAACAATCAACTCCCCTCCAAGGGGAAAGTTCACATCAGTCCACATTTGGGGTAGCCACCTTTTCTGCTGCAAGAAACTCTGCCACAGGGCACAGAGGTCACTGGCGGATTCTCCCTCCCCCCTCAACCACTGCTGAAGGGACTCCTTAACAACCCCTATTATTGTGCAACTGCCAATTGCAGAGCTTCTAGCCCCCGTATGATAAACACGCTACCTCCCAATGGGATCGTTCTCCACCCCTAGTACCCCCACTATTTGGGTGTTTCCAGATATGCCTCTGACCCAGCTTCCCCAATGGGTACTTATTCACTGTCTGACTACACTAGCATCTTCAAAACTGTAGGCTATACCAACCTTACTGTCTGGCAACAGACCACCCTAGATGCGTGGGTCTCTCCATTCCGGTACTGTAACTATTCCCACCAAGCTCAGCTTCCTCCCAAGTCAGAGGCTAACATACATATACTCTCATTGGACCACCTTTTTCCAGGGCTTATGCCATCTTCATAGCTCACCCAGGACTCCATATCCCACAGACTTATCCTGCCACTATCCGATATGCTCAGCCTCCCTTACCCCAGAGGGGCCTGTGAGAATGCTATAGTAGGGATACCAGTGCGGGTGGAGCAAAAAGAGACCGACCTTTCATATCGCGAAGCCTTATATGCTGCCGTTTTGGATGCCACCCAAAGAGGCCACCATCCTTTGTTGTGACACCAACAAGGGGCTCTCCACCTTTGCTTCTGCCCTTGGAGAGACCAATGGAACCCATCTGCTATTTGCATGGGACTCCTGGCCATTCGTGAAGTTCACTTACCTCAAACGTCCCATGAAGTGCCATGGAGGGTTTGATCCTTCTTCCAACATTTGGTAAGGAGGGGTTCTGTAGCACCAGTTACCCAGTTGTTTTAGTCGCTGTGCTGGAAACTGGCCTCTGCAACAAACTTTACAGGAAATACATCAGGAGGTAACACACATAATACTGTGTTCTTTGTGTTCCTGAATCTTTAATTGGGACTTGGCGTAATGGGGTGTAAGGTGGCCTAGGCATGCTCATTCCATGCATGCTGTTTCATGCTGTTTCTTACGTTACACTCTGCAGTTCAACTGTACGCGTTACAGCTGTAATGTATTTGTGTTGGTTAGCTTGAGAGCCATATTGTTTGAGATTAAATTGATTGAAAGCTATTTTTTAAAATACATTTCAGTCCAATTTCAAATTAGAACATTTAAAAAGACACATTGAACCTACATATAAGTGCTGCAGGTAACATTTCAAATTTTTGTGTCAAAAAACTATATTGAACATGAAATGGTGTTTAGGAAGAATGATTGCTAGGATACTTGCCACTCAGCTGGTGCACACTTACTGCTGTTTCACCACAGCAGTAAGTTCATGGTAGTTCATTTTATTAATTTTATTAATTTTCTGTGACAATTGGTCCTGTTATATTTTATGTATTTATTGAAATGTCGCCTGCTCAGAACATGGTACAGCCACAACCATTCTTACAAGTATCAGTCAAACCTACAATTAAATGCAGAAAGTGGATGTGGATCTTTGTGAATTATACAGTGGCTATTGATGCAAACAATTTTGATCGCGCCAGAAAAAAGGCTTTACCTTTTAATCATCTCGAACATGAAGCTTTTGAACATTTGCCAACTAATAGATCTTAATGGAGTGCCTCCAGAACTTGGGATTAGCATCAAGAAGCAGTAATGGTTTCTAGACAATTGTCAGGTGACCCTTTGGTTCTGTTAGAAAAGCAATTTATTTGTATTTATTTTAGAAGGAAGCAAGGTAGATGGAAGACAACTGAAGAATACATAGCAGCTTTCGAATATTCTTGCATTTGTGAGTCTGACATATGTCTATGTGACCAGTTTGTTTACAGTTGTCGTTCTAAGAATCTGCAGAAGAGACTGCTTAGCTGTCGAAACCTATTGTGGGATAAGGTTTTGGATATTGCCAAAGGGATAGACTGGTTGTTGATTACAAGCAAATATTTTGCGAAGGAAAGGATAAACCTTTGCTCCCTATACAGTCTGCTGGATGAAGTGACTGTGTATGCTGTTAACAATCGTAAAAAAACATACAAACATAACATTAGTAAAACATCAAGTAGTGCAAGTTGTTTTAGTGTGGATTTAAAGGACACCTGGGTACAGTGGTTTATGTCCTACTTTGGTAAAAGTCGCAATTTGTGCAAAGGTTGGTCATTTCTAATCAGTTTAAGAACCTGGAGAACATTCTTTGAACGTTAGTTGGGTTCAAGTACAAGAAGTGTCTGTACCTGAGAGATTTAAGAGAATAGTACTGACTGCTAAGAATGGAATGTGTTGGAACAATATAAAGATAATTACGGGTCCTGTTTGCTTTATAGGTTTACAATCTGTTACAGCTAACATTATGGAAAGCTCAGGTTCAACGAAAACATTTATCTCTGAGTGTAACATCAGATAGAATAGTTGTGTTAACAAATTTTGATATTCATCCCAAGGCCTTTAAGTAATTTAATATAGAAAGTTGGTATATTTCAATGATTCATCAAAGTTTATGGAGAGAGTGATTAAGCCAAAAATGTATGCAACTCTTAGAAATTGAGACATTTTTGGCTGGCAGGATCAGGGACATCTCAGCATTCTGCTGAGACAAAAACAACCCTCTGGTATTGCAAGAAACCCATATGGCTATCATATTTTATTTGGTGTGTCTGTTGTGGATATAGTGAGCAAATTTCCAGAGGTGTTTGAAGAGCAGGTTGGTACAGTCATTGGTTTTGAACATCATATAAAGCCAAACAACATGCAGAACCTGTTGTGAAGGAAGTTCATCCAGTTCCACTGAGTGTCATTTCTGAACTTAAAGATTTGCTGGACAACATATGTCCACAGGATATTGTTCAGCCAGAGGAATCTCCAGAGTGGATGTTAGCAATAGTTCTTGTATAGAAAAAAAACAGGAAAGGATTAGTTTGTGTGCCGACCTTCACATGTTGAACAGAAATGTAATGGTTGATTGCCATCCACTGCTGACGATTCAGGATATGTTCACAAATTTAAGCTCAGCAAAAATCTTTTCTATTATTGACTTAATGTCCGCTTAAAATCAAACAACTTTAGCCAAGGAATCCAGACTACTTATCACTTCTGTGACCACTTTTGGAGCATGCATGTATTTGTGGTTACCATTACCATTTTGGCACTGAATGTGCCAATCAAAGAATGATGGATGTAATGTTTGATTGGGACACTGGTGTGCATGATTCCAGGACAATACACTCATTTTTGAAGAGTTTTCTAGACAATGGAATAAGAGACTTTAGTTGGTTCTCTCAATTTTGAAAAGAACAAGGAATGACCAAGCAAAGAGAAGTGTAAATTCCATGTTCAGAGTATAGATAATTTAGGTCACACAATCTCCTCTGACAGCATAAACAAGACTTAGTTTAAAGGCAGATTCAGAGATGCTACTACATCTGTTAACACAGATGCCTATGCACATTTTTAGGGCTAAGTGAGTTTTATGCATGTTTTGTGCAAGTGTATGCTTTGATTGTGCTACTACTTACGTGTTTGCTAGATAGGGTGTGAAATGTACGTTAGTGAAGGAGTAACATGTGGCTATCAAAAGAGTCCAGGATTTGATAATAGATGCCCCAGCACTTAAGCCTTTTGTTCTTGGGAAAATATGTGTCGTAACAGCAGATGCCAGTGTCATTGGTTTACGTGCTGTACTCAGTCAGTGGGCTAATGACCACGAACAAACAGTTGCCTTTGCTTCAAGAACGTTGAGGGATTCTGAGTGCAATTACAGCTACATGGAAAGTAGAGCTTTGGTTGGTTCTTGGCAAGAGGAAGCATTTTAAATCTATATTTTGGGTAGCAATTTCATTAACAAAGATTCTTCCCATCTGTTGGAAATTTTGTCTCATTGCAAAAGTACAATTTTGATATGAAATATCTGCATGGAGGAAAGAAATTATACAGCAGATTAGTTGTCAAGAATGTCTATAAGTGACGATACTCAGAGTGTGGATAAATATGCTGAATAGGACTGTGTGGGGAATGCAGTGGGAGGATTCAGAAATGGCAGTGTCTGTGTAGCAATTACTTGATGCAAGGATGATTCCAATCTACCCTTAGAAAAAAAGTTTGTAAAAAAGTGGCTAGCTGCGTGATAGGTGTTTGGACACGGACTTGCACAGTTCTGCTCAAGTTGCACTAGACCAATCTCAATCAATCATCAGTATTTGTAAAACACTGCTTATCACCCACAAGGGTATCCAGGCGCTGTGCTGCAGAGTCCGTCAAGGAGCCAGGTCTTGAGTCCCTTTCTGAAGTGGGTCAGCGAGGGAGAGGTGCGGAGGTGAGGAGGAAGGGTGTTCCAGTCCTCGGTGGCAAGAAAGGAGGAGCATCCTCTGGTGCGGAAGTGGCGTACCTGTGTGAGAGTGAGGTGAGGTGAGCCGAGATTCCTTGGCAATAGCTGGACATTCAGGTATTGTTCATGTAGGTGGGTCCTTTGTCGTGGAGGGCTTTGTAGGAGTGGGTCAGGGGCTTGAAATGGCATATTTTCTGAATGAGGAGCCAGTGGAGGTCTTTCTGATGCTGGGTGATGTGGGTCCTCTTTCACGGGTTGAGGACCAGCCTGACTGCTGCATTCTGGATCCGTAGTCTTCTCAAGAGTTTGATGGTGGTGCCTGCATAGAGTACGTTGGCTTAGTCCACTCTGCTGGTAATGAGGGCCTGCGTCACAGTTTTCCTGATATAGGTGGGGAGCTACTTGAAGACTTTGCGGAGCACGCAGGGAGCGTGGAAGCAGGATGAGGAGACCGCATTGATCTGACGTTTCATTGAGAGTTCGCTGTCCAGGATGATGCCGAGGTTTTAGGTGTGGTCTTTTGGAGTGGGGGTGGGTCCAAGTTCTGATGCCCACCAGGAGTCTTTCCAGAGGGAGGTGTGTCTGCCGAACCTCATAACTTCGGTTTTGTCCATGTTTAGCTTAAGGCAGTTCTTCATCCAGGCTGTGACATTCCTGATACATTTGTGGAAGTTGATCTCCGTTGTGGTGTGGTCCACTGAGAGCAAGAAGATGATCTGGGTGTCGTCGGCGTAGGAGACAATGTTGATGTTGTGGTCTCCGAAGATGTCCGTGAGTGGTATCATATAGATGTTGAAGAGAGTTTGGATGAGCCCTGAGGGACGCAATGGGTGGTGCTCTTGGGTTGAGAGGAGACTGGAGGGAGACAAATTGTCAGGGTGCTCCCCCATGTGGAACGAGGCCATCCATTTGAGTACGTCATTTGTGATTCCGATCCGGTGTAGTCACTTGATGAGTGTGTGGTGCAAGACGGCATTGAAAGCTGCTGAGAGGCCTAGGGCAGCTGATTCTCCTCTATTGTGTAGGGTGTGGATGTCATCTAAAGTGGTGATTAGGGCTGTCTTGGTGCTGTGATTAGCTTTGAATCCGGTTTGGGATGGATTCAGCGGGTTGTTTCTCTCCAGGTATTCTGTGAGTTGAAGGTTGATGCCTTCTCCAGGACTGTAGCGGGACATAGAAGCAGTGAGATGGAGCAGTAGTTCTGGAGCTCGCTGGGGTCTGCTGAGGGTTTCTTGAGGAGCAGTCTGACTTCTGAGTGTTTCCAGGCATCGGTAAAGGTTACTGTGGTGATGGAGGTGTTAAGGATGTAGGTGAACTGGTGGCTGATCTTGCCACTTTCGAGGTTGAAAAGACGGTGGAGGCATGGGTCAGTGGGTGCTCCCAAGTGGATAGAGTTCATTTGAGTGTTTGTGTTCGATGTGCTAAGTTGTTCCCACGTAGTGAGTGGGTGGTGGGCGGCACTGGTTGATGGGATTTGAGGGGGTTATGGAGCAAGGTTTCACTCGTAAAGAGACTTGCGTGGATTCAACCCTCTCAAAATAATATATAATACTGTAATAAACATGTTTCCTCTAACTAACACTGCACCACACGACATTTTTAGTATCTAGGGGAAGCTTGCATATGTGCTTTTACTAACAGTAACTCGAATGCATTAAAATGGCCGCTGTAACGCGGAAACTTTTCTGCGCATGCGTATGTCACACTCTCGTCACATTACGTATTCTCTGCTTTGGTGGGAAATCTTTGCTTCTGCGCACTAGAACTAAAGATGGCTGCTCTATGTTTTCACATGCTAACACTTGCATTGCAGCTCTTACTAAATTGTTCGTTTTGCTTAACTCCTAATGCTGTAGTTAAAATAAAGTAATGGGAATAGAGTAGAGATAAGTGGTATACAGTGCATTCATTTCTTCTTTATTCTAAAACTGTTTCTCTTTGACTTTGCTATTATCTCGTATTTGGGCCTGATGTAATCTTGCTGCACTCCATCTTGCAATCCTGCGCAGAAGAAGCTCAAGAGTCCACAAGCCATGGCTTTGAATCTGTGCCAGTGACGGTCTTGCCTGAGGATGCGCCTGGGAAACTCACCCTTCGACCTCTCGAGAGGAAGCTAAAATGAAAATTTTTACATACAATGTATTTGTTATTGAAACATCCATTGTTAGGTGGAATAAAATGCATGGGAAAATAAAGTTATGGTCGGGAAAGATAATTTGCATTATTGAATCAAGTGACCTCATAACTGGTATGGTGTGATGACCTTTCCTCATCTTTTGACCAATCAATTGAGGAAATACACACATTTGCAACATTGGGGGGTGGTACACTGCCTGGAAAATGGTATAACTAAGGTAGGCTTAGCTAGTTAGTTTGTCCGGCTTGTCCTTATAGCTGACCTGTCACTGACCCAATGTACTCAATAGGCGATCGAGAGCAGAGGTGCTAGCGGAGCACTTTGTCAAAAGATTCAATAACCCAATCGGGGTTCTAGAAAAGGAGTTTGATAACCCAATCAGGGTCTGACTGTTAGCTGCAGAGAGGGGTGTGACGCTGGCATTGCACTTTAGCTGTGGGTGCCGGTCCTGACCTGCGGTGGTCTTGTCCTGATCCGATTATTTTCTGCACCTGTCCTGCCCTGTTGGCATCTGAAATATCGGGAGTCCTGTCCTTTATCTCAGCCCGTGACCATGGTTGGCCTTCACACCATTCTAGGTAATTATAAAATTGTGTGGGTATGTCATTATACTGTTTCCCTTTTCTTACCCTTCCTATATTTCAATGCTTAAAGAAAGTCTCATAATATTTTCACATCATCTTGCTTTGATTATATTCTTCCTAATTGAACGAGCTTTGATTGAATTGGTATGGACTCTAACATTTAAGAATTTACATAGATAAAGTGTTTAAACTTCTCCCGAGTCTGTGGTTATTTTATGAGTACAAATGTTTTACTGCCTATTATCCATTAGGACTCTATGTACCGGTGACAAGGATTGGTCAGACAAGTGGTATAGGTCCTAAATGGTTAATTTAAAATTCTGATTAAGGAATAGGTTTACCTGTTCAAAGTGTGTATGTTTTATGGGCCCAGGTGAGTATGGTAAAATGAGCAGGTGAGCCCGCGCTCTATCAGGGGTTGGTGATCGGAGTTCCTGTAGATGGTTGCTATCTTGTTGTGGAAGGGTTGTGTGAGGGCGTTGCAGAGTTTTTGGGAAGAAGGGATTGAGTTTTCAGTGGCTGATGGTCAAGTTACCTCTCGGACAATCGTGAAGATTTCCTTAGTTTTGTTGGTGCTGGTTTCGATTCAATGTGTCAGGGCCTCCTTTTTAATGGGTTTAAACTGGTGGTTGTAGTTGTTGAGGGCAGACTTGAAGGTGGCTTGGTCTGTGTTCTATTTGTTGCACAAGATATTTTTTTGCGCAGGGTTTGTCTGAGCCACGGTGTAATCTAAACCCATTAAAGCATCACAAGGACATCTGGGTATTTCATCAACTGAGAAGATTGAGCCAATGGTATTAGTGTCCTGGTTTGGATGCCCAGGTTAGAAGGTTTATTGATCAATGCAGGCAATGTTTGCTGTATGGCAAGCATCGCATGGCTGCTCAAAAAATGTACATCTGACTAACTGGTCCTTGGAAAAAAATAGTTTGGATTTTACTGCACCTTTCATTATGTTGGATGTGGACAAGCAATATTTGACAGTGGCTTTAGATTACCATTCTATGATGATATTTTACTCAGTTGTTAGAGCTCCAAATACAGAATCTGTTCTAAAGCTTCTAAGTGATGTTTTTACTAAGGAGGGCTCACCAAAAACGCTGGTAACTGACAATAGCACCCACTTTACTTCCAAAGGTATGTTGCAATTTTTGCAAGCACATGATATCAGACATCTTAAAGTAGCTTTGTACAGCCCATCTTCAAATGGCTTATTTGAGACGGCGAACAGATTCCTTTCAGAAGGAATTCAGACAGCGTCTCAAATAATATGGATATTAATTTTACCGCAAACCAAGGTGTGGATTTAAGTGACCACTCCATATGCAGTTAATAGAGTCTCTCCATTCAATTTACTTTGCTTAGAGGAAGATTATCTAAAACTAAAGGAACCCTTAAATGGATGAGCAAACATGTTCATTTTGGTTAAAAGTGTTGCAGTGTTTTGGATTTTGCATGAGCGAAACAGTAGTGTGTAAGCAAACAAAGAGGAGGAAGGCTTAATAGGAAACTTGCCAAAAAGAATTTGGTTATCAGGAAGCACATTTTCACCTCAAAAGGGTGTTCTAAACATACCATGTCCCTTTAGATAGCAAGAGTTGCTAAATGTGATGGTTTGATAGAGAGAAAGGGGCAGAATAGAAGGGCTGTGATTCATATCTCACAGAAGCAAGCACATGTCATGCTTGGGGATATTTTGCTTCCAGTAGCGGCAGCACTGAATGGAGGGTTGAGGGGGAGTGGAGGGGGGAATTAAAATAAAAGGACTTACCTGAGTGCCGCCGCCTCTCTCTCGTTGTCTTTTCCACACGTAACAGGAAGCACACAGCCTCCCAAATCCCCTCGCTAATCACGACTGCCCTATAGCAGCATTGTGATTGGTGTGAGCTCTGTGGTTCGGCGCACAGACGGTGAAAGGGAGGCTCTGTATGTTCCCCACCAGGCTGAATAATGCAGCCTGGTGGGGAATACACAATTGTGCGCAGGACTGTTTGCCCGGCCCAAGAGGGCTTGTCAAACCGTCCTGAATACTTAAGAATATGCTTTATAAGACCCAAGCGAGGGCTGCAGTTCTATACGGTGAAGAGTTATGGGGGCATTTATTCAGGTCTGAATTTCCTAAAACGGAAAGCAAATTCATCAGACAACTACTGACACTTCCGCAAAGCACCCCGCTTCTCCCCCTAAGGTTAGATTTGGGGCTGAGTTGCATAGAAGATGAGCTTGCACTCAAACCCCTTAGGTTTTGGCTTAGGTTCTGGACAACGCAAGATCTCTGGAATTATAGGCTAGAGCTTAAGCAAATACTAAGCTATAAAAGTACAGCAAAAATTCCTTGGTTGGCGTTCATAAAAAATGAATTTGAGAGATTGGGATTACCTGCCTTGTGGCACGATCCGGAAAGGGGCTGTCGCAAGGTTTCGCGTAAGTCCCTCACTAGGATTTATAAGGACAAAAAACGTAACTCTGTTCTAAAGGACTCCCATCCGGGCACTCTGACTAATTTTTTTTTATCACTAAAAGCTTCTTACTCGTTTGAGAATTTTATGGATGTTGTTTACCCAGTTTTAGCTAGGAAACTTTTTATACAATGGAGATATGGTACATTACCCCTAAGAGCTTTTACAAGCAAATGGTCAGCCTGTACAAATAAGTCCTGTCCAGGATGCAGCTGTGACGTGGAGGACGAACTACATGTCCTCTTCTTTTGTCCAGCGTATAGTAAATCCAGGAAACATTGGTTAGTACCTCTTTGTAAAAAAATTGGGTTTTTTACACTGCATTAATGCTTTTAGAATTCTAAAATCTGATACTTCTGGACACATCGTATTTGCACTTTCTAAGTATTTGTTAGCCATGTGGTTTGAGCGAAGGCATCTAACCGCAAATGATTGTTAAGGACTAAATACTTATAAGATTGGTTTACTGTTAATACGTGTACTATACGTTGTATGAATTTTATTATTTATTGTGTCCATCCAAATGAATTTTATCCATATTCTCCTTTTAAATCATGTTTTATTCTGTACTCTTTTATGGCGAAAATTGCCGAAATAAAGAATTTATGAATGAATGAGTATGCTTAAAACTCCTCCCCCTTGCCCCTGCTCTGCCCACCCAGTCCCACCCGCCCAGCCCCTAAGCAGGAAGGAAAACTAAAATCATAATAACATTAGTTATTATCCTTTTAGTTTCCTTTTTAAACTGCTTGCAGAGCAGTAGGGCGACGCTCCTCTGCCTTAGCGGAGGAGCTGCCACTGTTTGGCGCACTATGAAGTTGAATGTGATTGGTTAATAAGTATTTAAAACATGTCATGATGTTTGATAGTGGCTGTCCTTGTGTAGCTGCATTTGTTACTAACAGCTGCACAAAATCTGGTTGTTCTTTTAAATGTCGATCAAAGTATGCTCTATTCATAGTCGATTGCTCTCACTTATATTTTAAATTGTTTTACAAAGGGGAAGGTGATGTGGTAATTGCCTGGCATTCCCTGCAACCGCCCATGAGACAGTCTTGAACACCAGCCTGTTTGCCAACTGGAGCATCATGAACACCCCACTTTAGCAGCTTGAGTGGGGTTGGGGCGGCGGGGGAGCAGCTCCCACTTGCAGTTCTGTGTAAATTGATTAAATTGATGTTTATAGTTACTTTGATTTTAACTGGAGAGGTGGGTCTCCAAATACAAGCTGATATATGCCACTGTAAGAGAATAAGATTATTGAGATGTGGGGTTAGGGCAGGGAAAAATGAAGGCACGTAGAGCAGGATGGCAAGAAGGATAAGAGATAAGTAGGTGGGTGGATAGAGAGAAAAATTGAGAAATGGATGAATCGACAGAGGTGAATGGATGGATGAGTGAATGGATGGAGATATTAGAGAGATTGATGGATGATGAAGAGAAGGACAGCTTTAGAGGACGATGGATGGATGGAGGAAAGGGAGGATGGAGAGTGGTTGAATGGAAGGAAGGAAAAAGACAGAAAAACAGAGGGGTTGAACAAAAGATGGTTGAAAAAAAGACCATAAAATGGAGAGAAGCAAGGCTAAATGGATAGAAGGATCAAAAGATGGAAAATTACAGAAATATAAATCCAAAGATTAAAGGAAAAATGAAAGATGTCTACACCCCGCCCCTGAATGCCGAAACAGTATCAGGCACACCCACATCGCTTGCTGAGTCCTGTTTTTTGGGGTATATTTAAGTGTGTGTGGAGGGGGGGGGTTATATTTCTGGCTGATTCTTCGTGTGCTGCACCGTCGAGCTTCAAACTCTCCCTCAGCTACTCTCCAGCTCTGCCCCGCAAGGGCCGCAACCCTCTGAGGCCTCTTAGAGCTCTGCTTCCTCCTTTGGACATGATGCCATGGCTCTCCCTGAGATGAGGAAGATGCCGCTATCAGCACCTGCAGTGCCTAGGACATGCTGCGCCGGAAGGGTTGTATGACGTTACAACGCATGCTTTTACCACGCATGCTGTTACAACGCAGGTTTTACTACTCATACCATTACAACGCATTGCGCTTTGGGGTGCTGGATAGTGAATAGTTTAATTTACTATTCCAACTCCAGTCCCCGTGGACACTAGGGAAGGTGTTGGATAGTAAATTAAGTCTATTCCCTATCCTAGAGCGCCCCCCAGCGCAATGCGTTGTAATGGTTTTCGTTGTAAAACCTGCGTTGTAATAGCACTGCGTGGTAAAAGTTGCGTTGTAAAGGATGTTTCCCACCGGAAGCAGCCTCGGGTCCTTGAAGAAGAGCTGTTTCCTGGTATCGCAGAGATCTACATGGAAGTGGGGTGATCAGTGAGTGGGTAGTGCCTGGGTGATCACAGTATGAGAGACATGCCTTTGTGAGTGCAGGGTGAGCGACGTGCCAGGCACAAACACTGAGCTGCAAGCGCTCGCTGTGCAAAGTGAGTGGTGGACAGCCTGCTACACTACTGGTGAGTGTGCACAGTGCGCCCTGATGGGTTTGATGTAAACAGCAAGCAGTGCACTGTGGAAAATAAGAAAAGAGTGCAGTGCGTAGTGAGGTCTCTGGGCCGTTCAATGAGCAGGGGTACAGTGAAGTGTCGGCAGTGCTAGTGAGGTACCCGTCTTTGTCAAAATAGAGTGATGCCTGTTCAACAGTATGGGGAGCAATATCCTTGGATGAGTGGTGTGCATGGAACGTAAGCAACATGTCTGTGTGAATGCAGGGTGGATGTATCTTGTGACAGCAGGAGGAGTGGTGTGCATTGATAAGTGCAGGTTAGTGGTGTGCCTCGGTGAGTGGGATGTCTGCAGGCGCGCAAGACCCATTGGGCTGAGAGGGATTTAACTCCAGGGCTCGAGTCGGGGTACCACGAGGGTGGACGGCACACCCCACTTATTTTACCGGGTGCTGGTTAACTGGAGCAAATGGAGCCACACATTCACTCTTTGGCCTCTCTGGGGCGAGACCGGAGCTCATTCGGAACGCTGCTCACGCACTGGCTTCTCTGATGCAATCGCATCTAAGGGGTGAGCGAGGGGAGGCAATGAGTCTGATGGTGCAAGCCACCTTTCGTGACGTCACTTCCTGTTGTCATGTCAGCATCCCCCCACTTCTTTTTTTAGGACTTGTGCCCTGTTTAGCTCCACCAGTCAGCCTCCGTGGACTAGGCTGAGCCAGGAAAACGAGATGTCAAGTGCCATGGCGCTGCTCTGACCTGCTAGATTACAGCATATCAAGCTGCTCCTGGCTTTTCTGCCTAATCGTGAAATCTGCATTACAGAAGAAACAAAGTAAGGTTTTACGTACCCCCCTTTCAACAGCCAGAGCTGCTGACTTTCGATTTTAGGAAACCGTTTGTCGACTCTACGAATTCACGTACTCTCCCCTTGCCTAAAAAACACTAATGTGTCCTTGTGTAATGTAACTGGCCTTAGGGTAGAGGTCGATCTTAAAACTGCAACAAAAAAAATACATAAAAACCTCTTCACTCTAAAATCCAATAATACCTAGTTCATTCTAGCCCCTCTGCTCATCTCCATTAACCTGTATGATTTCATAAAGCCCCTACTGTCTTATAATTCCTTTGAATTTATCTCGAGGAAACAAGAAAATGCATCAAAATCTTTCCTTGAAAGCACAAGGCAAATCCTAATACCCAATAATGTACTCCACTAACCACCAACATTGGTTTCCAGTAGTACTGTGGAATTCTTCTAAGCGCCTCATCGGGGGTAGAAAGAGCTATAGAAATGCAACTGCAATACATTTGTTACATCAAGGAAAAGGTGTTCATGAAAGCTAGTGTTACAAGTGGTGTGGTGTGGCTCACTGGTTAGAGGCGGCAGACCCGGAAGCAGAGGACGGCCCGGGACCAGGGTTCAATTCCCGACGCGGCAGGGTCGTGAACCAGGGTCAGGGTCGTGAACCAGGGTCAGCGGACTCGATAATTCTCGCCTCTGTGCCTACTCTAACCAGGGATCACACTCGACAACTCTGGGCATTAGCTTGCCTCATCTCCACAACGGCCCCCCACAAACACCGGGGATGCCTGGTTTCACCTTGGAGATACCCAGGAGGGAACATCTCACAAGGAAAGCCAGGACGGGTTCCCCAGCGGTCTATAGCGCCAGGACGCCTCTGGGTAGCAGTGCGCTTTACAAGACACACTCATTTACAGAATACAATTTTGAGACGAAAAAGTTTAAAAAGCACTGAAAAACATTTCTAAGTGCTTTTTTAGTTTAACGATTTAAAGCTATACAAATCATAACTTTTCCTAAATAATGCAACGTTATTCGTTGTAAGCATTCAACTATAATGTTTTTTTAAAATGCACCTTAATTGGTGTACTACTGTCTTACTGCACTACCAGGAGTAGGGTCAAGCAGTCCCATATTGCAGCGGGAAGCTGCAAATATACCCGCCTTGAGGAGCAAACAGACACAGAACATGTTTGCCTGTGGCTCCAAAAATCCTTGAACACATTTTTCTTAATAAAAACTTTATAGTAATTGAATGACATCAATGAATTGGTAAAGTTGAGCAGAACACAGTACGCACATTTTCAGTCTCAAAATGTGTTCTTTGGTTAGAATGAATCTACCTTAGATTGCCCGTTTGTACACTCATTAGAATAAATGTACATTTGTTTAGACTCAGGGCATCCTTTATGGGTTTTTTTTTTTGCCGTAGGGCAGCGCTGCAGGCCTTGCTGCTGTGCTGCCCTACTGCAAAAGAAAAGGGTAGGAAAGCGCTGTATCTATCATATACGGCGCATTCCTGTCCTTTTTCCCTGCAATGGTTCACAATGGGCTGCTGTGTGCCAACGCAGACACCTAGGCACCATGGTGCAAGGGGGCCTGCATTGCGAGGATGATCATTTTTGTGCAGGAAGGGAAACACAAGAGGCGTTTTAATCTTAATATGTCTGCTGCAAAATGCATAATTTGCAGCACACAAAATTCGAGGTCTATATAGAAGTGAAATGTGGAAGCCATAGGAAACTGGTTGACTCTGCTTGTACATGAGCCTCTGGGGCCAACTCTGGAACAGAAGATGCTACATCCCAGTTTTTTGGTGAGATTATTATTGGTAAATATTCTTGTTTTGTCAAAGTCGCTAAAGACAGAAAGTCCATGTTGGGGCAAAACGTTCCTTGCATGGCTCTGAAGACTGTGCTGTCCTACCTTTGTGGTCTTTCCTGTTGCAGTATTTTCCTTCAGTGAGTCCAACAAGGACACTCCTTTAGAAACGTGCTGGACACTGCTGCCTCTTTTTCAAGACCTCGCGGAACCCGCTTCGCGGGTCCCGCAGCGCTATCTTGGACTGCTAGGAGCTACGGGCGGAGAGGAGGATCTTTACTGAGCAGGCAAGGATGCGAGCGTCAGGGGCCGGACTTCGTATCCCAGAAGTCTCGGCTACCCTCGCCTCCCGTCATCGGGCCGCTCTCCTTGCTTGCCACGCCCCGCTCCCATTGTAAAAAGGACGCTGCACCTGGACGCAGCGGGACACTCCTTTAGAAACCTGCTGGACACTGCTGCCTCTTTTTCAAGACCTTGCGGAACCCGCTTTGCGGGTCCCGCAGCGCTATCTTGGACTGCTAGGAGCTACGGGCGGAGAGGAGGATCTTTACTGAGCAGGCAAGGCTGCGAGCGTCAGGGGCCGGACTTCGTATCCCAGAAGTCTCGGCTACCCTCGCCTCCCGCCATCGGGCCGCTCTCCTTGCTTGCCACACCCCGCTCCCATTGTAAAAAGGACGCTGCACCTGGACGCAGCGGGACACTCCTTTAGAAACGTGCTGGACACTGCTGCCTCTTTTTCAAGACCTCGCGGAACCCGCTTTGCGGGTCCCGCAGCGCTATCTTGGACTGCTAGGAGCTACGGGCGGAGAGGAGGATCTTTACTGAGCAGGCAAGGCTGCGAGCGTCAGGGGCCGGACTTCGTATCCCAGAAGTCTCGGCTACCCTCGCCTCCCGCCATCGAGCCGCTCTCCTTGCTTGCCACGCCCCGTTCTCTCCTCATTAGCCTACATACTTAAGAAAAGACATTTCCCCGCGGCGCGGGAGCGTCCCGGGAGAAGCCCGGGACAAGGGCGGGACCGTCTGTGGCCGTCAGGGGCCAAAGGAGGTCGGGCTGGGCCACCCCCCTTTGATAAGTTGACTATTTTTTGTGGGATTCTGTTATTATCATTCGTTACCCTTACTGGTTGTTCTTGCTTGGAATAATTGATTGTTATTTTACTGATTTTAATTTTATTCAATTCTATTTAATTCTAAAATGTCTTCCTCAACCCCAAATTCCCTTCCTGACCGTGTGAGTATTTCTATACTCTGCCCTCTTGATAAATTTTTTGCCAAAGCAACTAAGGATATTGATCGCGAATTATTACTGGCGGAAAGAAGGGCCGAACGGTGCCTATCTGTTGAGGCACTTAAGAGACAGGCTCCTTCTTTTAATAAAGCGACACTTTCCGCATCCACAAAAACAACAGGTGATGGACCGAATGTGGATCAATGTCACACACTCACCCCAGTCCAAAGATCTGGGCCCAAATCCATCGTTTTTTTGCACTCCACACCACCCTGGGTTAGACAATATCGATATGCAAATCAGCTCTGAACCTGTGCCCCATGGGAACAGTCCAGTCCGAACTACAAAAGCCATGTCCTTCCCAGAACGGAATCAAGCATCCGAGGACCGGACCGGTTTCGAGGTAACACCTCTCATCAGCCCGGCTAGCTTGACTCCAGTGGTGTGGAGTGCCTGGGACCCACGTCTGGGCATCCCCAGCGCACTTAGGGCGGAATATGCAAAAATAACAGGTGATGGACCGAATGTGGATCAAGGTCACACACTCACCCCAGTCCAAAGATCTGGGCCCAAATCCATCGTTTTTTTGCACTCCACACCACCCTGGGTTAGACAATGGCGATATGCAAATCAGCTCTGACCCTGTGCCCCATGGGAACAGTCCAGTCCGAACTACAAAAGCCATGTCCTTCCCAGAACGGAATCAAGCATCCGAGGACCGGACCGGTTTCGAGGTAACACCTCTCATCAGCCCGGCTAGCTTGACTCCAGTGGTGTGGAGTGCCTGGGACCCACGTCTGGGCATCCCCAGCGCACTTAGGGCGGAATATGCAAAAACAACAGGTGATGGACCGAATGTGGATCAATGTCACACACTCACCCCAGTCCAAAGATCTGGGCCCAAATCCATCGTTTTTTTGCACTCCACACCACCCTGGGTTAGACAATGGCGATATGCAAATCAGCTCTGACCCTGTGCCCCATGGGAACAGTCCAGTCCGAACTACAAAAGCCATGTCCTTCCCAGAACGGAATCAAGCATCCGAGGACCGTTCTGGGAAGGACATGGCTTTTGTAGTTCGGACTGGACTGTTCCCATGGGGCACAGGGTCAGAGCTGATTTGCATAAAGCCATTATCTGACCCAGGGTGGTGTGGAGTGCAAAAAACGATGGATTTAGGCCCAGATCCTTGTACTGGGGTGAATGTAAGACATTGATCTACATTCTGTCCATCAAATTGTTTTTTGTAATTTTCTCCCTGAGTGTACTGGGGTAGCTCAGACGTGGGTCCCAGAGCCTCCACACCACTGGAGTCAAGCTAGCCGGGCTGATGAGAGGTGTTACCTCGAAACCGGTCCGGTCCTCGGATGATTGATTCCGGTCTGGGAAAGTTATGGCTGTTGTAGTTCGGACTGGACTGTTCCCATGGGGCACAGGGTCAGAGCTGATTTGCATAAAGCCATTATCTGACCCAGGGTGGTGTGGAGTGCAAAAAACGATGGATTTAGGCCCAGATCCTTGTACTGGGGTGAATGTAAGACATTGATCTACATTCTGTCCATCAAATTGTTTTTTGTAATTTTCTCCCTGAGTGTACTGGGGTAGCTCAGACGTGGGTCCCAGAGCCTCCACACCACTGGAGTCAAGCTAGCCGGGCTGATGAGAGGTGTTACCTCGAAACCGGTCCGGTCCTCGGATGCTTTATTCCGGTCTGGGAAAGATATGGCTGTTGTAGTTCGGACTGGACTGTTCCCATGGGGCACAGAGTCAGAGCTGATTTGCATAAAGCCATTATCTGACCCAGGGTGGTGTGGAGTGCAAAAAACGATGGATTTAGGCCCAGATCCTTGTACTGGGGTGAATGTAAGACATTGATCCACATTCTGTCCATCAAATTGTTTTTTGTAATTTTCTCCCTGAGTGTACTGGGGTAGCTCAGACGTGGGTCCCAAAGCCTCCACACCACTGGAGTCAAGCTAGCCGGGCTGATGAGAGGTGTTACCTCGAAACCGGTCCGGTCCTCGGATGCTTGATTCCGGTCTGGGAAAGATATGGCTGTTGTAGTTGGGACTGGACTGTTCCCATGGGGCACAGGGTCAGAGCTGATTTGCATAAAGCCATTATCTGACCCAGGGTGGTGTGGAATGCAAAAAACGATGGATTTAGGCCCAGATCCTTGTAATGCCCAGAGTTGTCGAGTGTGATCCCTGGTTAGAGTAGGCACAGAGGCGAGAATTATCGAGTCCGCTGACCCTGGTTCACGACCCTGACCCTGGTTCACGACCCTGCCGCGTCGGGAATTGAACCCTGGTCCCGGGCCGTCCTCTGCTTCCGGGTCTGCCGCCTCTAACCAGTGAGCCACACCACACCACTTGTAACACTAGCTTTCATGAACACCTTTTCCTTGATGTAACAAATGTATTGCAGTTGCATTTCTATAGCTCTTTCTACCCCCGATGAGGCGCTTAGAAGAATTCCACAGTACTACTGGAAACCAATGTTGGTGGTTAGTTGAGTACATTATTGGGTATTAGGATTTGCCTTGTGCTTTCAAGGAAAGATTTTGATGCATTTTCTTGTTTCCTCGAGATAAATTCAAAGGAATTATAAGACAGTAGGGGCTTTATGAAATCATACAGGTTAATGGAGATGAGCAGAGGGGCTAGAATGAACTAGGTATTATTGGATTTTAGAGTGAAGAGGTTTTTATTTATTTTTTTGTTGCAGTTTTAAGATCGACCTCTACCCTAAGGCCAGTTACATTACACAAGGACACATTAGTGTTTTTTAGGCAAGGGGAGAGTACGTGAATTCGTAGAGTCGACAAACGGTTTCCTAAAATCGAAAGTCAGCAGCTCTGGCTGTTGAAAGGGGGGTACGTAAAACCTTACTTTGTTTCTTCTGTAATGCAGATTTCACGATTAGGCAGAAAAGCCAGGAGCAGCTTGATATGCTGTAATCTAGCAGGTCAGAGCAGCGCCATGGCACTTGACATCTCGTTTTCCTGGCTCAGCCTAGTCCACGGAGGCTGACTGGTGGAGCTAAACAGGGCACAAGTCCTAAAAAAAGAAGTGGGGGGATGCTGACATGACAACAGGAAGTGACGTCACGAAAGGTGGCTTGCACCATCAGACTCATTGCCTCCCCTCGCTCACCCCTTAGATGCGATTGCATCAGAGAAGCCAGTGCGTGAGCAGCGTTCCGAATGAGCTCCGGTCTCGCCCCAGAGAGGCCAAAGAGTGAATGTGTGGCTCCATTTGCTCCAGTTAACCAGCTCCCGGTAAAATAAGTGGGGTGTGCCGTCCACCCTCGTGGTACCCCGACTCGAGCCCTGGAGTTAAATCCCTCTCAGCCCAATGGGTCTTGCGCGCCTGCAGACATCCCACTCACCGAGGCACACCACTAACCTGCACTTATCAATGCACACCACTCCTCCTGCTGTCACAAGATACATCCACCCTGCATTCACACAGACATGTTGCTTACGTTCCATGCACACCACTCATCCAAGGATATTGCTCCCCATACTGTTGAACAGGCATCACTCTATTTTGACAAAGACGGGTACCTCACTAGCACTGCCGACACTTCACTGTACCCCTGCTCATTGAACGGCCCAGAGACCTCACTACGCACTGCACTCTTTTCTTATTTTCCACAGTGCACTGCTTGCTGTTTACATCAAACCCATCAGGGCGCACTGTGCACACTCACCAGTAGTGTAGCAGGCTGTCCACCACTCACTTTGCACAGCGAGCGCTTGCAGCTCAGTGTTTGTGCCTGGCACGTCGCTCACCCTGCACTCACAAAGGCATGTCTCTCATACTGTGATCACCCAGGCACTACCCACTCACTGATCACCCCACTTCCATGTAGATCTCTGCGATACCAGGAAACAGCTCTTCTTCAAGGACCCGAGGCTGCTTCCGGTGGGAAACATCCTTTACAACGCAACTTTTACCACGCAGTGCTATTACAACGCAGGTTTTACAACGAAAACCATTACAACGCATTGCGCTGGGGGGCGCTCTAGGATAGGGAATAGACTTAATTTACTATCCAACACCTTCCCTAGTGTCCACGGGGACTGGAGTTGGAATAGTAAATTAAACTATTCACTATCCAGCACCCCAAAGCGCAATGCGTTGTAATGGTATGAGTAGTAAAACCTGCGTTGTAACAGCATGCGTGGTAAAAGCATGCGTTGTAACGTCATACAACCCTTCCGGCGCAGCATGTCCTAGGCACTGCAGGTGCTGATAGCGGCATCTTCCTCATCTCAGGGTGAGCCATGGCATCATGTCCAAAGGAGGAAGCAGAGCTCTAAGAGGCCTCAGAGGGTTGCGGCCCTTGCGGGGCAGAGCTGGAGAGTAGCTGAGGGAGAGTTTGAAGCTCGACGGTGCAGCACACGAAGAATCAGCCAGAAATATAACCCCCCCCTCCACACACACTTAAATATACCCCAAAAAACAGGACTCAGCAAGCGATGTGGGTGTGCCTGATACTGTTTCGGTATTCAGGGGCGGGGTGTAGACATCTTTCATTTTTCCTTTAATCTTTGGATTTATATTTCTGTAATTTTCCATCTTTTGATCCTTCTATCCATTTAGCCTTGCTTCTCTCCATTTTATGGTCTTTTTTTCAACCATCTTTTGTTCAACCCCTCTGTTTTTCTGTCTTTTTCCTTCCTTCCATTCAACCACTCTCCATCCTCCCTTTCCTCCATCCATCCATCGTCCTCTAAAGCTGTCCTTCTCTTCATCATCCATCAATCTCTCTAATATCTCCATCCATTCACTCATCCATCCATTCACCTCTGTCGATTCATCCATTTCTCAATTTTTCTCTCTATCCACCCACCTACTTATCTCTTATCCTTCTTGCCATCCTGCTCTACGTGCCTTCATTTGTCCCTGCCCTAACCCCACATCTCAATAATCTTATTCTCTTACAGTGGCATATATCAGCTTGTATTTGGAGACCCACCTCTCCAGTTAAAATCAAAGTAACTATAAACATCAATTTAATCAATTTACACAGAACTGCAAGTGGGAGCTGCTCCCCCGCCGCCCCAACCCCACTCAAGCTGCTAAAGTGGGGTGTTCATGATGCTCCAGTTGGCAAACAGGCTGGTGTTCAAGACTGTCTCATGGGCGGTTGCAGGGAATGCCAGGCAATTACCACATCACCTTCCCCTTTGTAAAACAATTTAAAATATAAGTGAGAGCAATCGACTATGAATAGAGCATACTTTGATCGACATTTAAAAGAACAACCAGATTTTGTGCAGCTGTTAGTAACAAATGCAGCTACACAAGGACAGCCACTATCAAACATCATGACATGTTTTAAATACTTATTAACCAATCACATTCAACTTCATAGTGCGCCAAACAGATAATAAGAGGTCATACGCTTCTTTATAATAACGCATTCCAAATGATTCTAATAATGGTTTGATGAAAGTGTTTCTTGGAACTTTATACAAAGTGCAAACAAGAAGAAGGTGAAGAGTATTTTGCGAAACCCTATTATTACAGGGGCAGCAGGGTAACTTCTCCCACCAACCCCCCTGCTTTGGGAATGCAAACAGAAAGTGTAAAGTGCCAAGGCGAAATCTTGTAAGATAAAAACGCCATTGCGTGTTCATAATATATGACAAATAAAACTGGCGAAGTAGTTTTCCTCGTACACTTAGTACATGCTCATTTGTCTTTAGGGAACCTAGATTAACGCTATAGGCATTTTTGATAATCTCCTTAGCATCCTTACCAAGCATTTCAGGATTTGCAAACATCTTACTTAAACCTATTTTATTAAAAGTCTCTCTGACATATCGTAGCCACGGGATTTGGGTGTAGTATTCAAGTTTAAGGCAATCTTCAGATCGCCAAATTTTAGCCCATAATGTTAAAGGGGCAACGTGAATAATATCACTTATAAACTCAATTCCAACTTCTCCGTGGCAAAATATATTAGATGTGCCCAATGGGACAGATAATAAACGTTTTACAAACTTATTTTCCACAATTTGTATTTTTTCACAGTTTTGTGAGCCCCAAACCCCTGCACCATAGGTCAGGGCAGAAACACACTTAGCTTTGTATAACAATGTAATTTCAGCTACACGTCGCTGGTCTAATTTGCTGGCAAAACGAAAGAGGGCTTCAATTAACTGTGCAACCTTCTGAACCCGGGCTGTCAACAAAGGTTCCCAATTCAATTTTTTGTTAAAAAGGTTACCCAAATAACAGAAGTTATCCACTTTCTCAATAGTAGCATTCTTCACCACATACTTCCGTATTTTAACATTTTTTTGACCACAAGTCATGGCAAAAGATTTAGAAAAGTTGACACCTAGATCTAATTTGCCCATAAATGTGTCAAAAGCATTCAGAGAAATCTGCATGCTATTGGGGGTAAGTGCCATTAAAACAGTGTCATCTGCATAAGACAACATTGGGATTCTTTTTCCGTTTATTTTTGGGAAATCCGCAGTCGTTTCTAATAAGAAGCCCTCTAAGCCATTCGTATAGACCAAAAATAAAAAAGGTGCTAAAATACATCCTTGTCGGACACCTTCAGTGGATAATATAGGTTTTGTTTTCTCTCCTCCACGGCCAAATCTAATCCTAACCGTTGTAGCGGTATGTAACCTGCGGAGCAGGGTGACCAGTGGTTCTTCAAAACCCATAGAGTCCATCATACGCCATAATTTGTCCCTGCATACCGTGTCGAAGGCACTGGACAAGTCCATGAATGCCAAGTGTATAGAACCCTTCTTGGCACCCATGTACTTGCCCATAATCAATGCCAGGTTCAGGCACTGCTCGATAGTTCCTTTCCCCTTCCTAAAACCATATTGAGATTCTATAATAACCCCTGACGACTCAGCCCATGTTTCCAGCTGTGCCAATATCACCCTACCCATTAGCTTACAGGTTGAGTCTATTAGTGATATTGGCCTATAGCATCGTGGATCATACTTGTCACCCTTTTTAAAAATTGGAACCAAAACGGCCTCTTTCCAAGAGGTCGGAATAGGCCCAAGTATTAATGCCTTAAAAACATTCATAAGTAGTGGAGACCAAACCTCTCGATTATATTTAAAAAGATCTAAGGGTACTGAGTCAGGGGCAGGGGCCTTTAAAGGCGCCCCCTTAGTCAAAGCTAGCTCTACTTCTGAGAGCATTAGTGATTCGCTGAGCTTCTTAGCTGATTCCATATTAATATAACAGGAATCATCCTCCTCCGAGGTAGCAATCTGTAATATCTCTTTGGGGTTAAAGATTTTATTGTAATGAGTTACCCAAGTTTCCTCTGGTAAATGAACTCGAATAGTGTTTTCTTCCGCTGATTTTAAAAAGGGTCTATTTATTACTTCCCAAAAGAGTCTATTATCCCTTAAATCAACTGCTTTGTCCAGGTCTTCCCATGCTTTGGTCTTCAGTTCATTTTTTCTTTTTCTAATAGCCTGCCTATATTGTTTCCTAGCCAGTATCACCATGTTTCTATCTCTAGGATTTTGACGCAATGCTTTAGTTAAGGTAGTTTGAGCTGCAGAGCATTCAGCATTGAACCATTTGGGCCCCTGGTGTTGATTCTTCCCCCCTACCTTTACAAGTAGATGGGTGGCTACATTTTCCATTAGTTTCTCAAAACTCGTAATTATATGGACTGGATCAGGATTAAGTGATAGGCAGGTATCTATCTGGGCCACGTTTTCCTTGAAAATATCCATCTCCAGTTGCCTAACGGCTACTTTATTCCACCTTATAGTGACACCCTGGTTCTGAGTGTATACTATGGGTTGTTCCTGGTACAGTTTTAGGTCAGAAGCAATGGTAAAACTCAGAATTAGGGGGTTATGGTCGCTAGCTGGATTTGCCTCAATTTTGAAATCTTTCAAGTAGTTAAAAAATCCCATAGATACAATTGCAAAATCAATTGTACTTGTTCTGCCCCTCGTGCCCTGGAAGGTAGGTATATTCACATTACCCGAAAAACTAATCATATCGAGAATGCATAAATTATTGTTTATTAGAATACTGTTTATGGCCTCCCCTTGTTTTGTGTGAGAGAAATGGGCCATAGGATGGTCATTTAAATCCATCATGCCACAGGCTCTGGACCCACTAAACTTGCATAACTCACAATTAAAAGTTGATTTGATCTACATTCTGTCCATCAAATTGTTTTTTGTAATTTTCTCCCTGAGTGTACTGGGGTAGCTCAGACGTGGGTCCCAGAGCCTCCACACCACTGGAGTCAAGCTAGCTGGGCTGATGAGAGGTGTTACCTCGAAACCGGTCCGGTCCTCGGATGCTTTATTCCGGTCTGGGAAAGATATGGCTGTTGTAGTTCGGACTGGACTGTTCCCATGGGGCACAGAGTCAGAGCTGATTTGCATAAAGCCATTATCTGACCCAGGGTGGTGTGGAGTGCAAAAAACGATGGATTTAGGCCCAGATCCTTGTACTGGGGTGAATGTAAGACATTGATCCACATTCTGTCCATCAAATTGTTTTTTGTAATTTTCTCCCTGAGTGTACTGGGGTAGCTCAGAGGTGGGTCCCAAAGCCTCCACACCACTGGAGTCAAGCTAGCCGGGCTGATGAGAGGTGTTACCTCGAAACCGGTCCGGTCCTCGGATGCTTGATTCCGGTCTGGGAAAGATATGGCTGTTGTAGTTGGGACTGGACTGTTCCCATGGGGCACAGGGTCAGAGCTGATTTGCATAAAGCCATTATCTGACCCAGGGTGGTGTGGAATGCAAAAAACGATGGATTTAGGCCCAGATCCTTGTACTGGGGGTGAATGTAAGACATTGATCTACATTCTGTCCATCAAATTGTTTTTTGTAATACTTTCCGCATCCACAGCAGAACAGGCGGACATGGATGCAGAGCTTTTTAATACAGATAGCATTCCTCTAATTTTCCAGGACAGCCAGCCACCCCTGGGGGCCCGAGATATGACGGTGGAAAGTTTGAGCGACTTGTCCACGGTAATATCAAACAATCTTATAGACCTTAACACCCCGTTGCCCCCGGAAATTGATACCCATTGTCACAGCAATGTTATACCTCCCCCCCTGAAGATACAAACAGAGGTTATTACGTTGCTTCCTTCCCCGCCCTCCTCTATAACGACCAATGTACATCATGATCAAAAGCGTAAAAGTGATGTATCTTCTCCAGTTAGGAAAAGAAGGAAGAAGGGAGGGAAAAATAAAAGCAGGCATACCAACCCGTGGAAACCTTCCGAGATGGTAGCCCCTAAACCAACCTTGCCAGCAGATATAGGGGATAAGGCATCAGAGGGGATAGAAGCAATACAAAGGAATGTAGACGGGGAGCACAAAAATATTTCTAATGATGAGCTTCTGGAAGCGGTTGAAAAACTATTAAAGGTTCTTTTCCTTCCTCTTGTAGAAAGACTGAAAAGGTTGGATAAAAGCTAGACTGCCTCCTTCCCCAGACTATGCCCCCAGAGAACGTAACACTAATTACCCCAGCCATTATGCCTATGGAAAAAAACACTAATAAGTCACCTAGTCAACATAATTCCCCCAACAAATCAAAAAATCTATCTACCAATAAAAACCCTGTTCCCACATCAGATACACCTGTAAACCCAGCTTCAAAAAACACGGCTAAAGAAAAACCGCCTGCTGTGGTCTTGAAGCCTACCCAAATTAATAAAGCATCTACCTCACAAACAACTCACACTAATAAGGCTAAATTACACTATAAAATTAGGTACAATTACCGCCAGAGTCCTTTGGGTTTGTTATTGTTTTAACAGGAGTTCCAGTTGTTTTGGAGGGAGATATTGAATCAAACACAAGTTTAAAAAATAAAGTGATTCATTGGTTGCGCATGAACAGGCCATTACCTGTACATTTGAATGGTGATATTGTATCAGTTAGAAGGTGCCAATGGGTAGGCATACGCCCTAAGGATATAGAGGGTGACCTGATTATAGTGAATTTTAAGGACCATAGGGTGGTATCTTATATAAATGATTGGTTTGTCAGTGGCAATGATGTTGGAGTTTCCACACGAAACCTGACATATTTCTATCCTGAAAATATGATGTTTCCTACAAACAAACCCCAGCAGAGATATGGTTTAGATTTCATCCATCATCAGAAACCACTCACAAACAACCCAACTTTCAACTACTCTAATAGAAACACTAGATTCTACCCTAGGGTAAACCACCCAAATTTGTACCCTGGTTCAAATAATCACTACCCCACTAATCCTAGGGAACTCTGGAATATACCATTGTCAAACATGTTCTACCCCTTGACTCCAATGAACTTAAACGATTGACTTTATCTAACTGAACAACAAAATATATTAGGTGGGGATAATAGATTAACCTTTTCCCCTTTCATGGAAGAGAATATGTCCATGCAGGCCTCGAACTATCACCATTGTATCCTAGGTAGATATAGGAAATTAACAGCTAATGATGATACTAATTGTATAGAGACTTGTGCAAATCCTCACCTGGACCCAAGATGGGGGGACAGTACAGACACTTGTAGAGTTGCAAACACGGGCGATGATGATACGGATGTGGGAAATGATGATAAAGATATTCATATATATGAGGCTGTTGATTTGGGATCTAATGACATAGGGCAGATGAGTGTGCGCAAGCCCTTTCCCCAGATAGATTACAAGTGGAAAAAGAGGGTAACTGTGAGAAGGCTAGCAATTTCTGTGAGAAGGTTAGCAATTTCCGTGTACTTTCTTGGAATATAGCGGGTTTTGGCCAAAGGTTGGAAGATCCGGCCTGGGTAGAATTTGTAGATTCTTTTGACTTAGCCTGCTTACAGGAGACTTGGAGTATTGCGGATTTGAGTTTGGATGGTTTTCAAGCATTTAACACCCCAGCAATACCATCACAATCAGGGCGAGCTAAGGGTGGGCTTATGACAGCAATCTCTGTAAAACATAATTTAAGATATGTTAATAGAGTGGTGGAAACACCTTGGTACCAATTACTTACCATTAAGAATCTTTTTATTGAAACTGTTCTTTTTATTAATTGGTATTATAACATATTTGATCCTAATGAAACGGAAATTATTGATAATTTACAGGAAGAAATTGCCAATGTGAGTAATAGAGTCTTCCCTCTCCTTATTATATGGTTAGGTGATTTTAATTGTGAGTTATGCAAGTTTAGTGGGTCCAGAGCCTGTGGCATGATGGATTTAAATGACCATCCTATGGCCCATTTCTCTCACACAAAACAAGGGGAGGCCATAAACAGTATTCTAATAAACAATAATTTATGCATTCTCGATATGATTAGTTTTTCGGGTAATGTGAATATACCTACCTTCCAGGGCACGAGGGGCAGAACAAGTACAATTGATTTTGCAATTGTATCTATGGGATTTTTTAACTACTTGAAAGATTTCAAAATTGAGGCAAATCCAGCTAGCGACCATAACCCCCTAATTCTGAGTTTTACCATTGCTTCTGACCTAAAACTGTACCAGGAACAACCCATAGTATACACTCAGAACCAGGGTGTCACTATAAGGTGGAATAAAGTAGCCGTTAGGCAACTGGAGATGGATATTTTCAAGGAAAACGTGGCCCAGATAGATACCTGCCTATCACTTAATCCTGATCCAGTCCATATAATTACGAGTTTTGAGAAACTAATGGAAAATGTAGCCACCCATCTACTTGTAAAGGTAGGGGGGAAGAATCAACACCAGGGGCCCAAATGGTTCAATGCTGAATGCTCTGCAGCTCAAACTACCTTAACTAAAGCATTGCGTCAAAATCCTAGAGATAGAAACATGGTGATACTGGCTAGGAAACAATATAGGCAGGCTATTAGAAAAAGAAAAAATGAACTGAAGACCAAAGCATGGGAAGACCTGGACAAAGCAGTTGATTTAAGGGATAATAGACTCTTTTGGGAAGTAATAAATAGACCCTTTTTAAAATCAGCGGAAGAAAACACTATTCGAGTTCATTTACCAGAGGAAACTTGGGTAACTCATTACAATAAAATCTTTAACCCCAAAGAGATATTACAGATTGCTACCTCGGAGGAGGAGGATTCCTGTTATATTAATATGGAATCAGCTAAGAAGCTCAGCGAATCACTAATGCTCTCAGAAGTAGAGCTAGCTTTGACTAAGGGGGCGCCTTTAAAGGCCCCTGCCCCTGACTCAGTACCCTTAGATCTTTTTAAATATAATCGAGAGGTTTGGTCTCCACCACTTATGAATGTTTTTAAGGCATTAATACTTGGGCCTATTCCGACCTCTTGGAAAGAGGCCGTTTTGGTTCCAATTTTTAAAAAGGGTGACAAGTATGATCCACGATGCTATAGGCCAATATCACTAATAGACTAATGGGTAGGGTGATATTGGCACAGCTGGAAACATGGGCTGAGTCGTCAGGGGTTATTATAGAATCTCAATATGGTTTTAGGAAGGGGAAAGGAACTATCGAGCAGTGCCTGAACCTGGCATTGATTATGGGCAAGTACATGGGTGCCAAGAAGGGTTCTATACACTTGGCATTCATGGACTTGTCCAGTGCCTTCGACACGGCATGCAGGGACAAATTATGGCGTATGATGGACTCTATGGGTTTTGAAGAACCACTGGTCACCCTGCTCCGCAGGTTACATACCGCTACAACGGTTAGGATTAGATTTGGCCGTGGAGGAGAGAAAACAAAACCTATATTATCCACTGAAGGTGTCCGACACGGATGTATTTTAGCACCTTTTTTATTTTTGGTCTATACGAATGGCTTAGAGGGCTTCTTATTAGAAACGACTGCGGATTTCCCAAAAATAAACGGAAAAAGAATCCCAATGTTGTCTTATGCAGATGACACTGTTTTAATGGCACTTACCCCCAATAGCATGCAGATTTCTCTGAATGCTTTTGACACATTTATGGGCAAATTAGATCTAGGTGTCAACTTTTCTAAATCTTTTGCCATGACTTGTGGTCAAAAAAATGTTAAAATACGGAAGTATGTGGTGAAGAATGCTACTATTGAGAAAGTGGATAACTTCTGTTATTTGGGTAACCTTTTTAACAAAAAATTGAATTGGGAACCTTTGTTGACAGCCCGGGTTCAGAAGGTTGCACAGTTAATTGAAGCCCTCTTTCGTTTTGCCAGCAAATTAGACCAGCGACGTGTAGCTGAAATTACATCGTTATACAAAGCTAAGTGTGTTTCTGCCCTGACCTATGGTGCAGGGGTTTGGGGCTCACAAAACTGTGAAAAAATACAAATTGTGGAAAATAAGTTTGTAAAACGTTTATTATCTGTCCCATTGGGCACATCTAATATATTTTGCCACGGAGAAGTTGGAATTGAGTTTATAAGTGATATTATTCACGTTGCCCCTTTAACATTATGGGCTAAAATTTGGCGATCTGAAGATTGCCTTAAACTTGAATACTACACCCAAATCCCGTGGCTACGATATGTCAGAGAGACTTTTAATAAAATAGGTTTAAGTAAGATGTTTGCAAATCCTGAAATGCTTGGTAAGGATGCTAAGGAGATTATCAAAAATGCCTATAGCGTTAATCTAGGTTCCCTAAAGACAAATGAGCATGTACTAAGTGTACGAGGAAAACTAGTTCGCCAGTTTTATTTGTCATATATTATGAACACGCAATGGGGTTTTTATCTTACAAGATTTCGCCTTGGCACTTTACACTTTCTGTTTGCATTCCCAAAGCAGGGGGGTTGGTGGGAGAAGTTACCCTGCTGCCCCTGTAATAATAGGGTTTCGCAAAATACTCTTCACCTTCTTCTTGTTTGCACTTTGTATAAAGTTCCAAGAAACACTTTCATCAAACCATTATTAGAATCATTTGGAACGCGTTATTATAAAGAAGCGTATGACCTCTTATTATCTTTGTCAACTGCACATATTTGTAATGCCGTTTTAAACTTTATTAGATCAGCTTTGGTGATTAGAAATAGATACTGAGTTTTGATGGAAATTTAAAAATTGTGTAAACATGTATTGTGATTTTATGGTGGATTAATTGCAATGTCTTTTTAAAAAATTTCTATGTACACTTTTATGATTTCTATATGGAATCGAAATAAAGTTACTTGACTTGACTTGAGTCCAACAGTCCATCAAGATCACTGATGCACCTCCATGATGCATAGATTTAGACTCCAACAGATTGCTCTAATGTCAAGAAAGTATTCACTGTCCAGAATTTGTGGCAGTGACTACATGATTGCTACTAAAGGCACAGTCTTTTTGCCTGATTTGTTCTTTAGTGGTGGGTGAAAGGGTCAGCCCCATATCACATTTTAGCACAAGTCCTTTTAAACATTTATTTACACATGATTAGGATATGTCTGAAAGAATGTGTACACTAGAGAGACTACCTAACTTCTGCCCTTCTGCCAGACTGTGAATTGAGTATGGAACAAGAATCCTGTTGGTAAACTTTCAAGACGAACCCTGTCTGCTGCTGAAGGGGGTTATTATATAATATCTTACAGAAAACAGCATGCCTGAAAACAGCTCAACAGCCTAGCTGCATGAGAACACTTGGAAGATGTAGTAGTTGTGAAATACGTGCCGCTGCAGGACACGTCACTAAGGTGCTGTGCAAGGAAAACATCTAAATTTTTCTGCATCACTCATGGCCCAAAGGAAGGATTAGCACGGCAGAAAAACCTGTCCCATTTTGTCTCCCGGAGTTTTGACACGCCCTCATTCTATCTCCTGGCCTGAAAAATCTGATGGGTAACTAATTGAGGACAGACTGAGTCTGTAACTGTTCTAAATAGGTTGCATGGTTGCACAGATATATTTATTTCATCTTTAAGTCCCTGCCTCCAGCTCTGCTTTCAAGGAGGACTGCGCCCATCTGACTCCATGCCCCAGTACACTGGACATCCTCCACCACTGTGAAAATCCAACCGCGACTCATTTCTTCAAATACATACATCTGCAAATGTGGCATTCACACTAATGCACTCACATGTTGTGCTTAAGGGAGGGTGCAAAGGAGCCCAATGATAACCCTCAGAGAAGGCTTCCTTGAGCATATTATGCTAGTATGTGGGTGGGCTTTGCCAACTTGTCTCGTCCATGGCCAAAAGAACCAGCAAAGTAACACCTGCAGAAAATGATCTTTTGTGCAGGATCCCATACCCAAAGAGTGTCATGGTAAGATTTCCAGAACAGATTTTTAAAAGTGTATTTTTGTGTAATGCATTATGAACATGACAGATTTCAGTTAACCAAAATCCATGCTTGGATGCAAAGCAGTGGCAATTATGGTAGAGAAATGGAGGTGAGAATGGTGATTGATGCTCTGGTAAATTCGTACACCTGTAGTGAGCCGGGTGCTGGTGTGCTTTTGGAACACTTAAGATGATGAAGATACTGATAGTTCCTGAAAAGGTTAAGTTGTAGCATGACAAACAGAATTATACAGGAAACCTTGAATAACTTTACATACTAAACCCAGCCAATGTGGAACTGAAATCCAACTGTGCTGGAACAATGCCTGATTTTTCTGAGCAGATCAAATGAGTGATGTTTAAAGCAAAAGCACAAGGTTGTGAACTTTTACCAAAGTGAGGGTCCTCCAACTTGAGTCATCAAACTCTCAATATCACCACAACCACAACTGTCCCCAAACAAACGCTGTAAGACCAGATGTCCTGGGTTTTAAGATTCCTGTACTTGAGGAGGAGCTACGCGCGCAGCCAAGATGGCCGCGTGAGCACAGGGCTCCCGAGACCCTCGTGTCCCCCCGAATATATCCTGCCACTTATCCTGCTTGTCTTTAAACTCTCAGTGTTGCTGAACCACGGGAGAATCGAACGCTGTAACCGGTGTCCCGGACGGACCCCGGATGCCAGAGTTGTGAGGTCAAAGAGTTTGCAGCCTCTACCTTCCGGATGCCTGGCACTTGAGTTGGCTAAGTGCCCGAGGTGTAGTTCAACAACAATGGTGCGATTTACCGGAAGTGGCCGGTCTGGCCCTACTTTCGCTTTCGATTTCATCAATCGACATCGACTTCAGATCTGGGTGCATTTCACTAGCGCGGACAACTCTATCGCTGTTAAAAGAGTTGGTTGACTGCACAGTCCGATGAGGGACAAATCCTTGTCTTAAGAACTGGGTTTCTGGCCGACCATCGCTGGTGCTCTGCCTTGAGGCCTTCCTGTACCCTACCTCTGTGGGAGCGGTGTGAGCGTGTTCCGCGGATCGGAGGCTGAGGGTACGATCTTGTCGTGGACACTTGGAAGTCTTACCCCCTCCCTGAATTGTACGACGAACTGTGGATTGTACCGAAATGGCAAATAAACCGGAGGGGGATAAGCAGAAATTGAAGACCACTTGACGGGGTGGATACACCCAATCGAATGTTATGGACCGCTATGCCCAAGTTAAAGTATCGCCTGGGGGACCGGGTGGAACACGTGATGAGGCGAGGAATTCCTCTGGTCCGGTAACGGAGCCAAGGTTACAAGATGTAATGGCGCCATTGATGGGATCAAATCCTCCCTCTGGAAACAATTGGAGACTCTTGCTCATAAGCTGGACACAGTGTCTATTGAGGTGAATTTGATTCGGACTGACCTCACGAAAACTAGTGAAAAGGTCAAATTATTGGACATTAAAACATCAAGTCTCACGGATGACGTCACAGAATTGCAGACTGAGGTCCGGAATCTAAGGGCCTCGAATGACCTCTTCGTCCGTCGTCTGGAGGATTTCAAAGGGAGGGCCCGGAGGAATAACGTACGCATCATCGGAGTACTGGAAAAGGTGGAGGACAAGGCGGCAGACCTCTTTGATGAGGATCTCATTGTCAACCATCTTGCACCCAAAGGCCTGAGCCAGTTCTTTACTGTCGAGCGGGCACACAGGGTCCCTGGTGGGAAGCCGCGAGTGGGCGCCACGCCTAGGCCTATTATAGCTCGGATATTTAATTTTCGGGACAGAGATGCCATCCTCCAGGCCTCCCGAGCGGGTGGGCCCTTGAAGTATGAGAATGCGTCCATCAGTTTCTACCTGGATTTCACACAGACTGTTCAGAAACAGAGACTCAGTTTCCTGGGAGTGAAGAGACTACTTTGGGACATGGGACTCAAATATGCAATGCTTTTCCCTGCTAGGCTGCGGATCGAACACAGTGAGCGGGCCTACTTCTTTGAAAAACCGGAGACCACGGCTGACTGGTTGGACACCTTGTCGGCTCAGCAAGAGCCAGAGGGACAGAGTGGTGGTGCGGAGGGGGGATCGCAGGACCAGGAATAAGCACTGTGGTTCTGGTATCTGGGGACAACTTGGGTGCTGATTGTTGTGATGGTTCAGATCTTATTATATTGATTCATGTAGTAAGGTGGAGGGGTTAACGGGCAATGGGGGGTCTTTCTCCTCCTCAGATCTACTTCGTGTAGTTTAGTTTAGATGTGGGGTCGACAGGCACACTGCGAGTTGGGGTGGCTTTATAGTCTGAAGCAGGGGTGCAGGGAGGGGGGTATTGTAACAGGAAGTTTGGGGGGGTGGGGGGGGGGTATTGTTTTTTTGTTTTGTTCATGTTCCTGCAAGGCACCATATCTCAAGACTTTTTCATTACTGTGCTAGACTCAAGACAGGGTTGGGTCTTCCTTCTCTTTCATGATGGGGTTTAGGGGGTTGAGGGTGATGAGCTGGAACGTAAATTGGTTGGGCGAGAAGATTAAATGCAGTATAGTATTACAGCTACTTAAAAGGCATTCTCCGGATGTGGTACTGCTTCAAGAAACCCACTTGATAGGGAATACGTGCAAAGCGATGAATAGGAAGGGGTATCGCCTAGTGGCTCATGCTGGATTTACGACTGGTTCCCGAGGAGTTGGCATCCTTCTCAAAAATTCTCTCCCATTGAGGTGGAATCTATTGTTTTTGATGATAGAGGGCGCTATGCTGCTGTATCGCTGACGCTGGGAGGGCTCTACGTTTTCTCTGGTGTCTATTTATGTTCCAAAACACAGAAAGGAGACCAGGTCAATTAGTGGTGTGCTGTCCTGAGTGGAGGGCAGGAATCACAAGGATACTCGTGTGAGTAAATATGTTGGGTCACACCGGGCTGGAAAAATCCCATCAGACCACCCTCTTGGCGGGATATCATCATTTGGGGGTGGGCAGTTATTCCATATACCGCCCATGTGGTGATGCGGAAAAGGAAACAAGCGTATTCTGCCACAGTTGTGCCCAAAATAAAGTGTAAAAAGGAAGAATTTATTTATTTTATTTTGAAAGTTTTATATAGCGCGGACAAGATCCTTGCAGATATCAGAGCGCTTTACAAAGAGAAGTATATTGGCATGGTTAAACAGATAAATCAATATGTCAATTAGTACAAGTAGGTGGCAACTAAGCCCAGCATGAGTACAAAGTAGTACAAATAGGTGGCTACAAGGCCAAACATGTGAGTAATAGAACAGTTAATACAAAATCAAAAGGGTCAAACAAGTAGTATAGATTGGTGCAGAGTACTAACAGTGATCCAGATAGTAGTTTAGGTGTATTTAGCCATGAGGATAGCTTTTACTTCCTTTTTAAAGAGTGTGGTGGAAGAGATAAGTCTTGTTTCGGGCGGGAGAGAGTTCCAGATCCTGGGCGCCATTCCCGAGAAGGAGCGCTTATATGTTTTTTCCTTCCGGAATCTTCGAGGTTTCAACAGAAGATTGTTTGAGCCTCTGGTGTTTCTAGCTCCTCCAGAGATTGTCAGTTTCTGAGCGAGGTATCTGGGTGAGTTTAGATGTACCGCCTTGTGTGTCAGGCAGGCGATTTTCAGATGTATTCTAGCTTCAAATGGCAGCCAGTTCAGGGATTTCAAGTCCGGGATAATATGGGAGTGTTTTTTTGACCCAGTGATGAGTCTCGCTGCAGCGTTTAGAGAAGCTCTTAGGGGTGCGGTTGTAGTTAGGGGGAGTCCACAGAGGGCGATGCTGCCGTATTCAATTCGAGGGATGACTAGTGCTTGTACTGCGGTTTGGAAGTCTTTGGCTGGGAGGAAGGGTTTAAGTTTCCTCAGAGTGTTGATCTGGAAGTTTGCTCCCTTTGTTGCCTTGCTGATATGTTGCTGCATGCTCAGATTGGTGTCGAGTGTTATGCCTAGGGATTTTGCTGAGTCCACAATGGTGGGTTGGACATTGAGTGCAGTTAGGTCTTTAAGCCACATTTGAGTGGTGGAGGCCTTCGCTGGAGGTGTGATCAGAAGGAATTCTGTTTTCAGGGCATTGAGTTTGAGATGATTATCGGCCAGCCAGGATTGGGTGCATCTAATCGTTGAGTTCAGGAGCAAGATGTCCTTGGGGGACTGTAATTTGAGATAGAGTTGGGTGTCATCTGCGTACATGTGAAAGTGTACATTGGATGCTTGTAGCAAGGTGGTGAGCGGTTCCATGACTAGGTTGAATAGAGTTGGGGATAGAGAGGATCCTTGGGGGACACCTAGCGTTACGGGTATTGGCGAGGACATCCTGTTGTTGCTCTTGAATTTCTGCGACCTGTTGTGCAGAAAGGAGGTGAACCACTTGAGAACAGTTCCAGATAAGCCCATTCTTGTGTTTAGAAGCTCTAGTAGATTCTCATGTTTAACAGTATCAAATGCTGAAGAGAGATCAAGGAGGATGAGGAGGCAGGTGTCGTTCCGGTCTAGCATTTGAAGTGCGTCGTCAATTATGTGAGTCATAGCCGTTTCTGTACTGTGCCCTGCTCGGAAGCCTGACTGATGAGGGTTGAGAAGATCAAATTGTTCAATGTGTCTAGCCAATTGTAGTTGTGCGCATTTTTCCAGCAGTTTGGCGAGGGTGGGAATATTGGTAATGGGACGGTAGTTGTTGAGGTCAGAGGGGTCGGCTGTAGGTTTCTTTAGGAGAGGTGTGACCTGACCAACTTTTAGTGAGTCAGGTATGCTTCACTGTTGGAGAGAGCTGTTCATAATTTTAGTCCAGAGAGGGATAAGCAAGGGGGTAAAGTCTTTTACTGCTGCAGCAGGTGGGGGTCCGTGAGGTGATTGGATGGTTTCAGGGTGCTGAGCAGTTTGCCAATTTCTTCTTCTGAGTATGTGCCAAAGGTTGACCATGTGGCATTATTTTTTGGTTCAGTGGCTGCTAGGCACTGTGGTTTGGAGTAGAGGCTTGCGTCAATGAGGAGATCGCTCTTTATGTTGTCAGTTTTTTGGGAAAAGAAAGCAGCGAAGTCTTCACAGGATGGCGCTTCACGCGCAGTGATGAGTGGTTGGGGTTGATCCTTGGATTGTGATCTGATTAGCTCAAACAGTTTTCTCGGACGGTTTTTTGCTTGGTCGAGCTGGAGGCTGAAGAAGTCTGATTTTGAGCGTTTTATTTTCCTGAAGTAGGCGTTTCTCTTTTTCTTTAGGTCTTTTAGGTGCATTGCCGATGGAGCTGATCTCCAGGTACGCTCTGCCATTCGCATGTCTCGTCTATCTTCATTGAGTCTCCCGTCGTACCATGGTTTGGAGATTTTAGTAGAGGCTCTTTTTAGCTGCAAAGGTGCTGCCTCATTAATTATAGAGGTCATAGCGTTGAGATACTGGGGAATGCAGTGCTATGAAAAGAGTGCTAGTTAAAATTGACTACCTAGACTAAAGAGATAACTTATCGAAATAAGTGTAGGTGTCAAGATTAAAAACACGCCTAGTAGCAAATGAGTGAGGCTACATTATGGCGCTATGTGAAATGGTCGACTAGTTTCAGCTAGATGGAGTAGTGCTCCAGCTTTCATCAGGACCTTGGAGATAATACGCTACTGCAACATGATTCCGCTCGATTTTTGAGCACAGGCACCGACGGACAGAGCGGGGCCTCGATTTCCCGAGCGGTTGCCGGGCAAGGTGAGGTTTTCACCCACACAAAGCTGGGTAGAACATTCTTTTCCTGTCTCCAGAGGACACAGAGATTCCAAGTTTTTGGGTGACACTTTGTCCTTTGTAAAGTATTTCATGCAACGTTTGCTCTTTATATCTGTACACCCTTCAGATCATGTTGCAGTAGCGTATTATCTCCAAGGTCCTGATGAAAGCTGGAGCACTACTCCATCTAGCTGAAACTAGTCGACCATTTCACGTAGCGCCATAATGTAGCCTCACTCATTTGCTACTAGGCGTGTTTTTAATCTTGACACCTACACTTATTTCGATAAGTTATCTCTTTAGTCTAGGTAGTCAATTTTAACTAGCACTCTTTTCATAGCACTGCATTCTTCCTTTTTACACTTTATTTTGGGCACTACTGTGGCAGAATACGCTTGTTTCCTTTTCCGCATCACCACATGGGCGGTATATGGAATAACTGCCCACCCCCAAATGATGATATGCCGCCAAGAGGGTGGTCTGATGGGATTTTTCCAGCCCAGTGTGACCCAACATATTTACTCACACAAGTATCCTTGTGATTCCTGCCCTCCACTCAGGACAGCACACCACTAATTGACCTGTCTCCTTTCTGTGTTTTGTATTTATAGTATTGGGGCATGAGTTGACAGGTCATTAAATCATTTCCCCTTTGACCCTCTGCACATTTGTTTTTTAGTCTATTTATGTTCCCCCTGGCTTGCAGTCTGCGACATTTGCTGACCTGGGACGGGTTATACTAGATCTTCTGGGTGGTTTCTTGATCCTGGGTGGTGACTTTAATGCAGTAGTTTCTGGTGGGTTGGATCGATATCCCCTAGGGATGTCGGAAGGACCCATAGGTGGTTGCCTGACTTTATTGAGACAATGGGCCTGATAGATTGCTGGAGGTTGCTCCACTCCAATCAGCAGCAATATACATTCCTCTCGGGCGCCCATGGCAGTCTTTCGAGGATAGACTATGTTTTGGTACCAGCGGCCCAGGCGTCTTATGTCGCTGAGGTCATTCATATGGCTAGGGGTGTTTCGGATCATTCCCCGCTTTGGCTTAGATTTGAACTAGCTCCTGGCTCAGGGGGGAGGATAGCCCCCATTAACCCTTGGTATCTGCGCAACCCTAAGATTTGGAATGATTTGGTAAAAGCGTTGGAGCATTATTTCAAGGATAATGAAGGCTCAGTCTCCTCGTCGGTCTCTCTATGGGTGGCTTTTAAGACGGTGCTCAGGGGCCAGGCTTTGTCCCTTATTACAGGTGTCAAAAGGCAGAAAGAGGAGGATGTGGTAAGATTTGAGACTGATATCGTTAGCTTAGAATGGGAGCTTGAGCAAGAGGTGACCTGCGCTAGACTACATGTCCTGCAGTTGAAGCAGCTAGAATACAGAACATTGGTAACGGACGGGGCGAAGGCCCTTAGTCGGGAACAGCAAGGGCGTCTTTATGACGTTGGTGACCAGGCTGGCAAATTGATTGCTTGGCTGGACAAGAAAGACAGAGCTAGTCGCGTAGTTCCTGAGGTTGAAGCGGAGGGTGGTGTTTGTATAACTGTTCCGCAGGGGATAGTGGACTGCTTCGCCGATCACCTTCGCTCTATCTACTCTTCTGTATCTGATAGACCAGAGGAGGATTCTCGGTTATTGTTACGAGACATAGCGCTTCCGTGTCTGTCTGTCGAGGATCGTGACCTCATTGATGGTAGGATTACCGCGGAGGAAGTGGCCTTAGGGGTACGCTTCCTGAATTCGGGTAAGGCAATGGGCCCCAATGGTCTCCCGATTGAACTCTACAAGCTTAGGCCAGAGAAGATTGCTCCCTATCTGAGAGACATGTTCTTAGTATCTCGGGAGTGTGGTCTTCTCCCTCGAGACCAGAGACTGGCGTTGATAGTGGTGATTCATAAGGAAGGGAAGCCTAGGAATAGATGTGCTTCATATCGGCCGATCTTGTTGTAGAACGCGGAACCCGAGATTTTGGCTAAATTGTTAGCTACCAGATTGCTTAAGGTCATTAGTGAACGTATCCATCCAGATCAATCTGGCTTTATCCCGCACAGGAATACTGCCTTGAATCTTAGACCTCTGCATGAGGTTCTTGCGATGGCCTCTACGTTACGGGAGCCAGCCGTTTTGGCATCATTAGACCCCACGATGGCTTTTGATACCGTTGAATGGTTGTATCTATGGGCAGTATTGACCAAGTTTGGTTTCGGCCCAGACTTCATCAGTTGGGTGCGTCTTCTCTATACCGCACCCCTCGCTCGAGTAGTAGTTTACGGTTGTGTTTTGGCACCATTTTGTCTTGGGAGGGGCACCCGACAGGGCTGCCCCCTTTCCCCTCATTTGTTTGCTTAGGCCTTTGAACCTCTAGCGGCTTGGCTTCGCTGGGAGCCTTCGATCAAAGGTATTCGATGGTCTCCGCAGTTTGAAGATCGCATTTCATATGATATTTTATTGTATCTGACCTCTCCCAGGAAATCGTTAAATTCTCTCTGTGATGTTCTGGTCTCCTATGGTAGAAACTCGGGATTGGTTATAAATTGGCCGAAATCTATTTTGTATGTCCTGGGTGGTGATGCGCCTGTTTTGCCTCGTAATTGTCCGATCCAAATTACGAAGGATGGGTTCAAATATCTCGGGATATATGTTTCTATGGATCCCGTTGTCAGATACGAACAGAACCTTCTCCCCCCGTTAATTCGGCTGAAGCGTGATGTTGCGCGCTGGCAGAAGCTTCCGCTGTCTATGTTGGGTCGGGATGCCCTCTTTAAAATGATTTCACTTCCTCGTTTTCTCTATGCCCTTCAGAATACCCTTGATATTGTTCCAGCAAAGTATTTTGTCAAATTGGAGGGTTTGCAACGGAAATTGTTATGGGATGGTAGACCGCGTATAGCATTGGCTAAATTGACGCTCCGGTGGTATGATGGGGGATTGCTCTCCCTGATATCAAAAGATATTATTGGGCGTCACAGTTGGCGGCTATTAATCATGGTATGTACGGGGCTGTGTTGGATCCCGGCTATGCCATGGATAGATGGATACTTCCTGGAGGCAATTACAACAGAGCGTTGTATACTAGGTCTGTGGAGAAGAGTTTGACTGGGCCGACGCTTGGATGGAAAGACCGTTTGACTTTAGCGACCCCGCTTTTCGGCGCTGAGAGGTTCGGCAGACTGTGGAATACAAAGGGTTTTGGCAAATGGGATCGTACTGGCATTTCCACAGTCGGCGACCTCGGGGTGAAAGGAAATATTAAGTCATTTGTAGATTTACAGATTGAATACGAATTAGGAGAGTCGGAATACTTTCGATATGCACAGGTTCGTCATGCACTGACATCGGTTTTTCCTGAGGGGGTGGAGATACCGGAGACAGCCCCATTGGAGGACCGTATATTGGATGGTTATCTGCCTGATAGTACCATTTCCCTTGTTTATAAGAAGCTGATTAATCATAGAGCGGACCTTTTGACACAACTACGGGATAGATGGACCCAAGACGGCCTAGAACTTGATGATGACGACTGGCAATCGGCGATCTCCTCACCAAAGGAGGTCGCGATTCCAGCACGACTGAGATTGGTCCACCTTAAAACACTACACAGAGTACATATCACAGGTCCTCGATTGGTACGAATGAGTTTTACGACAGAGGGTCTGTATCAGCGGGGATGTGGACACTTGGGAACATTTCTCCATATCATATGGGAATGTCGATATGTGGTTGAATTTTGGGGCAGGGTCCATGGGGTAATGCAAGAAGTAACAGGGGTTGCCCTATTGCCAGAAGCTAGGTGATGTTTGTTGAATGTCTGGGAGCCGACTGACCTCAATACGGCACAAACTCGGTGGGTGACTTTGGGGGCCATGATTGCTAAACGGAACATAGCACAGCAATGGGGGTCCCAGAGGCCGCCCACTATTGAGGTGTGGATAGAAAACATGGATTGGTGCATGTTCCGGGAGAAAACAGTGTATTTGGCTCGGGCCGCCCGAGGAAATGGAATAATGTATGGGGCCCTTGGAATCGATACAGGGGGAACATATGTATACCACCTGCAACCTTTGATGTCCCACTTTCCCCCTGCCCCCTTATTATTGACGCTGACGTTGTGTCTCTTTGGTACCCTATCCTCCTCTCCTCCACCCCTCAGCTCATCACTAATTGTATCGTATGTTGATATTGTGGACGACCCTCATATGTTCTATGCACTCATGTATTCTGTGGTTGCCTTGCTTTAAATAAAAAGAAATATATTTAAAAAAAAAGATTCTTGTACTTGGCAACATTTAGCAATGTTTAGTCTGCACCATCATTTAAATGCACTGTGTCTGTGAAGGCAAGGTGCATGTGACAGAGTACAGGCAGATTTTGAGAGTGCATCAAAGCCTCTGAATAGTCAAAGAAATGCACAGATAAGATATAGACGAGGACAGGAAGAGAAAGGAAAAAGAGATAGGGGCATATCCAGATAAGGAGGCGAAAGATATTTTTTAAAAAAGAAGACTATAAAAAGAAGGGATGGAAAGAGAATGTACATAGATAAACGGATAAGCAGTGGAAAAGACCAGAAGCGAGAATGAGCAGAGAGGGGGAAATGAGAGAAGAGGAGGTCAGAATAGGGAAGTAAAGATAACTAGTTACAGGAAAGGATGATAGTAAAAAAAGATGACCATGGTTGGAGATGACCATGGGTTCAACCAACACGAATGATACTTCTTGACTGGATAATGCCAGGAGCAAGTATATATTATCTTGTTGTACTTGTTTTATGCTCAGGAGAGCCAGTTCGCTACCTCTGAAATTCAAATAAGTTTGACATTCGGATTGCCATCTTTATCTGTTCCTCTCACTTACCTGCTGTTTCAAGACAAACTAGTACACCTGCAACTCACTATTTTCCTTACACTATAAATACTCCTGGTTATCCAGAACCTTTTCAAATTCTATTTCTGATTCGACTTAGCCCCATCACTCTTGCTAGTAACCGATTTCATGCATTTATCATTCTTCCTTCTGTTAGGCTAATACTCATCATTTTTTGAGTCTTATACTAGGACTCCTACACGTCATAAAAAAAATGTGAATAACAGATATTTGTTGATACCCAGCTCACAGGTGTTCATTTTACGGAACTCAAAAGATTTAACCCCTTCGTTGCGCCCGTCGGCCAACGGCTGTCGCGAGCACTACCTCCGTAGTGCTGCACACGTCCATTGGCAGACGCGGCCCCGCACACTCAATGGAACGCCCTGCACGGCGGCAGAATGTCCACGGGGGTTAAGGCATTAAAGGCTGGTCGGACCTGTTGGAATCAGAACTTTTTATCATAGGGGCAAACAGAAATCGCGATTCCTGCAGGGAATGCATGAGTCAACCTAACTTCACACAAGAATTCCACTGAAGTACTCTTATTATGCCATCTGTAAAATTTCCAGTGACATAAATTGGAGCTCGGTACAAGCATGTTGCCAAATAGTTTTTATAATATGTATTACTATTTAATAATATACAGATACTAAGATCTTTGGGTATATTACATGAATTGACATTGGTTCTGTGTTGTGATTGCACCTCAGATAATCACACTTCATGCTCAGTTTCTTTGTTTCCTGAGTGCCTGTACAGTCAACATCTTTCCAAAAATGGTCTCCATTTTAAACCTTTGAAGTGCCTGAGTATCTCTAAGAAAAATAATATTTGGTGGAAGCTAAAACTCAGGGATACTATTTAGAATAATGGAAATTCAACATTCTGTTTGTTACAAACCCCGGACAAGAGGTGTTCTTCCCCTTGACTGTAAGAAAGTTAATCCATGTACTAACAGCCTTATTCATGAAGGGGCCGTTTTGCGAGCCCCTAATAGCGAATCATAGCGATTCGCTATTAAGGACTCGCAAAACGGTAATCATGTAGGAATCGCATAATAAAATGCGATTCCTACTGATTCCTTATTTGCGATTAGCAAATTGCTAATCGCAAATAAGGAATATCTCGCCATTCATTCCTATGGGCCAAAAGGCCCATAGGAATGAATGGGGAGTATTCCTTATTTGCGATTAGCAATTAGCTAATCGCAAATAAGATTGCGATTTGAAGGGTGCCAGGGGTGTCCACAGGACACCCTGTAGCACCCCTCAAATGAAATTTCACACAGGTGCTGCACACACACATGTCCAAAGGACATGTGTGTGTGTAACATGCAACTCAGAAAAATGCATTTAAATGCATTTTTCTGAGTTTTCGCAATTTACCGCGAGGTCTGACCTCGCGGTAAATTGCGGCAAGAAATTGCGATTTCGCAAATTTAAATTGGATGTTGAATTGCATTTAAGGAATCTCTAATAGAGATTCCTTAAATGTAATTCCTCGCACATTTGCGACATCGCAATTAGCGATTTTTGCATTTGTGATGCTGAATCCCAAATGCAAAAATCGCACTCGCAAAGGGACGGATTCTCAGAATCCGGCCCTTTGCGAGCCGATTTAGCCTTCATGAATAAGGCTGTAAGAGCCTGAATTAAAGTTTGGCGGCAGGGTAGTCTGCCACAAGTATGATGTAGTACCCTTCCTGTCAAACCATTGGTCCACCTGCTTTATTTAGAGACAGACGGACCGTAAGTATTCTGTCGGCAGATCCCTGTTCATGGAATACTTCTCCAACGGCTCAGTGGAGTAGGACCCAAAATTCCACAACTTACCAGGGATAGTGGCTGATTGCGCCACACAACAATATGAATCCTGATTAAATTCAATCAGGGAATACCCTGAATCTACTATAATTATTAATAAGTCGTCTTATGCTTAGACCAATAATACTGGCAAGTGAACTAAAAAATGCTTATTGAATGTATATATTTGAGAATAATAACCCCAAACATCATGGTATTGTACCAGAAGAGTGAAGGGACCCCAAGACATAATTTTAATGCACCTCTGAAGTTGGCTCCTGTTGGAAATGGCCCTTTTTGCAGGGTTATCCCCAAACTTTTTGCTTCTTCCTCCCTTGTTTTTCCTGACCTGTGGTTGTTGGCAATAGGACTCTGGGCACTTTACCACAGCTGATCAGTGCTAAAGTGCATATGCTCTCTGTATTTAAATTGCTATTATGATTGGTTATCCATGATTGGCAGATTTGTTTCATCAGTAAGTCCCTAGTAAAGTGCACTGAATGTGCCAGGGCTGGTGATTCAAATGCTACTAGTGGGCCTGCAGCACTGATTTTGCCACCCATGTGAGTAGCCCTAAAATGGTGTCTCAGGCCTGCCACCGCAGTGCCTGTGTGCAGTTGCTAACTGCCATACTGACCTGACCAGTGTCCTCAGTGGCCAGGCCTAACCCTTCCCTTTCTGTACACATTGGACACACCTATGGAAAGCCCAAGGTACCCCCTGGGTAGGGTGCAGTGTATGTGAAAGGTAGAGCATCTACTAGTGTGGGTAACATGCTCTGATAGTGAATTACTGCCAATTTCGTTTTTCACTATTAAAAGGCTATCTTGCCCATAGGTTAGAATTGGAATGCTGTGTATAATGTTAACCTGCATATCTTCCCATAGGCGCAAGATGAGAAATTGAAGTCTGGTATCCCTGAACTCAGAATTTAATAACCCATCTTTTAGGAAGGATGGTTTTTAAATCCTGTGTTTGAAAATAGCCCTTTTAGAAAGTGGCTGTTTTCTTGTCTGACTTTTCTGTGTGCCTTTGCCTGTTTATGAATTGGCTGTCTGGTTTGTGAGCGACAGGCACTGGGGTGGCTCCAGGAGGCTGGGCGAGTCAGCACAAGGCTGAATAGCTTCATCTGCATCTTGAGTGGTGAGAGGTGATAGTACTTTGGCCTGAATAGAGCTGTGCCTTCCTTCCACAATGCTGGCTCCACCTCCTGCTGGGCGGCTGACGACCCTGCCCCTCTCTCTCTCTCAAAGGAAAGAAGGAGTCATTTTAAACAGAGTGCTCCATGATTGACCAGAATGGTTTGGACTAGGCAAACAAAGAGAATATTGGTATAAAAAGTGATACCCAGACCCCTGAAATTTAGATCATCCTGGAATCAAGAAGGAACCTCTGCCAAGGAGAAAAGCTGAAAGACAGTGGAATGACTCACATAGAAGAGGAAGGACTGGCCTGCTGTGTGTTTGTAGGCTGACCTGCAGTTGCTATTCTGCCAAGGAGAGGGGAAGGACTTTGCTGTTGCTGTGTCCCCTGCTTGAAGAGATCTCAAAGGGCCTGAGGAGAGCTAGCCTCCTGTTAAGAAGTCCCAGGAACAAAAGGTCTTCACCCCCAGTTTCCCCCCTGAACTCTGCTGTGTGAGTTCTGACCTGCCTGGAGAGCTTGATCCATTTGTGGGGCCCCTGGAGGTTGTTTCCTGCTGTTTGGGGAGCTGGAAAAGAAGAAGAGAAGAAGATCTACATTTTTGCACACATCGCTCTCTTGTGGAGTGCATCGTCGACAGTGCAAGAAAATTCCCATTGCCGCGAAGTTCGTCGCAGTGCATGTTGCTGCTGCAAGACCCGACACGTCGCTCGCTTGCGGAGCACATCACCCCGGTGCGGGAAGATTCCTGTTGCTGCAAATATCGTTGCAGAGCCTGTTGTCGCTGTGAGAACCGTTGCACCGCTGGCTTGCGGACCGCATCCCGTCGCAGCGAACATCGTCGCAGAGTCAATGCATCGAGGGGCCATGACAGAAGAAGATCAATGCTGCGCCGCGCATCACCACCGCACCAAAGATAGTCGCATCGTGCCTGTGCCTGTGCGAGACGCTTCCTACCGGAGAACGTGCAAACCGGAATCCATACAAGGTATCGCACCGCTCCCCATACAGATCAAATTCGACGCAACCCGCCCGCTGCGTGTAGCAGGGTTGTCGCATTGCCTCCCCAGGGTCTCAGGAGTGACACATCGCTTGTTTTCTGATGCTGCAGCTGGCGCTTGGAACTTTTGTCGCATCTACAGGTACTTTGGGCTAAAAGTGACGCAACTGTAGATTATTTTGGTGCAAACCTTAGAACTCTTTTTAAAGACTTATTTTGGAACATTGTATGTTGGATTTTTGTCGTTTTGGTCTTGTGCAACTTAGCTAAAGATACTTTATTTTTCTAAACTGGTGTGGAGTCCATTTGTGGTGTTTTCACTGTGTTACTGTGAGTGTTGGTACACATGCTTTACACATTGCCTTTGATAAGCCTGTCTGCTCGTGCCAAGCTACCAAGGGGGTGAGCAGGGGTTATCCAAAGAGTGCATCCCCCTTATCCTGGCTAGAAGCAAGGGTCCCTATTTGGACATTCGTACCTACCTCTGCCAACTAGAGACTCCCAGATCTAACAGCTCCCCTTCTGTCCCCACTTTTCAAATTGTTAGCCCTCCCCCAACACTTTGGTCTAGTTACACCCCTGGATGTGTTGTGTGCATTCAGCTTGAGTGTTGTGCCATTGTGCATTCTGGGTGAGTGGTGTACCTGTGTGTGTGTGTGTGTGTGTGTGTGTGCAGCGTGAGCATTGTGGGTGTAGGGATTCCTCTGTGTGCATGCATGGAGAGTGGTATGCCTGTCTGACCACAGCAATGCCTGTGTGACCACAGTGATGCGGCTGCATAAATGTAAAATGAGTTATACATGTGGTGAGTGTGCAGTGTGACTGTTTATGCAGGGTGAGCTGTGTGAAAGCAGTGTGCCTGTGTGAGTGCAAGACTCAGCATATTTAGCCTGAACTATTGGCATTGCCAATGCTTGTTTGATTTAAGTTGTGTCTGAGTTTCACAGGTTTCTGTTTCACACAAGTCCGAACCTAGCAGGGTTTTAAGGCATAATATTCAGAGGACTTCAGCTTTCAGAGGATGATCATCTATGTGAGTCATTCCACTGTCACAAAATGGCTACGGCTGCAACAATGCAGAAAACCTTTTGTTGGATCTCGTTGAATGTGAAGTACAGTTATGAGCTGGCTGGGAAAATGCCTCTGGAAGGTTTCATCAGGTTTATTTCTTCTGGGTGTGGCTGAGAATTTGGCACTGTTTCTGGAGGTTTCCGGTGCAGTCTATTTGCAATACTGCTACCTGGCCTTCTCTTAACTCTTTCTCAACAGACTATTGTCTGCAAGTGGGGATTCATGCCCCATCACAACTTAGTAGGGCACTTTTCCAGTCCTTCCTGTGGCCGATTGGGACATTGTAGACATCGCTAAGTTAGCATGAGCCCAGCAATCATGATACTGCTTATGCGTGAGTTACTACATGGCTTTATTTTTGCAAGACTCTGTTTATGCCTTTCACATGAGAACCGTCGCTAGGTTCGTCCTCTGTCTGCTCCTGGAGTTTAGTCTGAACACTGTGAGCAAGGTTGATAAACAATGCCCCTTTTTATTCTGTTCTGGTCAGTACCTAGCACCTAGACAAAACATGCTAAAACAGCTGCTGCTGGAAACTCGTGCTTTGATATTATGGGGATGCATGTTTAGGTAACACACACTTGGAGAGGGAGCGTTCCAGGGGGAAGAGCCATGCGGGTCCTATAATGTAGATATACCATCTAGACACTAAGGTATGGGGTCTGCTGATAAAGCCCAGAGATCTTCTATTACATAATAAAGCTTCTTCTTACCAAGAGGAGGGTGGTTAGGCCTTACAGTCCTTTATCCACTGTCTTTATATGATGACATCTCCCTTTATGATATATGGCCTTGCTGCAATGCTATGTTAAGTTTGTGGATTTTGCTGCTGGTTGTGGCTTGTATACTGCGTTTTAGAGCACAATAGTAAAATAAACATTTTGAACTATATTTGTGTCTGTCAGTTCCTATTGTGGACATGTACGTGAGAGTATACGAAAAGGTGTGTCTTGTTACCACAATTCCTGAGAGATCCTGGAGTGTTATGTTCTGGGGTGTCTAATCATTTGTTTCTTAGTGAGTGTGTAGGAGAGCGAGTGAAACACTATAGCTAGTCGGTCCTGGGTTCGTGGGCACTAAGGTGGTGGGAAGGCTTAGCCCCTATACCTTGAGGTCCCATATTCCTGCACATAGTTCTGATTATGTGCAGAGTTCCTGTAACATTCCTGGTCTACTTCTGGCATCCTCATCCTACCTTTTCCCCGTAGGCATGCCTTTGGGCATGTTCACTTATCTATTCTGCAAGAGTTAATATCTAACAGAAATTTCTTAACTTCAGTTAAGCTCTTTTTGTTTGAAAGCATTGGTTACACCTTCGTGTGTTCCCGATATGAGGTTTGTGATATTGTATCTTTTTTGTACTCTGTCTTTTTACATTAGTATTCTGGTGAGGCCAAGGAAAACGGAAGGAACTAGCTTTGCCTTAGTAGGAACCACAAGTGCAGGCAGTCAAGTCACTTTAAATAGTGTTAACGATAGGCTGTTTTCAATGCCAAGCAGGATCCAGTGATGCTGTTTTAGTACTATGGGAACAAATATCAGGTTCCAGTCAAGTGCTTTGGAAAGAATTCAAGTGAGTAATCTGCAGGCGTGTTCCTGCCTATCAGAAACAATGTTACCAAAGATAAGCAACCTGTTTTTTTTAGCAAGTAAATTTGCCTAGCACAGTAGGTTGTAAATTTATACAAAAACTAAAGAAGCCTCCAAGGAATGGTGTACTACTAAATACTAGCAAGGACTTTGCAGTGCACTCTGTGCTACTTTTCTTCAAAACTTAAGTCAACAATATCGTTATAGCAAAGGACAGGTCTAACAATTTAATTTACGCTTCAATGGTCAACCAGAAGAAAAGAAACCAGGCTTCTGCTCTATAACACCTGAGCCTATGCCTCTCCCTTCCTGCTTTGGCAATGCGGTAGCATGAAAAGCCTCGCACAAACATAGTTGTTCCATCTGCAAGTTTTCCCAGGTATATGTGGAGGAGCTAAGATCCCAGCTTTTAATTTGTGGGGTAGTGGGAGGACAAGATAACACTCCTTATTTAGTTGCTCAGAATTTACTAATCACTGTGTTGCTGGTAGACTGAACGAACTATGAACTTGTCAAATCACATACCCCAATATCCACTTCCTTTTTAGGTCTCGCCTATGCAGCGCGCATGCGCTGCTTAGGAGGGCCTTTAGCCGCCGCTCTTCTCATATTCAAGCACACACTCGTGCTTGTGGTAGCATCCACCTTGCGGGAGCGAGAAGGGGCGCGCCACAAGCACGAGTGCAGTGCTTGAAAATGAGTAGACTGCTCTCCCAAACACGTGCGCGCCTCTCTCCTCGCCCACACGTCCCGGCCACTCACTTGCTCCGCCCTCTCCGTCTTCTTTCTGCTCACGCTTGAACAGCTCTTCAAACGTGATCGTGTGCGTGCCTTGTTTTATTCTTTCCCTCACTTGTGTATCAGCATGGGTGAAAACAAATCTTTCTTTTAAGGAATTTTCCCCCTGTGCCGCCCACCCCCTTCCGCCTGTCTCTGCCTGTTATTTTGAATGCTTCTGCGCTGTTGCCGTTACCTAATATTCCATGCCCCGGTCCCCTCTCTCACCTGCCTATCGCTGCCTGTTCATTTTAGTGAGTCGTCTACTATTTCCCGTTTATTTTGCAAACCCGTTTACTGCAGAGTGTCACCCAGTCTGCACTTGCTCTGTTTACTTTGGTTTCGTTCAAAACCTTTGGCTGTATGGATCGGCATTTGTTTACAGTTTTCAAGGGACTCTTGCCAAATGTGCGCAATGCATGCCGCTTCCCTGCCGCAGCAGTTAGTTGTTAATATTTTCGGGAATAGCCAGAGCAGTAATCTGTTTGCAAAATGTCTTTACGCCAGGTTCCCATTAAACGTGACCCAAAGTGACAACTTTGCCATCTGTGGTTATTATATATTCAAGCTCACCTTCAGCTTCTCCCTGGAGGGTTTGAGGGGGTGGTGGTTGCAGCTGCGAAAAATGTGTCCCAGATATAATTTCCAGAGTGGCTGCAGCTGCGGGCTTATATTTTTGCTTTACAATTGTAAAGGAAGAGCTTGTGACTCCCCGGCTGAACGGCGTCATGCTGCCAGGTGTTGTCAGGCTGACCTTGCCAGACTTGTCGCGTCAGTGGGTAGGTGGCAGATGTAAAGTAGTATTAAAATGTTGTGGCAGCTAAGCTTCATTTACCATTGCTTTTCTCACAGAGTCCTATCCGTTGAAGATAGTGTTATTCTGTGCTGGTAAGAGTTTATCAAATTTGGAAACCTAAACATGCATATGCAAACTACATCAACCTGAAGAGATTTCCGATCCACCTCCTCCCTCCAATCCCTGCACCAATAAAAATTATATTTTACAGTCTTCTCTGCCATAGCCTTAACCCTGAAGTGAATGTCGTCTGAATTGCTTATAGTGCGCAGATGCTTGGATACGGCTGCTGTGGGAATTCTGCTAAGGAAACAATGTTCTATGTTTCGTTCTCCCTGAAAGTCAGATGTTGTTACAGTATTCTCACACTTACTGCCGGTTCTAGTGTGTTTTAAGTTTGTGAGTGCAGTGTGTGTGATTTACCACCGCAGTAGAAGCACACAACTGCAATAGTTTTCTACCATTCAGAGTGATAGTTGCCAATGTAAACATGAGCAGTAGAGCCTGTATTTGAGACTTGAGTTACATGTTTGGGTGTATGTAATAATGTTTACAGCCGACAATCCAAATGCCATTAGTACAGTCCGACAATGAAACGTTCTGATTATTATTCACCAATTTCAAAAAGACTATAATTGAACCCCAAAATGTCATTCCCATTTTTTCAGCAAATGCCGATTTGTATGGCAACAATTCAACTGCTAGCCAGCAAAAGATTCGACTATTTGTAATCATTCCCTTAACCAGAATAAGTTCCTTTAGTGTTTTTCACTGGTGTAGCAAGGGTACCATTGACTTTCGTGCAATAACAAGAAAAACAGGGCTCCCTGGTTTTGTAAAGTAAAAGACAAATATCATTGGGGTGCAAAGGGCCCTTCACAATGCTTTATCATTGTGTCTGCATCTCTATTGATAGTTACCTCTCTGATGCTTTTGCTTAGAAGCACCTGCTTACAACTGGCTTGTTCTACCATTTACTCTGTGTAAGACCACTCTCCCTGAGGGAATCAATGATACAGCCCCAGGAATATGTCATAGTCATGTGCCCAACTGGGGCACATAATCAAAATGTTTACATAGATATCACGGTTGAGGTTTGCTTTACAGACACCAATGAACTCTTAATTTAAATAGCATGAATTAGATGAAACAATCATATCACCATCACAAAGGATATAACTTTGAATAGTTAATTTTTGCGATGAGTCCCACCAGTTTAATATCTACCCTCATTTTAGAATGTCTAATCATCAGCATCAAATATGATGGTAGTGGGATAACCTAGGGCTGATGGACACCTCACGTACCAACCTCCAGTGAAGTGATCTTGACAACTTTCAATCTGTCTTTTATCAGGACTAAAACCTTACTGAGCCCTGCCTAGGCAGTGGTTCATCTGGACACGCCGAATTTGCATGGATTTGGCACCTTCAAACAGGCATAAACATCAAAGAGCTTTGGCTTATTGTACTTTAAGGAAGAACTTACGCCCAGGATTATGATGTGTTTGTTTGTTCTTTCTGGCACTAGAGTGTTTTTTGTGTTGTAAATTGACTCCCACACAGCAATAAATCCACGTTGTGTCATAAAGGGTTGTCCCCCTGTTAATGTATGCATGGGGGTGGTCAAGATACTGTACACACACAAATGTTTTGACAGAAAAGCCACTAAAATGACCTACCTTGCGTGGAACTTGGCACCTAAAGATGTCACTGTGGTTCCCCTGCGCTCATTGGAGCAAAGTTGGTCCCATGTTCAACCATCTCAACCTGAACTAATATTGGCCTTTCCATGGCAGCTGGTGATACATCCTGTCTACACATTGGTCCACCCCAAACCACGTTGAAGACTCAATATTGTAATACTCAATGTTGACTTCACTGTTTTGATTTCCTTGGGCGACAGATGCTTCTAGGGTAGAAGTATGGGGAGGGGTGGGAGTTAGGGGGTTGGGTTTTCGGTGCAAGTATTTGTTGATTGTTTATGCCCTTACCTTCTCTCTAGGTACCGGTACACTCAATAGCTTATTTTGGGGCCATGACCCCGCAGCCCTATCCAATTTCAGTCTCCCAGAAGCCTGCTTCATTGCCACACCCACCCCCCTCTGAGGCCCCTCCCTGGGCGTGCAATTCGCCCCATGAGCACACTTGATCTCACCCATTGACCTTCAAGGTACTATCATGGAAAGTTAATGGTCAGTTAGACCGGATCAAGCCCTCGGCAGTCTTTGCATTTGCCCATCCTCATTTGCTGGAGATTCTTCTCCTGCAGGAAACCCACCTTCAGGGTGAATGCTGTCCTTTCCTGTACTGCAAAGACTATGACAGGGTCTTTCATGCAGGGTACTCACAGGGGCAAGGGGGGGCACCATCCTTCTGCACTGTTACTTTCCCCTTGTGGTCCCCTGCGTCTCTTGCGATTACCAGGGACATTTTATAGCATTGAAGGCACCCTGGAGGGACGAATGATCATACTGCTGTCCAGCTACATTCCCCTGCCGGCCTGTCTGGCTGCCTTGCAGACCTCTCGTCCGCCTGCCGCAGGGTCTCACCATGTTGGGAGGTGATTTTAAAGCAGTCCTTACACCGGCCCTTGATTGCACTGGCTTCACAGCCTCCAGGGGCCCAAACCTCTCATGGACTGGACTTCCTCATGGGGCCTCTGTGACGCTTGGCAGTCCTGGCATCTGACGCTCTGCCAATTCACACACACTTCAGCCTCCCACCACACACCTGATTCTCCTGAGGACTCTGAGTTGCTAGTCGCTGAACCACATTGACACATTGACATACTACCTAGAGGGGTCTCAGACCACTCTCCCCTACTCCTCCACCTAGGGCACTCCCCTTCAGCACTGAGAACCACGTGGTGCATCAATGCATGGTACCTCCAAGACAAAACCTTCGTCCAAGCACTGAGAAATGAGCTCCAATCCTACTTCCTTAATAACTCTGGAATGGTGGCCCGAGTGAACATGCTCTGGTCCGCCAGCAAAGTCACCCTCCACGGATTCGCTAAACACTTGGTCAGGTTGCGGGAACTTGAGCGCCTCTCCCTCTTCACTCAGATAGACACCCATGTCTTGCTCCTGAAACAGCGTCTCCTCTCCGACCCACAGGAAACAATTTTCCACCAACTGCGTCTTTTCCAGGAAGACATACGCTTACACTACCTAGAAGAGGCCTAACTCCTCTGGCGCACAACAACAGCCAACATTTAAGGCAGGGGAGACACAAATGGGAAAATGCTGTACTGGCTTGCCTCACACCAGCAAGTCAATAGAATAGTCCCAGAGATTATGGATGAAGCAGGCTATATGCCACATGCCCTGCCAGCCGTTGCCCAGGCCTTTGTCCTCTATTATAAGAAATTATACTCCGTACCAAGGGACCAGAACCTGACGGTAAGCAGTCTCTTCCTGTTCTTGATTGATCTCCCACCCCTCTCAGGGAAGACTCCCAACTGCTGATGACCCTATTACAGTTGAGAAGGTTGGGCACCCTCTCAGGACTCAGTCCTGGGAAAAATCTCGGCCCAGATGGGTTCCCCCTAGACTACCTGATGAAAAACCGTAACTTACTTCTCCCTCACCTTCTCGATCTGTTTAAAGAGGCATTTTGCTTGGCCTCCTTCCAGGGGGACATGGACTCCGCCACTATAGTAGTGATCCCCAAGATCTAACCCCCATCTGCTTCCTGTGCCCACTACCGCCCCATTTCATTTCTCAACTGCGAAATAAAAATGTACAACACTGTACTGGCCAACAGACTTAAAAGGGTAATGCCAATGTTCATCCACCCACACCAGTGCGGCTTCATGCCTCAAAGAAGCACACAACACTGCATTTGACTGCTCCACGTGGCCCTAACTCACCAACACTCCTTACCGCAGGACTTAGCGCTACTCCTCATCGATTTTGAGAAGGCCTTTAATACAGTGGACTGGGGCTACCTCCAACAGGGGCTTACCTGCACCAGCCTCTGTCCATGTTTTCGGGGCATAGTTGATGTTCTTTACTCCAATACCGCAACCCGGTGTGCATGAACGGAGTCCTATCAGACTCCTTCCCCATTAGGCGAGGCACAAGACAGGGTTGCCCCTTGTCCCCTCTCCTCTTCGCCTTAGTAATGGAGTCCCTAACCCAGTTCATTAGTGGGGATCCGCTTTATAAGGTGTGGCTGTGGGCCGTCAACCATGAGGATAGCATCACTCTATATGCGGATGACATCCTCCTATATTTGGCGACCCAGCAAGGAGTGGTCCCCTGGGCCTCCACCTTCTTGCGGCCTTTGGACAAGCCTCAGGCCTGAAAATGAACTCCTCAAATCAATGCTGGTTCCCCTGGCCCCCTCGAGGGGGGGCCAGGGGACTGCTTTGACTGGCAGTCATCCATCCCTCTCCGCAGACTGAGCTTCAAATACTTGGGCATGTGGGTGGCGCTGCACCCAGAGCTCACCTGGGCTCTGAGCCTACAACCACTGCTCCAGAAAGTAAAAGTTGACCTGTTTAGGTCGCAAAGCGGGGGTGGTCGGACTTAGCCTATAAACTAGAACTCTCCTGGCTCGGTTTTCCTACTCTTCAGGCATTGATATATGGCTCCCCAGTCCCCTCTCAGTTGCCCATGGTCACAAGAGTAGTATTTCTAACTTGGCGTGCCGCTCTGCAGCATGTGCAATGGGATGGTAAACTCACACAACAAACCCCTCTATGGCACAACACCTGGCTGAAGGAGGTGGCAACACTCACTGGCTTCAAAACATGGGATGGCATTGGAATCTCCCAATTAGGAGACATGTGGTGAGGAACACACATACGCTCATTTGCAAATCTACACAAGTCATTCGCCCACACACACACACACAATTCTGCAGGTATCTCCAGGTTAGGCACGCTCTTTATAACCATATACAAGACACAGAGCCCCTCCCAGAGTTTACCCCAGTAGAGGCCAAAAACCTAATGGGTAACCTGGGATTCGGAGGAGTCTCACAAAACTACTGCACCCCTATAATAAACTCCCCAGGTTCACTTCACCATCTCCTGACCCAATGGTATGGTTGGGTGCGCTCACTAGAAGAAGACTGGTGTGATGCCCTGATGGCTCCCCACTAGCTAACAATCTCCACCAAATTACAACTAATACAAACATATTACCTCCACGCAGCATACCTCCTCCCCTCGCACCAGCACAGGGCTGGTCTACGGCCCGATTCCACCTGCCCCCGGTTCGCAGTTACACCTGAAGACTTATTCCACATGGTGTGGTCCTGTGTGAATATACAAGCATACTGGACCGCAGTAACAAGAGACCTGGCGGAGGTGCCTACCCTAGCTTTGTGTTAAAACTTACACAAAGCGAAACGAGACACAAGCAAGGGACCAATCGGTATACTGTGTAATATATGTACACATAAGATGTGCTTTAACAACCCACCTTACGCAGTTGATTCTTGTGCAGTTGCCTTTGTGTAGGATTGTGTACTGGAGTGTGTACCTTGCGTACCAATCCTATGCTAAACATTTCTAGCTCAGCTTTACACCACAGTGTTACATGTGCAACAGCTTTTTGGCATGAATGCAGCTGATGACATCACTCCTAAGTGGCTTTTTGTGAAAGTGGCACTGTGCAGTTTTCTATTGCGCATGCAACACAGCAGTTTTTCACTCTGTGCTCTGTTATGGGAATGTTAGTAAATCCGGCCCCTAATTAGTCTGTTTGCATGAGTTAATAAGATGGCTTTGATAATAGGATAGACCCAGAGCATCAAAGATTACCATGGCAATGAAAGTAGTCTGGTGATTATTGGACCTCAGAGTTATTTACATTCTCAATAGATCTTCTATTAGGCACAGTACAACACATTCGGCCTGATTCATCAAAGACCCGTTTTGCGAGTCTCAAATAGCGATTCATAAGGAATCGCTATTAGAGACTCGCAAAACGGGATTCATGTAGGAATCGCAAAATAAAATGCGATTCCTACACATTCCTTATTTGCGATTAGCAAATTGCTAATCGCAAATAAGGGAAAACTCCCCATTCATTCCTATGGGCCAAAAGGCCCATAGGAATAAATGGGGAGTATTCCTTATTTGCGATTAGCAATTTGCTAATCGCAAATGAGATAGCGATTTGAAGGGTGCCAGGGGTGTCCAAAGGACACCCTGTAGCACCCCTTAAATGCACATTTGAACAGGTGTTGCGCACACACATGTCCAAAGGACGTGTGTGTGTAACATGCAAAAGAAAACAAGCATTTACAATGCAATGGTCTCAGCATCATTAAAGGAAGAGCTATTGGCATTGCTCATGACATTTCTTTTTTTTTCTTTAAATCATAAACAAATGACATTGTCATTTACATTGCCAATACACAGCGCTCTGCACTCAACAGCACACAGCGCTCTGCACTCAACAGCACACACCGCTCTGCACCTGCACTTACTGCTCTGCACACTCACTCTGCATTCTGCGCTCACTCCTCTGCGCTCACAACTCTGCATTCTGCGCTCACAACTCTGCGCTCGCAACTCTGCATTCTGCGCTCACAACTCTGCGCTCGCAACTCTGCATTCTGCGCTCACAACTCTGCGCTCGTAACTCTGCATTCTGCGCTCACAACTCTGCGCTCACAACTCTGCGCTCACAACTCTGCGCTCACAACTCTGCGCTCACAACTCTGCGCTCACTCCTCTGCGCTCACAACTCTGCATTCTGCGCTCACTCCTCTGCGCTCACAACTCTGCATTCTGCGCTCACAACTCTGCGCTCGCAACTCTGCATTCTGCGCTCACAACTCTGCGCTCGCAACTCTGCATTCTGCGCTCACAACTCTGCGCTCGCAACTCTGCATTCTGCGCTCACAACTCTGCGCTCGCAACTCTGCATTCTGAGCTCACAACTCTGCGCTCGCAACTCTGCATTCTGAGCTCACAACTCTGCGCTCGCAACTCTGCATTCTGCGCTCACAACTCTGCGCTCGCAACTCTGCATTCTGCGCTCACAACTCTGCGCTCGCAACTCTGCATTCTGCGCTCACAACTCTGCGCTTGCAACTCTGCATTCTGCGCTCACAACTCTGCGCTCACAACTCTGCGCTCACAACTCTGCGCTCACAACTCTGCGCTCACAACTCTGCATTCTGCACTCACTACTCTGCACTCTGCACTCACTACTCTGCACTCTGCACTCACTACTTTGCACTCACTACTCTGCACTCACTACTTTGCACTCACTACTCTTCACTCACTACTCTTCACTTTGCACTCACTACTTTGCACTCACTACTCTGCACTCACTACTCTCTACTCTTCACTTTGCACTCACTACTTTGCACTCACTACTCTGCACTCACTACTCACTACTCTTCACTTTGCACTCACTACTTTGCACTCACTACTCTGCACTCACTACTCACTACTCTTCACTTTGCACTCACTACTTTGCACTCGCTACTCTGCACTCACTACTCTGCACTCACTACTCTGCACTCTGCACTCACTACTCTGCACTCTGCACTCACTACTCTGCACTCTGCACTCACTACTCTGCACTCACTACTCTGCACTCACTACTCTGCACTCACTACTCTGCACTCACTACTCTGCACTCTGCACTCACTACTCTGCACTCTGCACTCACTACTCTGCACTCTGCACTCACTACTCTGCACTCACTACTCTGCACTCACTACTCTGCACTCACTACTCTGCACTCACTACTCTGCACTCACTACTCTGCACTCACTACTCTGCACTCTGCACTCACTATTCTGCACTCACTACTCTGCACTCTGCACTCACTACTTGGCACTCACTACTCTGCACTCACTACTCTGCACTCACTACTTTGCACTCTGCACTCACTACTTTGCACTCTGCACTCACTACTCTGCACTCTGCACTCACTACTCTGCACTCACTACTCTGCACTCACTACTCTGCACTCACTACTCTGCACTCACTACTCTGCACTCTGCACTCACTATTCTGCACTCTGCACTCACTACTCTGCACTCTGCACTCACTACTCTGCACTCTGCACTCACTATTCTGCACTCTGCACTCACTACTCTGCACTCTGCACTCACTACTCTGCACTCTGCACTCACTACTCTGCACTCACTACTCTGCACTCACTACTCTGCACTCTGCACTCACTACTCTGCACTCACTACTCTGCACTCACTACTTTGCACTCTGCACTCACTACTTTGCACTCTGCACTCACTACTCTGCACTCACTACTCTGCACTCACTACTCTGCACTCACTACTCTGCACTCACTACTCTGCACTCACTACTCTGCACTCTGCACTCACTACTCTGCACTCTGCACTCACTACTCTGCACTCTGCACTCACTACTCTGCACTCTGCACTCACTACTTTGCACTCTGCACTCACTACTTTGCACTCTGCACTCACTACTTTGCACTCTGCACTCACTACTTTGCACTCTGCACTCACTACTTTGCACTCTGCACTCACTACTCTGCACTCTGCACTCACTACTCTGCACTCACTACTCTGCACTCACTACTCTGCACTCACTACTCTGCACTCTGCACTCACTACTCTGCACTCTGCACTCACTACTCTGCACTCTGCACTCACTACTCTGCACCCTGCACTCACTACTCTGCACTCTCTGCACTCACTACTCTGCACTCACTACTCTGCAATCTCTGCACTCACTACTCTGCACTCTGCACTCACTACTCTGCATTCTGCACTCACTACTCTGCACTCTGCACTCACTACTCTGCACTCTGCACTCACTACTCTGCACTCTGCACTCACTACTCTGCACTCACTACTCTGCACTCACTACTCTGCACTCACTACTCTGCACTCACTACTTTGCACTCACTACTTTGCACTCTGCACTCACTACTCTGCACTCTCTGCACTCACTACTCTGCACTCACTACTCTGCACTCACTACTCTGCACTCACTACTCTGCACTCACTACTCTGAACTCTGCACTCTGCACTCACTACTCTGCACTCACTACTCTGCACTCACTACTTTGCACTCACTACTCTGCACTCACTACTTTGCACTCACTACTCTGCACTCACTACTCTGCACTCACTACTCTGCACTCACTACTCTGCACTCACTACTCTGCACTCACTACTCTGCACTCACTACTTTGCACTCTGCACTCACTACTTTGCACTCTGCACTCACTACTCTGCACTCTGCACTCACTACTCTGCACTCACTACTCTGCACTCACTACTCTGCACTCACTACTCTGCACTCTGCACTCACTACTCTGCACTCTGCACTCACTACTCTGCACTCTGCACTCACTACTCTGCACTCTGCACTCTGCACTCACTACTCTGCATCCATTTCTGTAGATAAACATCCATTTCCCTACTAGTAATACTCCAAAAGCAAGCCACCCTCAGAAACCCTTTGTTCTTGTTTTTCCTGTGGGCCCAAATTTGCACTCTGCACTCACTACTTTGCACTCTGCACTCACTACTCTGCACTCTGCACTCACTACTCTGCACTCACTACTCTGCACTCACTACTCTGCACTCTGCACTCACTACTCTGCACTCTGCACTCTGCACTCACTACTCTGCACTCTGCACTCACTACTCTGCACTCACTACTCTGCACTCACTACTCTGCACTCACTACTCTGCACTCTGCACTCACTACTCTGCACTCACTACTCTGCACTCTGCACTCACTACTCTGCACTCACTACTCTGTGCACTCACTACTCTGCACTCACTACTCTGCGCACTCACTACTCTGCACTCACTACTCTGCACTCACTACTCTGCACTCACTACTCTGCACTCACTACTCTGCACTCACTACTCTGCACTCTGCACTCACTACTCTGCACTCTGCACTCACTACTCTGCACTCTGCACTCACTACTCTGCACTCTGCACTCACTACTCTGCACCCTGCACTCACTACTCTGCACTCTGCACTCACTACTCTGCACTCTGCACTCACTACTCTGCACTCACTACTCTGCACTCACTACTCTGCACTCACTACTCTGCACTCACTACTCTGCACTCACTACTCTGCACTCTGCACTCACTACTCTGCACTCTGCACTCACTACTCTGCACTCACTACTCTGCACTCTGCACTCACTACTCTGCACTCACTACTCTGCACTCACTACTCTGCACTCTGCACTCACTACTCTGCACTCTGCACTCACTACTCTGCACTCTGCACTCACTACTCTGCACCCTGCACTCACTACTCTGCACTCACTACTCTGCACTCACTACTCTGCACTCACTACTCTGCACTCACTACTCTGCACTCACTACTAGGCACTCACTACTAGGCACTCACTATTCTGCACTCACTATTCTGCACTCACTATTCTGCACTCTGCACTCACTACTCTGCACTCACTACTCTGCACTCTGCACTCACTACTCTGCACTCACTACTCTGCACTCACTACTCTGCACTCACTACCTACTCTGCACTCACTACTCTGCACTCACTACTCTGCACTCTGCACTCACTACTCTGCACTCTGCACTCACTACTCTGCACTCACTACTCTGCACCCTGCACTCACTACTCTGCACTCTGCACTCACTACTCTGCACTCACTACTCTGCACTCACTACTCTGCACTCACTACTCTGCACTCACTACTCTGCACTCACTACTCTGCACTCACTACTAGGCACTCACTACTAGGCACTCACTATTCTGCACTCACTATTCTGCACTCTGCACTCACTACTCTGCACTCTGCACTCACTACTCTGCACTCACTACTCTGCACTCTGCACTCACTACTCTGCACTCACTACTCTGCACTCACTACTCTGCACTCACTACTCTGCACTCGCTACTCTGCACTCGCTACTCTGCACTCGCTACTCTGCACTCTGCACTCACTACTCTGCACTCACTACTCTGCACTCACTACTCTGCACTCACTACTCTGCACTCACTACTCTGCACTCACTACTCTGCACTCTGCACTCACTACTCTGCACTCTGCACTCACTACTCTGCACTCTGCACTCACTACTCTGCACTCTGCACTCACTACTCTGCACCCTGCACTCACTACTCTGCACTCACTACTCTGCACTCACTACTCTGCACTCACTACTCTGCACTCACTACTCTGCACTCACTACTCTGCACTCTGCACTCACTACTCTGCACTCTGCACTCACTACTCTGCACTCTGCACTCACTACTCTGCACTCACTACTCTGCACTCACTACTCTGCACTCTGCACTCACTACTCTGCACTCTGCACTCACTACTCTGCACTCTGCACTCACTACTCTGCACTCTGCACTCACTACTCTGCACCCTGCACTCACTACTCTGCACCCTGCACTCACTACTCTGCACTCTGCACTCACTACTCTGCACTCACTACTCTGCACTCACTACTCTGCACTCACTACTCTGCACTCACTACTCTGCACTCACTACTAGGCACTCACTACTAGGCACTCACTATTCTGCACTCACTATTCTGCACTCACTATTCTGCACTCTGCACTCACTACTCTGCACTCACTACTCTGCACTCTGCACTCACTACTCTGCACTCACTACTCTGCACTCACTACTCTGCACTCACTACCTACTCTGCACTCACTACTCTGCACTCACTACTCTGCACTCACTACTCTGCACTCACTACTCTGCACTCACTACTCTGCACTCACTACTCTGCACTCTGCACTCACTACTCTGCACTCTGCACTCACTACTCTGCACTCTGCACTCACTACTCTGCACTCTGCACTCACTACTTTGCACTCTGCACTCACTACTTTGCACTCTGCACTCACTACTTTGCACTCTGCACTCACTACTTTGCACTCTGCACTCACTACTCTGCACTCACTACTCTGCACTCACTACTCTGCACTCACTACTCTGCACTCACTACTCTGCACTCACTACTCTGCACTCTGCACTCACTACTCTGCACTCTGCACTCACTACTCTGCACTCTGCACTCACTACTCTGCACCCTGCACTCACTACTCTGCACTATCTGCACTCACTACTCTGCACTCACTACTCTGCACTCACTACTCTGCACTCACTACTCTGCACTCACTACTCTGCACTCACTACTCTGCACTCACTACTCTGCACACTCACTACTCTGCACACTCACTACTCTGCACACTCACTACTCTGCACACTCACTACTCTGCACTCACTACTCTGCACTCACTACTCTGCACTCTGCACACTCACTCTGCACACTCACTCTGCACTCACTACTTCGCACTCTGCGCACTCTGCACTCACACTCACCTTCTGCCTCACAGAGGGATGAAGTGAGCGCCGTTCTACTGGGCAGACCTGGGGTCGGGCGGGAGGGTCACCAGGGGCGCGCACGGCTTATAGAGCTATACCGATCAACACAATATTCTCCGGAGTACCATCCATCTACCGCAGTAGCAGAAATTAGTTTGAAAGCATTGTCGAAGAATGCCAAAAAGCGCCTCATTTAGAAGCGATGAACAGAATTCAATTTTTAGAGCTCCCATGATGTGAAAACAATTTACAATGTACTGTGAACAAACTATTTACGAAGATAAAATATTAGTGAGATAGGTAGTAATCCTTATGCATATTGCCAGATAAGCAGGTGCACCAATGGTCCTCTACACTGGAAAGTCATTTTGAGGATGTAAACACTTCTCAGAAGACAATCTCCTTGACTACAGCGGACCTGCAACAGTGTGCAAAATGTCATGACATTTTGTGTTTACGTACTCTGCTGTATAGATATTTATTGCCCTAATTTTTTTTCAGTATTAGAGGATATCTTTGAAAATACAAGCCTATTATGAAAGTGGATAGAAATGATTATGATCATCGTGGCTAACACAAAGGTGCAGTGAGGAAAGTGAGTGGCAGATATCGCCACCTCATGGTAACTGAGTATAGTGGGTCCAGTGGTAGCTTGCACAGCCACGTTCTTTCACTCCGTGTCCAGACTTTGACACTGTGGAATGGGGTTCAAGTCCCAGCGTCGGCTCTCCCAGAGATTACAAAAAAACATGCTGATCGAAAGAAATAAAATTAAACAATACCGATTGGCGTGACGAGGATAAATCCATGTGCAGTGCATTGCCCCCTTGCCTTGTAGACACCGCAGCCCAAGAAAACATGATTGACGGAGCAAAACGGTGGTCTAATTGTCCATAGCCAAAGTATATAACAAGCTGAGGATCAACAAACGTGAAAACAGCGTGGTGGGCGCGCATGTGACGCAGCGTGGGCGTGCACATCAGCTGAAGGATCGCCGGAGAAGACACGAGTTTGCCTGCTGCCATGACTGACCAACTGCAGAGGGAAAGAGCCCGGTGAGTGTGGGTAGAGGGGGGGCGGCAGAGAGGGAGTGGGCAGAGAGGGATGGGGTGTGTGTGTGCGTGCGTGTGTGCGTGTGTCTGTTTCTGTGTGTGTCTGTGTGTGCACGGCCATGCCTGCCTGTGTGTGTGCGCGTTCACGGACCCTGGTCGGCGTGTTCACAGCTCTAGGTCCCTTCAGAGCGAACTCCATAACAATAGGTCTCGATGCCGAGACCTAAAAATGCACTAAAGTGCTTTTTACTCTTTTTTCGTAATTTACCACCAAGTCAGACTTGGTGGTAAATTGCGACCAAATATAGCGATTTCGCAATTTCTATTTGGTTGATGAATAGCATTTAAGGAATCTCAAATAGAGATTCCTTAAATGTTATTCCTCGCAAAATAGCGAATTCCCTATTACCGATTTTTGCATTTGGGATGATGAATCCCAAATGCAAAATCGCACTCGCAAAGGGCCAGATTCTCAGAATCTGGCCCTTTGCGAGCGCAAATCAGCTTGATGAATTAGGCTGATTATTCCTTCCTCGTGACTGAGGGATAAGACCACCATTACATAAATGCAAGAGGAAGCCCTAAAGCTGATAAATGTATAAATGAGAATTGATTCCAATGTATTTTCAAACCACTGTTCTTCCTTATAAATCATGTAGCGTGAAAAATTTGGACAAAACTTGCATGATGGCAGCAAGTTAATCAAACAAAAAAGTGTTTTATGCGGCATTCATTACAAATTAACCTAGAGGTATATTATAACAACTAGCGATATTTATCGCTAAAGAAGCTTAGCGACATTTTTTTATCGCCAAGCATCGCAGGATTTTATCGCAGAGATAACGTGCTATTAGCAACGTTTATCTCCAATGCGATAAAATAACCGGCGATAGCGGCGAAATGCGTGAATATCGCTGGAAAACCAGCAACATTCACGCATCATCGCCAATAGGGTCGTAACCAGAATATCCACCTCCAGTTGGATATATAATGGCTAAGAATTGGTCTGAGCAGGCGTTAGATTTTAGCGATATTCGCTCATAGAGCAAATTTTTTTATCGTTACGCCTGCCTTGCTAATGGGCGATAGCGACGTTAGCGACTGCTTTCAGTCGCTAACAGGTTGGGTACGCCCACTTTGCATGTCATTAGCGATAAATATTGCTGACATGCAAACCGGGTCCCAAACAGCTCGCTATCACCTAAAAGCTGTAGCTAACTGATGTTAGCGACAGCTTGCTAATAGGGTGATGAAATTAACGCCACTTTGCGGCCGAAAACGGCCACAAAAGCGGCCGAAGCAGCCGCAAAAGCAGCGATAATTTCATTTCGCCAGCCTTGATAATATGCCCCTTAGTTTCTCAATGTTAACACTAACTGCACTCACAGACTAATGTTTACAGGAAATAGCACAACACGTTGCTCGCACACATGAGCCGTACATGCCGAGAACGTAATACAGAAACAACTTCCACAAAAAACAATGTAAACAGCATGAACCACATGAATTTTAACAGTCCCTTTACAAACCGACGACAAGGTACAAAAAGAGCAAAGTGTTTCCTAAAATTCAAATTAAAAAAAAAGTTGCTACAAGATTAAAATCTACAAAATCCAAATGCATAAATTTACATCAGTGCAATGCATTAGATTTCTGGCACATTCCTTGGAATAAAAATGTTTCTTATAAAAGATTTTTATTTTTGATGCACTGTAAAATCTGTGTTCCTTTATTTCCCTGTACAACGTTGCTTCATATAACGAAATCTATGGTACACATATGTACAAAATAGAAGCACGTAGAAACATGCTGGAATGAGAAGGACGTCAATTTAAATCCTACAAAAAAGTGTCAGGCTTCCTAGAATGCCAGACAAGCATCCTAGAATGCCAGACAAGCACACATTTTCCTGTTAATATACAACCGCAGTGCTTCTGTCCCTGTTTGTAAGGTTAATGTAAACTGATACACTATCGACATACCATGAAAACCTATTAATTTCATGTCTAGTTCCATCCTACGTTCCATCACACATGGATTTCAAATAGAATTGTGAAACTAAGAAAACAATGTATTGCTATCATGTGAGCAGCAAAAGTGCTTTGTCATGCTGAACCACAAAATGACTGTACATAATCAAGCGAAATATCTTTTGTTTCCCTGTCGTCATGGTTTCTCCTTCTTTTTGACTGCCAGCTGGATCAAACCATTGAAAGACCGACTTGTCAACAGTATTGTTGCATCAAGTTCATTTATATGCAAAGCACGCGCGGTCTATTCGCGATTTGTGCACGTGCGGGCTTTAAATAATAACTTGCCCCAGTGTTTATTGCATTTAAGGTTGTCTTGCAAAGATTAATGATGCAAAAATCGACTGGAAGAAGATGGCAGCGCACCCAGATTAACACGAGGAGGTGCTCGTTCTTTCAATATCCAAGGGCAGGGCATTAAATTCCGTAGCAGCTCGGTGCCCACAAGCTCCTTTTAGGGTGTTTTAAAGAACGTGCGGGAAGAATGTGGCTGGCGGTAGGACTTGTTTTTTTTCCATCCTCGGCCCCCGTCTCCCCTCCCTCCAACCAGTCACAGAGCAGCTACTGTAGTGCAAATTTTCCCAGTGAATAAAATGGCAGCGGGGGAGCAAGGCTTTTGAAAGTTTACACGTTTGTTTCCAGGCCAAGCAGCCTTCCCATGCGCTCCATGTTCTTTTCTATGGTGGCTCGGCAGGTTATTTCTTTGGCGCACTCCATAGGAAACCAGCCTCTCTCCCCGTCCCGCAGCCGCTCGCCTTCATACCAACCTGCGCGACAAAACAGAAACAGCTGTTACAGTTCCTCGGCGTTTGCTTAAATTCAAGCCAAAAAACACATGCCTTCTTTCTAGGGGCGGAGGTGAGGGGAGAAGGCGGTTGTTTTGATGGTACTGAGCTGAACTCAAAGAAGTGGGCAGAGCGAAGGGACTATGGATGGAACAGCTTAACAATTCAGAAGTATGTAAGTCGAAACAACTGCTGTATCAGCACTCCGCAAAAGCAGAGGTATGCTAAACGACTAGAACAGAGGGCAAAACTTGGGTCCTGAAGCGCTCAGACTTCAGTGGACATCTTGTCCAGAGGCCTTTTCTTATATGTGAGGTGGCTTGACTAAAAAACATTTTAGAGGATCCTTGCCAGATTTTGCACAGAAGTCTGAGGTCAAGCATAGAATTCTTGCATAAAGTCTGTTTGTTGTCATTTATGTCCAAGTTGCAGAACTGCATTGAGAAAAAACGTTTTTTAACCCCTATATTGCTGCCGTCGGCCAATGGCCGACGGCAGCACTACCTACCCAGTGCTGCCGTCGGCCATTGGCCGACGGCGCCCCACCCGCGCACGAAAACGCCCACACCGCGGCGGATTTACCGCTGCGGTTAACGGGTTAAGGCTGCGTTGCCCTACTCTGCACCAAGGTGGCATTTCCATGGGTGTTGCATGGGTTTTCCCACACAACATCCATGGATTTTGACGCGTTCCCAGATTTACAAGACCATGTAAACCAAGGTATGCGCCAAAACCTTGCGCCTCTGCAAGGGAGGTGCAACAAGGAGAAATATGTTTATTTATCCTCGTATTTTCCTTTTTCTCTATGTGTGGTGCATCCTGCAGCACACACAGAAATAGGAAAAGGGCTCTCAGGATTGTTTTTGTGTAGGAAGGTACCATTTCCTACACAAAAACAATCCTGCATGCCACACAGGCACCCTTGCACCATGGTGCAAGTGTGCCTGCGTTGGTGCAAGGCAGTTCATTGTCCACCAACACAGGGGAAAGGACAGGAATGCACCATGTTGCCTTAAATATGGCATATTCCTGCCCTTTACCAATGATGCAGCACAGCAAGGCATAGCACCTATTTAAATAAATATGGCCCCAAAAGCAAGATAAATGCAGCACCCCTGGACCACTCCCAAATTTTTCACCTGGACCTTAGGTAGACACTCTGCTGTAACACTTAACTCGTTTGACACTCATGACGAGCTGAGCTCGTCATAACCACCACGGAACGCCCACGCAGGGATAATTCCCCTTCTGCGTGGGGCGTTCCATTGAGTGGGCCGAGTCGTGACGAGCTGAGCTCGTCATGAGCACAGCTCCACTGTGCAGCGTGACGAGCTGAGCTCGTCACGAGCACCGCGGGGGAATTAGCCCCACGGGGAAGGGGTTGAAAGGGATTTTTGCGTGTAACAGGATTCTGCCCTGAGGGGTCCAGGAGCCACAAGAATCTTACAGCCTAGGTGTCCAGAACCCACCCAAGGATGTCTTCAGCAGTAAGGTTTATGACCAGGAGCGACAGTTCCAGGATATGGCTGCGAGTGTGAGGAGCATGAATCATCACTGATCAATTTCATACCATCACTGGCATTATTGGAGACTACATCAAACTATTTCCTGCCAGGAGGGACACATTGTTCTTCTTCAACAAAGGTCTCATGATATTATCCTGGTTGGGGCCATCGCCATGATTCCTAGACCACTTTAACACCACCTCTGTAGCCCTGTTGATTATAGAGATAAAGTCTCATGAATTAGTGGTTGGAACCTGACCCAAAATCAGAGATCCTTGGTTAGAAAAGGTGAACTGGAGGGTCCAGTGAGTCACCTAAGTCCTGTGGATGCTCCTGTTTTAGAGATGCGGGCTATGAAGTTGTTTTGCCTTAATAAGAATGCACACGCGTATAAAAAAGAGTTCTCTTACCATCGTTAACTTTCTGATAAACCAGAACAACGTCAGCAGCTTGGAGGGACAGTTCATCGGACTGCTTTGCAGTGTAGCTTCTAATGATCTCCACTTGTGTTAAGCCTTTGGGAAGAAGGTACGCTGAATTTTACTCATTTGCAAAAATACACTCAAGCACTGTCCATAGTAATAGGTCCCTGTATATTTGATATGTTTGTGTTTATTTTCTTAACATTGTTTCATATTAGTGCTTCTGTAAACGAATGACTGCTTTTTTATATGTCATAAGCGTGTAAGCTCTTGATGACAAGAGATCCAACAGAAGCATAGCAATCCCATCCCATTGAATTTTTTTTGTAAATTTCAGAAAGCTAAAACAGAATGACATGAGATATTGGATGATAAACTTCAAGAGAACATGGTCAAAGCAAGCCGGGATGTATGAGTCAAGAAAACGTTAAATTAAGAACAATGCCCTACACATGCTTAAGGTGAATGAGAAGTTAAGTAGTACTAAACATTGTGTAGAAGCAGCTAGAACAAGTATAGATACATCAAGGAAGTGGAAGCACACTGCCAATATGCACACCAGCCAAGAATAATAGGCTGTAGTATGTAAATTTATAACAAGAACAATAATAGAAACCCTTTTCAGAGAACTGATTTTCAATACTAATGTTACTTATACCTTTGGAGAAAAAAAACGGAAAAGGCAGTTTCGAAAAAAATTATATTAATTGGATTTATTTAAATTGTAAATTGTAAATGCTATTCATCTTGAAAATTTCAATAAAACAGTTTAAGGGAAATGGTTTCTCAGAATTGGTATTCTATGAATGAGCTTTTTGTATGAAATCACATACAATCGTAATGAAAACAGAGGAGTCAATTAGGTGTGGAGTTATTTTGCCATATTCCACCATTTCCTTGATCCCAGTTCCTTTGCCACCTTAAAGTGCAGAAGACAGCCCCAGCCAGCCAGAGTCGTCTGTGAGGTGAGGACCCTGTTGGCCGTTCTTAGAAGCTTTGAGCCAGTAAGCACAAAGAAATGGACAGATATTGCATGTTGCTCGTGGTTTTGGCAGCCGCTACATGTTCGAGAGTAGCTCCATTTCTTGATTTTTTTGATTTTCTACAAAGTATGGTCTCCACATCCTTTCAATAAATGCTAAACTGCGTGCCATTTTCTGCTTCCATTGCTTAGGCTGGCTAAGGTTTCTCCATGTATTTTTCCCAGAATTTGCTTGGTACCATTGCATATAGCATGGATGCTGCACGCTGACTTTATTTAATATATGTGCTTTCTCCATTTCCACCACTTCTGTGGAGAGAGTGGTTAGCTTTAAATTTGTGTGGTACTCTAGAGAAATGGGCAGCAAATCTCCATGTTGGAAATATTTGCTGGTCCCATTTCAAACCAGTCCTAACATAATCTGCCCCAACAATGATGAAGATAATGTCCTGCTTCAATGTTACATTTTTTGCTTGTCTATTATATCTGCCATGAGAAGCCTTGTTATTAGGGGTATGGATGATTTATCCTACACGTTTAAGCCCATTATTGGCTTGTTCCCCAACCTTCAACATTTTTTGTTTCTCCATGTTCATTGTTTTGGGTGTTTAACAAGCAGAAAACAAATTCTGGAGTATGGTTACCCACTTCTTTCCCCTCATCCCTTGCTTCTGTACAAGGGTGTTTAGAGCGTGGGAGTATTGTTGGGTAGTATCCTTTTTTATTAACCTTTGTATCCCCATCTCCCTCCTTATTACCAGAATATGTGTTTATTGTTATATCGCTTTGATTCTGTCACAAAAAGGCTAAGACAGCTTAAAGTGTTAATACATTTGAACATTTGAGTGACAATTCAAGAATGCCACATTCTTAGTTTATACCCTCAGCAACAGCCCGAAATTTGGGAAGCTTCAGAACTCTGAAAGTGACCAGATAAGGACGCTGAACTAGTCCAATGGTATTATACCATCAGGAGCTTGCCTCAACTCCCACCCGGATTTGCTGCAACATGCCAAAACAATTGAGTCTTACCAAGACATTGATCAGCATGACAACCCCTGCTAGCCAGTCAGGTCTCATCCCCACCTAACACAGTCAGAGAGCCTTGTCCATCAAATACTTTAGAAAATACATCTAGCCTTTTTGAGGTAATTGTCCTCTGCCTTGAATGAATGCCTGAAAAAAAAGCTCTCATTTAGAGCCAATACAATTTAGCTTGAATTTGAATTTAAAAACATTTATTGAGTGCGCTTATACCCAGCGGTTTCATGGCGCTTTGAGGACTGCGACCAGCAGCAGCAACAAAAACGACAGGCTAGGCGGCAAAAGCTCTTGAAAAAAGGAAGGTTTTTAGGTTCTTCCGGAACTCCAAATAGGAGGTTGAGGATCTAAGTGTCATAGGGAGGGAGTTCCAGAAGACAGGTGCAAGGGCTGCGAATTTCGCCCCGCCTGCTTTCTTTTTCTTAAAGCGGGGTGTGGCCAGGAGTGCCATGTGGGTAGAGCGGAGTTCTCTGCCCGGCAGGTAAGGTTTGATGGCTGAGCATATGAACTCAGGGGCAGTGCCCATCCTGGCCTGAAAGGTGAGGTAGCCTAATTTAAATAAGGCCCGCTCCCTCACAGGCAGCCAGTGCAATGATTTCAGCAATGGGGTGACTCGATGGAATTTGGGCAACCCATGGATCAGGCGGGCAGCCTGATTTTGCACTAGCTGCAAGCGGTGTATGGCATAGGCCGGTGCGCCGTTCTAGATTATGTTCCCATAATCGAGGAGCGAGAGCACCATTGCCATCACAATTATTTTCAGTGCCGGAAGGGAGAAGAAGCGGGATATCTTCCTAATTGTCCGGAGGGAGAAAAAACAAGAAGAAACCACCGAACTGACCTGGGGGTTTACAGAGAGTTGGGAGTTAAGGAAAATCCCGAGGGTTTTAACTTTAGGGACCGGGAGGGGAGGGACACCAAGTGAAAGGGGCCAAAACGAGGGGGACCAGGGACTGCAACCACCTCCTGTCAAGACCAGCTCTGTCTTTGAGTTTGAGGTGGTTGCAGTCCCTGCTTCCATTACCCAGTTGTTTTTCACTTACAGCATTATTACTTGTGATAATATGGAAGGAAGTGCACAGCATTTTACAGTAGAAGGATATTTTTGCCACTGAGGATTTACGTGGCATATCTAGTCCGAGCAATGTCCGAACAATGCATGTTTATCCCGCACTCTATAGATGATGTAGCAAATATTTAGAAGTCACAGGCTTATGATAGTCAATGAAGAACAACCATAATGGGAGAGTTGCAGTTTGTACCTAAACCATTTTATCTGTCATGAGTCAGAGATTGTATGAATGAAAAGCAAAAGGTGATGGTGGAATGACTGTAGAAGTCTCAGGCACTGACAATTTATCTGGGACGCATCCCAGTCTATTATCTTTTACCCATAATGCCACTTTAGAGACCAGCCATATGCAAATCAGAGTTAGTTCTGTTCCAATAGAAATGGCACAACTCTAACTGCCAGGCCACGTGTCTTCCAAAGTGAAACAGAATTAATCCAGACCAGTTTTGTGCTTAAATCCTGTAGCACAGCAAGCAATGCACCGATATCTGGACCTACACATCCAGGCCCAGACTGGCCGTTGCGGGCACCAGGCAAATCCCCGGTGCGCCGCAAGGGTGGGGGGGGCGATTTTGGGCTCAGGGGGCCGGTTTTGTTAGAGGGCCGTTTTTGCAGCATAGCTGCAAAAGCGGCCCTGTAACAAAATTGGCCGAAAACTGGCCCGACAAAGACCTCGGTCGCACCTCAGGGGGCTGGCCGAGCACTTTGCCAGGGCCGGTTTTGGTTCTCAGTCCGGCCCTGTAGACATCACATTTAGGGTATCGCAATGGGGGAAAAGTTGATGGGTGAAATACTTGGATAGGTCTCAGCCTCTGGGATAGACACGGGACATTTCAAAAGTCAAAGCCAATGGCAATCAGTTGGGGCTCAGAGTTTTATTGTAGGTTTCTGAGAAATGTTCTTGATTGGTACTGAGGATTATGATTAGAAGGGGGATATTATACGAGAGCATTCAATTATCTAAGGTGAGTCTTTTACAATAGTTATCTGAGTCCTAAAAATATTTTGTAAATTAGAACATTGGAATGTTGAGAGCTCCACTGAAAACAATGTAGTGGCTCCGGGCTCAATGGCTAGTATAAGCCCAGAGCTCCAACATTCCAATGTTTGTAGACATTTGTCTCACTTTTCAATTTAGGACATTCTCCCCTTAATGGGTGGAATGTTCTAATAGCCTTAAAAACTTTCTGCCTCGGGCTAACCCGGTTGTTACAGGCCCTCTCCCTTGGTATAGGCTCTCTTCTGGGGATTGGGCCTATAACTTAGATTCAGGGCATTTTCCAAGCGGTATAGCCTCAGAAGCGGGCTTTAAGGCTATATTATGTGCATACCTGAACAAAATATAAATGGAAATAATGACAAATAGTAAAAAACACCAGCCATCCTACAGTCTCATGCTCTTGGTAATGACCCTTAAAATTAAGTTTCTTATTCTTGTTTTTATTCGCTTAATAAATACTAGAGACCGACACTCGGTCCTACCTTTTAATTGCACACACACAACTGCAGATCTCAAAAATAACACATCTAACGGAAAACACTCATTAGTTTTAAGGCACAGTTTAGTAAAGCTATCTTTAAAATTCGTTTTTTTACGTGTTAGCACGCAGTGTATAAACTACCGGAAACACATGCAATAATTTCTGTGTCCCTTACTTGTTCTATCTGTGTCCTTCCGGTCACTGCTTTGCCCCAGCGCAGTAATCCAACGCGCTCGTTCATTTCTGAAAAATAGGTAGATTAGTTCAAGGCAAAATAAACAATATTTAAATCACAGGTCACTGTGTGACCAATGCTCAAGGCACAAAAAACAAACAAGCAAGCTGCGCCATATCTATTACATCTCATCCACATGGGAAGGAAACTAAACACTGTGTAGCCCCTTAAACTGCATCTGTGGTAGACAGATGGAGTTGAGAATAAAGAATCGATATAACAATGTCGATATTGATCAACTACCAATGAGGTGATACAACAATATATAACAATAATATAGAAGATGCGTAAATACAAAGTGATATTCTTGCTCGTATGAGGGGGGGTCGGGGCTGGGGGGTGGGAAAACAATCCTCAGGTGTAAGGGTCTAGGTGTTGTATGTGGGGTGTTTACCAGTATCAATGAGTGATCCTGAAGAGAGCCCTATATCTAAGAGGGTGGTGTAAGGGAAGGGAGAGCTAGGTATGTGCCCCTGGGAAAGGTGAGGTTCTGACCTCCAGTACTCATGAATATGTGATGTTACAACGCGATCAAAACGATTGCGGTATGTAACATTGCAGTTTTTATAACGCAAGTCGTTACAACGACTTGCGCTGCAGGGTGCTGGACTTAGGAATAGTAAGATTTACCATTTCAAAACCAGTCTACGTACAGTAGGGAAGGTGTTGGAATAGTAAATATTACTATTCCTTAGGGTATAGCGCCATCCAGCGCAAGTCGATGTAACGACTTGCATTGTAATGGTGGCGTTCTAAATGCATCGCGGTGTAATCACCATGATGTAAAGGATGTTTCCCGTACTTATCAGTGACCATGGGTTCAGACGCTGTAGGGTACAGGGAGATAATGCCTTGTTCTTAGTTTATGAGGGAAATTGAGGAAAAGGGAGGGGTCTATACCGGCTATTAAAGGCCCGCTGAATCGTTAAAGGCCCGAGCCAAAAGCGAGGGACTTTAACGAAACAGCGGGACTTTAATAGCCGGTATAGCCCTGCTACGAAGGGCTATAAGGCTATTAGAACATTCTGCCACTAGAGGGCAGAATGTTCTAACAAATTAAACAAAGGGTTCTCAAAGCTCGAGGGGATTTATATCGAGAAGCCTTTGTAGAACATTGGAATGTTGCTCTGTGGGCCTTTACCAGCCTGTAGAAGCAGGGAGCACTCCATAGTCTGCAATGGAGCTCCCAACATTCCAATGTTCTAATTGGCAATATAAGTGCACATTGACTTGGCTTATGTAACATTACATTTTATGTAATTTCCATACATAAATATTACCCTGTTTTCTGACTTTGGAAGTATCTGCTCAACAGATGTAATTGAAGCACAAGGACATTGATTCAACTACTGGGATTAAAGTGGAAACATCCTTTACAACTAATCTTTTACAATGCAGTACTATTACAATGCAGGTTTTACAACGAAAACCATTACAACGCATTGTGCTGGGGGGCGCTCTAGGATAGGGAATAGATTTAATTTACTATCCAATACCTTCCCTAGTGTCTACCGGGACTGGAGTTGGAATAGTAAATTAAACTATTCACTATCCAGCACCCCAAAGCGCTATGCGTTGTAAAACTGGCGTTGTAAGAGCATGCGTGGTAAAAGCATGCGTTGTAACGTCATACATCCGGATTAAAGTTACCAGCACAAATGAATGTGTACTTCTGCACTTGCAAAATAAGGTGGCACACTAACATTATGTATACTGTGCAGAAGAAAGTATTTATACTGGGCCCTAATCTCAAAGGGACCTGCACTGTGGGCTCTAAAGACTTCAGTAGATCTATATTACATTGATAACTGGAGGCAACGTTACAGTAGCTGCTAGGTTGCTGCTTATGGATACTCAATGAAAAGCTATTTTGCCACCTGGAATCAGTTTGTTCTACCAGTCAGTTCGACGTGTTGTTGAAGGGAAGAATGATTACTGGCTTCTTGCGTCTAGGTGCTCGGTGAACCGCTCGTGGTAGTACCGATCTGATGGGCGAACGAGTGGGAATCAGTGTAGCACCAATAATTACCTTTCACGTTAACCAATCCTTGTTTCTGCCACAATGGGTCCTGGTGATGGTACCCGTAGGGCTGGTTTGCTGACCACTACTATTACATGATCAGAATCCACCGAATGCTACCTGGCACCAGTGACAAATGGCTCTTCTTGTGTTTCTCAGCCTGGGCTAGTCCTGCAGCTGATCTTCTGGGCCTGAACTCCACCACTAACCGCCCACTGCCCAATCAGCATACTCCCTTGACGCCCTTCCATGACTACAGGGCAAATCACGAAGCTTTTCAAGTGAGAAGCCTTTCGTGTTGCCCAATGACTCTGGTGCCATTTCAGCATCTCTACCATTTATCTGCAGGAATTGTCAGCAGCTGAAGACCACAGGCCAAGCCACAATAGTTTCTGGAAAGGCCTCAGTGCATTGGCTGTGATCAGCCAAGATTTCAGAGGAGGCAAATCTACAAAGCCAGTCCACATTAAATGGCCACCCCAGAAGAACACAGCATCCACTAGCATTGCTGTTCCCCGTGTTTTGGATAAAAAACCTTTAACATTTGAAAATTAAAACCATATTTAGAATCACAATAACCTAAAAGGTGTAGTAGTTTGTCAATAATTCAATTTTCTCTCAACTTGGTATTGTTTATATTACAAGTTAAAAATGCAGTGTAAAGTACAACACAAAATTGAAGGCTATTTTGAAAATCCGGCATGAGGTATAAGCAAAGGATAAGTAACTGCAAAGATGTTCTCGGTGAAATAACCCCATTCATATGTTTTACATGTTGCTATTTCAAATACATTTCCCTAGGTCATTATTCCCGTCTTGGGCTGTGCCAAGAAGTTTGTTTATACAACCACCATAGTTCTCTGCACGCTATTTTTTTTAATTATTTGTATCAAAAGGCACATTTTTATTTGCACCCGCACTAATGACTAGCATGTCGGTGTTTTGTCTTTTACACATCCCCTTTGTTAACATGTGGAACTGAGGCAATTTCTTTGCCACAAAAGTTTCCATTAAGCGTGCCATTCTTTACCTCATGTATAAACAGGCCTCAAAGTTAACAAGCACTAAATCACATGCAGGCATCAAACGGAGTGTTCATTTACAAATCACAGTTGCAGTTCTTGGCTCAGCAATGCCCACAATTCCTGGTGTCTTTCAAATGGAGCCCTGCCAAAATTGATTTTGAATACGTCATTGTGTTTATACATTAGGTTTTTTCTCCAATGAGTAAAAGCAAATACCTCCTGTTGCAGTAGTGCTAATACCAGCCAGGCCTTGGGGATTGAGGGCTCCCTTAGGATTATCCACACAGGGGAGGTTTTCAGAACTTCCATTCCTGATGTAACCTCTCTGCCTCTACCAGGTGTGCTTTGCTCTCATTCTTATTACAACATGCTGTGGTGTGGCTTGATATTATGCAAGCCTATTAACTCTTACAGTACATACGTAAATATCACATTTAATGACAAGTGCAACAAAGCAATGCTGTAGTGCGGTTCTAGTGGCAATCCATGAAATGCCAACACCACCCCCTGGCCTTGTAATTTTCCAAGCTAACAAAACCACACAAGAGAAGTACTATTTGGCAACACATAAAACCCCATTTGACCCCAGTATGGCTGAAACATGTCGACCATTTGAGTAGTGATACACTTTAACTACTCTTGTATAACCATTTTGCACTGTTTTTATATAGAAAAACATATTTGAGACAACAGTTTAGGATTAAATATTACTGTCTCTGATGCCTATTCTTTTTAAATCACTCTTTTTTCTTTTCTACTGCATCACTTATACTCTTTCTAGTTACTCTTCTGACAAGTAATTCTGCAACAAGGGTACAACTATACATTTGCTGTGATTTGTCCTCATGGTTAGAGGGCAGGCAAAGTATAGTATGTTGGTAGCCCAGATGATGACACTGGACACAATACGTGTGTTGATGGGCCACCATTAACCAGTTATAGGTTTCTTGGCTGGTTTTTCTGCTCTGTGTCTCTCGGTCTGAGTGCTTCTCTCAGCAATTTCTGTTTCTGAGTAGATCACCGGAGCTATACTTTGAGTTCTTGTGATCAGGTTTGTTTATTCAATTTGGACATTCCTCTTTAACCTCATGCGCGCTAGCGGAATTCCGCTCGCACGCTGAGATTTTTCAAAACGCATGTTACGTGACGAGCTGGGCTCGTCATCAGCGTGCGAGGAGGCTACGCCATGATGAGCCCAGCTCATCATCAGCGTGGAAGGGGTTAATAGACTATTTTGGACTCCTTTTTTGTATTGAACACATAAAACCCCCCACCCATAACCAAAAAGCTGCAGTCAAGGAAGAAGGAAGAAAAAAAGAGGAGGCTATGCATGCAGTTAGGTGACTACGTAAATGTTTTGGTGTGAAAGGCAGCAGGTCCAGTTTCAAAGTGCAGAGTAACAAAACGCTTCTATGAATATTTCAACATGTATAAAATATTAAACCACATCTCCTACCTCAAGGTATCACCCCCTACTGCACCTTTCCCTGAAGTAGTGTTGTATTCTCCTATATATTTATCAATAGTATAAGCAGGGAAACAGTGTTTACAACGCTGTCGGTACAACGCAGTGCCATTACAACATGGTCAGTACAATGACCGCGTTGTTACCACGCATACCATTACAACACAATTCGTTACGACGACGCTGTAGGGTGCTTTAGGTGTTGGATTTTAAATTCCTACTGTTTCAAACTCCAGTGCCCCCCTGCAACAAGTTGTTGTAATGACTTGCGGTGTAATGGTACGCGTGGCAACTATGTGGTCATTGGACTGACTGCGTTGTAAAGGCATTTGTTGTAACGTCTTATATTCGTATAAGCATAATAGTTATAGTAGAAGTCCTGGGTTTTTTTTTTAACTAGACGCAAGGAAAAGGCACATTTTTATACAAAAACCTTGTTATGAAAATAAAAAGGACATTTTATTATTTTCAGACAAACTTACAATTTGCAAATAATTTTGCTATCCTTGCATATATGTGCTAGAAATCGGTCAATTTTGAATGAAAAAATCCTAAGCAACTTCTCACAGCCCTACATTAGAATACGTTTGTAACAAGCTGTTTATATATTTGCATGGCTGACATTGCACAAATCTCACTGGCTAATGATTGTCATTTTGTTTGGAATAATTCTTGGTGATTTTTTCCACCCGGACCAATGCACCAATTTAAACGGTGATAGGCTCACAAAACTCTCCGGTTATTACTTGGGTTCCCATTATAGGCTGCCGAAATTGCCTTACCAGAAATAACCTATCTTATAGGTTTTCAACCCCTTCCACGTAAGGCTAATTCCCCGGGGGTGGGGGGGGGGCGCGCGGCGCCGCGGAGCTCGTGCTGAACAGTGGAGCTGTGCTTGTGACGAGCTGAGCTCATCACGACTCCACCCACTCCCATGGAACGTCCGCACAGGAGGGGAATTAGCCCAGCGTGGGCGTTCCGCGGCAGTTTTGACGTGCTGAGCCCGTCATGAGCACAGCTCAACTGTGCCTCATGACGAGCTGATAATCCCAATCCCTGGACGGGTTAATGTGCCTCCTCTCTGTGCTGTCTATTGAGTGACAGATACTACAGCTTTAACTTGATTTTTGTTGCCTGCTCTCCAAAATTAAACTAATACCACCCATAAGAAATTATAGTTTTGTAATACTAGTGCTTTACCCATAACACCCTATTTTAAGTTCTTGTGTCCCTAGCATAGCAAAAAGGTTCAATATCGGTTCGGTTCAAAAACTTTATTCGATTCAGAAAAGAATCATAAAAGTAAAACATTTTACAAAACATGATTTAGAAATATTTTAAAAGAAAGCAGTCTTAAAATTACACATTAAACTGGTAAGAAAACATTAATTAATATATTCACAGGTAGAAAAGCATGGCAAAAACGTACAGAAAATAAGGCCCATACCGTTTACTTTCAATCAACAGGTGTTATTTCATAAAATATTCATACTAGGATGGCCATCAGGAGGAGCAAAAGGATAAGAATCACAATACAACATTCTACATGGACAAAAAAGGTTCTTAAGGCCAAATTAACCATACCGTTTCCTAATCAGGAGAGACACTCGTATGAAGTTTAACATAGCACAACACACTCCAGAAGATGACAAAGATAACAAGTAGTCATAACCTTCTTTTTAGTTACATGGTTGCTTCCCCTTCAGAATAGGCTTAATAAACCTAGTTCTCGGATCCTTATATAAGGGACAAAAGAGGACAACATGCATAGTACTTTGACTAACTTTGTTATTGCAAGGACAAGGGGGCAGCCTCTCACACCAACCCCCTTGTTTAGGAAACGCAAAAAGAAAGTGCAAGATGTTTAGCCTAAACTTTGTCAGATAAAATCGCCATTGCACATGAGTTGTGAAGGTTAAATAAAACTGGTGCTGTAAATTTACCATAGAACCAGATGGCCTAACCAGGGAATGAACATGTGAGGATTTCCAATAACTTGATTTAATGACGGTTTTAATGTCTCCCTGGATTTTTTCAGGGTTATCAAAGATGTCACCCAAACCTATTTTATGGAGCATTTCGTTGACATATGATAACCTAGGGGTCTGTTTCCCATTTTCCAGTTTTAAACAGTCCTGGAGAATGTCTCTAGAGAGCTGGAGGTCCTCAGATAACCATATTTTGCCCCATAATAATAAGGGTGAAAGACGAATGGTATCACTCACATAGCTCAAACCTATTTCGTCATGAGCAAATTTGTTTGATGAGCCTGATGGGATTGCCAATACACGCTTTATGAATTTGTTCTCCATGACTTGTATCATGGCAGGGCTTTCAGTCCCCCAAACCCCAGCCCCATAGGTGGCCACCGACAAACATTTTGATTTATACAGGGTTTTTAAATGTGTGACAGGTTTTTGACCTAGCTTGCCACAGAAGCGAAACAGACCTTCTATAGAGCGACTAGCGCTCTGAACTCGAACCTTCATTAACGGGGCCCAACTCAATTTTTTATTAAAAAGGTTTCCCAGATAGTTAAAATTTTCTACCTTTTCGATGGTGAAATTATTTACCACAAACTTTCTGGATTTAGTCCCCTTTGGGCCACAGACCATGGCAAAGGATTTGGTGAAGTTTACCATCAGATCTAGGTCCAACATGAAGGTGTTAAAGGCATCAAGACAGATCTGCATGCTATTTCCTGTGAGGGTCATAAGTACTGTGTCGTCGGCATAAGAAAGCATTGGTATGCTCCTGCCGTTAACCTTTGGGAAGTCATGACAATGGTCCAACAGATACTTTTCCAGGCCATTTGTAAAAAGGTTCAATATGAAGAATTGGACCAATGGCAACAAAGGGGCATCATCCTCATATACAGTCACTTTTGTCTGACATACCATTGACGTCTTCACCACTAATATAGAGAGTGGATCAACACAATAAAGCCTGAAACAACAGGAAGAACTGGGAGAGGAAACAGGTTGCATTAAGAACAGTACACAAACACTACCAGATGATTAGTACTAAGATTACTGAGGAACTCCATGCGTGCCCCCTGAAATTAATATATTCTCTTATGTAATGTGATTTATATTTATATAGCGCAAACAAATCACCCCCGAAAGGTTTTCTCAGCGCTATGGTACATAAACAGGAGAGAGGGCTTGAAGAGAGAATCAGAAGAGCCAGGTTTTAAGAAGTTTTTTCGAAGACGGCCATGTCAGGGCAGATCTATATGTGTAAGGGTAGTCTGTTACAGTGGTGGGGAGCAAGATGTGAGAATGAACTTATCCGTATCTGGCCGTACGTATGCGGCAAGGGCATAGTAGAGACTGGCCACTGGACCTAAGGTTACACGTTGGTAGGTAGGGCTGCAATTTGTTTGTTGGTGAAGGGAGCAGTTTCCAGATAGACTTGTGAAGCAGACAGAGGAGTTTGAAGAGGGAACGCATTTCTATTGGTAACCAGTGCAGAGATTTGAGGGTAGGCTCGGAGGGGGTGCGGATGGGAGTTTACAGACAAGGCAGGCAGCTGTGTTCTGCACTACTTGAAGTTCAGCTAAAAGAGCTTTGTTTGCTGCTACCATAAAAGCGTTGCCATAGTTTAGGCAGCTTATAATGATTGCTTAAGTCTGGGGTTTTGTGGTTTAGAGGGGCAGCCATTAGACTATCTTTCTAAGTAGGCACATAATCCAAAACCAGGCACCTCTGCTGGAGCTAACCTGCTTTTTCAAAGAAAGGTTGACATCTATCAGGATGCCCAGACTTCTCACTAGCCTTTTAGGGTTGGGGGCTGACCTCAGTTCCAGGGGGGCACCAGTCCCCTGACCAGTGAGCATGAGTCTTACTGAAAAGCAGAATCTCTGTCTTTCCATTGTTCAATTGTAGGCAGTTGAGTGACATCCAGTGGGCAATTTTCTTCTTGCAATCATTAAATCCCATGGAGATGAATAACTGCATGTCGTCTGCATAAGAGATGATTTCAAATCTGCAGGATCTTACCACTTGAGCCGGGGGGGGCACGTAAATATTAAAGAGAGTGGAGCTCAAGGATGAGTCCTGCAGAACCACCTTTTCAAGGGCCATGGTAAGGGGGTTGAAGGACTCTAGGTGCACAATTTAGGTCCGGTCATTATGAAAGTTCCATTACAGGGCTTTTGCACCATCAGCATTCTCAACAAGTCTGTGGAACAAGATGGAGTGTGAGATAGTGTCAAATGTGGCAGGTAGGTCAAGTAATACAAGCATAACTGGGAGACCCTCATCTATAGAGAGTCTGGTGGTGTCTAGTACATCTGCAAAAACCTGACTGGGAGGGTCCAGCAGGGAGCAGCTTTTCACAAAAGATTTACGCAGTTTGTTTATTAGTGTCCCCAGTATTTTACTATGAAAAGGAGGCTGCGGTATCAGCTATAGTTAAATAGCTAGAGGGAGTCTGCCATAGGTTTCTTTAAGGTAGGTTTAACCTGAGCTTTCCATATCGTAGGAAGAGTTTTGGGGCAGAGAGAGTGGTTACACAGACTGGTAATCACCGGAAGATGTGCTGGGGCCTGAGTTGGCATGATGTGAGGAGATGAAGGAGCAATTCTGTTCTGTTGTTAAGTGATTTTACTACAAATGGGCCAAACCTCCCTCTCACATAGAGGCAACCCAATAAAATGAAAAAGGTACTTGTTAGCTAGGGCTTGCAGTCTACATTCAATATTGCAGCACATCTATATGGCAAGCATTGCTATAATTTTCTTTTTTTAATGAGGTTAAATTAATTCTACTAATCATTCAGGCACAAAATCACTCTCATATACAGATATGTACTGGCTAGCCGTTCCCCAACAGTGCACCATTTCTTTACAAGAGATGACTGGGAGGGCTATTTAAGTTTTAAATCAACCATTTATCCCTAATAGCCTGACTGTGAATACCTGACATTATACTGTGACAGTAAGAACCTCACCATCATCAATTCCCAATTTTTCTGCTTCCTTGCCTATAAAGATAGCAATTTCCTTTGGCAATAAAAAAATAATTAAATATCCATCACTTAACAAGTCTGCATAATCACCTACACCACACTTGTACGTCTTTTCTGTACCCTTCCCGAGCACTTAAACAAAGGCACATTCAGGATGGCGGCAATTGCAAACAAAACAGGTGATGGACAGAATGTGGATCAATGTCACACATTCACCCCAGTCCAAAGATCTGGGCCCAAATCCATTGGAGTCAAGCTAGCCGGGCTGATGAGAGGTGTTACCTCGAAACCGGTCCGGTCCTCGGATGCTTGATTCCGTTCTGGGAAGGACATGGCTTTTGTAGTTCGGACTGGACTGTTCCCATGGGGCACAGGGTCAGAGCTGATTTGCATATCGCCATTGTCTAACCCAGGGTGGTGTGGAGTGCAAAAAAACGATGGATTTGGGCCCAGATCTTTGGACTGGGGTGAATGTGTGACATTGATCCACATTCTGTCCATCACCTGTTTTGTTTGCACATTCAGGATGGGACATCAAGTGGCCTGACTTCCTACAGGAATTGGGATATCTTTTCTTGTACCTGTGATACCAAGTGAACTGGGAAATAGCATACATATATTTATTATGATCCATTACTGGCACAAGCTGTAATAAAACAAAATTGTAAAAACGTCAGCATCAACACCCGTAACAAACCAAAGCATCCGTTTACAATATGATTTGCTCCACTGTAATATATTTTCTGATCATCACCACATTGCCTTCTTTGGCAGGCTAGTTCCTCCAAAGTTTCAAAACCACTATTTTATTATAAATCTGTAGGAGATCAGCTGTCTTGGTGTCAGGAGAGAATGCCATGGAAAAGCTCCTCTCTAGTTGTGCGCTGTGGTTCCCGAATATCGAGTAAAAAATATCGCTTAATCTCAAAGCCAAAATATTCAGGACAAAAATGACAACAGGTAAATATATATGGGATAAAGTACCACTTGTCATACATTATAAGAATATTGCAAGTCATCAAGGAGTTTCATAACCATATAGAGGGACGAGTCAAAAGGTTTTGTTTCTTTATTATCGATCACCGACGAAACTTGCAATATCCTTATCATGCAAGCCAAGGGGTACTTTATCCCATGTAATACATGGTCACATCATCACCTTTCCCACAAACCACATAAAACCTAGGGAAACATCCTTTACAACGCAACTTTTACCACGCAGTGCTGTTACAACGCAGGTTTTACAACGAAAACTATTACAACGCATTACACTGGGGGGCGCTCTAGGATAAGGAATACGTTTAATTTACTATCCAACACCTTCCCTAGTGTCCACGGGGACTGGAGTTGGAATAGTAAATTAAACTATTCACTATCCAGCACCCCCAAGTGTAATGCGTTGTAATGGTATGCGGGGTAAAACCTGCGTTGTAACAGCATGCGTGTTAAAAGCATGCTTTGTAACGTCATACATCCAAACCTAGGTGCATAGCGTTTTCATATAAAAGTGTGAACATGTTTGCAAATATGAAGAATAAAAATAAACCCTCTAGTGCAAACTTATAGACTTCAAAAACCTGTTAGACATGTTTTGCAAACTAATGTTAGAAACAGTTCAATACATTATTTTTTTTAATCTTATGTTTTAAAGCTGCAGTAGCTCAGAGTATGTAGAAACATGCAGAAAGATTCTAGCCTTTCTCTAACTAAGGAGTCGAAAACAAACATATTCTCTGAGTTTGTCACTGTAAGCTAGAAAAATAAAGCAGAAGAAAAGCAATGTTCAGTTTTCCTTGCTAAACAGCTGCTTCAATCATACCCCGTGACCTGGCCTGCCTTTCACCACTGCTGCAGGCTCTGGCAAAAACCGTGATGTCAGAACTCGATTTTAATCTTTCTCCTCTACAGATATCCCTGGACTCTTCTAAAAGGCACAATAAGTCGATTAAAATTTCTACTCATACCATCTTTTGGAAGGATTGGGCTATCAAATGGATTATCGAGGTAAAACACCTAGTGCTAAATATGCAATTTTTGTCCTTTCAGTAAATTCAATCTAAATTTGGATGACCTGTTAATTCCCTTCTCAAGTTTGAAGCTTTAAAACTGATTTTAACCCAACAGCTTTCTCTTATCTCCGAAGCTCCCTCCTCCCCATCAAACCCTTTGTTAGAGCCATTACCTACTTCCATTTCTGTTTGGGCTTCCCACTTATATAAGTATCTCCATTTCTCTCATCCCACTCATCCCAAAAGTAAAATAGAATGTCTACGGGAAATATATCTACAACATACTCTCTCTACATGTATATGGAATTCCCTTTGGGCTCGTTTACATCATACCAATTGTAATGCTAGCACCACTCAAACTCTTTATTATTTTTAACCCCAGTTTCTGTTTCCAAATTTAGCTCTAGTGCATCCCCCAATTGTTGTTCATGTAAGAATACTCCTGGCACTTACCTACATTCCTTTTTCCTTTGCCCTCCCATTTCCATTTTTTGACAAAAGTTTGTAAATCAATTGCCTCCATTTACTCCACCAACTTCCCTTTTGATATATACTCCATCTTTTTGGGTAGTAATTCCTTTCACTGGATGGGTGCTCATAGATTGGGCTCATTTGTAGACTTATTAATCGCTATTGCAATTCAGGTAATTACATCTAATTGGAAGGACGCCTCCAAAGTTTCTTATTTCGCTTGGTGGAATCTCCTATGCTATCATCAAAGGTTAGATAGGGCCTCTGTAACTACATCATAGCAACTCCTTCGTAAAGAACTCCATTTTAATAACAGTCGAGTTCTGATGTCGTTTTTATATCTAACTCCACAACCACATTCCTTGAAGATATGTATATATCTTCAAGGTGCATAGATGTGGAATTAAGAACAGTACATCTGTACTTCTGTATATGCACATACCTTTTGATAAGTTTGTGTACAATTATGAGGTATAACACTGCACAACAGAATCCACAAATACATATATATTTGGTCATGTGATTAAGGCCGGTCAGCGGCCGAAAAGCTTCATGGTGGATTTGATGTGAGAAAATAAACAAAATTGCACTTATACATCTACTCATTCTTCAATATGTAAAACATATTTAAACTTTACAGAAACACACAGTCACTGGATGATGTCATCAGTGATGTCAAATGAGATGTCATCAGTGATGTCATTTGAGATGTCATCAGTGATGTCATCAGTGATGTCACTGACCATGTCATGAATGATGTAATATGTGACATCATCAGCAGTGGATTGCGGGTGCGCGAAATATAGTTAGTACAACTAACTATATTGGAGCAATTTCAATGGTTTTTTAAATGCTAATTCCTAACTATATCAGGCGCGAAACCTATATTTTTTTTCAATAAATTTCAAAGGTTTTGTAAATGCTAATTCTATTAGCGGATAACGTTTATATATGTTATCATCCTTCTGGGACCACCTGAGCAGCCATCTTGTTTCTCAGGAGAAGTGAGGCACAAGAGAGCACATAACAAGAGTGGAAAATGCGAAAAGGGGGCAGGGTTGAGACCCCCTGACCCCCTAGCCCTTCTAAGGGGGTCCCAGAAGGTCCACCAAGTGCAAAAAAAAAATTTTTTTTTAAATCGCGGGGTATGCGTACGGTGTGCGTACCCCTCAATTTTTTCGATTTTTTTTTTTGCCCATGGGGTCCTTCTGGGACCCCCTGAGAAGTGCTAGAGGGTTGGGGGTCTCTACCCTGCCCCCTTTTCGTGTTTTCCACTCTTGTTTTGGGATCGCCTGTGCCTCAGTTCTCCTGAAAAACAAGATGGTGGCCAACACTTCCTGGTTTCAGACAGTTTGGAATGTTGACAGTCGACTGCAGCCAATCAGAAACTCGCTGGCGCACGTAACGGTACGCGCACGTTTGCGTATCGTACACGTACGGTGCGCGTACGGTGAGCGCATATAGATATATAATTTGCTCAAATTCAATTTTCTCAATAACTACTGGAGGGATTTTCACCAAATATAGAAAAGGCACTACTGCAAAGCTGTCCCTACCATTTTGCCAAGTTTGGTGTAATTCCGTTCAGCCGTTCGGGCTGTAGCCATGGCTAAAGGTCCCATAGAAAATGCCATTTGAAAAATTTCAAATTCAATTTTCTCAAGAACTACTGGAGGGATCACCAAACATAGCAAAGGCACATGTGCATACCAGGCCCTACCATTTTGCCAAGTTTGGTGTAATTCCATTCAGCCGTTCGGGCTGTAGCCGTGTCTAAAGGTCCCTATGGATATTAACATGGGGAAAACACGTTTTGGGACCCCCCTTTCGGCCCCTGCTTGACGAATCCCCCCGAAACTTTCAGGGAAGGAGCGGAGCTGGCCAAAATTCTGGAAAATTACACGCAGATTCCTCAATCGGCGCCAAAGTTATTCCCAATAGAATGTTGAGCGCATATAGATATATTATTTGCTCAAATTCAATTTTCTCAACAACTACTGGAGGGATTTTCACCAAATAAAGAAAAGCCACTACTGCATACCTGCCCCTACCATTTTGACAAGTTTGGTGTAATTCCGTTCAGCCGTTCGGGCCGTAGCTGTGTCTAAATGACCGATAGAACATGCCATTTGAAAAATTTCAAATTCAACGTTCTCAATAACTACTGGAAGGATTTTCACCAAACATAGCAAAGGCACATCTGCATACCAGGCCCTACCATTTTTCCAAGTTTGGTGTAATTCCATTCAGCCTTTCGGGCTGTAGCCGTGTCTAAAGGTCCCTATGGAAATTAACATGGGGAAAACGCGTTTTGGGACCCCCCTTTTTTCTCGGCCCCCGCTTGATGAATCCTCCCGAAACTTTCAAGGAAGGAGCGGATCGTAGATGAGCAAATTTAAGGATAATTACAGGAAGATTCCTCAATCGGCGCCAAAGTTATTCCCAATAGAATGTTGGGGATTTCCTATGGTAACTAGGTCCTAACTATATATACCTACTGGCGACCGGTGGGACCTCTCTTCCCTGGAAACCTCCAACTTTACCTGGAGAGACATGTATTTTCGAAGCTGGGCAGCGAGACATTTTGCCATACGTAGCAGGCTGGAAGTCATATGTTTAAGATCATTAACGCACCAGAGTTGAGCATTAAAATAGTGTGCAACCTTCAGGGAGGTAAATAGATATTACTTATAATGGCTGAGCATGAAGAGGCATTGAAGCCCATAGTAAAACATAGTGTCCGTGCAGGTAACAGCGGAGGGGCCAGGTAAGGGGGGATTTCGAGGGAGGATGCCGAGGGAAAATTAATTATTTATTTAATTTCCCCTTGGCATCGTCCATCAATATCCCTCCTTACCTGGCCCCACCGCTGTTACCTGCACGGACAGCAGCTGATATATATATATATATCTATATATATATATATATCTATATATATATATATATATATATATATATATATATATATATATATATTACCTACTGGCGGTCGCCAGTAGGTAGTTATAGTTAGGATTTTTTTCAATGTTAAATCTCAAAATTCTATTTGGAATAACTTTGGCACCGGTTGACGAATCTGCCTGAAAATTTCCTGAAAATGGCCTCGTCGAGCTCCGGTCCTTCCCTGAAAGTTTGGGGGGGATACGTCAAGCGGGGGCCGAGATAAAAGGGGGGTCCCAAAACGCATTTTCCCCATGTTAATTTCCATAGGGCGGTCAATTTCACTTTTAGCTTGAACGGCTGAATGGATTTACACCAAACTTGGCAAAATTGTAGGGACTTGTAGCCCGATGTGCCTTTGCTATGTCTCAAGATATGTGCTGCAGTGGATTTTGAGTAATTTAGGTTCAAACAAATATATATATCTATAGGCGCTCTCCGGTGCGCGCACCGGAGTGCGCTCCAGGCGCGACACGCGACTTGCGCGCAGAAAGCTGATTGGCTCTTGGGTGTCTGTAAACATTCTAAACAGTCTGGAGCGGCCGCCATCTTGTGTCTCGGTAAAATCGAGACACAAGGGGTTTGAAAAAAAAAGGGGCAAATGACCATAAGGGGGAAGAGTAGACCCCCTCTGACCCCCTAGGTTTGATGTAGGGACTAAAATAGGGTCCTGCAGGGCATTAAAAAAATTTTTTCGTTTTGCGCGGGGGAAGCGCATGGTACGCGCACCGGCGAAGCACGGGGAAAATCCAGGACCATATTTATGAAGGCCTTGCGCTGTTAGTTTTGCGCCTCCTGTGCGTCAATTTTTGTGACGCACCAGCGGTGTAAAAAAATGCGCATTGTTATGCAATATTTAAAAAGTGACGCATCTATCTAGATGCGTCACTTTTTAAATATAGTGCAACGAGGCACATTTTATTACACTGCTGGTGTTATGCGTCACTTTTCTGTGCGCACTCCTTATGACATTCCAGATGTGTCATATTTAATGTATGATGAATCATGTTGCAAGGAGTTACAGATACGTCAGTATTTCTGACATATCTGTAAACATAAAAGTGATGCGAGGCAGGTGCAAGATTTTGACGCAACAGCATCCTAAAAGTGACGCAGAGAAATCTTATAGATTTCAGTACGTCGTTATTACCAAGCTTTTTGCGGGGGAATGCCCCCTTTGCATACTTTATACCTGACGCAGATATAATGTGGCGCAGAGTTTTAAAAAGTGACCCATGTACCTAGATGCGTCACTTTTTAAAAATGGCGTCAGGTATAATGCATGCAGAGGGGGTGTTCTCCCGCAAAAAGCTTTGTAATAGCGACGCAGTGAAATCTTTGAGATTTCACTGCGTCAGTTTTAGGATGCTGTTGCGTCAAAATCTTGTGCCTGCTTTACAGCAGGTGTTAGACTGAGGCAAGACCTTTCACATGCTGCTTTCCCCATTTGAAAGGACACATTACTGGAGTTGCGTCACTTTTGTGACGCACTCCAGCAATGCGTTACTTGGAATGTCATAAGGAGTGCGCACAGAAAAGTGACGCATCGCACCAGTGGTGTAAAAAAATGTGCCTCGTTGCGTTATATTTAAAAAGTGACGTATCTAGGTAGATGGGTCACTTTTTAAAATCAAGCGCCACATTATATCTGCGTGAGGTATAATGCATGCAGAGGGGGTGTTCCCCGACAAAAAGCTTTGTAATAGCGACGCAGTGAAATGTTTGAGATTTCACTGCGTCACTTTTAGGATGCTGTTGCATCCTTTAAATATAGTGCAACGAGGCACATTTTATTACACTGCTGGTGTGATGCGTCACTTTTCTGTCCACAGTCCTTATGACATTCCAGATGTGTCATATTTAATGTATGACGAATCATGTTGCAAGGAGTTACAGATACGTCAGTATTTCTCACATATCTGTAAACATGAAAGTGACGCGAGGCAGGCGCAAGATTTTGACGCAACAGCATCCTAAAAGTGACGCAGAGAAATCTCATAGATTTCAGTACGTCGTTATTACCAAGCTTTTGTGCGAGGGATTGCCCCCTCTGCATACATTATACCTGATGCAGATACAATGTGGCGCAGAGTTTTAAAAAGTGACCCATGTACCTAGATGCGTCACTTTTTAAAAAATAGTGTCAGGTATAATGCATGCAGAGGGGGTGTTCCTTGCAAAAAGCTTGGTAATAATGACGCAGTGCGTCACTTTTAGGATGCTGTTGCGCCAAAATCTTGAGCCTGCTTCACAGCAAACCTTTCACATGGTGCTTTTTCCATGTGAAAGGACACATTACTGGAGTTGCGTCACTTTTGTGACGCACTCCTGCAATGCGTTACTTTTGTGTTTACAGATATGTCAGAAATACTGACATATCTGTAACTCCTTGCGAATTGATTAGTCATATATTAAATATGACATATCTGGAATGTCATAAGGAGTGCGTCCAGAAAAGTGACGCATCGCTGTTTTCACGTAGCGATGCGTCACTTTTCAGAAATGAGGCCTCCAGTTTATTCACTGTGTCATAACTTTCTTTTCTAACACTCACCTTCTTTCATTCCTCCTACTTCACTTCCTTTCACCTCTCATACCTTTCTGTTCTTTCTTACTCATTCTCCTTTCAATTATCAATGCACTATATTTCACTTACTCTTCATTTTTTAAGAATATAGCTCTTTGATGAGAATTGGAGGTAGTTCTGAAAAGAACTTTTGGTTTTCTTCTTTTAACTGAACAGGAACAAAAACAGGGAATAGAAACTGCTCAACAGGAGCAAAAAGAAAAGATAAAAATTAGGGGTGGGAAGGGCAGCGATGGTTCTCCAATGCCCGAACCATGAGCAGGACACTTTGCTCCCCATAGGTGAGGAGTTGATTGCAGTATCTGCATCTGACGACCCCATGGTTAAATGCAGGTTGAATGTTTGCTACCTGCTCCTGTGATTGTTCTCTTCCAGAAGAAGTTGCTCCTCCTGTTGATGTAGAGGCCCCATCTCTGGGAACCTCTTGTGCCAGAGCCCTGACACTTTCCCGGGCAAAATTCTGGGGGTGCCTCCTCTCCACATGGCGAATCATGGTGAAGTTGCCAAAAGAGTATTTTTTTGGGGGGTTACCCCGTGACAGGACCTGTTTGCAGATCCTGCACTCTACTTTTGGTGCATTCACCTTCTTCTGGTCTGCTGGAAACTTAAAAAATTTCCAGATGAAATGTTCTTTGACCTTCGGCTGAGGAGGCTCTTCATCAATGAAATCATTGGAGTCATCTTCACTGCTGGATGGTCTGGCAGCCATGATTAATCCAGGAATATGGAGCAGCAAAAAAGGCAGGTCTTTCAGTCACAAAAGTGAAAGAAGAAGTGAAGGAAATGGGTGGGGATTTCATTCATTGTAAAAAAAAACTGTTAGCAACCAATGAAAAGTGTTATTTTAGGGTCACATGACCCGACGCGTTTACGCTGCGCGCTCCGGAGCACTTCCGGTGCGTTTACGCAGCGCGATCGTAGGCGCTTCCGGGGCGCAAACGTGGCGCGATCGTAGGCGCTTTTGCGTGCGTTTATGCGCCGCGAACGTAGGCGCTTCCGAGGGCACTTACGTTGCGCGCCGAAGTGACGTCATCAATCTTTTATAGAAATGCATAATCATTTTCCTTATTAAAAAAAACTAATTTTATTTGTATGGTACGAAATGTTTTGCATTATTATTAACTTTTCATTCATATTTTTTTTCACGAACGACAGTTGCGCTCTGGGTGCGCTTTCAGATGAGCTCTCGGAAAAGCTTACCGGAGAGCTTAGCTGAAAGCTTCCCGGAGCGCGCACCCAGAGCGCAAAAGAAAAAAATTATATAAAAAAAATGAATACTTAAAAAAAAACAGCAAATTGTAAAAAAAAAAAAGGTTAGAAACTCGATATACAAAGGAATTAGCATTTAAAAAACCTATGAAATTCACTGAAAAAACCATAGGTTTCACACCAGTTATAGTTAGGAATTAGCATTTAAAAAACCTATTAAATTCACTGAAAAAAACATAGGTTTCACACCAGTTATAGTTAGCTGGAAATTTTACTGATATAAAACCATTGAAATTCCCACGTTATAGTTAGATGGACTCACTATAACTTGCGCGTGCAATGCACTGCTGATGATGTCTTATTAAGCCAGTTAACCAATCAATTTTTAAAAACCATCCATTTAGACACTTATTTAAACATTTATTCTTCCATCAACTTTTACATATACATATATAAAATATATTTATTTTTCAGAAAGACACACATTCACTGGATGGTGTCATCAGTGATGTCATGAGTGATGTCACTGACCATGTCATGAGTGATGTAATATGTGATGTCATCAGCAGTGCATTGCACGCGCAAGTTATAGTGAGTCCATCTAACTATAACGTGGGAATTTCAATGGTTTTATATCAGTAAAATTTCCAGCTAACTATAACTGGTGTGAAACCTATGGTTTTTTCAGTGAATTTAATAGGTTTTTTAAATGCTAATTCCTAACTATAACTGGTGTGAAACCTATGGTTTTTTCAGTGAATATATATATATATATATATATATATATATATATATATATATATATATATATATATATATATATATATATATATATTCACTGAAAAAACCATAGGTTATAGACCATATATAGTTAGGGATTAGCATTTAAAAAACCTTATTTTATTTGCACAAAACCATTGAAATTCCATATATAGTTAGTTGCACTAACTATATATCGCGGACCCGCAATCCACTGCTAATGATGTCACATATTACATCATTCATGACATGGTCAGTGACATCACTGATGACATCACTGATGACATCTCAAATGACATCACTGATGACATCACTGATGACAACACCCAGTGACTGTATGTTTCTGTAAAGTTAAAATATGTCTTACATATTGAAGAATGAGTGGATGTATAAGTGTCTGGATGAAGGATTTAGTAGGTGCATGACTGACTGTATGAGAGAATGATTAAATGTGTCTCACTGAGTGCATGGGTTAGTGATTAAAGTGTCTTAATTTGGCAATCATTATTTATGTTCTTCTGTAAACTGCTGCATGTTTAAATCAGTAGCTATATCAGTAACTATATGGGTTATTGAATGGTTGCCCAAGTATTTGTATGGGAGACTGAGTATGTGTGTGGGTGGCTGGGAGGTGTATAACTCTGTGCATAGATGTGTGAGCAGTTGATTCCCTAGGTGTATGGCTTCAAAAGTGCATGTAGAAACAGCTGTATGGACAGTTGACTGTGTGCATGAGTATATTGGTGAGTGAATGGATATCTCAGTTCTACATGTCAAAGTAAGTACATATGTAAAACACACTCCATGTGAGAGTTGACATATATAAATAACTGAACATAAGAGCCAGTGAATGTGAGAGTGGCTGTATGAATCATTGTGAACTTGTATCAAGGATTGTATAAGAGAGTAAATATGTGTTAGTATATGTTTGAATAAGTAAGGTGTGTATAACTGTATAGTTGAGGAAATGGAAGTGTGATTGATTCTTTGCATGACTGACTAGGTGTGTGAGTAACTCCATGGATGTGTGACAGTCTGTGAGTGCCTGTTTACACTGAGTGTATCTAAGGTTATATTAGAGTCTGAAGATGTATTATCACATAAATGATATCATCAGTGATGTAATCAGTAATGTCAAATGAGATGTCAGTGATGTCATCAGTGATGTCATTTGAGATGTCATCAGTGATGTCATCAGTGATGTCATTTGAGATGTCATCAGTGATGTCATCAGTGATGTCACTGACCATGTCATGAATGATGTAATATGTGACATCATTAGCAGTGGATTGCGGGTCCGCGATATATAGTTAGTGCAACTAACTATATATGGAATTTCAATGGTTTTGTGCAAATAAAATAAGGTTTTTTAAATGCTAATCCCTAACTATATATGGTCTATAACCTATGGTTTTTTCAGTGAATTTTCAAGGTTTTGTAAATGCAAATTCCTAACTATATATGGTCTATAACCTATGGTTTTTTCTGTGAATTTCATTGGTTTTTTAAAAGCTAATATCTATAGCTGTAAAATATATTCTTTATTAAGTGACGTATCACGTAGCCCGTGAGACGCCTCATGATGCATCGCATAACCGTGACGTATCGTCTCTGCAGCGCAAACCAAACCCAAAACGTAAGCGCGCCAAAACACGCTTAAAGATATATATATTTTTTTTTAACCTTAATTAGACAAAATCCACACGTGCACATATCACAAACGTTCAAAAAACACAATATGTCGGACTCCCGTTACGCTGCCGGTTAGCTGCCCAGTTAACGTACCAGGAAGCACCTTTACCGCGAAAAATCGCATTTTTTTTTTCACCCCTCAAGGAACTTTAATAGCCCCCTCATCAATCCTAGGGGTTCAGGAGGGGTCTGCCTTACCCCTTTCATTCATTTACACCTTTTTTCCACCTCTTGTCTCTCGATCCCACAGAGAGACAAGATGGCGGCCGCTCCAGACTGTTTACAATGATAACAGCCAATCAGCTTCTCCTCAGACTCCCGTTACACTGCCGGTTAGCTGCCCGGTTCGCGTACCAAGACGCGTCTCTACGGAGAAAAAATCGGAATTTTTTTTTGGGGCCCAGCGTGGCTCTATAATATCCCCTCATCAATCCTAGGGGGTCAGAAGGGGTCTACCTTGCCCCTTTCCTTCATTTCCCCCTTTGTTTTGGCCTCCTCTTGTCTCTTGATCCTACCGAGAGACAAGATGGCGGCCGCTCCGAACTGTTTACAATGTTGACAGCCAATCAGCTACTCGTCAGACTCCCGTTACACTGCCGGTTAGCTTCCCGGTTAGCTGCCCGGTTCGCGTACCAAGACGCGTCTCTACGGCGAAAAAAACGGATTTTTTTTTTTTTTTTTTTGGGCCCAGCGTGGCTCTATAATATCCCCTCATCAATCCTAGGGGGTCAGAAGGGGTCTACCTTGCCCCCTTTCCTTCATTTCCTCCTTTGTTTTGGCCTCCTCTTGTCTCTCGATCCTACCGAGAGACAAGATGGCGGCCGCACCGGACTGTTTAGAATGTTGACAGACACCGGAGAGCCAATCAGCTTCGCTTCGCAAAGTTCCGATAAGCGAAAAGTACGCGAACCGGATCGCTGCCCGGAGCGCTGTTACAGATATATATCTTGATTTAAACGTTAATTTCTCAAAATCCACTGAAGCACATATATTGAGACCTAGCAAAGGCACATCGGGCTAACAGTCCCTACAATTTTGCCAAGTTTCGTGCAAATCCATTCAGCCGTTCGAGCTAAAAGTGAGTCCAACCGCCCTATGGAAAACTCAATGTTAAAAACGCGTTTTGGGACCCCCCTTTTTTCTCAGCCCCCCCTTGACGAAACCCCCCCAAATTTCCAGGAGCTGCTCAGAAACAAAATGTGCCATTTTCCTGAAAATTTCAGCCGATTCCGTCCACAAACGCCAAAGTTATTAGACATAGAATTTTCAGAAATCCCATAGGGAAAAAATCCTAACTATATATACCTACTGGCGACCGCCAGTAGGTAATATATATATATATATATAGCTGCCTGCTTGGTTTAGATAGAGTTGTTACTCACCTGCAGTGCTGTGCGGCCTCAAGCTTCTGGGCGTTTTTGGTTACATGTTATGCGGCGGTTCCAGGCTGCAGAGGGATCGCACTGCCCACAACCAATGGGCATTAGGAGAGAGGAAGCTTCCTCTTTCTGAAGCTGCAGGGAACCTTTAATGAAGCGGGCAGAGTCTCATCGGATGGCTGAGAAAAAGTGTCTATAATTAGCTGCAGCGGAGGTAACCCACTAGAGGGCGTTAATTGGCAAAATGAGACCTCAAATCCTAGCGTGCATTTAAAAATGAACTGCCACCAAAGGAGTAGCACTGAAAGCCCCCTATTACGGAAACACACAGGGGAGATGCGGTAGCCACTAATCACCTCTGCTGACATGGCCTCTGAGGAGATGCAAACAGCGTCATCGAAACGCGTCCGGCCATGGACTTCAAAGCGATGTTAAGCTGCCTGCTTGGTTTGAATAGAGTTGTTACTCACCTGCAGTGCTGTGTGGCCTCAAGCTTCTGGGCGTTTTTGGATATATATATATATATATATATATATATATATATATAGTGGCACACCTCTTATGAACAATGCCACAGTTATTTAGAAAACATTTAAATTCATTTGAACGGAATTGTGGACCATTGTCAGAGAGAATACTGTTGGGAAAACTCTCTCTCTTGAAAATTTCTTCTAAAAATGTAATAACACATTCAGTGGAAATGTCCCTAACAGCACCCACTTCAATCCACCTGGAATAAAGATCTAAAACAACAATTAAATAAGGAGTGTCACACACAACATGCAGAGGACCAACAGTATCAATAGAAATTTCATCCCAAGGATGGTTGGGCAATTTTCTGCAAACCATGGGTGTTTGTTTGCTCTTCAAGATTTTATCACTTGCACAACATTCTACACACTCACGGACCATCCTCTCAATATCTAGGTCCACACCAGGCCACTAGAACTGTAACCTTAGCAACTCTTTTGTCTTTACGATTTCAAGGTGACCATTGTGAGCAGAATTGAGTATTTTCTTTCTAACACCCTCTGGAGGAACCAATTTTGTGCCCCGAGCAAGCATACCATCAGCAACTGAAAGTTCTTCACAAACAAGAGCCCAAGGCTTCTCCAAACGTTTATTATTCGTCAACATCTCCATCATTTTCTTTATCTCATTATCCTTCTCAATTTCAATCTTCCAATCAACTTCACTAACGGCACCAGCAGTAATTTCACCTACATTGATTACATAATCCTCCTGGCTTACTTCATCCTCAACACATTCATTTACATTAACCAATCTTGAAAGACAATCAGCGGGTTTGTTTATGACACCAGGAATATATTCAACGTCAAAATTGAATTCCTGAAGAGAAATGATCCATTTCTTAATTCTAGATGAAATGGAATCCAAACCTTTTTTTGAAAACACTTCTTTTAGAGCCTTATGATCAGACAACACACCAACTTTTGTGTCCCAAATCAAATTCTTAAAACTTCCTTAATGCCCACAAAATGGCTAAAGACTCCTTCTCTATGACCGAATAGTTAAGCTCTGACCCCCTAAGACATCTGGAGGCCCAAGCAATGAAACAACACATACCTTTTGAAGCAAGACTGACCCAATCCTTTTTCACTGGCATCAGTCATGATGTAAGTAGGGTCACCAGGAACAAACGCTTGAACAAACCCTTGAAGAGAAGGAGCTTTTCTCAGTTCATCCTTAATTTAAACAAATTCTTCCATACACTTTCTTGACCATTGAAATACTATATTTTTCACAGTGAGTTTCTTCAAATTATGAGTTTTACCAGCTTAGTCTGGAATTAATTTACTGTAAAAATCAACCAAGCCAGGTAAAGAGAGAAACTCTTCCTTGTTGACTGGTTCAGCAATCTTATCAATGGAATCAACCAATTCTTTCTTAGGAAAAACCCCTTGACCAGTAATCCGATGACCAAGATAATTCACCTCTTCCACACCAAATGTACATTTATCCTTTCTGAGAGATAAACCAGCCTCTCTGAGTCGTTCCAACACTGCACAGACCCGAACATTATGTTCTTGCACAGAGCTACCGAAGATCAATAGATCATCTTGGTAGCATTTGACATCAATCAGTTCTCTAAGAATCCTTGACATGATACGCGGAAACACCAAAGCGGCAAAAATAAGTCCAAATGGCATCCTACGAAACTTATACGTCCCCATAGGAGTCACAAAAGCCGTTAGCTCTTGCGAGGATTCATCTAATTCAACCTGATGATAGGCTGACGCCAAATCAAGAGTCGTGAAGTATTTTGCACCTACCAAAGTACCAACCATCTTATCAATATTTGGTAAAGGAAATTTATCTACAATAACCTCTTTGTTCAAGGAGCGTAAGCAATGCATATGCGTAATTCCCCACTGGCTTTCTTAGCTACCACTATGCGAGCCAACCACTCTGTGGCTTCCACGGATTCAATGACCCCACATCTACACTAGTCTCTCGATTGTTTTTGGACACCAGCTTGTTCATTTAAAGGGATTCTTCTGACTTTAGCAACTACATGAACAGCACCTTCTCTTAGTTTAATACAATGTTTGTACCCTTTGAGACAACCAAGACTGTCTCTAAATACATCAGAGAATTGCTCAGCAAACATAGAAGAGGGATCATCCACTTCTTGAACCTGAACTTGTGGAGAAGCATGGGATTAAGACGTACACCAAGTAAACGTTGGTGAGGCCAACCCAAAAGAAAATCCCCACGTTTAGCCACATATATTTTCCCAGCAATCATTCTTCCACACAGCTCAATTGTGGCTAAAAAATATCCTGACATCTTAATAGGAATACCCCCATATCCTAAAGGAGAAAGGTCACTTTTGGCAAGCTTGACTTTGTTATAAAAATGTTGTTGAAAAACATCTTCACCCATCATTGTCAAATGGGAACATGAGTCAAACTTAAAGTTGAGTAATACACCTTCAATGCCCACCATATGAGAAGGATGTTCTGCTCTTTTCTCATCAATTTGAAAAGTAACTACTTTCACTTCTGGTTGATTTTTTGTAGTTGAAAAATCACCTCTATTAACTTTGCTTTTACAACATTTAACAAAGTGACCTTTCTGACCACAGATGTTGCATACAACACGTAAGGCAGGACAGAAAGAAGAATTTGCAAGATGCCCTAAATGTCCACACCTAAAACAAGTTGGTTTCCCTCCATATGTAGAGCTACTAACAATAGTGGTCAAAGAAGTATTCCTGTCTTTGTCCGTCGAGTTTTTGTTCTGTACCTGGCATACCACTTCTTCTACTTTAGTTTCAGTTGTGATAACTTTATTCTTTTTGCCATTAAGTTCATCAACACATTTCATCATGTGTTCTACTTGCTTTGCAATTGCTATAACCTCATCTAAAGGAGGTTCATCTTTTAACCAAAGTTCTTTTCTGATATTATCATGGGCACACTTCAAAACAAGCTGATCTCTAATCCTCTCCCCTACAGCAGGACCAAACTTGTAAGATGATGCCAGTTTTCTTACAGCTGATACAAATTCCTCAACTGATTCATCCTTTTTCTGTTCCCGAAGACCAAAATGATACCTTTCCATTATTGTACTTAACCGTGGAAGATAATGACGATCCAGTTGTAAAATACATATCTCATACTCATTGAGATTCCTTTGTTCAGCTGCACTAAGTTCAGGAAAATGTTCTAATACCTCTTGCCCTTGACCCCCAAGACAATGTAACCGTAACGAAGGTTTACGGTCAGTACTTAAATTGGTACCACAAACCCTGGCATAATTTACAAATATCTTTTTCCATTTTTGCCATTTCACATTAGGTTCACCTGGACTTGGTAAGAAAAATGGAGGTTGACTTACATTCTACATAATGCAGTAATTACACCTTACAGTTACTAGATAGAAGCACAAAATAAAATTATGTTGTCAGAATGAACTTATTTTCCCTTTAAGTATAGTAATATCACAGTGACAAAACAAAGGAATAAAGTTATTATTATTTTTCCACCTGAATCAACAAGAAGAAATTCCACAGTCAAATTGAATTGAAATGATACCTCCTTTGTCAAAGGTGTGCCAGTCACCGAAAGCGCTGGCTATATATGTAGATTCTTCAATAAATGGATTGCAGATTGAGTAATCGAAACAAATAAACTTCACGTTAAATGAACAGGTACACTTAACACGTACATGTTGTGCCAAAATGAAGAACAATATAGGACATAGCTGACTGAAATAAATATAGCGCGTGTTGCTGTCATCCAAAGTTATGATATCCTGTTTTTAGATGACTGGAAGAAATGCGCATTAAGACGAACACAGTTGTTGCGCATATTAACGTGTTACAATGTTAATAAACTGGAACAATCCCAATCAAACAAAATGGAAGCCTATTATGACATGTCATTATCCGATTGGTTGAAACCAAGCCTCGATATGGATTCTGTGTGTGATGACACACGGAACGCATCCAATAACCGCAAAGATGAAGACAATACCAGTTACGTCAGCAACATGTCTGGCTGGACGCAAGAAAGTTCCGTTGCGGCCTAGCTTCTCCTTTAATAGAAGTGTTGGAACGCAAATGCGATTCACAACACACTCCACCCTCTATCCTCCTCACCGCATAATATTCAGAAAATACTTCTTTCGACCTTCACGCCGATACCGTGCTACGATGACCAGCTGCTGGAGAAGGGCTAACTTCTCATATCAAATACGGACAGCTGCTGGAGTAGGAAACTCTGTGGTGGAGACTGCAACACATCCGGTGTTGAGGTGACAGGACGCTCGCTCATCGCCAAATAAATGTGGTATTTCCCATCAATTGAAAAGGCAGAAACACGATGACAAAGATAACTTAGGTAGGTTTGATGCACCTCATCCGCCAACAGTCAGCAGCAACTGACTAACATGGAATCTCACAAGAGTTTTCCAACGACAGCATTCTTACAAGAATACCGAGTGCAGTTCTATGTTCTAGTTCTAGATGTGTGAGTATGAGCAAGACATCAACTAATATCACACGTGTCATACATTGAAATCAGGATCCCTTGGTATATGGCTTTATAATCATCGAGCCCTAGAACATCTGCAAAAATAACACAAGTGGCCTTTTAATTATTTATACAAAAAGTATGGTATTGATAAAGAAGAAATATTTCTTCAAACTAAAAATACCGATATCGGTGTATTGAATTTCCTCCATGAAGTAAGAACTGACATGAAGTTAAACACACATGACATGGGATAATGTGGAGGAAAACCACAAAAATAGTCTAACACAAGGCTCACTGGAACAAAAAAGCAACTTGGATTTAGGGCCGGCTTTAGAACTGGTGGCGCCCGACTGCCACAATCATTTTTGGTGCCCCTACACCCCTCGAATCCCTTCATTACCACCGGGCCAAAGTGCCCCTCACCTCTCCAATCATAAGTTATTGCTAAACACAGAGCCCCTCCACCTGAGGTCAGCGCCGCCTCCAGGTCAGCGCCCAGTGCGGCCGCACCAGTCGCACTGCCCTAAAGCCGGCCTTGCTTAGAGTGTCTGTCGTGACTTCGTGAAAAGATGTGCAAGCAGTCACTCATGGATTATTCGACACAATAGCTCGCAGGCGTAAAAAGGTCCTTTAAAGAGCTTCGACCAGCAATTAGATTTAAAGGGATGCTCGGTCTGAGGAAGAAAAGATTCCAAAGTTTTGGCCTGCGCTTTTTAGCTTCCTAAGTTAACAAAGAGCACATACAAATGATGCCAGGAGACCGTGGCACTATGACTGGAAGTATTTCTGCTGTGACAGACAAAAGGCATTGAAGGAAAGGAACACAAAAGACCAAGGATGTAATAAAAGTGTCAGGATGACATGAAAACAAGCATGAAAAGATCCACTCACCCATAACAGAATCGAAAAGGATTTTAACGGAGGGGTTCAATGCTGCTGTAAAATATATGTGACAGAGACCAAAAAGAACCACCTTAAAAGCTGGATATTATTTGCCAATTTTTTAAGATCATACAGCGCTGATCACATTGCGACGGTTTTCTTCCTTTGCAATTGCAATTGTTGTTGACAACCCCACAGACTTTTTAAAATGGCGCCAGCAGTATACCGCAAGCACGTGTATATTACTGAAGAGTGACCTTCATAGCTCAAATCCAGCTCTTCATAAAATGGTCAAGATAAATGAGCATTTTGTAGACAGGCAGACCTATACATTCTATTAATTGCTCTGACCAGTAGATACATCTACTGTCCTCTCACATCCGATTCTTAATACCAAAAAGAATGGACAGACAGCAAAATGCATATGAAAGTAGGGAAGGGGGCGCCAAGGAATATAGTTGTGAAGATTGAACTTAAACAGTAATGCACAGTAAGTAATTTGAAGACTGGACTTAAACAGTATTGCCAAGAAAGTAAAGTCAAAGTGACCTCTTTATCCACTCTTATGTATTATGCACCTCTCAGAGAAGGGCAGGCAGCAGAGAATCATAGACCTTAGGAAATAAGGCCATGCCAGTGTACGAATAAAAAGTAATCAGCCAATTCACGAGTCAGAGCATTTGGTACAAACTAACAGTTAACAGCTCAGTTAGGGAATCAACCAAAGACTGTACATCTGTGAGCAGATTTGTTAATACTTTGCGCCAGTGCAAAGTCACAAAATCTGCCTCAAACCAGTGCAAAGGTTTGAGTAAGTATTTACTCGCTATGTAAAACTTTTTTTGCACTGAAAAACAGGCCTAAAATTGACACAAATAGCGTATTGCGGTACTTTTGTTTCTTTGCTGCAAGTGGGCGTTCCCACACTAACACGCATAGTATTTGATAGTATTTGACACAAAGCCATGTCTACTTACTATGGTAGACATGACTTTTCATAAAATAATAACACCTCCACGAAGAAGTACTAACAAGTACAAATGTTTTTGTTTATCCTATATTTTCAAACATTGCATGTGTGCTGCACTGTACAGCCCACATACAATGATGGAAAAGCTTTAAAATATGCCTAATCATAGTACATTGTAGTAGAAGGGTACCCTTCTAGTTCAAAACCTATGTTAAATACCAGCCACACATGGCACTCAGCAGCCTGAAAGAGTATTAGCTGGGGAAGAAAGCAGCAGCAATATATCTTAGTAATTCTGGTGCTCCCATACTCTCCTCCTTGTGCAATTCAGTACAGTAACTTTGGTTCTTATAAACCAGAACTTTACTCAAGAGGCATCAGGAGACCCAGCTCTCTCAGGACACAGAGTATATATTCACAAAAACTTGGAAGGCTGCCACCACCCATTTATATGATTTACCCAGGGAATGGACAGTAGTCCTCTCCCTGCCCTTCCAGATCACAGACCAGTTTCTGGACCTCATATCCCCATGGAGTGATCTAGGCCTCCACAAACATGCTAGATTAGCATGATTTTGGGGCCAACAAAAAGTCAGGAAACCAGTTTCACATGCAGCTGGGCACTCCCGTCAGGGTAAATGTTCATTTACTTTGTAGGGGGCATTCTAGTCCTTACGCCCTCATTGTGAAACCACTATTGCCATTCATACAGACAGTGCCTAAGACCCCATTGCCACTAATAGACCCTGTAGTGATAGATATCATATTCCCAAGAATAAGATTGTTACAGTTTCAAAGGCAGGCTGATGTCAGCCTGCAGGGTGTTGTTGATGACAGGCTGATGTTCGTGTGACATCCTCTGGTTCCAACACACTATCCCCATAAATCACAGGCATCAGATGGTTGTATGTCATTACAACGCGGGCTTTTACCCCGCATGCCATTACAACGCGGGGATTACAACGAAATTAGTTACAACGACTTTCGCCGGAGGGCGCTTGATAGTGGAATAGTTTCATTTTCTATTCCAACTCCAGCCCACGTTGACAGTAGGGAAGGTGTTGGATAGAAAATTAAACTATTCCCTATCCAACAGCGCCCTCCAGCGAAAGTCGTTGTAACGACTTTCGTTGTAATCCCTGCGTTGCAATGGCAGTGCGGGGTAATCCCCGCGCTGTCATGGCTATTCCCCCATCAGATTGACTGTATACTTGGCACCTCAGTCAAAGACATCTGTATTCTAGAGGGTTCATGAGAAGCCAGACTGTCTGTGGTTGCCTAGCAGCGGGTGCAGACAAGTGGAGTCTGATGGGAAATGTTTTGCTTTAGGCGGAGACATAGGCATTGGTGAGCAATGGAATGCCTCATGTATCAAGACAAATGGCAGCGAATGTCAAAGACTGGTTAGTGTAACCACCCAGGGTGCTGTTGACAGCGGACTGTAACTTGAATGATGTCCTCTGTGACTGGCACATATTTCCCGCATGTCACAGCATACGACAGATTTTGTACTCAGAACATGCTTGGCCTGGTATATGGAGTTTACACTCTGGAGCATGCATCAAAAATTGGGGATGTTTCTCTGTAGTGATCAAGCAAATGGTGCTGCAAAATGGAACCCAATGAGCCATTTTGTGCTGAAAGCAGATCAGCAGTTCTCAGCAGAAAAATGAATGCTACAAGTAGCAATTGTGGTGTTAGTGAGCCTGTAAGACAGACTGGAGCAGCAGAGAGATTGCTGATTGTGGAATGATGGTGCTTGTGAGGCATCCCAGGATGAGGCACACTGTTATGTTGTTCAAATTTGTTAAGCACACAGATTCCAAAGGTGTCAAGGTGCTAGCTTAGCAAGAATAGGCATGGACCGACATAAAGATTAGACAAAGAGCCATGTTCTGACCACCTTTCTGAATGCCAGTAAGCTAGGCATGCCTCTGATATTTGGGGGAAGTTCATTCCACAATTTGGTTGTGCTCAATACGAAGCTTCTGCCTCTCCAATTGGCTCTATATATCCTAGGGATGACCAGCTTATTTGCACCAGATGAGCATAGGTATCTAGGTTGCTTGTAGTTTTTAAAGCAGTATTTCTGGAAGGCTGTTCTGTCTCCATGCAGAGCCTTATAAGCAATGCACATGGCTTTGAATTTAGTGCGATGTCTAATGGGGATCCATTGTAGACTACAAAAAGCTTGTCTGGCTGACTTAAATGAAGGAATTTTGGTGAGCAGCCTGGATGCGATGTTCTGAAGTACTTGCTGTTTATTCAAATATTGCTTCTGCATGTTAAGCTAGAGACCCTGGCTTGCAGTAGTCCACTTTCGATAATGTAAGGGCAGAGACTAATGTCTTCTAAGATTCTTCAGGAAAAAAGGGAGGACTTTCCTAATTTTCCTCAATCTGTGAAATTCTGATGAAGTTACTGCATTCACTTGTTCTTTAACCCCTTTGATGCTGATGACAGCCCCCAGTCGTCATGCACTATAGTGGGCGTGTGCTGATGACGGCTGGGAGCCGTCATAAACCCGCCCACTTCAAGAAACGCCGCACAGGCGCAGAATCGCGGCCACGTCCTAGGAGTTAAAGGTAAGCTTACTGTCTACAAAAATTCCCCAGATGTTTTGCTTTGTTAACCAGGGTCTGGAGGGTGTCCAGCTCTTCTGGCCACCAGGATGGGGTCCAGAACGTAGGCTGGTTCCCAAACAGGATGACTTCCGTCTTACCGGAATTAAATCTCGATCAATTACTGTTCATCCAGTTGCTGATTGTTAGCATACAACTTTAAAATCTTTCTCCCATGTTGGTATCCTTAGCTGCCACTGATAATACAATTTGGGGATCATCCACATAAGATGTAAGAGCAAGGCCAAATGATCTTATTGCCGGAGCGAGTGAAGTGACATAAAAATTAAACAAGGTTGGGTTGATGGGAGAGCCTTGCGGGACCCCACATGGGAGATAAAAGGTATCTAATACATAAGGATCTAGGGCCACTGTCTGAGTTCTTTCTGATAGAAAGGATTTTAGTAGGGAGAGTGCAGAGCCTTCTATCCCTATAGCCTGGAGACGGTCCTCCAACAAAATGTGGTCGATCATGTCAAATGTGGCTGATAGGTCAAGTAGCACCAGGGCCACATTTCCTCACTCATCAATAGTAATCCTGATTTCTTCTGTCGATTTGATTATGGCTGTTTCAGTGCTATGAACTGATCTAAAACTAAATTGAGAATCATCTAGTAGCTGATTATTCTGAATGAATTGAGACAGTTGTTTATTCAATTCCCTCTCTACCAGTTTGCAGGTAGGGGTATCCTGGAAATGGGATGGCAAGTAGAGGGATCTGTCAGATTTAGACTGGATTTCCTCAATAAAGGATGTACGGATGCCCCCTTCCACTGCCTAGGAAAGTACCCTTTTCCAAACAATGCATTAAAAATGTCTGTTAGATGAGGGACGATGGTTTCAGAGGCTAACTTGATTATAGCCAGGGGACATGGATCAGAAGGTGTGCCTGACTAAGCGCCTTGAATCAGCTTCAAGACCTGCAACTCGGTCAGTGTAGAGAAGGAGAAAAGAGTGATTTGATGCGCCTCTTTAGTAATCTGTGTATTAGTGTCCTGATCATCATTGTGATTATGCTCCAATTTGTTGTAAATTTGCTCAATTTTCTCACGCAAAAAAAATTGCAAGAGTATTGCATAAATCCTGTTTTGCTGACTCAATCCTCAATGTAAACGAGACGCCGTAAGGTATTTGCGCGCTTTAGAAATTTTATAAATAAATAAAATAAATAAATAAATAAACTAACTAGATGCCGCAAGTGACAGGCTTCCAGCAGTACAATGTTATCTATTAGACAGAGTGACTGGATAACACAAACACTGAAGAGATACTCTTAAAATGACATCTCTGTCCACAAAAATACTCTTGAGAACAGTGAGGGTGCCTTTAAGGACAATAAAAGGAAACAATCATTTAATCTGGGCAAGGCATGGAATAAGTCTGTCAATGTCCTGAAATGAAACCCACAGCTACAGTTGTGTCAACCTTGTACTGATTAGTGCACGTTCTTGGTGTACTGTAAGAAAAACATTATAGAGCGTGAACAATATGACTGAGCCTTGGGGCACTCCAAACAGTGAGTGACAGGAAAAGGACAGAAAGGAGTCATTTGTACATATTTCTATGAAATCCACATAGAAATGAAGAGAGCAAGCACTACTAAAACCCATCTGTGACAAGTGTCCTGTGGTCAATTGTGAGAGAGTAAAAAAGCAACAGAATAGAGGCATCAATGTACATGATAATATGGAAGGCAGCACTGTGTCCCTGCTGGGAAACAGACTTGAAGCTTTACCTTGGTCTGAAGCTTGCCTGCTATCAGCATAAATTAATAAGTGTGCCAGAGTTTGAAATGAACAGACTTTACTTTGCAAAGAAATTAGATTGTCATTGGTCACAATTAAAAATGATTGGAGGGAGGTCTTGGCACTAGAGTAAACAGACTTGTTTTTAGCCATAATCGGATGCTCTTTTATGGACAGGAAGCATTAACGATTTTGAGACTACGCTGGACAATAGCTTTCATAATATTTTTGTTGCAATGGTGCTAATCAGCAACGGTGGTGGTTTTTTAGATTGGTGCATGACGTTTATTGTGTCAGGAGATCAATTTCCAGGAATGACTATCAAAAAGTGATCATGGGTGATAAGTGATATGTAAGGGTGAATTGATTTTGGACTGGATGATCTCAACTTTTTCTGAAAAGGATTCCAAAACTTTAGGAAGTATTTGTCCGAAAACACATCTTTCAACTTGGACCACGATCCTCCTGAAACTAATGCTAGGAAGAACTCATTAAAAGAGTTTCTGAATCGTAATGGTTCTCTAGACACACAACCTCATTTTACAAGGTTGGACGCATGAAAAATTAGATGGCTACACTGAAGACAAGGATGAATACATGGGGACATAATGGTATTTGGGTCTTGTGAACATCACTGAGTCATCAGCAAGTATGGAAATGTGAGATGTACCCTCAAGATACTCTTGCCCGCACGCTGCTTCTTTGCCCAAAAGGCATCTTACACTGGCAGAGAACTAGTAGGATTTCACAGAGGGCCTGCATTATTAGTGGCCTGTGCCAGCTGTGATGGCTTAACACCTCTCTCTGCCACTTCTGAAACTCAGGGATATACAATATTTACAAGAATGTGGTGCAGCCTTGCGTTTCCCCCTGAGATGACGCTAAGTTTAGCAACTTAGCGCCAACACAGACACCCTTGCACCAAAGTGCAAGGGTGTCTGTGTGCAGAGGAGTATTGTTGATCTGCAGGAATGTGTCCCTTCCTGCACTTAACCAATCCTAAAATGCCATTCTGTCACGTTCACGTGTGCTACTTCATGCAGCACACATGAAAGTGACAAAATGTCATTTTTCTTAAAGGTTTGTTTATGTACAGGAAGGGACACCTTCCTGTACATAAACAATCCATGGCATTTTGCTTTTTCCAGGTGTGCTGCACAAGTCAGCACACATGGAACCCCCACCGCAACACCCACTGCCCACGCTTTTCACGCTAACCATACCGTGAAAGGGGGCCTTATGTACATGGCAGCGTTAAGCCACGTTACGTGGCTTAACGCTGCTTTGTACATAAGGAGCAGCCTCATCCGCCACCATAACATTGGTAAAATGACGGTGGTGGCGATAGGGGCTTGTACATATGCCCCAGGGTGCGAGAATTATCACCAACTCTGAATTATTTGGCAATATGATGCCGATGTTGTTGCTTACTGAAACCAAAATCCACACATCAGGGTAAACACTGGTCCCTTTTCCCCCATGTTAAATTCAGGCAGGTTTGACTTGCCAAAATGTAACGAGCGTTGCAAACTCTATCGCATCTGGCAATAACCATTGTGGTATACATCACGAATGCGACCCTGAACAAACAGGTGCTTGCTTTTGCAAAGGCATCACAATATAACGGGCCACTTACAATCAGGCCTGTTTGATGTCACCAGTTTAACATCCCTTTAGGACACCGATTTGAAAGGCTTATGAAAGAGAAGTGCCATAACAATAATTAGCTACCACTGAGCCTGAAAGGTTAAAACACATGTAAAAGGCATTTTAAATGAATCTTAATTGCCCTCTTCAGGGAAAAATCTCTGTTTGTATCAAATCTGTATTAAATTTGTTTTATTTCGTCTGATCGACATTGTATGCCATACACTCTAGGCTGTTTTCTGTTACAAGGTATACCACATGACTTCTGTGAACCTTCTATATACATTGATAAATGGTTTACGTTTCATACATCCCAGGTTGACAACAGATTTGACCACACCGTATAATTCGGCAATAAAATTATTATCATCTCAGATCTACAATTCTACATTTCACATGAAAAATGTGCAGTACTTTATACATGATATTGCAACACAAAGCTTCGTGTCGCCTCCTTAACTGCGAAGAGAAGTAGGGGTTAACACAAAACGTCACCTACATTTATACAGTTCCACCAATGTACATTTATTCACTGTTTGTATCAAATCTCGCAATCTTGTGGTTAACTGCTTGATATTGTGATGTTTAAAATTGGTTTTAGATGTAGAGTCTCGATTTTGGTAATCTATGTTCTCGAGTCTAGGGCCTGATTCACTCCCCCCTCCCCCCACCCCTGCCAAAAAGAAAAGTGTCAAACTAAATACCCTCCCATATGAACATAGGGCCTCATTTATGAGGCTGTGCGTCACTTTTACGCCACTGGTGCGTCACTTTTTGTGACAATACAATTGTGTGAATGTGCATATAGGAACAAATTCTGACTACACTTGGAAATACACATTTGGTGAGATATACAAAAATACTCTGCAGTTATTTAGCAGATTATATACTTGCTTTCATGCACTCACATATCAAATGTCTCATCTGAGAGTACTCGGTGGGACAATATTTATTTTAGGCACTCTTGAAGACGTTGGTGGATAATTATATCGCATGCTATATATATTAAAAGGTGATAATATAGCATTGACTTCATTGATTTACCCCGTCATTGTAAGCTGCTTGGGTGATTACTGTTTTTAACTCTACTTATAGTTAACCTCTCACGGAAAGGCTGGGCAGAACTGAGGGGCATATTACCGACAAGTAGCAATATGTATCGCTAAATAGGCTTAGTGACGATTTTATTTATCGCTGCGTATCGCTGGATATGTTAGCGGAGAAAACATGCTATTAGCAATGTTTTTCTCCATTGTGCTAAAATATCCAGTGATAGAGGCAAAATGCGTGAATATCGCTAAGAATACAGCGATATTCACGCATTAGCGACGAAATGTTTTTAGCCATGTTGTTATCCACCTCCCATTGGATAACATGGCTAAGAACTGGTCTGGGCAGGTGTTAGTATTTGGAGATATTCGCGCTTAGCGCAAATATTTCCAACGCTACGCCTGCCTTGCTAATAGGCGATAGCGATGTTAGTGACTGCTTTCAGTCGCTAACTGGTTGGGTACGCCCACTTTGCATGTCATTAGCGATAAACATCGCTGACATGCAAAGCGGGCCCCAAACCGCTCGATATCGCCTAAAAGCTGTCGCTAACATCAGTTAGCGACAGCTTGCTAATAGGGCGACAGAATTATTGCCGCTTAGCGGCCGAAAATGGCTGCTAAATTGGCGATAATTGCCTATCGTCCCCCTTGGTAATATGCCCCTGAGACTATTAAACATACACTTAGGAGCACATTTACTAAACTTCAACGAAACGCAGGGAAGCAAGCAAAGTCATTTGCGTTGCGTGATAGGGAGATGGCAAACATGCAGGCACGGGGGGCGTGGCTTGCAGCTGGCGAGGCTGGTCGCAGCCTAACAGGGCTCCCGACCCCCCGCCCGATAATCCGACGATTTCTCCTTCACCTGGCCTGGGATCCCCGTGAAAATCTGGATGAGCCCAGACGATACCTCGGTGCCTGCTCCGGTCGAGGCGGCGCGCTGTTGCCTGCGCTGGGAGAGGTACGAACTGGCAGCGGAGCCTCGGAAGGCCGAGGCACAAGATGGCGGCGCCTTCAGGGACTGCGCTGTAAGATTTGCTGCGCCATCGGTCCATCGGACCCTGAAGCCGGACTACAGGGGATCACTCGGCATCCAGAGGGCCACAGAGGCGAGCGACTGATCGGTGGGACCTCTGACCTCCCCTACGGATGAACCGGGGCCGCGCTCAGCACCATCTAGCGGCCCCGACGGAGCTCCTCCCGGCCCGGGCAGAGACAAATCGACACCCCGGCTCCTGGAGGCCTACTGCGGCTGAGAGCATCGGGATCCGCACTGGGCCGTTTTTTCTTGCCACTCCTGGCTGGCTGGACCTACTGAGGTGTGGGGACCGCAGGGCGATGACCGGTGGATGCGGCCCTCGTCCACAGCGATTAATAGTGCCAGGAGCCGCGCATCCCGCCCTCTGATAACCCCGGCGTTGCTCCTCCCCACCCGAGCGACAGAAAATCGACGCCCCGGCTTCCAGGGGCCTACTGCAGCCGGGGGCGACGAGGACCATTCTGGGGCATTGTTGCCAGCCCTGATGGACTGGGCCTGTTGAAGCGAGTCTCCGGCAGTGAGACCTACGGTGCTAGGCTGCTCCGAACCCGCTCTACCCTACATCTACCAGAGCGCAGTGACGCTGGGAGCAGCAGCCTGTTGCCCCCACTACCTATCCGAGAGTTCCTGGGTACCGGGATCTGGCAGGGTGGAGAGCCCCCCCGCACCTATCGGACTACTGAAGAGCCTACTCCCGCATTTCCTTCTAGAGGGTGGCGGCCCTCCACTAAGCCGATATCGGCGAGAAGAGGTGCCCTGAGTGTCGGACCTGCCTACGGTGCCACAGGCTGCAGGGCGCCGGGGAATCATTGTGAACACTGCTTCCTGGCTCTCACCGTGAAGGACCTGACCTGCGGAGGCAGCTGAGGCCGACATCGAGCAAGCGGGGTGCTGGGGGTCCCTTCCAGATTTAACCCTTTGGTGCTTGCACGCCGCAGCCACCGGGGAGCGAGAACTGGCACGAGCTCCCTGAGCGTTACCTCGCCGCCACGGACACCGGATTGTGCACACATTAGAGGCGGGGGTGTGGAGAAGGCATCACCCGGCGGCCCTAAGAGTCAAGACGGTGAGAAGCGCTGGATGCTACCCAGCGGAGGGTGCTGGAGTGCGCTGACCTGGATGTCTAAGGACTGCAGGCGAGCTGGGGCCCTGAATGAGTGACCGTAACTGACCCCGAGGGGACCGACCCATCTGCCCCTACTAACTGCGAGCCAGGGAAGCACTGATCACCTTGCAGAAGCATGAGCCAGTTGCCACCGGCGTTGGAAAGGCCCTGGGACACGGACGGTGACGCATGACGGGGAAGCCCAAGGGCCCGAAGGGCGAGGGAGGCCCTAGTTCGGAGGCTCCTGACGATGCATTGCCGACCCCGCCGGACCTGCAACTGATGCAGGACCGAATCCTGGAGGCTATTTCCGCCACAAAAGACGCCCTACACCAGGATATAGCTCAGGTGGCCACAAGCCCTGGCCTACTGCGGGCGGAACACGGGAAATTGTCGGACAGGGTTAAGACCACGTAAGCTGCCCTGAAGAACCTGGTACCTGCACACAAATCCATGGAAGGTCGTCTGACGGAAGCGCTGGACCGCATACAGTCCCTTGAGAGGCGAGCGGGGGATGCCGAAAACCGCAGCAGGTGCAACAGCGTGCGCCTTGTGGTCCTTCCGGAGAAAAAAGAGGGCCCTAATATTGTGGACTATCTCACTACCTCGCTGCAAACGGAAGTGGCGCCTGAAGGGCCTTCTCCTTTCTTCACAATTGAAAGAGCACACCGTGTACCAGCCAAACCACCCAGTCCAGGACAATCACCTCGCCCAGTGGTAATTAAACTACTACACTACAAGGATAGAGACTGGTTGCTACAGAGAGCATGGAAGCGGGTCCCTTCCAAGTGGACAATTGCAGGGTGATGCTGTTCCTGGATTATACCTTTGAGACCCAAAAGCTGCGAGCCTCGTTCTTATCCATCAAAAAAGAACTGAGGACGGAGGGCCTGCAGTACTCGCTCCTCTTCCCAGCCAGACTGAGGGTGGTAGTGGATGAGAAATCGCTGTTCTTTCCTACTTCAGCGGAGGCATGGGCCTGGTGGGACACCTACAAAGCAGACACGGACGGGGCACGGATTAGGGAGGAGGAAGAACGGCAACAACAGCCATTGAGAAGATCACGAAGGGTGCGAGGACGTAAGCGAAAGACCGGGAAACCAACGGTCTCACAAACGGAGAGTGAACAGAGAGCCGCACTACAGGCGGTTATTGACTTGTCGGGCACAGTTTTGACTCAATCGGAGCGGGCCTCGGGCTCAGAGGACCGAGCAACGGGCTCAGAGACGGAACTCTCAGAATTTGGCAGCACGAAAGGCCCAGAGGTCACGCCGCAAACCTCGGGGGAGATTATCGAAGGCTGAGAGTGATCTGCTACCCCAGTACTACCCTTCGATGACGGAACTTTGCCGCGGCAGTGGCCGCAGCAGGCAGCTATTGGACAGTAATGTTGTGAGTAGAACTGTATTGCGGGAGGGGTGATGGGACTGAGGTTCAGGAACCCGAAGCCAGATCACGCCCCTTAGGGCCCATAAGGCCTCCGCAGTGAAGACTGCGGATTAGGTGGGTAGGAGGGCACGGTTACCCACACATAGTTTGGATGGGAGCGGCTCTTGCAAAGTTAGGTCCTGTTCTGGGGGGGGGGGGCCTGAGGCAGTTGGGGTGGCCCGAGGCACAGTTAAGGGAGGGGGGAGAAGGGTTGTTTTTGCGGGGAGGAAGAAAAGTGTCATCACAAGCGACCGGAGACACGTCTATGTTGCAACGTATCACATTGCATGGGATAATGGCTAATACAGGAATGATAAAATGTGTGTGACTTGGAATGTGAGAGGGCTTCATACCATGACCAGACGACACAAAGTTTACGCGTATCTGGTCCGTAGGGGGGTCCATATTGCGCTGCTGCAAGAGACACACCTAACGAAAAAGGAGGGAATAGCGCTACAGCGCAGATGGAGAGGACATTTATTTAATACTACGTATTCGGCCTTTGCTAGGGGGGCCTTAATTTGGGTAAGGGCGGGCACCCCTTTTCAAGTTATCCGACAGGTGGTGGATCCAGAAGGGAGGTTTGTAGCAGTGGAGGGGAAACTCAGGGGACGTCACATAGTGCTTTGCAGCGTATATGCACCCAATGTAGACCAAGCTGCATACTTTGCGAAGCTCTCTGGGGAACTGGCTAGTTACCTTGCAGGCCCTGTTTTGATAGGAGGGGACCTTAATTCGGTGGTAGATGTTGACCTAGATAGATCACACCCTCCATTACACTCGTCCCCAGTGCGCAGACTAGCGAAGTGCAGATCAGACTGGCAGGAACGGTGGGAACTAACCGATGTTTGGCGCACACAACACCCGATAGAGCGAGATTACTCATTCCACTCCGGTCTCCATGACCTCCACGTTCGTATCGATGCCTTCTTGTGCTCGCCGCTGGTGCTCCCTGCAGTGGCCCGCACCGAATACCTGGCACGCACGATCTCAGACCATAACCCCCTATTACTATCTCTTGACTGGATGACTGAAATTTCTAAGGTCCCGACATGGCAGCTTAGACCAGACACACTAGATGACCCACCATTCCGCGAGGCGTTAGGGGACAGAATCGATCAATATTTTACGGCGAATGGGACGCTTTTAAGGTGGTGGTGCGAGGACATTGCATTGGAAAATTCGCAGGGGCCCGCAGAACGCTGCTAGATGACCTAGATAGGGCGGAACGCAAGCTACGGGAGGTTGAACTAGTGCGCCCTAATCGGCCTGAGCTCCAGGGGGACCTCTGCGCGGCGCGAGAAGCGGTGGCGGTGGAACTAGAATGCCTTCGCAGTTATGATTACAAGAATTATCTTGTGAAAACGCACGCTGAGGGGGATAAGGCGGGGACCCTGTTGGCTTGGCTTGCCAACCCCACCAGACGCAGCCACCCGATCCTAGCCATATCAGAGGGGGAAGGCCGCATGAGTACCAAACAGCCGGAGGTCCTTGATAGCTTTAGATCCTACTATGAAAAGCTTTACAAGAGCGAGCTCGGTGACAAAGAGGAGGAAATAGATGCCTTCCTGGCTGACCTGCAGCTACCACGACTGGAGCAGGCCCAAGCCAATGCCTTGGGTAGCCAAATAGAACTGGCTGAAATCAGGGGAGCAGTGAAGCATACGGCCCGTAATAAGACCCCAGGATTGGACGGACTGCCGATAGAGTTTTATGGGCGATACATAGAACAGCTAGCCCCGCGGCTCTAAACAATTTATAACGAGGCTAAAGACAAGGGACGACTACCATGCTATATGCGCGAAGCCCTAATGATACCCCTGTTGAAACCGCGGAGGGAGGGCACCGACACTGCGTCCTACCGTCCGCTGTCAATGTTGACAACTGACTATAAGATTCTGAGCACAGTGCTAGCGTCCAGACTACTGCAACACATGCAGGCACTGGTCCACAAGGACCAATCCGGGTTTATACCCAAGCGCAACACCACTCTCAATATCCGGAGACTGACCAGATTACTGGGTATCCCGCCGCCGGAGGCTAGAGCACCCCTAGTGCTGGCGGTTGATATAGAAAAGGCTTTTGACAGCCTTGAGTGGGAATACCTCTATAAGGTGCTGCAGCGCTTTGGGCTCGGAGAGGGCTACATAAGGTGGACGAAGGTACTGTACACAGCGGCGAGAGCAAGAGTGAGGATAGGCACCCTGATATCAAACCAATTTGAAGTGCTCCGCGGCACCAGGCAGGGATGCACGCTGTCCCCACTGCTGTTTGCCCTGGCGGTGGAACCTCTTGCGGCGATGGCTAGGAAGGGTTACTACTACGAGGGCCTAGCTCACGGAGGAAATCGCCACTTTATCTCGCTGTACGCGGATGATCTCCTCCTCTTCCTGGAGGATGCCAATGAAGCTGTGGAGGGAGCGGAAAGGCTCCTCGCGCGCTTCGGCGAGATATCCGGCCTGAGAGTCAACTGGGCCAAGACCGAGGTACAGCCCTTCCTCCGGCCACTACTTAGATGGGAGCCTGACTGCTTAGAGTATCTGGGGGTACATATATTCCATGAAGAGGCGGACATGCTGGGGGGAAATGTGGGCCGCTGTCTCCGTACTTTAAAAGGCAGTATGGCCTTCTGGGCTACTCTCCCGTTATCAGTAACGGGCCGCATATCCCTGCTCAAGATGATAGCCTTACCCCGATTGCTGTATTACTTCCGGACATTGCCTGTTTGGGTGCCAGCTGTGATTTTTCGACAGCTGCGATCAATGATCATTTCCTTTTTGTGGGGCACGGGCAGACGCAGAATTGCACTGTCCACGCTGACCCGCCCGAAGGACGAGGGAGGCCTAGCGGGCCCAGACTTTGAACTCTACTATCTAGCGGCCCAGCTTCAGACCCTAACTCAAGAAATCGCAAAGGTGTACCGCGGCCCAGAGCAGGAACGAGACAGCGGCACCCCCCGACACATGCTAGCCTTCATAGCCCTACGGCAGCGATTACCACTCAGGGACCTCTCCTTGGAGGAGAGAACTTTCCGCCTGTGCTGGAACCGATCATCGAGACGTGCGGGGATTAAACACCCATACGCGCCCGAGATCCCTCTGGGCATGATAACAGCACTTCCACACGGGGGAGACTGGTCGCACTTGCAGGGCTGGGAGGAGGCAGGACTACAAGTAATAGGGGACTTATTCGAAGATGGGACACTGACCCCATACCAGACGTTACAAGAGCGCTATGACCTTCCACAAGGCGACTACCTATTGCATGCGGCAGTGGTGCGAGCCATACAGGCTCACTGGGGTAAGGGGCTCGAGGAGCCACCGACGGCGCTGGCCTGCCAGTACACTATGATGTCGGCAGGCACCTATAAGGCGGTTACATGCCTTTACTCCAGGATGTTGATTGAAACCCTGCAGCCTCTGACCACTCTGAAGGCCAAATGGGAATTAGACCTGCAGACAGAGATCCCTGAAGCCACGTGGATGCAGTTGGTGGGACGCGCTAGAAAGAGCACGAGGAACGCACGTTTCCAGCTCATCCACTTTTATATTCTCCACAGGGCCTACCTTACCCCGAGCAAAATACAGAAATACTTCGGAGCGGAGGAGGCAGCTTGCCCGCGCTGTAATACATTAGGGGCGGATCTGACTCACATGCTCAGAGGCTGCCCTCACTTACAGGACTACTGGAGGGAAATTGGCGACACACTGAACGAAACAGCAGACAGGGACCTCCAATACACTACGGCCGCAGTATTCTGCACTGGTTCCCGCACACACCCAAAAATAAGATGTCGAGCAGGTTCATTGATATGGGCCTCCTCCTGGCCAAACAAGAAGTGACAAAGGGGTGGAAGTCGAAGGCAGGCCCAACTCATCGGAGATGGCTAACTGAGTTTTTGAAATGGGCGACAAGCGAGAGCACGATGAGGTACCAATTAGCAAGTAGAAGGGCGGACGAGAGAGCCTTGGAGGCGGCGATGGAATGGAAACTCTTGGTGCAAGCACTGCGAGATAGCACGATAGAAGGGGAAGAGGACGAAAGGGAAGTACCAACTGACACCACTGACATACATATAGTGACAGCACCCTCACCAGTCACACACACACTCAGTAGACGATTAAGACCTACTGCTAGCAGTCATATAGACCCACATTCTTGGCCGGGAGCGAATGATGACACTTGGGGGGTGGGGGGGATCTGAAGGGGGTGGGGGGGACTCTTATTAACTGTAGTATAGATGAGGCAATCATTTATAAGACACCAGTGGGGGGGGTGGGAAGGGTTAACAAAAATTAAAAGCAGACGGTGGACCTCCCCAAATGACCTACACAGCGACTTACGAATGTAAGGAATTATCTAACTTGTGATTCTTGCCGCCCGACCTCCCGGATGTGGGCTGAAAGGCTGTGTACAATATGTGGGTACATGATTAAGGGAGTGAGGACTCCGCATTAATGATACTTCTCCTGATTGAAATGCTATGTAATTGGATCTGCAATAAAAACGGTTTAACAAAATAAAAATGGCAAACATGCAGGCACCCTTGCACCACGGTGCAAGAGTACCCGTGTTACAAGCAGAATAGTTTTTGTGCAGGAAGAGAGCCCTGCCAACACAAAACAATCTCTCTATACATTTTCTTCTTTCTAGATGTGCTGCAGATTGCAGCACACATAGAGGAAATGATGAGGATAAGAAAAAGATGTTTCTCTTTACTACGCCATCCTCTTGGAGGCGTAGCGATTTCACGCAATCCCAAGTTTACAAACCTTTGTAAATCTGGGATTGTGAGAAATCCATGAATGGATGAATGGGACCACCCATTTTCCACCCATGGAACGCCTCCCTGAAGGAAATGTAATGCAACGCAGTGCAAGCCGCTGTATTGCGGTACTTTCTTTTACAGAGCCACGCAAGGCGGCATAAATCGGCCCTTGCGTGGCTTTGTAAATAGCTACTAGCATTTTGCATCATGGATGCGCCACAAAATTGATGCAACCATGATGCAAAAGTTGAGCAGTTTAGTGTCAAGTAGGTATTGTCAGCTTAATCTAAATAACTCCACAAAATGTGGAAATAAGTAAGACGACATTTCCAGCTTTTAATTCAAAAGCAGCTAATAAAAAATGTTCTCCAGTTACTGTTTACTACAAGCAATATGTTCCCTGGCGACATGACAGGTCCTGTTTGAAATACATTGGAACCTTGTTCTTCAGACTGACTGTTTTCGCCTAGACATATGACTAATATATTAAGTAAAGTGACTTCACACAGATATCAACCGATAAATTCCATTTATTATTTAACATTAATGACCTGGGGGCATATGTAGGTAATTTTTATTTTGCGATTCTCAAATTGCGATTTTTAGGGAATCACAATAAGAGAATCGCAAAACGAAATGTAGGTAGGATTAGCAAATTTTATTGCGAATCCCACTTATTCCTGAAGGAATACCTTCTCATTCATTCCTGTGGGCTAGAAGGCCCATAGGAATGAGTGGGAAGACATTCTCAATTTGCGATTCTCAATTAGAGAATCGCAAATTGAGGATGCAATTTCAGGGTTGTAAGGGTGTCACTAGGACACCCTTTTGCACCCCTGAAATTGACATGTGTGCACATGTGGCCCACATACATGCCCTAAGGGCATGTATGTGACCCACATGGCACTTTGAAAAGTGCCAAAAAGTGAATTTTTCAAAGAAATTGCAAAATACCACCAACCTGAAGTTGGTGGTATTTTGCGATTCCTTAAGCCAAAAGTTGCACAACTTCGGTGCTTGCTACATTGCATTTAAGGAATCGCAATTTGCGATTCCTTAAATGCAATAGCAAAATAAGGAATCGCAAATTTTGCGATTCCTTATTTTGCATGTGGGGTTTTGTGCGCTACATAGCACACAGCCCTAATTGCGATCGCAAATGCTGAAATTCTGTGAATTTCAGCATTTGCGAGCCCAATTAGGCTTCCTACATATGGCCCCTAATTACAAACTGTAGCTGTAATGTACTTTCTCCTGTTCAGAGAAATATTTATTTTACAGTTCATATGGCATGAACTGGTCATTTGCAAAGTCACAAAAGTGAAAAAATTGTGAAACGGCTGGCCGGTATTCTTTTCTGAACTTCTATTGCCGATGATATGAAACAGGTATCGCAACATGCCAGTGGTGTTATTTTCTTGATAAAATTAGGGTATTATTTCCCAGAGCCAGGATTCCTTCCAGGGCTTTTGTGAGCTCCTGGACGCAGCTGCGGTGCTGTAAATCTTCAGGCTGGGCTCAAGTCTGGGACATTGTGAGGTTGGGTTTCCACTCAGACAGATAGCATCATTCATCCCTGCAAAGGGCAGCCGGGATGCTCACAGAATGCCAGGGGCCTGGCACTTTCTTCCCCTGATGGAGACAGAACAAGAAGCTGCTTGTTGGTGTTGTCTGCAGTCGGACACTTCTTGAAAACTATCCAAATGATCAAGGGCGACCCTTTTTCCAGAGAAAATGCAAAAGCCTGCCTCTGGGCTAGAATGTTATTTGAAAGCGTCTGTGCTTATAATGAGGCAGGCTCGTTCATAGACAATGGCGGACGAGTTGGCCCTCAAAATATGCCAAGAAAGCTGTGTACGACCAAGTGGTGCGTATTTATTTAATTATTTGGAAGTGTTGTGAAGGGCAGGGTGTCATCTTGTGGTTACTTCAGAGCGCAAGACAGGTAGAATATTATAGCTTTTCAAGTGATGGCACCCTGGGGTCAGTCAGAGAGAGTCAGTTGCACTGGCGACCTGTGATTACTTCATTAAAGGCCAGTGTCAGGATCAATTTTCAGAGGTTTCATGACCAGCATTTTTTTCCGATCTAAAGCTCAGATTAAAGGAGTTCAAGGGCTTGTGGGGGCATATTAGCAAGAACCTCGTTAAAATTATCGCAGTTTTAGCGGCAGGAAACAGCCGCTTAAACGGCGATAATGGGCTTGCTGATATGCGCTATAGAATTCCAATAGAAACCCAGGTTAGATGTCCTGCACATCTAACCTGGGCTTCTATTGGGATTCTATAGCGCATATCAGCAAGCCCATTATCGCCGTTTTAGCGGCAGTTTCCTGCCGCTAAAACAGTGATTATTTCAACGAGGTTCTTGCTAATATGCCCCCACGTTCTTTCACACCCAGTGATCCGCCTCCATGTTTAGGCAAACTGGATGATTGTTGGATAATCAGATGTGAGGGATCGAGAGCAGGGCTCGTCTGGGGATTTAATGGGGTACAAAGTTGTGAAGCTACACACTGTTGCACACAGCCTTTGCCCCCGTATGCTTCACTGAAGCTGTGCAGAACTTTGAATTTAACCCGCCCATCTACTATGAGCCAACAGAGGAACTGGGACCTTACAGAAGTCCCATGTAGGCTTTCTGAAATTCAGATTTTAGATTTGGACTCAGCATAACATAAACCCCTGGACTTATCAACATTCTATCGCTTAAATGTGTAGCAGTTTTTTCAGGATTTATGAAGCATGTCTGAAAACATCACTAAAATGCCGCTGACCGCGTGACCCGCAGGGGAACATGGGCGGGGCAGCGCTTTGGTCCCACCCGGCTAGCTCGAGCCAACCTATGGGGCGCCCCTCCCCGCATCCACCTCTCACCGGCCAGGGGGAGGGCTTACCTGTGGGAGGGGCGTCCCTGCTACTTATACCTCGGCGGCCGTAGCTCGGCCTCTCTCCTTCCCTGTTTCACCCGCGGCTCTGCGCTGTTCCCACCCTGAACCCTGACCCAGCGGCTAGAGCGGCGGAGCTAAGTTTTAGAATGTTGTAATGGTCTTCTTTGTGTTGCAGGCGGAGTTACAGGGCGATCTGGAAGCAGACGGGTACAGTAAGGGTACCTCTGCGGCAGAAGGGTACAGTAAGGGTACCTCTGCCTGGCACAGTAAGGGTGCCTGAGCCAAGGACCAGGAGCCGAAGGAGGTTCCGGGAAACCGCGACGACGCCCCGTTAGTCCTTCGGGCGGTCGGGGGCCCTGAACCGATCGGGGGTGTGCCACACCGCTCCGCCCTGTCAGGGGGGGGGGTGGGAGTATAACGAAGATGGTAATGTGCTGCACCGTCAGAGCATCGACTCGCCGTGCAAGATGGCTCCTTAGGCATGTGGGACAGCGAGGGGCTGCCTGCTTTGAATCGCCCGTAAGATGACCCACCATAAACGTCATACCTGTGTTGTATGAAATAAACCTGCAGCAGTTCTTTCCCACAAATATGTCTCCTGAGTTTCCTTTGGGTGGGAATTGTAATTGTGTATTGTACAAATGGGCGGGAGCGTATGGCGGTGTGGGCACTATGAGAACATGTGGACTTTGGTCTTGATGGTAGCAATACAAAACTACAACTTTTGACCGATGTGACATAAAAGTACATAACATAACCGGAGTAATGATTCTGAATGTATTCATGGAAATAAAATCCAAAGAAGGGTTCTGTGTCAGAGCATGGGACTTTATCCCCAGTACTGTGTCAATGAAGGTTATGTGTTCCTTTGGATTTTCACCTTGAATGTTCAAGTACATTGGATGTATCATACTTTCAGTCAGGTTGGACATTAGGACCCTGCTATATGCAGGGGTCCTGCACGCTGAACACCACTTCTGGTGAACAACCGGGATAGGAAAGGGAGAAGAAAAAGGGCAAATAAAACAGAAGAGAGTAAGCAGGCCTGGGGCAAACATTTTGAGGGGCATTCTTCACCAGTAATGCAGGATCAAGTGTCAGATAGGGATCCTCTCAGTAACAGTAAATAAATGCAAGTATCCCACCTCTATACAGTGTCCTGCAGGGATTATGCTGAAGCAAAATAGAACGTTTGGTACCGAAGATGGGGGTGATCAAAAACAAAATGATGGATGGAAAGAATGAATTTATCTCAGTCACTGGCCATTGCTCGGGCTGCATCCCAATCCATAGTTTTTGGATGGATTGGGATGCAGACCGAGAAATTGCCAGTGACTGAGATTGATTCAGTCTTTCCATCCATCACTTTTGTTTTTGATACCCAAAGTGTGATGGGTATGGCCAGACATGGACCTCATGCTCTCTGTTCCTCTTAACCCAAGCTTTAGCTGGTGGATTAGCCCTAATAAGGGGGAAACTGGTCCTGGGTTGCTTGCGTTCATTTCAAGGAGGACCTGGATAGGCACTTTGGGCTGGATTGTTACCATTGGAGCAGAGTCAAGACTGATTTGAATATGGCTGAGTCCAAACTGAGGTGGGCAAAAAACAGTGGATCGGGATGCAGCTCTAAACCATTGCCAGTGGATGCGATTCATTGAAGCGTTGCATCCATCAATCACTCTGTTTTTGATAATCCAATCCTGTAGGGCATGCCTTGATGTAGGCCCTGTGCTCACCATTCCATTGAAACCCAGCTATACCTGGCTGAGGAGCCCTATTAAGGACAAAACCAGTCCTGGGCTGCTTGTGTTCCAGTTCTGGGAGGACTTGGCCTGATCGTTAGAGCTAGACTGTTCCAACTGGATCAGGGTCAAGACTGATTTGCATTTGGCTGCATCCCAAGCGATTGACTGTAGCCAGATTAATTCGAGTGTTGCATCTATCGTTTCGTTTTTATGCCAGAAGATCTGGTGATGTCCCTTCTTTTAGTATGTCACACCAACATATAACAAGTATTGGCAAAGCCAGTAGGTTTGGCATTGGCTGCCAGTCTTTCAGGTGTTCAAATGTTTTTTTCGTCGTGGTGTTTGCAAAAATGTATTGTTGGAGAAGCTACTGGGCCCTTGTCAATGTAAAAAAGATGCTAAAAGCAACAAGTGATCTTTGGCCTCAAAAAGCACACAGTGCTCTATCAGCCTCTGGCACTAGCTAGATCTACTGTGTGGCGGGGAAGTGCTCCTTGTGAAAGTGCAACATACTGTCACTCACGGTGAAGATAGCCAATGGCTGTGGTGGGCTAATCCGTTGCCCCCTGTATGCTGTAGTTGGCAGAAAAAAATATCTCTGATACAATCAAGCACCAATGGATGAAGAGGGCTGGCTGAAAGCTCCTATAAATATACTATACATATAATTTTAGTAAAATCAAATGGTCCTAGCTACAGACCTAAAAAACACTGTGACACAGGTGAGGTGATTGTGGTGAGTTGGCACATCCGACACGTATATTTGTCCGTATTGGCAACCTGTTAGCATTTAACACTAACAATGTGCCCACATTTCTGCAGCACTTCTGGATCCACAGTAGTGCAACATCCTCAATTACAGTGGATCCACATCGGGTAGGTGGGAAGGAAGGGGCTAGTGCGGCTGCCATGCGTGGCCTCACCACACACTTCAGCTTCAATTAATGCTGCTTTTGCTTGCAGTAAAGGACACCCAATTCCAGTGAACTGCACAAAGTTTGAAAAACAAGATATGTGTATGAGACACGTTTTCATGCCTCACAACACAGGGGTGGTCATAAGGGGTGCACCAACTACAAAAAAAACCATAACAAGTGTTCATCATTGAACGGGCAAAGTGAAGAAATGTCGCTGGCCGCGCGACACGCAGGGGAGATAACGCGAGACAGCGTCTTAGTGACACATGCCTCGCGAGCAAAACGTCACCAGCGCGACAGGCAGGGCGCCGCCCCCCTTTTAGGTGGCCAATGCTGGCGCGAGCATGTAGGTGGTGGGCGGGCCTTGGGCCTTTATCTAGGCCAGCCCGTTTCAGTACTTCCTCTTTCCGCCGCGTGTTAGCTGGTCTACTCTGCGCTGTTGTGCGTCGTCGTGTCGAGTCGTCGGTAGAAAGAAGGTACGTGGTCACTACTAGGCCTCCCCCCGGCCCCGTCCCTGGGCATGACCAGGTCGATGGGGCCCAGTGGTCCACGGGGGGGCTGGTAGTGGCTGGCCGCGATCTGATTGAGCGGCGGGATAGGATGTGCGGCCGCATAGGATCTTTCATTTGTTGCGGGACCTTTATTGTTCTTGTCCTGGCCTGGGCTGCATTGGGAGGGGGCGCTTTCTGCTTCGGGGCAGACGGGATTGAGCCGCTGTGTTTCCGGCCGTTTTGCGTAGCCTCGAGGGTCGGCATTTAGTTATTTTAAATATATGTATTTTCGGGGCGTTGTATAACCAGTTCCAAGCATTTCTGCACTAGGACATTTGTTTCTGATCACAGGTGGTTACTCCCGCGCGGAGGTCGCCGTCAGTCAGCTGCTTCCAGTCCACCTCAATACTTGCTTCTTTGTTCTAAAGGTTGAACTCCGTCTTTTCACAATTCCTTCTCTCAAGTGCTTTGTTTTTGTAAGAGCTCTCCAGTCCCAGGCATTCTCCTTCCCACTGAGCGTACTTTAATAGGGTTAAACGCTTTTCTACTCGAATTTTCTCTTCCCCGGAGTCAAATTAATTCACACAAGAGCCCCACGGGATTTGTTTCCCGGCTGACCAGCACTTTTCATTAGTAGTGTTACATTTGGTTTTTAAGTGGCGCGGCGCGTGCACTTCTCAGCGGAGCTATAATAAGAAGGGGGCAGTGAGCGGGGCAGTCAAAGAAAAGCTGGAGACTTGCACAGCTGTGCATGTTCGGCAGTAGCGGTCAGTATAATTGCGTAAAGTGACTGGCAGGTTTCATTTTCCAGTGTCAGGACAGTTTAGCAAACAGGAACAAGCCATTGTTGCCGGTGCCAGGGTGAGACAGTGACAGACGCACCTGGGCCCGCCTTGGGTAAAGGAATACTTCCGGGCCAAGTGCACCTTCCTGCCCAGACCGGCCCGTCCGGTTCCGAACTGCGCTCCCTCGTGAGCTCCCCTAGCTCACTGTAGGGCAAAGGCGCTGTCCATTAAAATACATGAATAATCAGTGGCACGTCTCTGGGTCCTGGTGCCACTGCACCTGCTGCACCAATGCAGCTATGTCCCTGTGCGGATTGATACCAGGAAACACGTGGCTTGGAGAGGTCAGGGAATGCGGGCAGAAATGCAGGCAGACACACAGCCGAGCCCCCGTCCAACTCACCAAGCCCTGTGAACCTCTCACCTCTCCCGGATGGACACCCCTCCCCTCCATTTCCGGTTTACTTTCAAGAGGCCAAGTTTATACCTCTTGCAATTTGCATATTCAGATTTTGCGTGGGGTTTTCTAAAACGTCACCAGCGCGACAGGCAGGGCGCCGCCCCCCTTTTAGGTGGCCAATGCTGGCGCGAGCATGTAGGTGGTGGGCGGGCCTTGGGCCTTTATCTAGGCCAGCCCGTTTCAGTACTTCCTCTTTCCGCCGCGTGTTAGCTGGTCTACTCTGCGCTGTTCCCGCCCTGGCCCAATCCCAGCGGCAGAGCAGCAGGTTGGTGTGAACGAATAATGGTCTTTTTTGTGTTGCAGGCGGAGTCACAGGGCGATCTGGAAGCAGATGGACAGTAAGGGTACCTCTGCGGCAGAAGGAGACAGCAATACCTCTGCCTGGCACAGTAGGGGTGCCCGAGCCAAGAACCTGGAGCCGAGGGGGTTCCAGGAAGCAACGTCGGCGCCCCGTTAGTCCTTCGGGCGGTCGGGGGGCCTAAACCGACCGGGGGTGTGCCTCATCGCTCCGCCCCGACAGGGGGGGCGGGAGTAAACGAGATAACGATTAAAGGTATTGCACCGTCAAGAGCATCGACTTACCGTGCAAATTGGCTAATTAGGCAGGCGGGTCAGCGAGGGGCTGCCGTCTTGGATCGCCTGTAAGATGACCCACCTATCTGCTGTAGTATGCAAATAAACCTGCACCACCGTTTTCCCACAAGCATGTCTCATGAGTCTTCTTAGTGTGAATGTAGTGGGTACAAGTGGAGCGAGTGATGGCGTTGTGGGCACTATGACCATCTTCATGTCAGGCCTTTCGACTTGATAGTCAAGTAAACAAACTGACATCAGGGGGCAGGTAAACCTTGGCTAGCAGCTACCTTGGAACAGAGCAAATTGGGAAAAAAATTGCCATTTTGGTATCATCCAATTTGCATAAATTGACTAATGAGCAGTCAGAACACTCTGGGAGAAAACATAGAACTGCCTGCGCGTGCACGGTGAATGCTGAGCGGACCACATCAATATGGTATCTATGCGGTATTCAGATGTGCCCAAAGTGCATCCACCACACTGGCAGATGAACTTTAGGCACAAAGATTTCTGCTAGTCACATTGCGTCTCTTGATAAGATGGCTGATCCTCTGCCACGGGATGGAGGTAGGTTCTCCACCTACCTGGGGAGCTGAAGGACCACCTGCCGAAGTCTAACTGATGTCCAATAGTAGCTCAGTATCTGTGGCTGATCATTAATGAAAATGTTTGTAATGTACAGTAAACTTAGGGGCAGGAATACATAAATTCCATCAGGTGGCGCTATTTTTCTTTGAAAATTGGTGCTGGATAGTAGGTAACAACCTTTTCCACACTATTATGCAGTGTGTATAATTCGAACTGCCAATCTGTAATACAATAATAATTACATCAAAACGTATTATAATGTGGTATTTTTGGAAAAGTGTGGCTCTTATGCATGTAATTTCCTAAAATAACTGAAGAATTTGATTTGTTATTTGCATGTCGAACTGCAACTCTTCTTGCTAACTGAGCACTGAAAAGGGCGCGGACAAAACGCATTCCAAGCAACAACCAAAAAAAAATGCTGAAAGCGCAAAGCCACATCAAGTGGAAAATAGCTCTGAGACGCAAGAAAAGTCTCCAACAAGAAACACTCTCCAAACTTCCCTCAAGTGTAGTGCATCCTAAATTCTCCAGCACACAACATCAAAAATATTACAAACACAAAAAATATGCACAACCGTAAAACACCCCTAAAAACAATTTGCCTCAAGGCGCATACTACCATACAAGTACAAAACTCACCCAAATACAACAGCCCAGCAAAAAATACTAACCATGAAATGCGAAAATAAAAATCCTCGTTAAATATTGAGAACACAAAAATCTACAGGACACACTCCCTACCTACCTCAATCACAAACAACCCCCAAATCCCTATTATGTACACATTTTATTGCACTTAGGTCACACTTCCTTCTCAAATGTCTCTGCAGAACATGCCGTGCTAAAGAATAATGCGGTAGACACATATTTTAAGCTTGTTGTATTTTACCTGTCCGGTACGTCAGTAGCAAAGCTGTGTAGACATTTTCCCTTGAGGCAAAATGCAGTTTACATTCTTTTTGCACGTCTGCAGTGAAACATAGTATTTAAAGACTTGCTGGAAACTCCTGGTTTACGTCATGGCTCCTTTGTGGCATGATGCACGCTGGTAGCAGCAGAGCGGGCATACTGGCCACATCCACTGGCGTAACGAAACATGAGGGGGCCCCCCGCCAGGCACGTCGGGGTCTGCGGGGGCCTTTGTCACGCCACTGGTCACATCTCAAGCGAACCTCACCCGTACACCGGGGTTTACACTCTAGTATCCAGGGCTCGAGTCGGGGTACCACGCGGGTGGACGGAGTCCCTCCACTTATTTTACCGGGTGGACGCTGTCCCCCCTGCCAAACAGCTGGTCTTCACTCTTTGGCCCCTTTGGGACGAGATCGGAGCTCACAGCACGCTGCTCACGCGCTGACTTCTCAGATGCAATCGCATCTAAGGGGTGAGCGAGGGGCGGCAATGAGCCCGATGGTGCAAGCCACCTTTCGTGACGTCACTTCCTGTTGTGACGTCACTTCCGGTAACAGCTTCCCCCCCACTACTTTCTTTAGGTCTTGTGCCCTGATAGTATCCAAATAGCTGACCTCTAACAACCCGCAGGATGAACAGACCATTAAAAGGTACACATTAAATTAATTTGGAATAATTGCGTTCTGAACAAGGACTGTTACATTTTTTGTTTTTTGAAGAGTGTTTTCATTGGACCTCCCTAGCGGCACTCCTGCAAGGCAAGAGGCACGGACTGGCATGCGATTAAAATGTTTAGTTTCCCTCATCAGATTTTGACTCAGAGAAAGAACAACAGGAAAGGGAAAAAGAAGAAGACAAAAAATCCCAAGACAGTGACAACGGCAAAAAGCAGGGTTGACATAGATCCTGAAATAGTGAGATAGAGGGGCAGAGTGTCTAGTGATAGATGCAGAGGCATTAGGTGGAATTACTATCAGCCTTGGTATTTGCAACCCCAACATTTGATAGAGCCGTCTGCCGATAGAGGCGTCTGCCGCTACTGAACAAAACTTTGTAACCTGCCACTTAATTTTTTTCTCTTTTTTTTCAAATTACGCACTGGCCATCATGATGCCGAAGAGGCTTCCCAGCTGTCAGTGCATGCATTTTTGAGGAGGGCACCACATGTGCCCCCTAGGCCACATAGCTGATGCCTATAGGGAACAGTGGACCTGCTAGGGACCCCCAAAGTCCCTTTCTGATAGACTTTCCATGGCGGTGGGACACCCATGAAAAGGCTGTCACAAAGGGGCATCGTAATCCCTGTTCAGGTACCGCCCCCATTGTTCAAGTTCAAGTTCAGGAATTTGTATTGCGCACTACTCACCCAGAGGGTCTCAAGGCGCTTGTGGGAGGGGGTGCATTATTTATCGAACAGCCAGGTTTTAAGTTCCTTTCTGAAGGAAATGTGGTTATGTGTGAGGCGGAGGTGGGTGGGGAGAGAATTCCAGGTCTTGGCCACCAGGTAGGAGAAGGATCTTCCTCCCATGGTGGATCTGTGGATGCGCGGAACTGCGGCGAGGGCTTGATTGGAGGATCTTAGTTGGCGGGTGGGTGTGTAGAAGGACAATCGTGTGTTGAGGCATTTGGGTCCTAGTTTGTAGAGGGCCTTGTGTGCGTGGGTGAGGAGACGGAACGTTATTCTCTTGTTGACGGGAAGCCAGTGGAGGTCTTTCAGGTGGCCGGTGATGTGAGCTTGGCGAGGGATGTCCAATATGAGTCTGGCTGATGTATTTTGGATGCGTTGGAGTTTTTTCTGTAATTTGACGGTAGTTCCGGCGTAGAGGGTGTTTCCATAGTCCAGTCGGCTAGTGACCAGTGTGTGGGTGACAGTCTTTCTTGTTTCGGTGGGGATCCAACGGAAGATTTTTTTGAGCATACGAAGTACGTTGAAGCAAGAGGATGAGACAGCGTTGACTTGTCTGGGCATCGAGAGGGAGGAGTCTAGGATGAAGCCTAGGTTACGTGCGTGGTCTGTGGGTATGGGTGCTGTGCCCAGGGCCGATGGCCACCATGAGTCGTCCCAGGCAGAGGGGGATGATCCCAGGATGAGGACTTCCGTTTTGTCTGAGTTAAGTTTTAGGCGGCTGTTTTTCATCCATTCGGCTACTTCTTTCATGCCTTCATGAAGATTGGTTTTGGCGGTGTTAGGGTCTTTGGTGAGGGAAAGGATCATCTGGGTGTCGTCAGCGTAGGAGATGATGTTGAGGTTGCGTTGTCGCGCGATGGATGCGAGGGGACTCATGTACACGTTGAAGAGGGTGGGACTGAGTGATGATCCTTGTGGTACTCCGCAGATGACTTCGGTGGCCTCTGATTTGAATGGGGGGAGTCGGACTCTCTGGGTTCTTCCGGCGAGGAACGAGATGATCCAGTCCAAAGCTTTTCCTTGTATTCCGACGTTGCTGAGGCGTTGAATGAGGGTGCTATGACAGACTGTGTCGAAGGCGGCGGAGAGGTCGAGTAGGATGAGGGCAACTGTTTCTCCGTTGTCTAGTAGCATTCGGATGTCGTCTGTCGCTGCGATGAGGGCGGTTTTGGTGCTGTGTTTGGCTCGAAAGCCGGACTGTGAGGAGTCGAGGAAGTTGTTGGATTCAAGGAAGGCGGCGAGCTGGCTGTTGACGGCTTTCTCAATGACTTTGGCAGGGAATGGGAGGAGGGAAATGGGGCGGTAGTTCTTAAGTTCAGAGGGGTCTGCTGTGGGTTTCTTCAGGAGGGCGCTGAGTTCGGCGTGTTTCCAGCTTTCTGGGAAGGTAGCGGAGTTGAAGGAGCAGTTGATGACATCACGGGGATGGGGTGCGATGATGGAGTCTGCTTTGTTGAAGATGTGGTGGGGACAGGGGTCGGTTGGCGAACCTGAATGGATGGAGTTCATTAGGCGGATGGTGTCTTCAGTGGTGTTTGGGTTCCAGGCACTAAGGTTGTTGGAGAGCGGTTTAGGTTCGGCGGTGGGTGGAGTGGACTGTTCTTTGGGAATGTTCTTAAAGCTGTTATGTATGTCGGCGATTTTATTGTAGAAGAAAGCGGATAACGAATCGCAGAGGTCTTGGGAGGGAGTAATGTCGTTTGAGGCTGCGGTGGGGTTGGTAAATTCTTTGACGATGTTGAAAAGTTCCTTGCTGTTATGGGCATTGTTGTCGAGTCTATCCTTGAATGATGATTTCTTGGTGGATCGGATCAATTGGTGGTGTTTGCGGGTGGCTGCCTTGAAGGTGGTCAGGTTGTCGGTGGTTGGGTTTTTTCTCCATGTTTTCTCGAGAGTACGGCATATTTTCTTGGATTTCTTAAGGTCATCGTTGAACCAGGGGGCCTTTTTGCTACCCTGTTTGGTTTGGTGGTTTTTCAAGGGAATACGGTCCAACCGATGCCCCAACAGGCTTCTTGAGCTTGCTGGAGCCTTCGGTCTGACCTTCAACCACTGGGATTCTGCCGACCGCATCATAATGCGGCAGTCGGATCACTATCCTGGCTGTCGGACAGACAACCACCAACGGCCTGTCGGTGGTGGTCTGCCTACCATCCTAATCAGCAAAAACAACAGGTGATGGACCGAATGTGGATCAATGTCACACACTCAACCCAGTCCAAAGATCTGGGCCCAAATCCATCGTTTTTTTGCACTCCACACCACCCTGGGTTAGACAATGGCGATATGCAAATCAGCTCTGACCCTGTGCCCCATGGGAACAGTCCAGTCCGAACTACAAAAGCCATGTCCTTCCCAGAACGGAATCAAGCATCCGAGGACCGGACCGGTTTCGAGGTAACACCTCTCATCAGCCCGGCTAGCTTGACTCCAGTGGTGTGGAGTGCCTGGGACCCACGTCTGGGCATCCCCAGCACACTTAGGGCGGAATATGCAAAAACAACAGGTGATGGACCATCCTAATCAGGCCCATAGTCTCTGTCTTAGCTTTTTCACAACAAAAAGCCTCTTTCAATATTGTCCAGAGCGGTAGCACATCTGAAAAGAAAATCACAATTTAATGTAGGCGCTTCTTAAAAATGGCAAATCTAGCACAGTATAGTAGATCCAGACACTGCAATGTTCATGAAGACTTTCAAAAGATTCCTAGTGCAAACTGTAATATGTTCTTTGTGCCAGCTCCATAATTTCTCGCAAAAATATTTTCCCGCACATTTTACTTTTCAGGGTTATTGTGACCAACAATGACTGAGAGTATAACATCAAATCTTCAACAGCTTTAGGCCCTGATGGGTAGGCCAGGAGAGTGTACACACACTATTATATATGGTGGGCAGCATTTTTTTTTTATAACTCTTGTATTGATGACAAGCTTATACAAGCAAAGACTTTACAAATATAAGCGCCCAAGGGTGCATCGCTAGGATGAATTCTTACCATAGACCAGGGATCATAGCAGTTCCAAGACAGGTGGGCAGCAATATTGAAGCTAGTGAGTGAAGCAGTCAGTAGGTTGGAACTTTGGCTGTTTAGGTTTTGTTGATCCACACCTGACCCTTGTAGGAATTTTCAAGTCAGTCCTAGTAGTGTTAAGTGACAATATAACTGGATGATCCGACTAAAAGCTTTGAAAATACCTAATGTCAGAGATATTAAGGTTTCCACCATCTGTCAAACAATCCACACTGACACTAATCAAGTCCAAAACAGAGTGCTAGTTCGAGAGCCATACATTGCTTCCAGTTTATGTTTAATAAATAAACTTAATCTTATTACATCATACATATGGGTACTCCATTCCAGCAAATTTTAAATAAAAAATCCTCACTCCTCCATCAGACCGTATCACTCTAGTAACTACAGGTAACACCTCCTGGCTCACCTTTTCAAATAGGAAAGCAATTTACACTTTGCTAATTCCTTTTGCTTTTAGAAGTGCCTCGATTTTCTTTGCTCTCCATTTTCAGTTCAGAAGAATAAACTATAGGCAGTGTCCAGAAGTCTAATTGTTTACATGCTCACTTGTATGATTAAGTTTCAAATAGATTTGTAAATAACACTGAAGGGATAAAAGGGTAAACATGTATCCAGGTTCCGATACCTGACCTTCAAACATTTCTTGCACTAATATTCCCCCTAAATTCACTAATAATAAAGTACATTTTGGCTGCCGGTTTTTTCAATGTAGCACATGAGTCTGTAAAAGACATCTTTTGCTCACTACTGAGAGGGGAGGAGCAGTGCTTGCATGGACTGCTCCACCGATGCGCCGCTGGGTGAAACCACAATCCCCATCATCCCCCACAGACGCCATTCGCGCACATAAGAGCGACGACGCCCCATGGCAGTTGTATCCGCTTTGCTCACTACTGAGAGGGGAGGAGCAGTGCTTGCATGGACTGCTCCACCACTGCACCGCTGGGGGAAACCACAATCTCCATCATCCCCCACGACACCATACACACACATAATCTAGACACTGACCCGGAGTAGATGTAGCCACTTTGCTCACTACTGAGAGGGGAGAAGCTGTGCTTGCCTGGACTGCTCCATCATCGCACCGTTGGGGGAAACCACAATCGCAATCATCCCCCATGAAGGAATACGCGCACATAAGCGCAATGTCGACACACAGCACTTGTAACCGTTTTCCTCACTACTAAGAGGGGAGAAGCTGTGCCTGCCTGGACTGCCCCACCACCGCACCGCTGGGGGAAACCACAATCTCCCTCATCCCCAACGATACCATACGCACACATAAGCGCAATGCCAACCCATGGCAGTTGTAGCGGCTTTGCTCACTACTGAGAGGGGAGAAGCTGTGCCTGCCTGGACTGCTCCACCACTGCACTGCTGGGGGAAACCACAATCTCCATCATCCCCCACGACGCCATACACACATATAATCTAGACAGTGACCTGCAGCAGTCTTAGCTGCTTTGCTCACTACTGAGAGGGGAGAAGCAGTGCCTGTCTTGACTGTTCCCCCGCCACACAGCTGGGGAAGCATCTTCCCTACAAAGCCATACGTGCACATAAGCCAGACACTGACCCGGAGTAGATGTAGCCACTTTGCTCACTACTGAGAGGGGAGAAGCTGTGCCTGCCTGGACTGTTCCATCATCGCACCGTTGGGGGAAACCACAATCCCAATCATCCCCCATGAAGGAATACGCGCACATAAGTGCAATGCCGACCCACAGCACTTGTAGCCGTTTTCCTCACTACTAAGAGGGGAGAAGCTGTGCCTGCCTGGACTGGCCACCCGCCACACCACTGGGGTAAACCACAATCTCCCTCATCCCCAACAATACACTTCACACACATAAGCGCAATGCCAACCCATGGCAGTTGTAGCCGCTTTGCTCACTACTGAGAGAGGAGAATATGTACCCTGCCTGGGCATAAACCGGCCATAACACAAGGTCCCATAGAGAAATGGGATATGGTGTTAATCCCTACACCCCATGGCAGGCACCTCAAGGTGCCTGACACAAGGTGCAAGGATTAACTGGAGGGGGTACCATAGGTGCCCCCTCGGCCCCCAACCGTAGGTGGCATGGGAAAGGGGATCCGGCTAGGGGCCCACAAACACGCTTTCCGACAGGCTTTCCATGTCGGAAAGCCCGGGATTGGAAGTCTGTCAGAAACCATGCATCGTAATCCTGATGGCATAAAAGACCATCCATATGGATTACGGGCCGGTTCCGACTGGCTGACAGGCTCCTTAAGCCCGTCCGAGGTCAGCCGGAATGACCGGCCGGATTCAATTCCGACCAGCTGTATTGTAATCAGCCGGTAGGAATTGAAACTGATGATGTCGGTCGTAAAGCCTCCGATCAAAGGTCGGAGGCTTTACTATGGACATCGTAATAGGCCCCTTAATGTGGAAAAACTGAGCAATTGTTAAACCAATATGTTAAAGCTTCATAACTTTGGAACACATATTTATGTATTATTTGGTTTGAAGAGTTTGGTTGAAGGAAAGTGCGTCCTTATTCCAAGATTTAAACAAGCCCTTAGTACTGTGGATTAATTTCATTAGGGTGAGAAGTTAACCAACTATGGATGCTATTATAGCAACATAGTTGTATGCTGTGCGTGTTTGCATTTAATGTACAGGTGTCTGCATTTATTATATATTTTAAAAACACAAGAAAACTGCATTTCATGTACACATGGGCTAAATAGAAACGAAAGAAAGTCAATACTTACAGGGTGTCCTCGCCAAGAAGTATTTCTACCTCTTCTCCTGCATAGTTATTTCGGATGGTTAATGTGAAGAGAAAACTAGCTGATGTTTGTCTCGAGTAAAGCATTGGTGTGCTGTTTCTTACTGGGGACATACTTATTTCCTCGTTTTCATATGGAGCAACTGATAGATGCTCCTTTAAGGAATAGTCTGTGACGTTGTAGCTCTCCTCGCTGCAGTAAAAAGAATAATGTAAAGGAATGGAGTCAGTTAATAATTGCAATGTACACATTTCCAAAGAGAGAACTAGCGAAGTATTTATCCAAAAGGTAACCACATTTTGCTTAGGGTCACCATGTGTAACTGTCAGGCTTGCTATCAAATAGGTTGCCTAATAAATACATTTTTGTTTTACATTTATCATGGAAAACACAGTTTTGAACTTTTAGAAATCAAACATTTCATTCATATATCTAATAAAACTGTTCATGTATGATACACATTTTAAAATACTTGGGGCCACTTTTGCTTCACTTTTCCCATGTTAAAGATTACGCAAAGGTGGTGCAAGGGGCTTGTAAATCTGCCCCTTGGTGTACAGAACTGAACTCACTCCAAAAATCTCTCAATAATATTATCTCATCATCAATACATTAACAGTGGCCTTTAAATATGCGGTACAAAAGGGGGTGGAATGCCAGAAACTGGTCCTCGGAAGCTTGTTTCCAGTCCAGGGAAGACATGGCTTGGCAGTTCGGGCTGGACTGTTCCCATGAGGCATAGGGTCAGACTGATTTGCATATAAGCATGTCTGAACTGGGGTGGCAGAGTGGGCTAAAGAACGGTGATGGATTAAACCCAGATCTTTTGACTGGGTGTGAGTGTTTGATTGATTCAGATGCTCCGTCCATCACCACCCCCTTTTGTACCGCTTTAAATATGCAGCAGGACATCTCCTGTGGTATGCAGGCACAGCAGCATGGGTATTGCTCCTTATCATAAATAAAACATTGAACCATTTTATAGCATACATATTGATTTGATCATCTAGACAATGTTGTAGGGGTTTTAGAAAGAAAGGGCCCTCTGACTTGAATGCATTTAAAGATTGCAATGGTATATTCTTCCTTTTTATTCTGCCGTTCTGTAGCATCTGTAAGGTGGTCAATGAGGATATCTTTGTTTAGATGAAAATTGGAAAAAAAGTGAGCCTGAGACACAATGGCCAGTGCAATGGCTTTTTATTAGTATGTGTTTGTTTTCAGATGAGATAAGTGATGTTATGGCTTGTGCATTACTTTTGGATTGTGGCTGTTCTACATGAATGCAGTCGATGCTTCTCTATCTATCTATCTATCTATCTATCTATCTATCTATCTATCTATCTATCTATCTATCTATCTATCTTTCTATCTATCTATTGATCTATCTATTGATCTATCTATCTGCTATCTCCACTCTGAATGACAGCATGCCGTTCTTTCACAAGGAGCATATCGGCGCACAAAGTAGTTTTTTTCCCTACCAGGGACTACTGTGGCGATGTGTGCTTTTTGGGACCAAAAAATATTTTTGCTTTTAGACAATGTTTTTTGTTATAATGCTGAGGTCCAGCTGCTGCCAGAGCAATAGCATTTTAAAAAAAACACGTTAAAACAAGACATACATTGATAAAAACTAAAAGGCATTCCACCAATGCCTGACCTATTTGCTTTTCCATGCTTGTTTATTTCCATGTTTCCCATAATCTTGTTGAAACTGATTTTACACGGATTTTCCATTATGAACATGTTTGGGAAGTACTAGCATGTATCAAACGTGTTTTACTAAATGGTGCTTCAAAGTACCTAAAATTTCACAGTAGTTTAGCTAAATGTTTCTTGTGCCAATTTTTTGGTGAACGTTTTATTTTGAAAGCAAAGAATCATAATTCTTGCTTTCAAGTTTCTACAAGAATTTGCATCTAATCTGAGAGTATGTTGGGAGCATTATACGTAGCCTCATATTGGTAAACTGCAAATGTGTGCACACATTTTTACACTGGAGCCACTGTCAATAGTGCAATCTGACTTTACAACATTTCTTAGAGCGCGCCAGGGTGGTTCCTCCATGTGGGTGGAGGAGCGTCGCTCCACTGTTTTCTCGCAGTGCGAGAAGCAGAACCATATAATGGTAATATAAATACCCTTTTATGTTTCTTCTTCTCATGCTGCGAGAAAGCAGAATGGTTTGGTTGGGGGCGGGTGGGTGGGCGTGTCTGCTTGAGGGCAACGGAGGAGTGGCTAACCCAATGCTGCGGGCCCTGACTGTTTGGTCGGCCATCTGGAGCTGACCAGACCAGTCATGCGCACTCTCCCTTTTCTCCATGTAGGCTGCATGCAATGCAGCCTACATGGAGAAAATGGCCTCCCCATAGGCGCCTGTGTGGTCGGCGTCCCAACCAATCACATCTCTGATATTGCAGCGTTGTGATGGGGTTAAGGGAGGGGAGGGAGGCTGCCTGCTACCTGTTCAGTGGGACTCTGCCAGGAGCTGAGATGGCGCAGAACCCGGAAAGGTTTTTTTTTTTTGTTTTTTAAATAAATAGCCCCGCGCAAACCCCCCCCCCACCGCGAATCATGCAGGCCATGACTGAAGCGCGCACCCTGATCATGAAGGCTTTGCATTAATGAACCCTACATACAAGTTAGAACAACATGAACACATGGGTACAAATGTTACCTTAGCTGCAGAGAATGTTCGGTCACTGATCTATAATCCATAATGTGGTACTGTGAACTTGCGGCCAAAGGGTTTGTGCTGCAGAGGTTCGAATCTACTTGTCCCAAGGACAAAATAAACATGAAAACTTGTAGTCTTGGACCCCCAAAAATATGTCCTGGGCGTTGGATTATAACCCACATACCACCGTGATTCTGCTTATTCTAAAGTGAGAAAGGAAACTGTAATTGTTATGTATTGTAAGTGGGAGTACAGAAATACGAAACGTTGAAGTCAGAATAAGATTGGGGATTTTAAGGTGAGAGTAGCCCAGCGCTTTGGGCAAATTGTATCTGTTCTATGTATTTATACAAAATCCAAACAATTCTGTAGAATTTGATTTCATGCTTCCCAACCCCACCTGCTCACCATTGCCCCACCACACCCCCTCACTCTGTGTTTTAATTGCTGCTGGCCTCTCTGCCTTAGAAAAAGTGCTTTTGCACTACTTGAATTTAATACTTTGTATTTTCCAATACATTTTGGATTAGTGTTTTTTTTAATGGCACCTAGGTCAATTCTCTGGTGTACATGCTTGTTGACGTATGTAGGACAACCAACAACACCATTGGCTGTCTTTTATTTTACGTTTTTTAATTTACTGTTGTCCATGCTGAACAGCATCATGTTGAAGCTGCACAGCACCACCAAAAGGCACTGGCAAAACCAACTGGTCCGAAAGTTAATGCCTATTGGCTTTGTCAATATTTGTTTGTGCAGGGTCAGGTTGAGAGCAGATTAAAACAAGCATTTGCAATGCAATGGTCTCGGCATCATTAAAGGTAGAGCTATTGGCATTGCTCATGAAATTTCTTTTTTTTCTTTAAATCACAAATAAATGGCATTGTCATTTACATTGCCAATACACAGCACTCTGCACATGCACTCACTGCTCTGCACTCACTGCTCTGCACTCACTGCTCTGCAATCACTGCTCTGCACTCACTGCTCTGCACTCACTACTCACTACTCTGGACTCACTACTCACGCATGCATGCACAACAACATTGGTGCTATGTCATTTTTGCCTGCTGCTCCACACTTATATTTCAAAACAACAAAAAAGATTGTGACTAACTCTCTTTCCATCACCGTAAAGTTGGAGTTTGTTTCAACTAAACACCCTTGCACAATAATACAGTGTTTGCACAATGTTGCTAGAGAAAGCGTACTAGGGAATATGTGGAAACATATCTTTCCCCAAGTATGCCTTTGGTTTATACTCGTCTAAAACCCTTGTAACGGTGCCAAACAATGTGAATTTACTCAAATTATTGGTAGCCATTTTTTTCAAATTTAGATAAAAGGTCGAGTAATCGTGATAGAGTGAATGTGAAGCCCCCATCTTGCAGGTAGGACCTCTGGCCTATCCTGCGCACTAAACCAGGGCTGACAGTAGGCTGAAAAATGTGGGGGGGGGGGGTCTCTCAAAGGGGCGTGGCCTATGTAATTATGGGCGTGGCGTAAAAACCACAAATACGCTACAAATCTGTGCTTAGAATAGTGTGCATCCCGACTGGTATTTTGCTGCATCTGTCATTGCTTCCAGACATATAATACAACAAGTAACATTACACCTACAAAAAGCAAGGACTACTGGCTTTGTCAATGTGTCTTAGTTGCATATGATAAATAAGCAACAACTACGCCTTCATTGTACATTACATTGAAAATGTTTCAGTGCTGAAATGAGGAGATTCTGAAAGAACTATAATGAGTCTCTTTGAAGTTACATCAAAGGCAGTGCAGGGTGGTACCGCTGCAGAGTTAAGACCCCCCCTCCTTTAGGGTAAGGATAAAAATGGATAGCCTGATAGGGACAAGTCTCATCGCCTACTTTTTTTTTTAGAACTGCCGGTGTTGGGCACCGGCAAGACCTGGTCCACCTAAACCCCTGCACTAAATTGTATTAAAAGCACCCTCTGTGAAAGGGGCAACTACAGAACACTATAGTTTTATAACAGTCTATACAACCGCCAAAGATCTTATTGCCACACCTGACATATTGGGGAAATTATTATATAAACAGATTATAAATTGAATTATATGCCATTGAATATTTAGATATGGCAACTGAGAGGTTATGAGTGCAGAAAAGGGGAAGCATCTTAAAACAGGATGCTAAAATTCACACATTGTCTGATTGTCAATAGTATCAACCCCTGACTAACACATGGCCCATGACTTTAATGGCACAATCAGACGGTTTTGCATTTCTAATAATGTGCATTAGAACATACGCAGATTCGTTTTACCCGAGATATGCGTCAAAGTAAAGGGTCTAAAAATGCAACGTGGAGTTGAATAAAACGTGAGAGTAGCGACGTGAGGATTTTGCAGCTACACATGACCTGGTTGGTTTATTTTCAGTAGGTGTGTTTCCCGCTCTTGCTCTAGCCATTGGCTCCTCATCAGAGTTACGTCACAGCTGGTTTCCGCAGTAGGGCTGCTCTCACGTGCTTTGCAGCGAGCTTTACATGGCCTTGTGCGAATGTTTTTTTCCCCACTATCTTACTTGCTCAAGGTAATGACAATATACACTAATCCTTGTAAATTATCCACTTATAGAAGAAAACACTTCACAAAGCAATGCATGTTTTATAAGATCACGCCAATCAGACCAAACACAGACACACCTCATAAAACAACATGTATTATTCGGATTAAACCGATCAAACGTCAGGTCAGGAAACGCCCACCAGCGACCTCTGGCAAGAATCAAGTGCAAGCAAGCTGGCACCGTGGGTGAACCATTGGAAAAGTATATTTTAATTAGAGTTGGGTATGTTAGGAATTTTCAAGTAATTTACAACAGCTGTTCAGCTTAGAATCTCGGCATATCTGCAAATATCAGTGTTTTTCGGTTAAACGAAGCTGTGGAGTAATTGTAGTAATTCCCTTAGAGTATATAGTTTCCTGCATTTTTTTCAGGCAGATTTGATGTAATTATCTCAGTTTCTGTGAGAATCGAGGTTTAATTGAGTATTAGAAAGATTGTTTGCTACCAGGAGCCCAATATTAAAATAAGCAGATAGCGCTGCTTTGCTGGCAGCCTCGAACAGAGGGTACAGAATTGCAAGAACTGGCGCATCTCTGCATATCAGCAGAGATGCTCCAGTTGATTTGCGTCACGCAAAAAAACCCTGTAGCCACCATGGATGCATCGCATTTACAATACGGCGCACCGTGGTGCAAGGATTGATAGATGCGTGACGCATCTATTGGCGTAACGGCAAAGCATTGCTGGAGTCGTGCGGCTAGCACGACGCAACTCCTCAACGCTCCGGAATGCCTATTTCTATTGTGCTGCGTCACTCCTTACGCCTACCTCAAGCAGGCGTAAAGTTTTGATGCAGTGGCAACGTAAAAGCGACTCGGTGAAATCTTGTAGATTTCACTGCATTACTTTTACGAGGCTGTCTTACGTCAGAATGCCCACCCTCCATACATTATACCTGACGCAGGTATAATGTAGCGCAGGGCTTTACCATGTGACCCATTTCCCTAGATGAGTCACAATGTAAATATGTCGCAACGTGGGGCATTGTTTACGACGACGCTGCATCACAAGAAGTGACACAACAGTGATGTAAAGTTGTTGTAAGGGGCTTGGAAATCTGCTCCAGAGTATTTTGCAGGGCATCCAAGGAGCTGCAGTGTTAAAATAAGTATCTGAACTGTGATCGTGGGTGCCAAGGGAACCGGTTCAGAAATATGGTTAAAAAAGAAATACATATTTTACAACTAATTTGTTGGCCTGTCACCTTCATGTAAATAAATGTAACAAACTCACCTCAAGTGAAAAATAATTGCAAGTTCAATTACTCAGTGAGACAACCATTATTTTATGTAATGAACGCTCTATAAATGCGATCATTTCATGTATCTGTGTGTGTAATCAGTCACACAACTGAATTCTGGTTGGTGCACCAGAGAATACTGACAAGTAATATAGTGCTACAAGATCCCCTTGCGTGCTGCTGTCGGCCGACGGGTGCACTACCTCGCTAGTGTTGCCGTTGGCCAACGGCTGACGCGGCCCGCCCATTTTGCGGAAGTGCCGCACTGCCGCGAAATCGCGGCCGAGGTAAAGGGGTTAAAGCACTGTAAACATGCAAGTAATTAGTTTGAAATTCTGTTACACACATAAGATGCTGCAAAATGTGCAGCGATTTGAGCCCGGTGTACAAAGTCATTTGTGGTCACAAAGCCTGTGATTTGCAGAATAAGAAGGTTTGCAATCATTAAATGGCTAACTTGAACGTACAGAATCCATTTCCTGATTTGCCACATAGCAAAATTATCTTTGAACAGCATAACAAACCACTATTCGGAAGAGACATGTTTCGGGCATCCCTTCAAATAATATTTTGTTCTTTACATGTATCTATATGTTTTGCGATCGAAATTCAGTTGCAAAACAGTGAAAAGTTACTGACTCCTGAGTTTGGGTGGTAACACAGGTGCATATGTAAAAAAATATAAACCAAAAATGTTGTTGGGAAGTGGACAAAGGACCACTGCCAGCTATAAAGCAAACTTAGAAAGATAATCTTTCATTTGTTAAAGGCAGCACCTTTAACGCTAAGAAGGTCTGTAATTTAGAAAAAAGGTTTACTTTATTTACATGCGATCACAAACATGGTGATCTGTTGACCCCAGCATACCACCATCTATCCCTGTGATTTCATTCAGTCATAGTGAATTGCACCCTACCTCATGAATATTGATGAACTAGGCCAGATTGCAACCCACCATGATTTGGAATTTTATGAATCAAAAATTATTTTTCATTCGTACAAAGACGGTGCTCAATTTGCAGCTATTTTTTACCAATGGATATTTGGTACATCGGACTCTAAGGGCATCGTCTACAAGAAAACAATGCAGTGCGGCGCTGCAAGCCATTTAGCTGCGCTGTGCTGCGTAATTTTCAAAGCACAGGGATGTATTGTATGAACAACAATATGATGCATCCCTGTGCTCTCCTCTGCGCTGGCGCACAGTTAGCTGTCATGCGCCAGCGCAGGCACCCGTGTGTCATTTTGCAAGGGTGCCTACGCTGCGCTGCGGGAATGATTGTTTTTGTGCAGGAAGGGATACGTTCCTAAACAAAAACAATTATTAATGGCATTTTCCGCTTTCTAAGCGTGCTGAGAGTTTATTGTCTTTTTAGAACTCTCCCCTTCAAATTAAAGAATGCAGGTACTCAGTGCCTGACAGTACCTACCAATCTTAGGAACTGTTATGGAACCTGGCACTGTACAAATAGGTGTTATGGGATAAAGGACCTCCTGCTATATGTTATAAGGATATTGGAAGTCACTGAAGAGTTCTGTGGCAATACAGAGGAACAAGGCCAAAGGCTGAGTTCGTTTAAAAGGTCAAGGAGCTCAAAGGCGGTTAGCCACATCCTCATAATGTATATTAAGGGGTACTTTATTCCTTATAAAGCATGGTCCCACCATAGCCCTTCCCACAAACCACTTACATCTTTGGTTGTTGCTGTTTTATATGAAAGGGATAGGATGTTTGCAAACACGAAGAATGAAATTAGAATCTTTAGTGCAAGACTGAACACACCACACAACAGTTAGATATTTGTTGAATAGGATATTATAAACATTTTAATAAAATCAGATTAAAAAAATGTGTGGTAACATGCATAGTAATTCTATCTTTCCCATAATTACCTAAAGAGTGCAAAAAATAAATATGCTGCCACAATAAATATTCTATCTGCTTATCACTGTTCATGTAAAAAATCAAAGTAGAAGAAAAAAAGAGGCTTTCTTTTCATTCTTAAACTGCAGCTTTAATTATGCTCACTTGTCGGACACCCCCGCGCCGCACGGCCACCAGCTGCTGCGTGTGCCCCATTACCTTGCTCGCTGCCTGCCTCGCTGCCGGCTGCCGGCTGACTCCGCTGTCGGTTGTTTTTGCCTTGTTTTGACCGTCATTTGTGCCTGTTGTCTATTTTTGTGCCCGTGTTAGCGTATTTTTTCTCCATTGTTTTGTTATTGTTTTTCTGTTGCCGTGTCAGCGCTTTCCTTCCTGTTTGCCCGCCTACCTCGCCGCCCTCCGTCTTCCCTCCCCGCTTCCCGCCACCACCGCAGACCCCGCCCCTTTTTCCTTCTGTTCCCTCCCCGCTCCCGCCTCCCAGCTGCTCCGCCCACCCGCGCACTTCGCCTTATATGGCGACCGAGCGAACGCGCAGCGGGCGCGCCGAATGTGCGCCGAAGGCGCGCCAAAGGTAAGCCCGTCTGCGCCCGTCCGCGACCGGATCGCGCCCAGCGCCAGGACCCCTGGCCCACGAAGACCCCGACCTACCCGCCTGACGTACACCGCCGCCACCCTCATCGCACTCAACACCGGCCGACTCCCAGAATGCCACCAAGCCACACCACGACGCACCCACGGACCCTTCAGCTACCACGCATGCAAGTTCTCCTGCATCCGGACCTGCCTCGCACCAGCACCCGCCAAGTTGAACACCAGCAGCACCCACCTCAAGTGCATCCTGCTCAACACCCGCTCCGTCCACAGACACGCCATCGAACTCTGGAACCTCCTAGACGCCACAGCCCCAGACGTTGCCTTCCTCACAGAGACCTGGATGAACGCCTCTTCAGCTCCCGACATCGCCATCGCTATCCCAGAGGGCTACAAGATCGTCCGGAGGGACCGCAACGCCAACCAGATGGGAGGAGGCATCGCCATCATCCACAGGAACACCATCCGTCTCACGACCAGCACCGACAACACCCTGACCACCGCCGAACACCTGCATTTCCAGATCCACACCGACCCGAACACCACCCTCAGAGGCACCCTGATCTACCGACCCCCGGGACCACGCACACAATTCAGCGAGGACATCGCCGACTTCGTCAGCCCGCATGCCCTCCCCTCCGCCGACTACATCCTCCTGGGGGACCTCAACTTCCACCTGGAGAACAACAACAACCGCAACACCAGCACCCTGCTCGACAACCTCGCCAATCTTGGACTCAAGCAACTGGTGTCCACCCCCACCCACCTCGCCGGACACACACTCGACGCAGTCTTCTCTTCCAGCACAGACATCCACTTCAGCCACGCCACAGAGCTTCAATGGACGGACCACAGCTGCGTCCACTTCACCTTCAAGAGAACGACGACCCACCACCACCAGCAACAGGCCGCCCGCAGAAGCTGGAACAAGATCACAGCAGACCAGCTCGCCACCTCCCTGAGCCAGCACCCTCCTGCCAGCTCAGCGAACCCCAGCCAGGCCGCCGACAACCTCACGAAGTGGATCAGCAACTGCGCAGACGAACTCGCCCCGCTGAGGACCTCGCCCAGCAGACCCGGCAGCAAGAAAGCCCCGTGGTTCACCGACGAACTCAAGAGCTCCAAGAAGAACTGTCGAGCCCTCGAGAAAGTCTGGAGAAGGGAACCTACACCGGACAACAGGACCACCTTCAAGCTGGCCACCCGGAAGCACCACCAGCTGATCCGCGCCGCCAAGAAAACTGCATTCAAAGACCGGCTGGACAACAACGCACACAACTGCAAGGAACTCTTCAACATCGTGAAAGAGCTATCCAACCCCAGCGCAGGAAACAACGACATCACCCCATCGCAAGACCTCTGCAACTCCCTCGCTTCATACTTCCACAACAAGATCGCGGACATACACAACAGCTTCAACAACCAACCAACGCACACCAAGACCGAACAACCACCCCCCACCACCACCCTCCACGCCTGGACCCCGATCAGCACCAAAGACACCATCCGCACGATGAACTCCATCCACTCCGGATCACCGACCGACCCCTGCCCTCACCACGTCTTCAACAAGGCTGACGCTGTCATCGCACCCCACCTGCGAGACATCATCAACACATCCTTCGACACCGCCACCTTCCCTGAGAGCTGGAAGCACGCCAAACTCAGCGCTCTACTCAAGAAACCCACAGCGGACCCCACCGAACTCAAGAATTACCGCCCCATCTCGCTCCTCCCGTTTCCAGCCAAAGTCATCGAGAAGACCGTCAACAAGCAGATGGCCGCCTTCCTCGAGTCGAATGGATCCCTCGACCCCTCACAGTCCGGCTTCCGAGCCAATCACAGCACCGAGACCGCCCTCATCGCCGCCACCGACGACATCCGAGCCCTGATGGACAACGGAGAAACAGCGGCCCTCATCCTCCTAGACCTCTCCGCGGCATTCAACACGGTCTGCCACCGCACCCTAGTACAGCGCCTCAGCAACGTCGGAATCCAGGACAAGGCGCTGGAATGGGTCATCTCCTTCCTCGACGGAAGAACACAGAGAGTCCGCCTACCACCGTACAAGTCAGAAGCCACCAAAGTCATCTGCGGCGTCCCTCAAGGATCCTCTCTGAGCCCCACCCTCTTCAACGTCTACATGAGCCCCCTCGTGGCCATCGCACGCCAACACAACCTCAACATAATCTCCTACGCCGACGACACCCAGCTGATCCTCTCCCTGACCAACGACCCCGCCGCCGCCAGAGCCAACCTGCACGAAGGAATGAAAGAGGTAGCCGAGTGGATGACGACCAGCCGCCTGAAACTGAACTCGGACAAGACGGAGGTTCTCATCCTGGGCTCCTCACCCTCCGCCTGGGACGACTCCTGGTGGCCTCCCGCCCTGGGCACCGCACCCAAACCAACAGACCATGCACGCAACCTGGGCTTCATCCTGGACTCCTCCCTCTCCATGACCAGGCAAGTCAACAACGTTTCCTCGGCATGCTTCAACATCCTACGCATGCTACGGAAGATCTTCTGGTGGATCCCCACCGAGACCAGGAAGACCGTCACCCAGGCCCTCGTCACTAGCCGACTGGACTACGGCAACGCCCTCTACGCCGGTACCACCGCCAAGCTCCAGAAGAGACTCCAGCGGATCCAGAACGCCTCAGCCAGACTCATCCTCGACATCCCGCGAACCAGCCACATCTCCGGACATCTGAGAGACCTTCACTGGCTCCCCGTCAAGAAAAGAATCACCTTCCGCCTCCTCACCCACGCACACAAAGCCCTACACGACCAAGGACCGAGCTACCTCAACAGCCGAATCAACTTCTACGCTCCCAAACGCCACCTCCGATCAGCCAACCACGCCCTTGCCGCCGTCCCCCGCATCCGAAGAGCGACTAAAGGAGGAAGGTCCTTCTCCTACCTGGCCGCCAAGACCTGGAACTCCCTCCCGACCGACCTGCGCCTGACCCAAGACCACCTCTCCTTCAGGAAGAAGCTGAAGACCTGGCTGTTCGAGCAGTAGCGGCACCCCCCCCCCCCCCCAGCGCCTTGAGACCCTACGGGTATGTAGTGCGCTTTATAAATGTCACTGATTGATTGATTGATTGATCGGCCTTGCCCCTAGCAGCAGGCATTGTGATGTCAGAACTCAGCTTTAATTAGCTACTACAGTCAAGCTGCTATGTTATTTCTTTATTACAGACAACTAGAGACATCACAAGTGACCTGTAATAAGGAAATTAGATACATACGTTTATACATGGATTGCATGGTGTCATATATCATTTTTCCATAGCACCAAATCTTGGATTTGTATGTGAGAAAATTGTGCATTAGATACAAAGTGGGCCCAGCAGGAGAACATATCCACCACAGGAAAACCAGTGACTCTATGATACAATAGCAGCTCTATATGACATCCATTGATTCTATAAATTGTGCTTTGATAGCACTTTGTTCTTGGTAATAATTGCTCAATAATAACTGGAACTTAGTACTAGCCTGCATCCCAAAATTAAAAGATTGTCTTTTATATCAGAGGGCTATAGAAACATGGTAGTTAAACTCCTCCAACACCAATGGAACACTGCCCACCTGCACACTTCCATCATCTCAATGGCAACCCAATAGGCCTACAACCTAGCCCCATCTGTGCCACTGGAACCAAACTACACCCGACTGAAAATCCCTAATCCGGTCTTTGGTTGCTTGAGTTTTGGTTTGGGAAGGATCTGGCCTGGCAGTTGTAGTGTCTTATGAGTTATAGATGAAAGGACTCTTTTGGTTCTTGACAAACTCCATAGAAACGACATGTAAGTGCGTTGGTGTGGGTAACAGAATTCATGCTATAGAATGTTCAGTTCATGGTTACACGCTAATGAATAAAGATGTGTAATACCAAGCTCTGTGTGTGGCGTAATCATTTACAAGTACCCAGGCTAGGGGAGGATGCTACAGCAGATTTGGGAGGACAATTCCAATTGGAGAACAGCGAAGACTGATTTGCAATATGCCTTGGTCCAAACTGAGATATCATGGTGTGCAAAATAATGGTGCACTGTGATGCAGCCACAAGTAATTACCAGAGGCTAAGATTAATTAAAACATTCTGTCCATCACTTTTTTGTATATTTCGTAGACAATAGTATCAAGATTCAGTGACCTTTAAGAGATATTCTTCAAACTTTCCAATTTCTTGAAGACTCTTACAGACCAGATGGGAAAGAAAAGGTCACAAAATAAAGGTCTGGATTTCATGTCCAACACACTCCATACTTGTGCCTCATATCATATTAGCAAAAGGAACAAATGTACCGTGCTCTCCATGCCACTGGAGTCAAGCTTGCGTGACTGATGAAGGGTGATACCTCGAAACTGGTCCTAGGATGCTTTTTTTCAGTCCAGGAAAGGCCTGGCCTGGCAGTTCGGGCTGGACCCTGCTCCCACGGGTAGCAGGGTCAAGACTGACTTGCAAATGGCTGGGTTGAAACTAGAGTGGCATGAAGAGCAAAGAAACAATGGATTTAGGTCCAGATGTCTGTACTGGGGTGAATGTTTGATATTGTTCTGCATTTTGTCCATCAATTATTCTTTTTGCATTTGTCGAGCCAAGTGGGACGGGTATCCCCATTTGTGGGTCCGGTGCTCTCCGAATCAAGCTAGCCTGTCTGATGAGGGGGTGATACCCTGAAACTGGTCTTAGGATGCTTGTTTCCAGTCCATGGAGGACTGGCCTGGCAGTTTGGGCTGGGCTGGACTGTTCTCATGGGGTGCAGGGCCAAGACTGATTTGCATGGCATGGGGATTAAATAATTGATTCAGGCTCAGATCTCTGTACTGGGGTGAATGTGTGACATTGTTCTACATTCTGTCCATCAATTGTCCTTTTTTCTCATTTCATATTTGGATATTCGATCACTTCCACATTCAATTTAGCAAGTCAGAGATATAATATACCATCCACTGGAAAAATATAGCTGTATTATACAAAAAAATGGGACCATGTAATACTCAAAAGTTAAGGGCCAACACTTCCAACCATTGAGTCTAAGTTCACCCCATTCTCTCGTGACCACCTATACTTAGAAACTGGGTCTAAAATTAGTTCCCTCTAGATTCAACTTTTTACCCATTGAATCTGTTTTGTATAAACCTGCACATATTAAAAGAAAGCCCGAACTACCACCCAAGTTGATTCCATTTGCAGTGGCTGGAGTTTGTTTAAAATAGATGTGAATCAATAGTATACCAATTATTCTTCCGCCAAAATATTGGGAAAAGAAGTCAAGCATTCTCACATGAAATTAGGGCCCTGTTCACCAACCTGTCCCTCACTTTCCCCAGTTCCTCCAATATCGAAGCTACCCCTTTCAGCTCCATAAGGCACCAACACTGGATGGAGCTTTTTGCATGAATATTTAGGGCTTGTAGCCATCTAAAGAGTTGTTTATGCCTAGTTCTGCAAACTGTGAATGTGCGATTCCTAAACCTTTTGGGGTTTTTCTCTAAGGGGATGTTGGGTTTTAGATATAATGACGTTTCTTCAGCCATGGCACAAAGAAAGGATCTAGAACTTGTTGCACTTGTTCAAACGGGATACATACCACAGTTCAGCAAATGTGCTGCTAAATAATACAATTTGAAATCTGCTAAGGCTAAGTCACATTGGTCCCTAAGCAAGGACAGCTTTTCAATACTTATTCTTGGACTTTTCTTATTCCATATAAAAGAAGAAATCAGCCCATTCAGCCTTTGAGAAAAGTGACTATGTTGTATGCAGGGAATAGACTATAACATTCTAATGAAAATGTAAGTAGTAAGATTGGTGGATGTGATGGCCCTGTTAATTGAGAAAGATAAAACTGGGGGGCATATTACCAACCAGTAGCGATATTTATCGTTAACTAGGCTTAGCAACGATTTTGTTATCGCTAAGCATCGCTGGAAATTATCGCTGAGATAACGTGCTATTAGCAACGTTTATCTCCAACGCGATAATTTTTCTGGCGATAGCCTGAATATCGCTGAGAATACAGCGATATTCACGCATTAGCGACGAAATGCTCTTAGCCATGTTATCCACCTCCCATTGGATAACATGGCTAAGAACTGGTCTGAGCAGGCGTTAGTTTTTGGCGATAGCGGGAATATTTCCATCGCTACGCCCGCCTTGCTAATAGGCGATAGCAACGTTAGAGGCTGCTTTCAGTCGCTAACAGGTTGGGTACGCCCACTTTGCATGTCATTAGCGATAAATATCGCTGACATGCAAAGTGGGCCCCAAACCGCTCGCTATCGCCTAAAAGCTGTCGCTAACATACTTATTTTTCTAAACTGGTGTGGTGTCCACTTGTAGTGTTTTCACTGTATTACTGTATACATGCACAAATGCTTTACACACTGCCTCTGAGATATGCCTGTCTGCTCATGCCAAGCTACCAAGGGGGTGAGCAGGGGTTATTTTAGAAGGGTATCTTCCTTACCCTGACTAGGGAGAAGGGTCCCTACTTGGACAAAGGTGCAAACCGTAGCCAACTAGAGACCCCTATTTCTACCAGGGAAGTTATCTATACTTGAGCAATATGGAAACAACATGACAAATATCAGGCCAGGCTATGATGCTTTCAACACTGTGCAGGTGTTAAACTAGCCAGCCTATCTTGCACAGCAGAATGCTAGACCGCTCCATGTTTTGCACATGTTTATGAAAATTGAGGAACCAGGCTATTATTTTCCAAATGATTGCTATGAGATAAGCAACACAACCTAGCAAAGTGGGAGCGAAGGAATGGAGGGCCATCCTAGGGGAGCCTTGACAGGCAAACCCAGGGCTTGAGCTTTGATGTGGAGTCAAGTTTGGATTGCTGATCCTGGACATAATAGGTCACATGGCTCATCTATGTTATGTTTAAGGTAGTTATGAAATAGAAGCTACCTAACGTAATGAAGTACTTTGCATACTGGGCCCAGATTTTAGTCCTAGGTTACCTTCAGATGTAAACACTCAATCAAGGGCAGTGTCTCTAAGAAGGACTTGCATCATGAAGAAAATGTAATTGCCACACAGTATACTGTATTATGTGCATCGTGGGAATTATTTCATTTTACCATTCCACCTTACCCTCTGAGCCTCACTAACACCCAATGCCATCCATTAGATGTCTAAGCAGTCTACCTAGCTACTTTACCTGTCTCCGTAAGCCCCACAGATATCCCTCCACCCAAGTTGAGTAATCCAAAGGCTCCACAGGCCCTTCAATTCGTAATGACCACTTCCTCTGACGAGGAAACACCGATGACTCAATTCAATAGGAGCTGACTGTAGAAACTCAGGGGGATATTCACAAGGAAGTGGCGGAGAGAGGCGTTAGCTTAATGCCTCTCTCCGCCACTTCGGAAAAGCAAGGCTGCACCATATTCACAAGGACATGGTACAGCCTTGCTTTTCCCCCTGCGATGGCGCTAAGTTTCACAACTTAGCGCCAACGCAGGAACCCTTGCACCAGAATGCATGGGTGTCTGCAAGCAGGGAGGTTTGTTTATGTACATGAAGGTGCTCCTTCCTGCACATAAACAAACCTAAAATGCCAGTTTATAACTTACATGTGTGCTGCTTCATGCAGCACACATGTAAGCTACAAAATGGCATTTAAAAAAAAAAGGTTTGGTCATGTACAGGAAGGGACACCTTCCTGTACATAAACAAACCACAGCATTTTGCATTTTCCATGTGTGCTGTACAAGGCAGCATGCATGGAAAATGCAAAAACGAGGAGAAATAAAGCATTTCTCCTCGTATCGCCAAATGAAGACCAGGGTTTTCCTGGTCATAAGTTTAGTGTTAGGTCCTGTTTAGGCTGCCCTTGTGAATAGGAGGCAGCGTAAATATCAATGGGTTTTGCGGTGGAACCCGACCACAACACGTGAAAGGGGGCCTATTCACAAGGCAGCGTTAAGCCACGTTAAGTGGCTTAACGCTGCCTTGTGAATAAGGCGAGGCCCCTATCGCCACCACAACGTCACCGAAAGTGAATTTGTGGTGGTGATAGGGTGTTGTGAATATGCCCCTCAATGTTCTCAGCGACATCACAACATCCGTAAGTCCAGAGCTGTAGATTTGCTTCAAGTGAGAATCAGTGCAACTTACGCTGATCATGCAACAGCATTCTAACACCTCAAAATAATTTTTCTTGATCTTTCCTCATATGAAATAGTTGGTAACGAACAATTTCACTTATTTAATGCTTTATATAAATAAAATAACTGCTGTGTTTTCTTTTCATTGAAAGGTCGGCATTCCTTACACTTTTGCATTAAATGAATCAGCATGTAATAGAACACTGTGGACAGAACACTTCACACACATCCAAGAAAGTACAGATATGCCACCTTAATCTGCATTATGGAGACCAAACAGTACTCAAATCCACGACAACTTCCCACAGGACTTATCAGGCAAAACACTGAACAGAGATGCAAAACAGTGTACAGAAGCAGATTAGCAGAGTATTAGTGCACTCAAATAACCACTTTCAATTTAGAACAAGAAACACTGAAACATTTTATACAACGCATTGAGCAAAGCAGACTACATACATACAACACTGCACCTATATATGCTGTATAGTTGGTTTCTACTTCGCTCACAACAGCACATACCATTGTTCATACACAAACTAATCAGCAAAACACAGTACAAATAACTTGAACCCCATCACCACAGTCCAGAAAGGCCAGAATTTGGATCTTATGGCTCCCAAACACGATTATTACCTCCACTCACTCACAGAACAACAGATCGGGCACTAGACAAATCTAAGAACCCATACTGCAACTAAACACATTTGCTAAGACCTCCACCAACGCCATTAACCTGCAAAACTGGTCAATCCGCTAATTATAAAATAAGCCTATTCTGAAAAACAACAGAAATACACTACTGACGTTATAGTCCACAAACCTAATCAGACTCGGCTCTCTATCTCCAAGGTCATGACAAGCTGGTACCAGACCCTAGTGGTGGCACAAGGCCAACTATGCTATAAATGTTTAACTTTACAAAAACCATCGTAATGCAGCTCAACATTTAGTACAGAAATCCAGACCTGTATGTTCATTTGTTGCACAGAAGGTGAAAGCAAAACAAAGGAACTCATGCTATATACTCAAGCCTATAAAAACCTAGTATAAAATGCTATAGGCAGTCAAGCTTCCATGGACTCTGAAAACTAGTACAGGCAGCAAAAGATCTATCTGCACCCCCCCCCCCCCCCCCAAAGAACATCTGCATCTACCAGCCTGAGTGACAAAATGCAACGTCCCTAAGGAAGCCATCTCTGACATAGAAACCCTGCAGATGAGTATGTCATTCATCCATTGTAGCTTCATTTCCTCAGGATACACATGTTGTCAGTAATGCAAGTGACAAAAAAACATTTTACGGTAAGTCTACAGCTGTGTAGCGGAAGAAGCGGTCCCCACTGACATATTGTTTGATGAAGACAATGTGCATGACCTCACCCCTTCCCAATCTGTGGACTCTTCAAAATCTGCTGGACTTCAGCAAGAACGTGCCAATATTCAGCAAAAGTGTAATGAAGAAGCAAAATGTCAACATAAAAAAAACACAAGGCTAATGTGAACAGCAGATGTGTTTCAATTTGTAGGAATCTTTCTATGGTTTCATCTGTTTGTTATTAACAAAGGAGAGAGGGCTTATTATAGCCTTATAGCCCGCCGTAGAGGGCTATACCGGCTATTAAAGGCCCTCTCCAGCGTTAAAGGCCCCTAGCCGAAGGCGAGGGCCTTTAACAAGGGAGAGGGACTTTAATAGCGGTATAGCCCATCTACGAAGGGCTATAAGGCTATTAGAACATTCTGTCACTAGAGGACAGAATGTTCTAACAAAAAAAACAAAGCCTTTTGGGATCGTGAGGGGATTGGAATCCCCTCAGGTTCCCTGAAGCCTTTGTTCACAGCCAGAGCTGTGAACAAAGAAACATTGGAATGTTGGAGCTCCAGGCTTATACCAGCCATTATAAGCCCAGAGCACTCCATTGTTTTCAATGGAGCTCCCAACATTCCAATGTTCTAATAAAAGATACATTTCCCTCAATGCCCTACATGCCTACTTCATGGTGTCTATGAACAGGCACTTATTAAGGGAAAGAGTGTCCATTAGATGCTTGCATGCCACAATGTCGAATGATTGGAGCAGGTAAACAATGTTCTTTACTGACACTCGCCCTACTAATGACAGGTAAGGAGGAAAAGTTACAAAGAGCTTGAGGTGGATATTGGCGGATAGGTTACTCAGTCACAAACATGACGGAAATCCTGCCTGCCGTATTACAAGTGGGGTGGGATATAACGCACTTGTAATACGCTGGCAGGATATCCTTGACGTTTGAGATGAGTATCCCGTCCAGCAAACTCTAAATCAGGTCAATGTAATTTTCACTGGTACCATAGACAATAATATTCTTAGCACATTGATGCACCACCATGGCTATGGCCAACCGCCCCAGTTATTTGCCTATATTGAGAGGGCCTTAGCTAAGGTTTTGAACTGATAGCATGCTGAGCATGCCGAGCAACCCGATTGATCAACCCTTTTCAGCATTTCAGTGGACATGTGAGTGTACCGTTATTGGCAGCCCTACAAAAAAAGTTAGGCATTATTCCTCACCTAACTTATGGGCCTTGAGCAACCACCCAAAAGAGGAATGTGGGACGTTAAATAGCAGTATTGACAGACTTTACATTCAATAATGCTACCAGCGCAAGAGATCGCCTAGTCACAGTTTGGTGTCTTCACATAATTTGCTCTCTTATACTCGCTGGAGAACAATACAGGCGCATCTCTTCCTTAGATTCTATTTTTTTTCAAGCACGCTACTTCTTGCTTCGATGTACCCTCATGCTCAATTGGTAAATGAGTTGAGCAGAAACTGTGCTCAACTGTCCTACAATTTAGATTCAAGCTGTCCAAGAAAGCTCTTACTTTCAGACCTCCTTCGGCTGTTGTTCATAATTTGTGTGAGAGACCCACTGTACCACCTAGTTTTCCACCACTCAACCTCGAGACCGTATTTGCTCCTGAGACAGGAAAAGTAAATCTCAACTTGCTTGCAGCCATTGTGGATACAGTAATATCATTTGCACAGGAGCCAGTTGTACAGTTTCAGTCGAAGGATGCTGAAGTTACAGGCCAGAAAGAAGTGGACCAAGATAATGCTCCCCCCATGAAAATGCAACTATTTAAGTCTCGTGTGTTAGCCAAGACCATTTTGTTTTACTAACCTTTGTTTTTTTCAGTGTGTGTGTGTGTGTGTATAGATGTATATTTGTTACTGATATGGGCTTTCAACCAGCCCTTTTATTCACTTGGCCTGATGCTGTATCATACACATTTATATTCTGCCAATTATGGCATTCAGCATGGAACAATGGTTCAGCTCACATCAGCCATTGGCTAACTTCACTGTGAGTGACCAGAATCAGCTGTTTCACAAAGAGTACACCCACACACAAAGTAGTTCTTTTCAGTGTCAGGGACTACTCTGCATGTTTTTTGACTCTAGAAAAATTGGTCTTGACTACAGAGATTGGCTAACCCACCATCCAGAAAGATCAAGATCTTGATCCAGCAGGGTTTTAAAAAATCATAATACACAACACACTTATACACAGGAGACACCAAAGGCTGAAAGTACATGTTGCACACAATAGACACAGTGACACACGAGACAGAGACAAGTGTAGTAAGAGGCACTGTAAAAGTGTGCTTTAAAACGAGAGATGAAGAAAATACATTCATAAGATAGCATTAATACACATAAATGAGTTGAAATAATAAATTGTAAAGCATATGTTGCTTATAGACATATAATGATGAGACTATAGATGCTATGTGAAGTGGCCTAGTGATTTATATGCTTTTTGTTGAGAATGCACCAGTTAGAGAAGACGATGCAAACATGTGTAGCAGTGAAGTACAGGCTTGAGATTTTGCAAATTGGTACTAGAGACTATGTAGTTTATAAAACATGAAAAACTATTTTAGGAGAATGAAAATTAAAAAATGTGCATTTATATGAATATCGTAACATTTTGTGCTAGTATGGTATGTCTAATGTTAGTTATTTGTATGCAATAATATTGTGTGGAATTCATGCAATCTTCATTTGAATTGATTTCATTTCATTATGTTTGAGGTAAAGTCAACGCTCATTTCATTTGAAGGTGCTATGCTAACTTAAAGACCTTTACAAAATGTTTTACTAATGCTGACCTTTCCCCTGATTTAAAAACAATGGATCATTCTTTGCAAGTAAAATGTTACATATTTGGTCCTGTACATTTCTGCACCCTGACATTCTTCAATGCTTTTACAACGTTCACAGTGAAATATTCCTGTGGGAATAGAATTTCAGCTATGGCTATAAGTCGCATATTTGTATTTCTTCTCTACCAGTGTTAGGGCTGTGAGGACTCGCAAACTTTTGTTTCTCATGACTAGCTTGGGAAATCAGCTTGATTTTTCAATCATATAAGGTGACATGATGTGAACTGGGACATATGATATTCTTTTGATGGTGGTGTCATGCTAAGTCACTGGACTTTGCTAAATTCTATAAAAGAAGAACCCCCCCAAACGTGGGGCAACAAATGCCATTCTGATTTTTCCTACTTGGGATCTGGATGCTATGCTGTTCGATCTTTACTTTTGGACTGTTTGTCGATGCTACAATCGGTAGCTGATGGACTATGACCTTCTTTGCTGAACCATTTCTATTTTCTTCAAATACATATTTTACCTTTAAACTTCAAGTTAATGGAATCGCCCCAAATGGACTTTACATTTGAACTTTTCCCTTTGTCCCGGTGGGCCTGAGCAGTTAGAAATTGGACCCATCCTTCTGGCTTAGGGTAGTGGAACTGTGTTCTCTGAGTTTAATAACCATCCTCTAAAGATCTGCCAAATGCTAGATTCTTTAATACAGGCTGTGATATTCTTGACCGAAGCCCTTAATGATCTGCTCATTCTGATGAATTTTGATTCCTTAATACAATAACTACATTATTCTAAATTTGCCTATTATTGAGTGCTGTTGATTTTTCCATTTTGACTGTGATTAGTGTTTAAATCCATTGTAGAGAGAATACGCGAGCACTAGCAAAACATCAGGTTTTACTTCTCCTGTTTTGTGTTGCAATTCTGAGCTCTTAGTGTGAATAATTCTCACTTGACTTAACTTCTTTAGGGGTTGGATCTTTCAGTTGCTATTCATTACTTTCATAGCAGGGTCTTGAGAGTGGTCCATCTAAATTAGATTTCAAACCTATAAATTGACTGCAATTAATGGTCCTGCCTGCACAGCTAACGTGGAGTTAGTAACCCTACTTTCCACCCCTCCAATCATCGGAGAAAGATTTATCGGAGGATCATTGCCTCTGGTAAATGGAAGCGCTTTAGACTGTCTAATCGTAAAGGCCTGGTAAAGTTAGAAGGCTAAGGAGTGTAAGCGTACAAGAATTTAATTTTATGGACTGCTTCACGCTGGAACAATCTTGACAAATTACTCTTGAGGAGGTAAAAAATACTGCAGCTGCAGACAAGGATGACTTCATGCTCTAACTTTGGCAGTGCATTGTAGGTGTCATTTCCAAGACGATGCCAAACTCCAGCAACTTCTAGGCACAGCTGCAAGCCCGGTCCTTGCTCTCAAATGCAAAGAGCACATCACTGAGGTGAGAAACATCAAGATGTTGCTCTTGAAATAGAACTCAAGTTAGTTAAACACTCTTGGAGCACTATCACTGGTCCTTAGTTATTTAACTATTAATAAATAGTAGGTTTACAGATATTGTGGGTATTTGAGCCTAAGTGTCAAGTTTGAAGCACATTTTCAAGAAATAAAGGTCAAATGTAGTTCTCGTAGTTAAAAAGTTTAAATATTAGAAATGTCTTTACTTTCAAAATAAGTCAAATATATATTAAGCAATTGGATACTGAATATATATCTGGAGAAATATGGCACCACTATAATGAATTTTATGATTAGGATAATATATATATATATATATATATATATATATATATATATATATATATATATATATATATATATATATATATATATATATATATATATATATATATATATATATATATATATATATATATATTCTTTCTTCCACTCTTTTGTGTTTATTATTATGTGGCCTTTTGTGTGTTTTTTGTTTGTGATGTGTCCCTCATTGCAATGCCATTTCTCATATTGGTTCAACTGTATATTGTTTTTACTTTCTTATTCGTTTATTTTTTTAGTTTTACATAGTGCAAACTAGACCCAAAGATATCAGGTATCAGAGCGCTTTACATGAGCACCGGTTTTGTTACAGACGGACACATTCATTTTTGTTAGGCCGAGGGAGATTAAGTGATTTGCCCAGAATCACGGGATGTTGGGCGTCGTTGCCGTTACTCGAACCTAGTTCCCCAGCTTCGAGGTCGACCGCTCTATCCGTAAGGCTACATCCTCTCCCCCTTTTACTCTTTTCAGGTTTCTGCACATTAGTCAATTGTTCTTAGTACATTTCAAAACTTGGGATTTTTTAATTTAATTGAAACATTTATTTTTGTAATGATTCCATATGCCAGTCAGGCACTAGAGAAGTATTTGTGGGCTTTAATTCCAACAACTTTTACAATCACAAATTAAAGTGGAACACATGTGTAGCACTTGGAGAACACAAAAGGAGCTGATGATTGAGAATGGGGGCAGGAAATGTAATGACAGATGGCAGTGCAGGTCCCTCGGTTAGATGATGCCTGAAAGGTGAGTCTGTAGCTCAGTTAATGACATACACGTAAAAGTCATTTTGAACAAACGGTAACAGCAAAGTCAAAGGTTAGGAGAGAATAGAGACCAGACTGATGATTGCTTTGGGTTCAGATAAGTTTTTAAAGACGGTTTATGTTAAGTCAATAACTACCTGATAACTATACATTTGATTGGCTGAATAAGTTGATCACTCATGGGTGGTACTGCCAAGAAGTGAGCATAATCATCATGAAAGTTAACGTGGGAACTATAGCAATTACAATTACTTAAAGTTGGTGACTAATGCTTTGATTGTTGTTTGTTGTAATTCCACCTGTTCTTGGTCGTTAGCTAATCCAATCAGAAAATTGCAAGTACGGTGCTGCTGCATTTAAGTGACTCACACAACATTAATGCATGTTTTCCTGATTTTTTTTACAAAAGTTTTATACATAACCAGTATAGCAAATTTGCCTTTTCTGCATGTAAACCCCCGAATTTCACCGGTTTTCTGGATTCTATGTTTGCTGTTGTTAGGCTACACTTTGCCACAATCACAGCGCATGTGCTCTTATCCTAAAGTGGTACAGGTAAAATTGGTTTCACCAAATTGGCCCATTTAACTTTCCTGTAAGACCAAAGCAAAGTCAAGTCAAGTCATAAAATTTGTATAGCGCACTACATACCCAGAGGGTTTCAAGGCGCTTAGGAAGGGGGGAGGATTATTTGTCAAATATCCACGTTTTAAGCTGCTTTCTGAACGCTACGTGATTCTGGGTGAGGCGAAGGTAAGCGGGGAGTGAGTTCCATGTTTTGGCCGCCAGGTATGAAAAGGATCTGCCTCCCATGGTGGTCTTGTTGATGCGAGGTACATTGGCGAAGGCTTGGCTGGAAGAGCGAAGTTGGCGGGAGGGGGTGTAGAAGGACAGTCGAGAGTTGAGGCAATCTGGTCCGATGTCGTAGAGTGATTTGTGTGCGTGGGTAAGCAGTCGGAAAGTGATCCTCTTATTGACGGGTAGCCAGTGGAGGTCTTTCAAGTGGCCAGAGATGTGTTCGTTGCGCGGGATGTCTAATATGATCCTGGCTGAGGCGTTTTGGATTCGTTGTAGTTTCTTCTGGAGTTTAGCGGTGGTACCTGCGTAGAGGGTGTTTCCGTAGTCTAGTCGGCTCGTGACTAGAGCGTGGGTGACTTGACTGTTTTCCTTGTTTCGGAGGGGATCCAGCGAAATGTTTTTGCGAAGAATGTTAAAGCAGGAAGAGGATACAGCGTTGACTTGTCTGTTCATAGAGAGCGAAGAATCCAGGATGATGCCAAGGTTCCGTGCGTGGTCTGTCGGGATGGGTGCTTTTCCGAGGGCTTCCGGGGAGTCGTCCCATGCAGAAGGGGATGTACCTAAGATGAGGACTTCTGTTTTGTCTGAGTTCAATTTCAGACGGCTGTGTTTCATCCATTCGGCGACTTCTTTCATTCCTTCGTGTAGGTTATTTTTGGCGGTGCTGGGGTCCTTGGTGAGAGAAAGGATCAGTTGAGTGTCATCCGCGTAAGAGATGATGTTGAGGTTGTGTTGGCGGGCGATGGCCGCGAGGGGGCTCATGTATACGTTGAAGAGGGTGGGGCTGAGTGAGGATCCTTGAGGTACGCCGCAGATGATTTCAGAGGCCTCGGATTTGAATGGTGGGAGGCGAACTCTCTGGGTTCTTCCGGTGAGGAATGAGGTGATCCATTCAAGTGCTTTTCCTTGGATTCCTATGTTATTGAGGCGATGTAGAAGGGTGCTGTGGCAGACTGTGTCGAAGGCTGCAGAGAGGTCGAGGAGGATGAGGGCGACTGTGTCTCCATTGTCCAGTAGAGTTCGAATGTCGTCTGTTGCTGCGATGAGGGCGGTCTCAGTGCTGTGTTTGGCTCGGAAGCCAGATTGTGAGGGGTCGAGTGATTTGTTGGCTTCGAGGAAGGCGGCGAGCTGGTTGTTGACGGCTTTCTCGATGACTTTGGCTGGGAATGGAAGAAGCGAGATGGGGCGGTAGTTTTTGAGTTCGGTGGGGTCCGCTGTGGGTTTTTTCAGAAGGGCGGTGAGTTCAGCGTGTTTCCAGTCTTCCGGGAAGGTAGCGGAGTTGAAGGAGCAGTTGATGACGTCTCGGAGGTGCGGAGCTATGACGGAGTCTGCTTTGTTGAAGATGTGGTGAGGGCATGGGTCTGTGGGGGATCCAGAGTGGATGGAATTCATCAGGCGGATGGTGTCCTCAGTGGAGATTGGGTTCCAGGCGTTAAGGATGTTTACGGGGGGAAAATGGTCAGCAGATGGTAGGGTGGGTTGGCTTCCGGGTTGGTTGTCAAAGCTGTTGTGGATGTCAGCAATCTTGTTGTGGAAAAAAGAGGCTAGGGAGTCGCAGAGGGTTTGAGAGGGGGTGATGTCGTTGGAGTTGGCCGAGGGGTTGGAAAATTCCTTGACGATGTTGAAGAGTTCCTTGCTGTTGTGGGCGTTGTTGTCAAGTCGATCCTTGAATGCTGTTTTCTTGGCTTTTCGGATCAGTTGGTGGTGAGTGCGGGTGGCGCTTTTGAAGGCGTCCTTGTTGCTAGTGGATGGGTCTTTTTTCCAGGCCTTTTCAAGGGAGCGGCACAGTTTCTTGGACTTCTTGAGATCATCGTTGAACCATGAGGCTTTTTTGCTGCCAGGTTTGCTTTGACGTTTTTTCAGTGGTGCTAAGGTGTCGGCGGTGTTGGATAACCACAGGGTGAGGTTGGAGGCGGCTTCGTTGGCGTTAGAAGAGAGGGCAGGGGAGGTTCGAAGGAGCGATGTGGAGATCTGATCCGTGGTGATTTTGTTCCAGTTTCTTTGTAGAGTTGGTTGTAGGTGGATGATGGGTTTCGGCTTATTGTAGGTGAAGTGAACGCAGCTGTGGTCAGTCCAGAGGAGATCCGTAGTGTGGCTGAAGGAGACATGGTTGCTGGAGGTGAAGATGGGGTCGAGTGTGTGACCTGCTATGTGGGTGGGGGAAGTGACCAGTTGTTTAAGTCCGAGGTTGGCGAGATTGTCCAGGAGGGTGGCGGTGTTGCGGTCGCTGATCTTTTCAAGGTGGAAGTTGAGGTCTCCCAGAAGGATGTAGTCTTTGGAGGGGAGCGCGTGTGGGGTGATGAAGTCCGTGATGTCTTCGCTGAATTTTGCGCGGGGTCCTGGAGGTCTGTAGAGGAGGGTGCCTCTAAGAGTTGTCTTGGGGTCGATGTGGATCTGGAAGTGAAGGTGTTCGGAGTTAGCGAGGTTAGCGTCGGAGCTGGTAGAGATGCGGATGGATTTCTTATGGACTATAGCGATTCCTCCTCCTGTATGGTTGGTGCGGTCCTTGCGTGTGATCTTATGGTCGTCAGGGATAGCGATGGCGATGTCAGGGGCGGAGGAAGCGTGCATCCATGTTTCCGTTAGGAAGGCGACGTCAGGAGAGATGGTGTCTAGTAGGCTCCAAAGGTCAATGGCGTGCCTGTGGACCGAGCGGGTGTTGAGAAGGATGCATTGTAGGTGGTTCGGGTCGGGATTCTGTGGAGTGGTCGTAGCGGAGATGTTGTCGGTGCCGTAGAATTTGCAGGAGTAGCAGGAGAAAGGTCCATGGGTGCGTCCAGGAGCGGCTTGGACACAGTTGGGGGCGCGACCTGGGTTGAGGGCTAGGAGGGTGGTGGCATCGTAGGTAATGCGGGGCTGGGCAGTGCGAGGTGCAGGGGCTCTGGCGCTGGGCGCGGTCCAGGCGCGGTCCAGGCGCGGACGGGCGTAGACGGGCTTACCTTTGGCGCACCTTCGGCGCGGATTGGGCGCGGTCGCTGCGCGTGGACGCTGCACGCGGGAGCTACTGTCATATATGGATGGTGGAGGGGGAGGGGCGAGGGCGGCTCAGCTGGGAGGCGGGTCGTGCACACGAGGACGACAACAAACCACCAAAATGGAGGCGGGGGGAGGAGCAGAGCGAGCGGAGCGCTGTAGGTGAATGCGCAGACGAAATAGGAAAGTACTACAATGAGGGCTAGAGCGCTAATACCACAAAGCGCTAGACAGAGCACACAGCAGGCTATACACGCAAGTAGCTTACAAAGCGGATGTTCAGCAGAGCAGCGCTAAGAAAATGGTGAGATAGAGCGCTATATCCACACAGCAGTATGCAAAGCACAGAATACTGAATATGCAGGCTATAAGCAAAAGTAGCTTTCCAGGCGAAATATCAGCACAGCAGCGCTACGATACCGGGCTTCAGCCAGGGACCCAGGGAGCGACCACTCAGTCCGTGAAGGATGGGCGAGTCACAGCTTCTGCAGGACGAGGAGCGCTGATAAAGTTTGTGGGAGGGCGGCTCAGCTGGGAGGCGGGTCGTGCACACGAGGACGACAACAAACCACCAAAATGGAGGCGGGGGGAGGAGCAGAGCGAGCGGAGCGCTGTAGGTGAATGCGCAGACGAAATAGGAAAGTACTACAATGAGGGCTAGAGCGCTAATACCACAAAGCGCTAGACAGAGCACACAGCAGGCTATACACGCAAGTAGCTTACAAAGCGGATGTTCAGCAGAGCAGCGCTAAGAAAATGGTGAGATAGAGCGCTATATCCACACAGCAGTATGCAAAGCACAGAATACTGAATATGCAGGCTATAAGCAAAAGTAGCTTTCCAGGCGAAATATCAGCACAGCAGCGCTACGATACCGGGCTTCAGCCAGGGACCCAGGGAGCGACCACTCAGTCCGTGAAGGATAAATTTAAAGGCACTGCAGTGACACTTGTAAAAGTGTTTTATCCATGTTGGAAAGAAAAACTATTTGTTACGTTAAGTCACTCTAAAGTGTGACTTAATGGCCCAAAAGGCAGGGTGCCTAATATATATAGATATAAAAAAAAGTAGCACTATTTATTTAGAAGTGTGACTGCAAGCTGGCCGAAGGCCTAAAAACTATTTCCACTGTGTAGGTTCAGCTATATTTTCCATAAGACAGACCTAGGTGTCATTAAAATATTTACTTTGCATCTTCTCTTGGTAAAATTCCAGAAAAGTTATTCAAAGTTATTTTCCCTTCAGTTTTAACCATTGGATTTAAGGATGAAATCATATTTTTGATAAAGTTTGTGGGAAAATAACTTCCTGGGAATGTACTTTGGGCTGCCAGAACCAGAACTGACTAAAACCAAATTCTGTCACTCATCACACCTCCAGAGTTGAAACACTCATTCTTTACTAGGAGATTATATTACTCTGGATCAGAAGACAAAAGCCTGCCTCTGAGCTCAAAGAACAGACTGGGGTTAGCTACTGGCCACACTTGCATGGAGTTGCCATCTGACAGGCGTGCAAGACAGCTGAAAGAACAAATAGCAGTCTTAACACAAAATATTTTATTGCTGATCCTAAATGGGGTGGACAGCATCTGCCCCCTTTCATTTCCTTAGCCCTCCTAGGTCCTTTGCCTCCACTCAGCAGGAAGGAAGACCATTCCTGACACTGTCAGGTGGCAAAAGAGCTTGTCTAAACATGGGGGTGTTTAAGGAGCGGAAGAGAGGCCTTCCTGGAGAAAGGAGGTTCAGTCATCTAGAAACATATGGTGCCGTGTAATTTTACAATAAGACAAAGAGGAAGTGCAACACAAGGAGGGTGAAAAAGTATGTAAGATTGTGTAGGGAATATTCTCCAATCCTTGGATAGTGATTAGGATAAAATTGGCATCTCCCAACTACTGCCTAAGAACATTACTGTGAAGACTGCATCTGAAACTGGAGACCCTTTTGGGAGAAAGAAGACATCTGACTCCTGCTGGAAGAAGAGGACTCAGGAACTCCAGGACTCCTGATTACTGATGGCAAGCAGGATCTAAAACATTTCTTCAAGGTTCATGTTAGCCTTCTTTTAGCTTGCTCTAGGCACACAAAAAGCAGGATTCCTTTGGAGTTTGGTGGATGTGTGGCGCAACCTCTAAAAGGTGGTGGATGTCTAGTCCACTGTATCGAGAGTGCATGATGTCACTGGCACTTTCAATATGGAGGATGGGGAAGCCAGTATCTTTTGGGTGATGTCCTCCTTCATAAAACTCTAAATAAAGCTGTTGTAGCCTAAAAGCCTACCACAGGGACCTAGGGACTATAGGAATCATCAGAAAGAATGTTCACAGCAGCAGGAGGAAAGTGGGAATCATATTTCCCACCACCAGAGGACTATGACAGGGTACTGAGGCTTGCCCATGGAGGCCACATCCAAGATAGACAAGAAATTCAGTTTTCTCCCACTTGAGGTGCTTGGAGGCAAAACCATCAGCATCAGCAAGAGCTAGAATATAATGTACCTAACTTTGTGGTACCCTCGCTGCCCCCAGCCTGGGCCCTTGCCCTACTGAATGTTTTTATCTTTCATTTCAGATACTAAGTCAGAGGTTTAAAAAGGGATGACCCACTTGGTGTATCCAACCTCTACTTCATAATGGTCAGTCTGAAATCATGCATTGATCCCGGTCAACCGCGAACTGCTGTTTTTCAATTCTTCTGTACTATTTCTAGGCACTTTGTGCCTCAGCACTTAAATTTATACCTCTGGTTCCCTTTACACAATTTTGATGATATTGGTGTATTTTTGCTCATCACATTTCCTCTATTTTCCCACAATGGTTTGGGAATTTTACTATGTTGGTTTCTTGAATTTTTAATTGATGGTACTGCTTAAGCTTAACACAAACCTTTCGGGGTATTGCCTGCTGCTTGTCCAATAGCTACAGGAGTTAAACAGAAGTTCTCTAAGAAATTTGTTTTGGCCTTCTCAGTTTGTGTTTGAGTTGGTAGGGATCACTTCCTTGCAAATTAGTAACTCTATTTCTTACAGATATATCTATGTACTATTCATACATGTGTTTGTTACCGTGCCAGTGTTTATTGCTGACTTACCACATCTGAACACTCAAATGTGCAGTTGGATCTTTGGCACCTGGCTTGTGGATGAATTCACACACAGGCAGCATTCTATTGTACTGTGTAACCTTTAAGCTGTTTTGCCATTTATGAAGTAGAGCTGCATTCCAAAGCTAAGAATAGCAGTGTACAGTGCTAAAAGACATGTAATGATATATTTTATGCACTTTGGCAGAACTTCCACTAGGAATAGATAGTGTGCCAAAATGAAATGATCCTAGTAAATTATTGCTGACTCATAACAACGTAAAAGCAATTCTGCTAAAAATAATTGTTTGCGCTTTCTAATGAATTCACACCTTTTGTCTCTTCCTTCCTCTCTCTTTGTGAAACACTGTCTCTTGATGAAAACAGCTGAGAACTTTTGTAAATTGCGTATAAAGTAAAGTAGAATATGTTGACACCAGGTGTCTCTACATGCAAGATGCAGTATAACCTTAACCTCAAAGCTTGACAAATTAAAAAAACTGGAAAAAACTGTTGAGCTTTATCTATGAATTGTAAATGGAGGTTTAGCAGGATCAAGGCATATATTCTACATTTACAGCATGCTTTTCTTGAAAGTCAGTTTGATTAACAAATGCAGCAAAAAATCTAAACATATGCAAAGTGCATTATTGTGTACCTACACCTTAGAGCAGATTTGAGGCTTAATTAAGCAGCCTGCACAGGACCATTCTTAGATATTCCGACAATATGAGGGCCCGTAAAATGAACATATCGTGGAAGCAAACCATGGCCTTAGCATCTAAAGAATTTTCTTCGAGAATGGTCGTGGCTCATTAAGTTAGCCCCAGCATGACCCTTCCAGTGACTCGGCAATGAATGCACGGCAAATCTTTGCCATGTATTCATGCACTTATATTGAATACTGAAGAAGGGTCCCACGCAGGCTGCTTACTTATGCCTTGAATCTACACTATTGTGGATCTAGGACAGATCTGAATTACACATGTCCATATATTTGACCAGAAAGAATATGAGTTAGTTTAATCAATCGATTTGGCTGGTTGCTCAACACATACTAGTCCTGGGGAAGACCCCTGTGATGTTTCTTAATTGACACATACACCATGGGTCGAAACATCGACGTTTAGCCATATCACGTCCATAGTCATTACACCCCTAAAAACCATTGATATACAGGGCTTGTAACAAACGATATATATGATAACAGGACGGATTCTCAACGATTCTCTATTTTGTCTTGATTTGTGTATTGGTTAATTGTTGTAAATATGTACGTAACACTGCCACACTGTATGTTATATCGGTCTGTTTTGAATCACGTGTTTGTCTTGTGATTCAATTGTGCAACAGCCATATATACTATGAGACATTAAATGGTTATATAAAAGATAACATATGAATTATATTTTTTTGTCCGGTGTGTATTTCGGATACAGCTCTCTAATTTTTTTTGACTAAGATTGATTATTCTTAACACTAAGCAATTGTTTGATCCGACAGAACACATTGTAGCAATTGTCAAAGTGATGTCAACATGTTCCATCGTGGACAAGACCGATGCAGTATGTCATGTTGTATTAGCCACTATGGGACCGGTTCACAAAGACATATTCTTACTTTACTACTGTAAGCCAGCAGTAAGCCAAGATGACTCCGGGAATTCAGAAGTAAAACAGAAGTACTACACCTTATCATAGGTAAATGTTTGTGAATTGGGCCCATTTTGTCCTGCTCTATTTCTTCGAAAGGTTACTTTGTAAAAAAGATTGAGCTGTTGGCAAATGAAATGAAGTTTTATAGCTAAATCCAAAGGCCCTTTACATATGCTATGCATATGTTAGGTCAGTAGACAAGCCGACAGACTGGCTGTTGGATATTTGTGTATGACTATGTTGTGGCTAAGAATGGTTGGAACTTTAGTTGAGCACACAATGATAGCCAACTATATGGCAAATCGGTGCTGTGCTGGATATATGCGCACGGTTCTGTCTAATGTATATTGTAGGATATAATGCTTGAAGTGTATATAATGTGAGCCGATCATAGCCTATTTACATGGCATACCTCGGTTGTGTGGGTGTAGGAAAAGTATGCAGTGTAATGTTTTCTGTAACATTTTAATTTTATTATTGTATTGTGCTGTTGGGGTAACAGCTGGTGGTCGGCCTTAGTCAAATCCGTGCTGTGTTGGATGGATGTGAAATGTTTGCATGTTCAGTTGGAACTGGAGTGTCCTGTGTAAACTGTGCAGCCAAAACAAGATATTATGTTCCAGAATTACTTAGAAGTCACTTAACAGAGGGCATTAAGTAAAGTTTCTGCACTGTGTTATATGAATGGGAGAGAGCAGAACAGCCCCATATCTACTAAGATGTGACTCTATTCTGCTCTGGCCCACTTATGGCTACCATGCACCAATGCAGACACTCTCGTGCTGTAGGGCAAGGGTGTCTGTGTTGTTGGAAGCATAGGCTTTGTGCTGGAACAGATCCTTCCAGTTCAAAATTACGCTTTAAGGCATTCCCCGGTTTGTATGCGTACAACATACATGCAAAGTGGCAAAAACGTGAAGAAATGCCAACATTTTCCCTTGTTACGCCTGCTTCGTGGAGGCACAGGATTTATGCACAAACCCCTATCTACAGTTTCCCCATCTTCCTGCACAAAAACAATCACTACAGGCATTTTCCTCTTTCAATGCGTGCTGTGGAATGCAGCACCATTGAAAGAGGTAAAAACGAGGAGAAATGCAAACTTTTCTCCACTTTGTGCCTCGCTGCGCCACTCCTAGGGTGGCGTAGCATACCGACACATTTCCAGATTTACGATTCCTCATAAATCTGGAAATGTGTCTTGTTCTGTGGGTGTTGCGTGGGAACACCCACAGCAACACCCATGGAACGCCCCTTTCACGCAAAGTGCTGCGTGTAAAGGGGCCATATTTACAAGGACAGGAAAAGCCACACAGGGTGGCTTTTCCTGTCCTTGTAAATATGGAGCAGTATTATGCACCATCAGTACATCATAAAAAGTGACGTACTGGTGGGGCAGGGGACTTGTAAATCTGCCCCCAGGTTTGTTATCGAGCAGGGATGGGAGCAGGTGAGGCCATGTTATGTTTGGCTCCCCATGGTTCGTCTGCTCCTGAACAGCTGATACCAGCAGTGGGAGTTAAAATGAGACTGGCATATAGAACATAAAATAAAAGATAAATCGCTTTGATACGGTTCTGGGTGGCATAGATAACTGAAGCTGTGATTAAAAACATTCACGTTGCCCAACTATATTTCTAGATATTCTGGCAAGGAGAATATACAAACTGTAACTTGCTTAAGTGTGACATTATGAAATATGAAAATTGATATGTTACGGTTTCTTAAAGTGACTTGAGTGAGCATGCTAGCACAATAAAACACATACAAGAAATGAATGCATTAAAACCTTTAACCGCATACCTCAGTTTTATGGTTAACAGTATAGAATTCGCTTGAATATTATGCATATTTTTCTTTAGAAAATTCGGGTTTTATTTTTCAAACGAAGGCATTTCTGGTATGTGCACAAGTTGGCCGTGAATTATGAGGGTTACCAGGCACATAGTTACTCCTACTGAACGTTGTTCAGTCAAACCTCCTAGTTATGCATCTGTTGGGTATTATATCTCATGTCTAGCCTGGCCTTACACGCATCCTCTCAATCACAGCTTCTGTTTCAAGAGGGTATTTTTGTTCGCTTTTAAGCGTTTCACTTTGATAAAAGGAGCGAGGCTCAAACGATTTAAGAATACCTCCCAACTAAAAGCCAGTGCACTAATTTTTCAGAGGCAGAGACGCCCGAGGGACATTCCACACATAAGAAAACAGGTAAAGGTTACGTAAATACAAGTTAGGCCGAATTGCAAAAACTGGATCAGCAACTATGAACAGCTCTGCTCGGCTGGAAGAGTTTGTCTCTGACTAGGTGAGGAGAATGTCTGGGCTCCGGCCTCCATTAAGGAAACGGTTTACGAGAAGAATGCTGCATTCTAAATGTGGGGTGAAATTTACCATTTGCTATCACATTTTGCTACAAATTTGCAGGCACAAACGAGATGAAAACTGGACTCAAAGGGGCAGAATTACGAGCCCCTTGCGCAAATTTTGTGCCGCCGTTGCGTCACTTCTGTGACGCAGAAGCGGTGTAAACCATGTGCCACGTTGCCGACTATTTACAACGTGACGATTCGAGGAAGCTGCATCACGTTGTAAAGCCCTGCCCACATGAAACCTGCGTCAGGTTTCATGTGAGCGTTCTGGCGCACGGGGGGGGGTGGGCCTTCCGGCACTATAAAGCCTTGGTAAAGTGCCTGAGTGAAATCTACAAGATTCCACTCAGTCACTTTTCCGACGCCGCTGCGTCAAAACCTTGCACCTGCTTGAAGCAGGCGTATGGTGTGACGCACCACGTTATGTATAGGCAGGCCACAAGTATTGCTGGAGTTGCGTCGCGTTTGCGACACGACTCCAGCAATGCGCCACCTTTCCAACGGGGGATGCATCCCGCATCTGTTTATCCTTGTGCCACGATGCACTGCATAGTAAATGCGGCGCATCTGTGGTGGTGCAAGGGTAAACTTGCGTGATGCATCTAACCTGGTGCATCCCTGCTGATTTGCAGGGATGCGCCCTAAAGTATGTGGTGTGAGTTGCTTTCCAAAGCAAATGATGATTTGTGTTGGAAAGTTGACTAAATTAATGATCTATTTCGCACTGCTTTGCATCTAGGGGTAATCACATTAGTGCTGCATGTGTTCCCTTTAAAACCACCCTATGAACTATAATTTGCAGACAGGTATTTGCGCCAAAAAAGGACACCACCTCGAGGCAAGTGCAAAAGTAGAGAAAGGTTTAGAAGCCTCCACACTTTTCCAAATGTGCATGTGTGCTGCACTGTACAGTATACACACAAAGTAGAAAAACTAGAAACTCTGTCAAAGCACAGTGGGGCATATTACCAAGGGCCTTATCGCCTCTTTAGCTGGAATTTTTCCCGCTAAAGTGGCGATAATTTATCGCCCTATTACCTACCTGTCGCTAAGACCAGTTAGCGACAGCTAGTAGGAGATAGCGATCATCTTGGGCCCCACTTTGCATGTCAGCGATAATTATCGCTAATGACATGCAAAGTGGGCGTGCCAAGATGATAGCGACTGGAAAGAGTCGCTAACATCGCTATCTCCTATTACCTACTTTTGGAAATATTCGTGCTAAGCGAGAATATCTCCAAAAGCTAACGCCTGCCCAGAGCAGTTCTTAGCCATGTTAACCAATGGGAGGTGGATAACATGGCTAAGAGCATTAGCTCGGTAATGCATGAATATCGCTGACTTTTCAGCGATATTTATGCATTTCGGTCAATTTTTATCGCTTTTGATATAAACCTTGATAATAGCAAGGTTTATCTGCGATAAAAATCGGCGGAGGTCGGCGATAACAATATTGCCGCTAAGCCAACATAGCGATAATTATCGCTAGTTGTTGGTAATATGCTCCAGTGTTTTTTTACTGAAAGGAAACCTTTCTATTGCAACTTGATATCTTGAGCACTGTTTTCAGGGATCCTCATCTTTCGATCTGATGCGCAGCCACTACAGGGAGCCGGGTCTGACTGCATATTTCATTGTTTTCCAATGTGTGATGCTACGTCCCTCTTGAGTAGAAAAATATTCTTATTTTTTTTATACTCAAAATGACAGCATTCTTTTTGTTTATAAAATATTGTCAATTGAAATGGTTACAAGCACCGTGACAAGGGTTTTGCATCCTGATTGGCCAACAGTTCCATAACATTCAAATTAATTGTCTAAGGAATATTTTCTACTGCAAAATAGCCAGCTGAAAAGCAAATGGGTGACCATATAGAAGTATAGCAGGGTAGCTGGCAGCAGAAGGATACTTTGCTTCCAAGAGAAGTTACAAGTAACTCCAAAGACAACAAGAGCAAAACCACCCATCTACTGTTATGTTGTGAATGTTCCCACAAACTGTGACTTAACTGTGCGGGGAAGGGGCGGGTCCAAAGTGATGTAGTCATGCACAGCATGCCCTTGCTTACCCCCTCCACCTACCTCATCCCACATACTTAAAAAATGGCACTAATTGTTCTAGTAAGGCCATGCTGATTCAGCAAGGGTCTTGATTGTTATTCCTGTTGACATGTTTCAGCTCTTTTGAATGCCCTTAGTGGTTCAGACTCCTTTCATTGGTCAAGTGGCCACTAGAATAGTTGGCTGAGGACAGAGAAACATACACACTAAAAACCGCTGTGCCTAACTGCAGAAGCTCGGCAGTGCTACACTCTACAACAAAACACAGCAGTGCAACGTGGACGCACACATCATCTGCTGATTGAGTACACAAGCTTTCTACATGTCCTTTGTTTTCTAGAAAGTGCCTCTAAGGACAGATGCTCGACTGACCCGCTTTCAATTTCTTTAACAGAAAGGCACCAACACATTATTTCCACAACACCCATGCAAAATTAAAGATTAGGTCATGCCAAAAAAGTTGTGTGCACACATCTACTTACTCATTGAATCATTTAGTAGGTATGTATCCCTGTGACCATCTGTTGCCCCTGTCCTCTAGCCAATATAGAAAGAAGCCTGTGAAAAACACCATTGAAGGTACCCTTGCTGTACCAGGATGAGGTTATGATTATTGAGGGTGGCAGTACTCTTGCTCACCCTGCATCCCATCAGTAGCTCAGTTTTATTTGATCCCAACCCCCTTCAACCCAGCAGCACCGCTTTGTTTAAGGAGTTTCCATTCCTTGAACAGGCTAAGCCCTGAGAGGGATAGGAGGATCAGCGTCAGCTGCAGTGTCATCTCCGCGGTTGGTACCAGGTGAGCGAGCCTCTGTTGCGGACAATTTCTTCTGATATTACCTGTTACTGGTGCCTTATGTGACTCTCTTAAGTACAAGCTTTGAGGTACGAATTCCCTGATGCCAGCTGACACACTGGTACACTGAACATTGAAAAGACCTGTACATGATTCCTATTAGCCCTATGAACTTTAAATGACGTCCTCCTTTTATAAACACCAGAGAATACTACCCATAACAGGGGATAGTCAATAGCTAAAGATGATGTACTCTATCCATTTTTCTCAGTAGAAGCACCTCTTTTTGTGGTTTGATGTTGCTTTTCACTTTTTCTGGAGTGACATTTTTATCTTTATTGAATCATGAGCTAAAAGATAACCTAAAAGAAATGGGACACAGTACCTTTAACACGTTTTAGCAATCCAATGACTGAATTGTCATGATTGCTCCTAGAGTAGTCATGGAGTAATGAACTATGAAAGACGTACGAGGTACTTACCTTTGGTAACGATGTATCTGTTAGAGAAGTTGTCTAGCCGCAGATTCCTTAACTTAGAATATCCCCAGGCGTGAGACTGGATCCGGAAATGTTTTGCAGCAACACCTCTGCGCGCCGGGGGATGGCGCCACATGACCCCGCCCTGACATGATCCACGTACGTGACGTCAGTGAGGTCATATAAGTCCCTCCGGGCGCGCTGACGTCGCTTTTCTTCAGAGAAACTTTTCCGCGGCATAATGCGGAGCAACCAACCAAAAACTGTGAAAGTATGGGAACAGTGTGCGAGGGATGAAAAATCTGTGAATAAAGAAGGAGGATGGTGGAAGACACCATCCAAAAGACAGAATAAACACCGACTACACATATAAGTGGAGGCTGTGAGAAGATCCCCGCAAGCCAAGCGGAGGCCCCTTCCGGAGTGCAACAAGGGAAGAACATCTTAACAGACAGAAATTGACTGATAGTGCCATGTGGAACTGTGCCATCCACTAAGAACGGAACACAGAAGAACAACAATCCACTGTAGGAAAGAGTGAGAAGGCTGGCCATTTCCCTCTCAAAACAGAGGTAGGAAACAGAGCACAACCGACCCTCAAAGAGGATGACCCCGAGGAGACCGGGACCCCGAGGCAGTAGAGCAGACTGAAGGGAAGGGAACTGGAGAGGAAAACGTATCTCCCCGTGAATCAAAGGCACCATATAACAGAAAAGAACCCCCTCAGCAGAGGTTAAGTGTATATGAAAGCACCCAGGGGAGTGCAACAATCTGAACACCCTTAGGATATAACCCAATGGCAACTGAAGAGGCCAGCGGAGAACACCACTAGACAAGGTCCGCGCAGAATGGGGAGGCTTGGTGGGCGTTAAGGGATCTGCGGCTAGCCGCAGATTCCTTAACTTAGAATAGATACCACAGCCATACCCCAAAAGGGAGGAGGGTCTGAGACAGGATGACAGAAAGCGCCAAGCATGTGATCCGGCAACAGAGTGAAGGATAAAGGGGAAAAGCTGTGGCAGAACAGCCCGACAGCATCCTCAGCAGCTCGAAGAGCAGAAGTCACAGGATAGAAGATATCCTAAAAACATGCCAGAATGGCGCCACACCATACCAGTATAAAAAATGACAGGTAGAATGGCATGATCCCTATACCAGGGCAAGGAAAGAGAGAGAGAGAGAGGAAGAAGGATCACTCTTCGCTAAATGGCACACAAAGAGTGCATTGATCCAAGCTTGAAAAGAACTTGAAGTGATGCAACCAGCGCCTAACAGACTAGCCTATAGAAGGAAGCTGAAAGAGCCGGTGGCAAGAGCCCAAAGGCAAGAGCCATAACCCGAGCAATGCATTGGGACTAGCCAGTAGGACAAGAAGCACAGCAAGCGCACACCCAACCCCAAAAGGGTAAAGAGGGGCAATAGCATCAACCCCCAACCCGCTGAAGCAGGTAGAATATGCCGCCGTCAAACGGCAATAGAGACCTTAAAGTGGCTTACCCAGGAACAGAAGAGTGCCCGACAGGGCAGCATGAAGCCAAAGGGAGGAACAACCACAATATAGACTCGCAGACAGTAATCAATTCCCACTGCCATCAGAAGAACTGTCCCCCAGGTGCAGCTTTAACAAGAGTAGGCATATCCGAAGGGAGAGGCCAAAACACCAAGTTAACGAATGGTAGGAAGAGTCTCAGGATCCAACACCAACAATCCAGAAGACACGGACAGCGTCCAACACCAAAAAGGGAGCATATCACAATTGGAAAATCACTCCAGTATGTGGAAGCAAGGAGGAACCTATGGGCAACTTGCAACAACCCAGAAAAGCTCCCTGACACATGGAGATATTGGTCCAGACCTCGCAACCCCAACAAGAGGTGGCGACGCAGGAAGAGGATACCAAGGCAACCGGCATGTAGACATAAATGTATATGCCGGACCATACCTAGAACATTAGGGGAAGAAAGGAGCCGTTTGTGAAGAGAAGACCATGAAACCTCCAAACAAGGTAGATGACCGTGGCGAAAGCAGATGGCACCAAGGAAAAACATAGAACAAGGTACAACGGACCACCAAGCAGCGCATGGAGCCTACATGATCTCCAGGCCCAGGTAAGATAAGCAAGGCTATATAATAGCTTACAAGCACCCCACATGGGGTATGTATACCCCAAACAATGGGGACACCTCTTAGGGCAATAAGCCAGGCCAAAAGAATGCAGTAACAAACCGAACCTGTGAACTGAGTTCCGAGCCGTAATAACATTACCGAGCTGAGCCATCAGCTGAAAAACCACAGTCAGAGGACACAGCAAACTGGGGAACATGGCCACAGAAGGTTAACAGGCAGCTGAAAGCAAAACGCATCCAAGGGATGCCAATAAAAGGATAAGCACTCTTAACCACAGAAAAAAGAAGACGTAAGGCTCACTGCCGATGTTAAACACAGAGCACATCTAAAGGATGCAAAATGAAAAGGTACCACAGAAGACAGGCCTAAAAGTACCTACAGGGGAGGACGAAAGCCTGCCAGGAGCCGGTGAACCGCCGACTCGGCATGAGCATCAAAGAGCAAAACCCCATCAAAGGGTAAATCAACCAGACGCTCCCGGATATTTTCAGGGAAGATGCTATCCCGCAACCAAGAGTGACGCCTTAAGGCAACAGAACTCGCCATGGCTCGGCCCAAAGAATCCGCAGTAGCTAAGGCTGAACGGATTGTGAATTCGGCAAGGTTACGCTCATCCCGGATGAGGTGAAGGAGATTAACGCGAGCACCTTCAGAGGTGGCAGTAAGCAAAGACTCTGCAGAGACCCACAGGGCAGAGGTAGCCCGAGCCAAAACACACTCTGTATTTGAGGACCGAAGTGCAGCACTAGTGGATGCAAAGACGTTCCTACCCCAGGATTCAAGCCACCTGGACTTCCAAGAGGGAGGAAGCGTTAGAGGGGGCAGAGAAGGAAAGGCAGTCTGCAATAAGTATGGGCGCAAAATCCGCTCGGCTCGCGAAATTTGCGAATTTTCTGCAATTTCGCGACCTGCGAATCTCGCAAAATTGCCGAAAAATTCACGAATTCGCGAGCGGGCGAATTTTTATTTTGGGCCGACAGGAAGCACAGTTAAGGCAGGTGCTCGAGTTGAAGCTAACTTTGTAGCCATTTTAGAATGGCGCCGGCAAGCTGCCAGAGTGCTTGCTGGCGCCATTCTAAAATGGTTACAAAGTTAGCTTTGATGCGTGAAAAACAAGGACCCCCTGATATGGATCAAGCTCCTGGGTCAGGGTAAATAATGTGTGTAAAGTAACGCACCCAGGCAAACCAACTAATTACTGGCACAAATTAAATGGCAAAACAAACCACAATTAATATTGGTAAACAACTGCTTTAGCATATAAAGTACATTTTAATTTGGTACAAAAAACAAACATATGATAAAATCATTGAATCATTGAATCATTGATAAGACTTAATAACACATTTTTGCATTATTTCATATGCATTCATTGATAAAAGAAAAAAGAGAATATTATACAAATCATTATATAAATCATGGATGGATGGTTTCCTGTCAACGCGTTTCGACACGAGGGCCGTGTCTTCATCAGGACTTTACCATCATGGTGCTGTAAGATAATTTAAACAGATTTTACTAAATAGAGAAACTGTTTTATCATAGAGAGACTATTTAGTAAAATCTGTTTAAATTATCTTACAGCACCATATGTTTGTTTTTTGTACCAGTTGTTTACCATTATTAATTGTGGTTTGTTTTGCCATTTAATTTGTGCCAGTAATTAGTTGGTTTGCCTGGGTGCGTTACTTTACACACATACAAAGTTAGCTTCAAGTCAGGCACCTGTCTTAACTCTGTAAGTGCTTCCTGTGGGCAAAAAATTAAACCTCAACAGGAAGCACCTACAGATATAAATAAAGCAGGTGCCCGAGTTGAAGCTCAAATTCAGTAACGTTTTAATCAGCCCAAAACATTAGTGAGCACGGTCGAGGCTGGGCAAGTGTGCTTTAACCCCCATATCTGCCGTCGAAAATTAGCTGTAATACCCGAGGGAGGTCTTTGCATCCCTGAGTTTCTCGAGCGCAATCCCCGTTCCTGTGACCAGGAGGCTGCTTTCTCCTCACCTGCTGCCCTGCTCGCTCTCTGACCCTTTATACACAAGAGGCATGTGAACACTCATAGAAGCCCCGCACCACACACTAGCGGTATCAAACGTCTTCCTGCCCTTTCCCAACTATGATGGGCAGCTCACTCAAGGGACCTCGGCGCCTTTTGGCGCTGTGGCAAAGTTACAGGCATACATGGTCAGTGGAGACAAATCTTCTGGCCCTTTACGCAGCTGCAGTGTAGGAAAAGCCCTATCATTTACCCAACAAAGTAGCACTTACTGAATTAGCCAGTAGAAAGTACTCCAGTTGAGTAGAGGTATTGCACAAAACGGTGGCATCTTCGTGGATAACTATGCAGGGCAGGATTCATTCTGGCACGAGGCTCCTGTCACAAAAATTAAAACTCAACAGGAAGCACTTACAGATATAAATAAAGCAGGTGCCCGAGTTGAAGCTCAAATTCAGTAACGTTTTAATCAGCCCAAAAGCATTAGTGAGCACGGTCGAGGCTGGGCAAGTGTGCTTTAACCCCATATCTGCCGTCGAAAATTATCTGTAATACCCGAGGGAGGTCTTTGCCTCCCTGAGTTTCTCGAGCGCAATCCCCATGTAGTTCCTGTGACCAGGAGGCTGCTTTCTCCTCACCTGCTGCCCTGCTCACTCTCTGACCCTTTATAAACAAGAGGCATGTTGACACGCATAGAAGCCCCGCACCGCACACTCGCGGTATCAAACGTCTTCCCGCCCTTTCCCAACTATGATGGACAGCTCACTCAAGAGACCTCTGCGCCTTTTGGAGCTGTGGCAAAGTTACAGGTATACATGGTCAGTGGAGACAAATCTTCTGGCCCTACACAGCTGCAGTGTAGGAAAAGCACTATCATTTACCCAACGAGGTAGCACCTACTGGATTAGCCAGTAGAAAGTACTCCAGTTGAGTAGAGGTATTGCACAAAACGGTGGCATCTTCGTGGATAACTATGCAGGGCAGGGTTCATTCTCGCACGAGGCTCCTGTCACAAAAACCTCAACAGGAAGCACTTACAGATATAAATAAAGCAGGTGCCCGAGTTGAAGCTCAAATTCAGTAACGTTTTAATCAGCCCACAAGCATTAGTGAGCCCAGTCGAGGCTGGGCAAGTGTGCTTTAACCCCATATCTGTAGTCGAAAATTAGCTGTAATACCCGAGGGAGGTCTTTGCATCCCTGAGTTTCTCGAGCGCAATCCCCGTTCCTGTGACCAGGAGGCTGCTTTCTCCTCACCTGCCCTGCTCGCTCTCTGACCCTTTATACACAAGAGGCATGTGAACACTCATAGAAGTCCCGCACCACACACTAGCGGTATCAAACGTCTTCCCGCCCTTTCCCAACTATGATGGGCAGCTCACTCAAGGGACCTCGGCGCCTTTTGGCGCTGTGGCAAAGTTACAGGCATACATGGTCAGTGGAGACAAATCTTCTGGCCCTTTACGCAGCTGCAGTGTAGGAAAAGCCCTATCATTTACCCAACGAAGTAGCACTTACTGGATTAGCCAGTAGAAAGTACTCCAGTTTGGTAGAGGTATTGCACAAAACGGTGGCATCTTCGTGGATAACTATGCAGGGCAGGATTCATTCTGGCACGAGGCTCCTGTCACAAAAATTAAAACTCAACAGAAAGCACTTACAGATATAAATAAAGCAGGTGCCCGAGTTGAAGCTCAAATTCAGTAACGTTTTAATCAGCCCAAAAGCATTAGTGAGCACGGTCAAGGCTGGGCTCTCTGACCCTTTATGCACAAGAGGCATGTTGACACGCATAGAAGCCCCGCACCACACACTAGCGGTATCAAACGTCTTCCCACCCTCTCCCAACTATGATGGGCAGCTCACTCAAGGGACCTCAGCGCCTTTTGGCGCGGTGGCAAAGTTACAGGCACACATGGTCAGTGGAGACAAATCTTCTGGCCCTTTATGCAGCTGCAGTGTAGGAAAAGCACTATACATTTACCCAATGAGGTAGCACTTACTGATTAGCCAGTAGAAAGTACTCCAGTTGAGTAGGTGGAAATCGCAAAAAAATCAGCGATTTCGCTGACTTTTTTGCGATTTTGCGCAAATTCACAAACCACAGATCCGCAAAATTCGCCCATACTTAGTCTGCAACTCAAACCCCTGCGCATCAGGGTGCACAAAAAGACAGACCGGATCATGTGGAGCTGGACGGTAGTAGTACAAAACTGAACGAGCAACCGGGTTGCCTGAAGCAGGTTGGACCAGGTACCCCAGAGGGCATCATAAAGGGAAGCCTCAAAAGGCAAAATCGGCTCCACATTTCCGGAACCACAGTGGAGGACCTCAAGCAAGGGGTCCCAAGACACTGAGGGTGCGCCCAATGCCCCACGGAAGGAAGCCCCATGGAAGAATGAGGATTCTGATGGGGCTCCTGGGGAGGCAAACAGCCTGCCGGATATGGGAGTTCCTGAGGAGGCTCCACAAATTCCAAAGGGGGCACTGGTAAAACTAGCTTGTGACGCCGGGCAGGAGGGCAGCGCCGAACTTTCTCCACAGGCCCCTATAGAAGAGTCCGGAACTCGGTGTCAACACGGCGCTGAAACGACGCATGTCGGCGCCGATTGTGCCTCGTCAGACGCCGATTCGGCAGCCTCCGGCATCGAGTCGGCGCTGTCCAGTGCCAAAACTATGACAAGCTCCCCCTCTGAAGAAGGAGAGCGTGGCGGGGCCGGCGAGGCAATCATCCGGCGCCGCCCCAGTGCTGGCTCCGCCTCATCCAGAGCTGGCTCTGATTCCGGAGAAAGGAGCAGAAATGGAGCCTAGGAGGCGAGCCTCACGCGCCGGGACTGCACCGAGCCCGGCTCCAGACAGGCGGCCGCCTGCCCCGAAGGCTGAGGTGTGCTCAAGTCAGGGCTATGAGCACCGGCAACCACCTGCAGTGCCACAGGGCGCCGGCAGGATATGCGGCACGGCAAAAGCGCCCTGGGTCAAAGAGGGGGATCCAGCTGGGCTGCGCCCCAATGACTCCACGTTGAGCGTAGAGGGGGACCCAGCCGGGCCGCCCCCTAACAACACCACATCTCCGACATTCCTGGGGGGCAAGGGCTCCATTGGCACCAGGGGTGAACCCGCCAGCAAGTCTGTCGGAGACCCCACAAGAAGTGGAGGTCCGAGGACGCCCCAGGAATAGGAGAGGACCGAAGGGAGGCCTGCAAAGCCGTAGCATAGGCCTCCATTTGAGCCCAAGTTGCCCCCACACCCGGAAAGGGCAGACAGAGGGGGGCGACCATCCGGAGCGTACGTCCGGAAAGTTCCGGGAACCAGTGCCCCTGACAACAGAAGAAGGTGAGGTTGATGACCTAGGCGACAAGCGCCTTGACTTACCAAGTGGAGAACGACAGCCCTGGACCCCAGAGGGCGATCAACGGTGGAACCCAACAGTAGAGGAACCTGCTGTCAACGACGAGGCCGGGGGCCGAGACGACTCCGACCGGGACAGCCGTGCCGAGAGAAGCTTTATACGGCGCTCCCGCCGAGACTTCGGTTTCAGACGTTGGCAGGCTTCACAGTCCGTGAAGTCATGGTGCTCGCCCAGACACCACATACCAATTAGATGCGGGTCCGTCGCGGACATTTGCCGCGAACAGGAATTACAATATTTAAAGCTCGAAGGCATCTCACACTTTTCCTGACGCAAAGAGTAAAAAATGAGGCCTGAAAACAGGCCCGAGGAGCTAACTCCGGATCCACATTGCACGCGGAAAAGAAGGAAACTGACGTTAGCGTGCTGGGAGGGACTTATATGACCTTGCTGATGTCACGTACGTGGACGACGTCAGGGTGGGATCGTGTGGCGCTGTCCCCTGGTATGCAGAGGTGCTGCTGCAGAATATTTCCGGATCCAGTCTCACGTCTGGGGATATTCTAAGTTAAGGAATCTGCGACTAGATGTCTCTATCAGATTGCACAGTTTGTGATCAGTCTCCATAGTTTAACTGCTACTTTTTGGTCATGATCACTATCATGAGCTACATGGCTGATGCCCGGTGGAGCTGCTAGATAGCTATAGAGGAGATTGGCCTGGGCTCACCCCCTCGAGCATTACTTACCCGGTCGGACATTGGGCACAGTTCTTCTCTTCTCCCTGCTGTGTCTCCTTTACTCCCCCTCCCACGATTTACCGTAACATTGTCTTTTTTTTTTACCTGTGCTTTACTCTTCTCTTGTAACGGATGTAATTTGTAACTCGTAACACAATGATCCTTATGTAAAGCGCTCCGAAACCTCCGGGTCTAGCCAGCGCTATATAAAACTCGTCAAATAAATAAATAAATACATAAATCATGTTTGTAAGTACTAGAACCCTTTCTGGAGCTGTATCCCAGCTCCATAAGGTCATGGAACTCTCTGGTCTGATATTTGTTAATTTAACTGCCCTACATTGTCTTTTTGGAAGTAAAGACTGGTGGTTGAACTCCTCAACTTGGAGATTCTGTATCTGCAATTGTTTCCCCAGGGGAGGCTCTTCTGGCTGCACTAGTCATAGAATTACTTCTGCCATTGTCCTCCACTTGCTATTAGTCTTCTTTCAACCCCATAAAATATTAAAAACATTTGTTCGACTGTCATTTTTTTATATTCTCTTAAGCTAGCCTGGTCTTCGTTTTTTTTCTCACAGAACATTGAAGCATTAAGTTTGCTGTATAGCATTTTAGAAACTGCAGAATCATACTACCGAGAGAGAAAACAGTAAACTTACCTCTTCTTTTTTGTAATAATGAGTACGTCATTAAAAAGGAATAAATAGAACTGCTGTCTAGAAGTGCGTTTCGAGAAAATTCCAGTGTCTTCTACATATGCAGTCAATTCTCCCCTCTTTAGCAGCCACCGAGAAGAAGATACCAATGGGAATGGCTGTGAAAAAGCATATTATCACTTTAATCTCATGAGCATACTCACATGAAATTAACCTACTAACAATATATCATCAGGTTAAGATAAGAGACAAGGAAAGCTACAAACTATAAAAGAGGCATGACCTAACACAATACTATAGCCTTATAGCCCGCCGTAGCGGGCTATTAAAGGCCCACTGCAGGGTTAAAGGCCCGAGCCGAAGGCCATCTACGAAGGGCAATAAGGCTATTAGAACATTCTGCCACTAGAGGGCAGAATGCTCTAACAAATTAAACAAAGGCTTTAGGGAGCATGAGGGGATAGAAATTCCCTCAGGCTTCCTGAAGTCTTTGTTCACAGCCAGAGCTGTGAATAAAGAAGCATTGGAATGTTGGAGCTCTGAGCTACCAACATTCCAATGTTCTAATATAAAGGAAAGAAACACTGGCCAACCACATTAATACAGGTAGAGAAGCAAATAAATACTCACAAATGCACACCATCCTAGAAATCATTAGGAAGCATTATATACTGTAATCACTACATGAATTAACTATGTAGCTCCTATTTGAGTGTTCCTGTGATTTGGAGGAGAATCAAAGGCATATTTGTATTCGAAATTTGAGGTAGGTTACCAGAATATTTTTGTCAGAATATCATCTGACATCAATATTGCTTACAAAAAAATTATCTCATTTAAATTAACATTAGAATACACCCAAAGATACAATATTTTTGTATTAGATAATTAGGACACAATATTTATAAGACAATATTTCTGCATACAATTTGATATACAACCGTGATAGAACAACCCTATCTTTTTTATGAATAACATTTTTAGTCAAATGAATACATTTTTAAAACATTTTTATTTAAAAAAAAAATAGTAGCACTCAATATTGAAATGAATGTTATATTGTATTGAATTGTTTGAGGTATCCACTCACATTCATAGACAGTTTCTGTAAGCATGATCATTTACATTCTAATTAACCTCTTAAGTTTGTCATTACCCAGAGATCTCTGTGTTTTTCAGAGCTAGCAGTTTAAATGTGGGCTTTTAAAAGCTCATATCCATCCATGCTTGTTGCTTAAAAAAAAGATTATTTTCAGCTCACTGTTGTGCTATATCTCACACTTTATGAGGGAAGCACAAAAAGAACATCTGAAAACAACAAAAATGATTGTTGGTACCTTTTTTTCCTGAATAACGTTCAATCCATTGTAGAGACTTCTCTGCACAGGATCAATATACCATTACCTGTACTTGTAAAAACAAGACTTGGCAAAGCCTCCAGGTCTAGGTTTAATGTGCTAACACATGAAAGCACAAGCATGGACAAGTATGCATTTGTGCAGGTGTGTGTTTGCATCACATATAGCCCCACCTATTGGCATTGCCAATGCATGTTAATTTTCCTTCCACCCCCGTCTGCTATGAGAATCCACACTGCTGCCAAGTGGACGCTGTCAAGTGCAGTGCCTACAGTCAGTTTTGCATTAAGCATTACAAGTAAAAAGCTAGTACCTCCCGAAGGAGACACATATGCTTTGCTCACCGAACCACCAGTACCCCCCTCTGAACTGCATTAACTGTGATCGCCCCCTTCATTAAAATGCAACAACGTTGTATGTGGCACTCCAGACAAAACAAAATAAATAAAGGAACAAAGAGACGTGTGAATTAAAAACAGTTTTATTGCTGTTGCCAACACTCACACTGGTCTCATTGAACAACAAGTATCAGTAATGCCAATAGTTCTGGCTTAAGAATGAAAGTTTTTCCTGGGTTTAGGACCTTAATAAGTTATTATTCACGAACACTGTAACTCATCTTTGCTCTCATTCATCCACCCATCCACTGACTCATTCTTGCATTGACCCACTGACGGAACAACATTAAAACACACACAAACAACATATGTAGTCTTTCCTGGTTTCAGTTTCTATTTGTTGTGCATTCAGATGTTTTTTTCAGTGTTTTCCAATGTTTTCAAAAATTATAGAAATCGCTGGTTATAACTGTTTATTCTTTTTTTTTTTACTCCATACATAAACCTGGGGATATTTTTCCCAGTACTTATAAGGAAATTTGCTTTAATTTCCATCCCTGATTAATTCCAGTTTACAATTATTCCCACATTCTTTACTGCTCCTAACTTCCTTCTTTGTACCCTCTCATTGGATTTCCTCTTTCAAGTAACTTTTTATTATTTCTGTCAACTCAATGCCAATCTAATTTCCCAGTTCTCAAAGCACTCTCTCCAGGACGTCAAAGATGTGCAGAAATGGAGATAAGTTTTGACCCCATTTGGATTTGATTGTTAAAGATAAAAGGATAATGGTGGGCCTTCAACAAACATGTCTGCTGCTCTGTCCTTTCTGACAAATGTCAATGATTTGCCAAATGAAGAGTTTCTACTTAAAATGTTCAATATATATATATATATATATATATATATATCAGTCAGTCAAAATACTCTTTATTCGATTTTTGTTAAAATCATAAAAGGCACAATACAAATACAATTTTTTAAAAACATCACTTAATCTCAATACAAAAAGTTTTCTACTTAATGACTTCATTTCATCAGGTTGTTACACAAAAGTACCAAAATTTACAAATTTATTTACAAGTGTTAAAAATTCTCCATTTAAGAACAAATTTATGTTAAAATAGGTCTATCTGGGGTAATCTTTTCTTCCTAGATCTGAATGCAGCAGTTAGATAGCAAGCAACACTAAACATGGTGTGAGTATCTGCTAACATTTGGAGGAATATTAAAGCTGGCCTTATTTGAGTAAAACCCGCCGCTTTCAAGACAGGGAATAGGTATTTTGCCCTTTCACTACTATAAAAGCCACAAAAAAATATAAAGTGGAGGGTGTCTTGAACTGAAAATTGGTCACATCCACATGGCGGACCGTCTTCAGGTTTTGACCACACAGGAAAATTTCCTAGGGAGTAATGGATTAAGTTCATCCTAAATTTTGTAAGTAAGAGTCTATGGAGAGGGTTAGTCACAACTTTTAGGTATGGTTCCAAGGCGGGCGAGGTCGTTATAACTATATGTGCCCTTACCATGGGTTTCCTCAATTCCGACTCTTCTCTATCCATACAAGCCCTCTCCAGAAACGCCTGCTTAATCCATCTGACATCCTCCCCTCTGATGTTGGTTGGGTCGTTAAAAAGTTCCGGTCTCCCCAGCATAAGTTATGTCGATTTAATATATTTTAGCCAGGGAATTCTCATGGCGTTATCCCTTGCAATAACGTCCTTAAGGATGGCATGATTTAGCGTTAGCTCGGGGTTCAGCCATGTTTTGGCCCAGAAAAGGAGGGGGGCTAGTTTTAATTTATCAGTGATATATGGTAAACCTATTTCCTCATGGATAGAGAAGGTGTGTGTGGATTTAGGGACGGATAAAATGTTCCTAATAATACCATTTTCTACCCTCTGTATTTTTGCCATGTCTGCGTAACCCCAAATCGCAGACCCATACATGGCAATTGATACGCACTTACTGTTGTATATTTGAATCACCGCCTCCATTGGTTTGGCTCCCAGTCTTTTTGTAAAGGCCAACAGGGCTGATGAGGATCGTGCTAAGCTAAGGCTCTTTGCTTTAATCTGGGGGACCCAGGACCCTCTTTGATCAAAAAGGACTCCCAGGTAAGGGAAAACTGGTACCCTAGAAAGAGTCTCCCCTTTACAAATAAATGATTTTTTTTGCAACATGTTTACTCTGTGACCGATAATCATAGTATGGGACTTCGAAACATTAATTTTCAAGTCTAGATTCTCCATGAAGGAGCCGAAGCGGTCCAGAAGGGTCTGTAGGCTAATGCCTGTTCGTGCTATTAGGACGGCATCGTCCGCGTATAGGAGGGCTGGAATCTTGGCTCCTCCTACACGGGGTACATCAGCCAGTCCTGTTTCTAGGTATTTCCCCAGGCCATTTATATAGATGGTAAAGAGAAGGGGGGCCAGGATGCAACCCTGGCGCACCCCCTTCTCAGATTTAAAACTTTCCGTGCACCTTCCATCCCTGGTAACTCTTATTTTTGCGTTGAGATCTTGGTGTAACCTTGCCATAAATGCCACCAAGGGTTCCTCTATGCCTAGCTCTAGTAGAAGAGTCCATAACTTACTCCTGTTCACCAGGTCGAAAGCCGAGGAGAGGTCCATAAAGGCCAAATAAACTGACCCCTCCCCGGCCACCGTGTACCTGGAGACCAGAAGGTGGAGATTGGAGCATCCCCCTATTCTCACGGAAGCCGTATTGAATATTCGAGAGTCCCCCATTCTGTTCTAAATTTTCCCTTAGCTTAGCCAAAAGGACTCTACCTAAGATTTTAAAAGTGGAGTCGATAAGGGAGATTGGGCGGTAACACCCAGGGTCCTCCCGGTTTCCCTTCTTGAAGATGGGAACGATTACAGATGTTGCCCATGTTTGAGGTAGGGATCCTTCATTTGCTGCTATAAACACTCTGGTCAATACTTTACTCCAGAGTGCTGGGCAATATTTAAAAAAGTCAGCCGGCACACCATCGGGGCCTGGTGCCTTGTTTTTTGTGGTATCCATAATGGCTTTAAGGACCTCCTCTTCCGTAAACACCACTGTGGCTGCACAGTGGACCACCTCAGTAATACTTGGGCAGTTTGAAGGTTCACCCCCATAAATATTGATAAAATGCTGTACCCATCTCTCATCGGGAATTACACAATCTGTACTCAGATTGTTCTCCCCTGAAAAAAAGGAATGATTAATGATTTCCCAAAATTGTTTACTATTTTTCAGGACATCTACATTAAGTAGATCATTCCATGCGTTGTTTTTATTTTCATTTTTCCTTGCCTTCACATTGGCTTTATAGGCCCGCCTCAAGTGAGAAATTAATTCTTTATCCCTATCCTTAGCCTTGAGGGCCAGTTTCAGTTCTCTATGTGCCCTTGAACATTTGCTATCAAACCATTTGTGGGGCTTTGTGGGGTACTGAGATTTGGGTTTTGTAAGATCCCTGGCGGTTTGTGCACAAATACAATTAAAAGCAGTGACAACCTGAGGGTTCGAGGCAGTATGGTCTAGACAAGTTTCTATCGGTCCCTCAATTTTAGGAAGTAAGGTTTCCATAAACTTTTCCTCCATGGCCATACCCCATTTGAGCCGTCTGCCCTGATCACTGGGCACCGCCATGGCGCAAACCCGGGGTTGGTCCACCTGTTTGCGCCATAAGTCACTCCAGTGTATTTCAATTGACAGAGGGTTATGATCGCTATGGGGTGAGACAGTGACTTTATAGTCTCTTGTCTTTAAAATCAAGCCTGAGGACATGAATATGTAGTCAATTATCGACCCCTTAGTTGTACCTTTAAAGGTGGGGACCTTCTCATTAGTAGCAGTTTTGTATGATTCATACATATTAAAATTAGCACACAATAAATCAAGTGACTCCCCCATTTTGGTGTGTTCAAAGTGAGGAATGCAGGCTCCAGCAGGAGAATCTGCATCTAATGGTTGACAGGGCAATTGACATTTGTGGCTATTAAAATCGCCCATTAAAAAAATTTCGAAGAGAGTATGTGAATTTTGACTGTATTTGTTTATCAAGTTCACCAAACAATCCAAGTGTTCAGATTCATTTAGTCCACCCCAGGCGTTATAAAAGTTAATTACAAGTATAATACAACTCGGGGAGACTGTCCATGCTATTGCTAAGATGTTTGGGGAACCTGAATTCAATAAATTAAAAGTCCCTACTAAATCTAAAGAAAAAAATGTGATAAGCCCCCCTTTTGCTCTCCCCGCGTTACTAGAACTAGCAGGTATTGTAAAGCTTAGGAAGCCATCTAAGGAAAAGGAAAGTGAAGTGTCCCAAGTTTCTTGCAGAGCTATAACCTTATGTTTGGAAATGTATTGTATCCATGTAGGGTCCTTTCTTTTAGCTCTTATTCCTGCAACATTCCAAGTCATGAATGTGCATGGTAAGGAGTATATAGTGCTCCGTGCTCAGGTATTGCACAGCCAACTGTACATCTGTATAAAGAAGCGGGTCATTTGCATCTGCAGTTTACAATGGAAATGAAGTATATTTTACAGTGCCTGTGGAAGTCTGCATTTATCGGAAGACCTCTATGCATTAATTTTTATCAAGCATGTGACTATATCTTTGTTGTTTCAAATCAGAGCTGAGACTGTGTTCCTTTCCGGGCATTTCTGATGGTTGCACAATCCACTTTCCCTTTGTATATTGTGCAGTGTACACTGCTCTTCTGCATTTTACTTCTTGAGATAAAAAAGGATACAGCTCAATATGTTTTCATTAAATGTTGTCACAGTGTTGTATATAGGTCATATTGCCAAGATTCAAACATTGTTTCAGCACCATATGTTCCAAGCTTCTTTTTGACATGGAGGCGTTAGGAATTAAAGTTGAGCCTGATGATCCTGGATCTGTATCCATGTGAGTGTGCAGGCTCAGAATGGGTCCTTACACCTGTTTTGGTGAAATAGTACTATCTGAAGAACATGCTAGGAAACTACTAGTTGTACTCTCTACAGCTTGTGTACTAACTCATACTTTTTCTGAAGTAATGAACGCAGTGAAAGCAGCACAATTTCACCAACACCATCTCATGGACCTCTTTGCATGGTACATGGCACTGAAAACATTCATGATAGGGCCTTAATCATTTTGTATGAAGGTATACAGCTTCCACTGGCACATGTTTATTTGAAGTGCACAATGCAAATCTAATAGTTATTGGGTTAATGTTTTATCGGACGACATTGATTTCTGAGGCATCCATATGCACAGTAATCTTTCTTTGCCCAAACCCCGTTTCCTGGGTTTTAAGAAAAGCTCTTCCATGTGCTCAGCGAAGGATGGTGGAATAACGAAGGCAGTTCTAGCCCTAGACAGAAACACTGTTTAGAGGTCTTCTGCAAGCCCGGTGACCACTAGATAACAACATCTAGTGAACAGTGAGCTGAAGCCACATGATGTGAGCCATGCTCCCTAATTGGTAAGGGATGAGGTCCTAAGGCTCAAGGTACCTTGATGATGTCCACAAGGGCATATTAACAAGCTTAGAATGCCCCAAATGGATCATAGTGGCAGCATCCATCACAGAAAAATGCTTGAATGTAGGGACTGCATTTATACTATTTGATACCAGAGGTCTAAAATATCCAGTGTTTTCCGATTTCTACTAAAAAATTGTTTTTTTTTGGTCGTGTTTTATCAGTTATAATCAGTTGTAACTGAAATATATGCAGGATAAATTAGTGGGCATTTGCTTGCAATAACAGAACTACTCATATTACTGGGTGTCCAGCTGTTCATTGTAAATAGTCTATAATTGTTTTAAAGTTTCAACTTGGCTGCCACATTTAGAACCAACCTTTTTGCCATCTTGGAATGGTAAAACAATAATACACAATGGACATTACATGGTGGTCACATAGATCAGAGAAAGTGAAAATGCAGGATGATGCAGAAGTGACCCATTAACACTTCCTGGGGAGATGTGGTATCTTCATAGGGAAAGAGGAGAAGCAAAGAAATGAAAGGGGATCTATAAAACTAAAGGACCGGCTTACCAGTTTCAACACTAAAGAAATATTTTTGGCATAACTTAACTGGTTAGGGTGTGCCTATAAGGAGACTCAGAGATGACACAAAATTGATCATCTCTTTTGGAAAGGACTATGAGGGGGATATTTACAAAGAAGTGGCGGAGAGAGGCGTTGGCCTTTATGGCTTAACGCCTCAATCGCAACTTCAGAAACACAAGGCTGCACCGTATCTACAAGGATATGGTGCAGTCTTGCGTTTCCCCCTGTGCTGGCGCCACACTTAGCAGTGTAGCACCAACACAGGCACCCTTGCACCATAGTGCAAGGGTGTCTGCGTGCAGGGGAAGATTTTTTATGTGTAGGAAGGTCAGGAAGGTGTCCCTTCCTGCACATTAACAATCTTTAAATGGCATTTTGTCACTTCTATGTGAGATGCTTAATGTAGCACACATGGAAGTTACAAACTGTCATTTTTTTAAAGAGTGTTTATGTGCAGGAAGGGTCACCTTCCTACACATAAACAATCCAAGGAATTTTGCTTTTTCCATGTGTGCTGCACAAGGCAGCACACATGGAAAAACCAAAAACTAGGAGAAATAAAGCATTTCTTCTTGTTTCGCCAAGTTAAAACCAGGTTTTCCCTGGTCTTAATTTTGGCTTTGCTCCTATTTACGCTGCCCTTGTAAATAGGGGGCAGCTTCAAAATCAATGGGTGTTGCGGTGGAACGCCCAACGCAACACCCAGTGCCCACCCCTTTCACGCTAAGCATAGCGTGAAAGGGATCCTTATTTACAAGGCAGCGTTAAGCCATGTTTAAAGCTGCCTGGTAAATAAGGCAAAGCCCCAATCACCACAGAATTGTCACAAAACGTGACATTACCGTTGCGATAGGTGCTTGTACATATGCCCCTCAGTGGTTTAAAGTTAGATTCATAGACTGCATGCATAAGGAGGCCGCCTGAATGATCCATAACTGTCTCAATTGAATGGAGCAAATTCTTTTGCATGGCAAAGCATAGACACTTTGGTCAGGTGAGTAGTGGCCTTCAAAGTTAGGGCCTGCTCCGAGCCGCAAGAGAGTTGTAAACATCCTGGGCATTCTGGTTCAAAATAATTTATCAGTGAAAGATCGAGTCACCAGCATCTGCGGTACCTGCTTTAACACACTACAACCACTGAAAATGGTATTCTCTATGCTTCCTTTGAGCGTTAGGAGAACATGTGTCCAGGCTCTTAACACCAGATGCCTGGATTATGGCAATGCTCTTCTGATAGCTGACAATGTGACGCTTCTCTCCAAACCTCAGGTGATTCAAGACACTGTGGCTGCCTAGTCTGTAGACCTCCTGCTGGTACCCCTTATGCTCCTACTCTAAGAGCTTTGCAGAGGTTTCAAGTTCAAGTTCAAGTTCAGAGATTTGTATAGCGCACTACTCACCCAGAGGGTCTCAAGGCGCTTGGGGTGCTTTTACTTATCGAATATCCAAGTTTTTAGTTGCTTTCTGAAGGAGAGGTGGTTCTGTGTAAGGCGGAGGTGGGTGGGGAGAGAATTCCAGGTTTTGGCCGCTAAGTAGGAGAAGGATCTTCCCCCCATGTCAGGGGACATTCCCTTCCAGTCAGGGAATGTTCACTATTCAAATTTCTATGTTGTATTCATTAATCTCTTGTGGTAAATGGCCCGTCTTACCTCAGAGTCAGACTCTCCTGGTATCACCCCACTAGAAACCTGAGATCCATGGACAAAGCCTTTCTTAGACCTCAAGACATTCGAACCTCAAGACACGTGGCTCACTCCCTTTCCTATCTGAAACAGTCTATTTTGTTTTACATTAGTTTTTGTGCTGACTTTGGAGACTTCAATAAAATGCTGAAAACATGCCTCTTCTGTTAAGTTGACTTTTCTCTGCTTCTGTCTGCATAGCACTGGGATACTTCTTTGGGATTGAGTTGTTTTGCGCTTTACAAAGTAGGGTAACAAAACATAACATAAAGATGACATTTTAAAGTTTTGATAATCAATGGTCACGGTAGACCGTGACCAATTTAATGCCTGCAGCGATGGAATGCAGGTCGGACACAACAACCAGGTTTGTCCTGGTGAAAGATTTTGTCCTCTGACTTAGGGGCTGATTTATATTTTGGCAGTAAGTATACTGCATTGCAACAGTGACAGAGTATACATACCACCAAGGTAAAGGCCCTTTCTCCTGATTGTGATGCAGCCGGATGTTGTTCGATACAGGGGTGACACTTCATCACCACCACAGCCAATCTTTTCTGATGACCAGACGGAGTAAGGACCTTCAGAGAAATGGCAACATGTCTTCCCGTCCAATCAGGATGGGTGGACATATAGCCTTTTTTTTCACTGTCCGTCACCACCAAGCAATCCCTGGTGGTGAGTGACAGTAAAATGGTAATGTTCCCCCTGCCATGGGAGATCACATGTGGGGATTTTCTTTTTGAAAATTAAAAAAGAAAACTGTGTGATGCAAGGCTGCGTCAGCATGATGCAGTCCAGTACCAAACAGCAAAATGCATTGGCAGCAACTGCAATTATGGCAGTTCCTGTCAATGCATTATAAATTATTGCATGCTTGGTGTTGGACTTGGCCCTCTCTGCAGGGTCACCCCCAAACCTTTTGCCTTTACCCTCCACCTTTTTGCTGAATTTAGTTTTGTTATCCTAAAGACTTGGTGCACTTTACCACTGCTAACCAGTGCTAAAGTGCGTGTGCTCTATGCTTAAAACATTGTAGAATTGGCTTATGCCCAATTGACATATGTTATTTCCTTAGGAAAGTGGTACTATATTTGCCCAGGGCCTGTAAATGAAATGCTATTAGTGGCCCTGCAACACTGGTTGTGCCACCCACTTACTTAGCCTGGTAAACATGTCTCAGGCCTGCCATGTCGACCAGGTAAAATAAACCATTTGTCAGGCCTGAACCTTCCCTATTTATACATATGTCACCCCTAAGGTAGACCCTGAAAAGCCCAGAGTGCTGGGAGCACTCTGGAGTTTTTAAAGGTAGAACGTGTACTTTTAAGTTTTACATATCTGGGGCCCATATTACACAACATATTACACAACAGGCCCCAGGTGTGCAACGGGCATGTGCATCTGCTTTGCACATCCCCTGGGAGCGTTGGCATTGCAGAAGGGGCAGCAGACGCTTGTGCGGCCCCTTCTGTAATACTGAAAGCACATGTAGTGCCATCGCTTTCTCAAGAGGGCATCCCCTTCCCTCTGCACCTGTGCCATATTCTAGAAGCGGGTTCCCAACAACGGGCACCCATTCAGCCTAAGACTTACAAATTTCCATGCGATGTGGGAGTCTGTGGGGGCACTCGGCACATTCTGTGGAGTGGGAGGCATCTCCCCTTCTATGGTGCAAGAAGCTAAGCATTATCCTCTGAGCTTAGCAACTTTTGTAGCACTGATGCAGGTAGGGGATGGGTTGCACCTTCCCTATACCTCTCACCTGTCAGTATATTATTGAGTGATATCTGGCAAGAGATGCTTTGCTATAATGTCACACGCGAGCAGAAAGAACTTTAAAGTGTGCCACAATAGAAGGCATGAATGTTGGTCTCTCCCATTTAACCTCCTCTGTGAAATCAAGAAGGTTCATGAATATTGCCGTCTAAATGTCGTCTGATTTAATATTGTCCCCTAAATACTGTTTACAAAAAACAAAAAAACTCCTCATTTAAATTGTTAATAGAGTATTGCACACAATGGGACAACATTTCTGCAAGCAGTATTTTGACCATCAGCATGTCGACTGAGTGTGCTTCATGTTTTCCTTGACACACATTTCCCATCAGAGCAACAGGCTCTATTTGCTAAGAGGTGGGTCCAAACTGAACCAGTAACCACAGATGAGGGTGACTACTGCACTCTTCAGTCACATTGTATTGAGACCAGGGTCTGACTGGGACAGGAAATAGGTCAGGACACTAAAATAAAAGTGGCCCCTATTAGTGCATCAGGTAGCAAAAAAAGTGACTGACATCAGCAAATACAGCAGTTTTGAACTTTTGGAAATACTATAGGTGTTTTTTTACATATACATGCATTTCTGTTTGCTACATGCAATGTTTGGGGTGATATCAGTAAAATCAACAGTAAAAACCTGCCCACCATACCATAAAACAGGCTCATGAACCTCCAAAAAACCGCCCCACACATTATTTTATCAGACCAGCCTCTCTGGCACTGCCTGATTGCCCTATAGGCCAGTCCAACCCTAATGGATACTGATATTCAGTCAAACTTAACTTTATAGTTTAGGAGCATAAACCATTTTTCCTGTACCACTAGTGAGAAAAAAGTCTACAGCCAAGACAACAAAAACAAGACCCAAACAACTGCAAAGCACCATGGTGGTAGCTGGAGCAAGTACAGAGGACAACCAGAACCCCACAAGCCCCTTGGAGGACCAGCCTGGGATCATCATTGGGGAGACGGTGGCAGGAGTTGGGGGACCGGACACTGCACAACATGGAACAGGGTGAGTAACGACCAGGGACTGGGGGAGTTGGCACAATGGTACACATGCACAAGTAAGTATAGCACATCTGCGGACAAACCATGCCCAAGAGTCACAATTCTGACCAAGAGCCCAATTTGCGCAAGTCTGCAACATCTCAGCACTTTCTAAGCACAGAAGTGAAAGGCACACTGCCTGAAAGGGATAAGGACCAACCAAATCAGAGCCGAAGGGGCAACTCACCCACAATGCAGCACACACACATAAGATGCAGAGCACCCCAACAGTGACAACAATGTGGTACAAACTGCAACACTTCCACAACAGAACAGAGGACACAACTGCTGCCGCTTGTGTGTACAAAATGGCCACTCGCATTTGGCATAGCAGGAAACTGTGAGATGACAATGTACAAGTACCACCTCACATACCTGATGGTGTAGAAATGCCAAGTGTACTGCTTCAGATAGGTGCCTCCTCATAAACAGCCACAATGTACATTGCCATGCAGTCTGACAGTAAACTTGTACAATGCTGACAGTAAACTTGTACAATGCGTGAACATACATGTGAACACAATGTCAATCTGCATTTCCCTTCACATTGCAGAGGGAGAATCAACACATCCTGCAGAGCACACCCAACAACACAGCAGTGGTGATGAAGAGGACCTCCCCAACATCTACACCGACACACTCCAACAGCTCAGGGACAGCTCCGGCACACCACCTCCAGGAGCAGGGCAGCCCAGCTGCATCCATGAGACCCCACCCCCTGCACAGACCACACAGCAGGAAGCACCCACCACCACGGCTGTCTCCCAGGACCCCCACGACCAACACATGGCCTTCTAACACCTTGTGTTAGGGTGCCAGGAGGAGATGTCTGACCAGCTTCGGGTGGGGTCGACCTCATGGCAGCCAAACTAAATGCCATACGTAGGTGTTTAAGTCACACCAGGGACCACTCACAGTCCCTAACAGACACCCACTGTACACTCCTTACTCTACAACAAGCTGTGGCTGACATCGCTGGAGTCACGACTCTGTGCCAAGAACAACTATCTAGTTAGAGTGTCTGCTGCAATATCATCCGGGAGTTGGGACACATGCGGAGAATCATGGAGAATGACACTTGATGTTGGTTGTTGAAGGTGGTGGGCCACGTGAGTGTAGGCCTATGGTAAGGATAGGGCAGACACAGTTGTAGAGTACATGCCTGGCTGAACTGACGCTGCTAATGTGGCTAGGCATTTGGCTCATGCGCTCCTTCATTACTCCGTTCGTGCAAGCCCGCCCTCCGGGTGCATGCTACATTGCAACATTGTTGCTTACAGGGGGGACGACTTAGCTACATGTCCAAGATCTTACCCACTGCCTGAGGTGACATGGTTGAATTCTTATTCATGGATGACTTGCTTCCTTCACGCATACTTGGTTGCCATCTCTCCTCACATTCTGCTATTGTATGTCTGATGGGCCATGCCGTATTCGAAACATCCGCTGTCCTGTTCTGCGCTACCTCAGTGGTAGTCCAGGGGGGTGGTGGTCTGTGGGGGCATGGGGGTGGTAGCCCTGGGTGTTGTGGCCTTCTTGGGTCTCCGAGCTGCATGATCAGTGTGTCTATGACATGTGTTGGTCTTCAGATGTGGCTCTGGGCTGGGCTCCCTTTCATACTGCAGATAGTCATCCTGCTTTACACCAGTAAAAGGCAGGTGTTAAATTCCTGCTGCTAAAGCGCCTTATGGCCTGTTTTTGGATCGCATCGTAGATCTGGTTGGTCATTGAGAATATCGCAAAGTGGTGTTTTTGCACGGGAACGCCTAGTCTGCATATCATTAGCGTTAGTTGCTGCTTTCATCCATGGCGATGTTTTTTGCGGAAGCTGGAAAACTAGCGATATCGGCAGTTTGCACCAGCATGTGAATGGGGTGATAAGTCTTTCACTAATTTAGCTGCGCTAAAGTGCTGATAACTCGGCAATAAGTCCTTGAGAATATGCCCCTTTATATGTTGGGTGTTTGGGTCCATGTCTGTTGTTCATGGTAACTGGGTGTTGAATGTCTTTTATGTTCTTGAAGGTTCTTGCATACCGCACAACATGGTGTTACCATGCCAGTTATCCTATCTCTGGAGCTGCTCCTGGGGTGCACCTTAGATACCCTGCTTCAATTTCACCTTTTCTGGTGTTTTTATTTTATTTTATTATTTTAATTTTTCATGACCCTGCCGAATATCTCATGGAGAGCTAAACAAGAATTCTTATACAAAAAATAAAACATACACAATACAATGAAGATGCAAATTTAAAAAGCATATAAAATCACATAACTGTCCTCGGAGCCAAGTCAAATAAAGGAATTAATCTATTTGTGAAATTTAACAAGCAAGAGGCCAGGTGAAGAAGAAGCGGACGGGTAATCTAGGGTAATCACAGGGCAGCTGCTGGAAAACCCTGAGTTTGGCTTATGCATATAGTGGGAATATCAAAAAGTGGTGTCCTACCACAGATGACTCTTCGGCATGGTACCACTAGCCCAAAGTCAGCACAATGCCACAAAAAACATTATGACTAGCAACCCTGTGCTATTGTGCTTGGCTTAACCTATGATCCAGAATGTTACCACAAAGGAGAATATAGCAAACAAACACTCTCAGACACTTTAAACACGCCTGTGTCAAAGTGGACTACTCTGCTAAACCAGTTTCTATTGATTTAGGGCCAAAAAGGAATGATCACAAGTAAAATAAGGGCTGCAATAATGCAGCAAAATTTCAATTTTTGTGCTGCAAGATTTGCAAATCTGTGTTGCAATATCCTGGGACGTCTGTAGTGCCCCCCAGTAGATGTTCTTTGGTATTTAGAGGAGCCACATCTGCTCAATCAGGTCAGCCTTTTGTTTGCTCCTGGAAGGCATTGCACACCTACTCTGGGCTAATTGCTGGCTGGGAGAAGCTGGAGAGCCAATGCACATTTGCCACAGGGACTTCAGGCAGGGAAAAGGCAGCTTTTGAAAAGGTACTTTTCTCTAATATATTTTTAAAATCTGACTTGACAATTAAATTGGATTTTTAATAATTATTAAAATAGTCGTTCAATTAATGTTGTAGCTGGTCCCATTACCAAGATACAGTATTAGTATTTTGATATATACTATGGTTTTCTATATAGGATAGCTAGGCCTGCTTTTGGGTGTTAGTCATTGTAAAGATGTTAACATTACATTTCTATGTGTCCAACTTTTAAATACCATGCACCGGGCCTTGTGGGCTACAAGTCTTATGTAGGGGTGACTTATCGATATTTCAAAGGGAAATTTTTACCCCTCAAAAGTGTTTAGTTTGACATGTTAACTTGAAATTTTACACAGGTACAGCCAAGCTAAAATAGTAACCCTGAAACAACTTTGCACTGCCACTACAGTGGATGGCACAATAGGTGCTGAAGTCCACTGGTTAGTATACAAGGGGGTTACCCAATAAATCACAGGGACCTGGGTTCAATAAGTGTTAAGAGGAAGGGGTCCCAATGAAAGTGGGAAACATATAATACATTTCACAAGAATTGATCTAAAGCAATTATTTTGATCCACAGAGTTTTATTCAATATGGGATCCAGTGTAATTAATACACGTAGCAAAGCAAACAGTCAACTGTATTCATGGTCATACAGTGCCCCAGGAAGGAGAAGGAAGTGATCGTGAGGAGGTAGGGGAGTGGTGGGATAGCGTGACAGTAAAATCAACAGTTCAAAATATTTTTCATGCTATGAATCACATAGCAGTAGGTGCCACAACCTTATGGCAACATTATGTATAAACAGGCATACGACACATAGTACAATGTAAATGCAATTTTTCGCATGTGTGGTTGCCGTAATTGAAAAAGCCGTCGACGTTTCGACCCTCTGAGACTGCAGGAAGATTTACCTTGCTTTAACCTTGCTGCGGGGTCTTCATCAGGACCAAGGAAGGGGCAGGGGACCACATGGTCCGTAGTTTGCAATGTGGTCTTGTAGGTACTTAGAACATGGGAAGGTCTGAGTCAGCATCGAAAGACGGCATTGTGCCAGTAATCAGTATTAAGTAAAGCAAATTGTGCGGGGAATTAATCCACAGTAGAGTCGGTAGCGTTGGTTCACAGAGCTCCGTACGCGGGCAGCCGATTGCCATAAGGTTGTGGCACCTACTGCTATGTGATTCATAGCATGAAAAATATTTTGAACTGTTGATTTTACTGTCACGCTATCCCACCACTCCCCTACCTCCTCACGATCACTTCCTTCTCCTTCCTGGGGCACTGTATGACCATGAATACAGTTGACTGTTTGCTTTGCTACGTGTATTAATTACACTGGATCCATATTGAATAAAACTCTGTGGATCAAAATAATTGCTTTAGATCAATTCTTGTGAAATGTATTATATGTTTCCCACTTTCATTGGAAGTCCACTGGTGGCATTTAATTTCCAGGCCCTGGGTAGACTTTGTACCATATACTAGGTACAGTTAAATATGGCAATTAAAATGATGCCAATTCAACCATGTTTGAAGAGGGAACACAGACAATTTACTACTGATTGGCAGGGGTAAAAGTACACAGATTTCTAAAGCCAGAAAAAATCTAGGGTCCAGCAAAAGGTGAAAAATAAGTGGTGACCACACAGAAAAGGCAGATTTACTACATATGATAATCTTTGAGATTACAAGTATCTGTAGGCTTTAATACAGAGTAATAACAAACCACCCTTAAATACCTATTGAGTTTAATATATGCTTCTCACAAAACAAAACTTCAGGCATACTGCTTTTAACATAACTTTTCATAACAAACAATCAGGTATATAGCCTTTATCATTGAGTTGTCACCGTAACCATTTAAAACCTACTTTGTTGGGCATCAGGTTTCCCACAAGGCGACATTACATTTACAGTGCTAAAATTACAAATATGTACTAACATTCTACTTGCTGACATAATAAAAAACTTCTCCTAAAAAAGCCTAGTGAGGATTATAGTGGTGCATATTCTTCTATCCTTATAGTTTGTTTGAGTGGGTCACCAACACCAAAACCCTTGTTTACTAAGTTAATCTGTGAGATTCCATGTCACAAAATACCTGCCTACAGGCTGTAGCACAGTGATATAACAATCGACGTTTGAAACCATATTACATTTAACACTTGATTTTCACAATAAGTAAGTCAGACCTGCTGGCTTTGTCATAACTTTTCATAATAAATAGATCAAACTTATAGAATCTGACATAATTTTCCCTAATGGAATGATAAGGCTTATAGTTTTTACCATTGGCTTGAGACAAAAACCAATACATGCTTTCTCAAGTGCGCATAAACCGGCAACCAACGGAATATATTTATAAATCAACAAATATGTAGAAAAATACAATTTGTAAAACAATATACAATCCATCTCTTTAGAGTCTAACAAGAATCATTAAAGTGAAAACACCCAGAGTGAATGACCAACACCAAAACACTTGCCGACTTCAGTAATCTGTGAAATTAAATATAACATAATACCTGTTTCTAGCCAGTAATACACTGTGGCAACAATCAACCGTTAAAGGCCCACTAGTTTTCACAAATGACTTTCAAAATAAATAAGCCAGGCCTAGTACAATCAGAAATTTGGCATTGTACATATCTTTTCCCAGTGCACTAACCAGGCTTAAAGCTTGTCACCATATGCAGCTGAGGCCTACTGGTTTGAGTGTAAACTATTCCACAAGCTGACCATCAGGCACGCAGTCATAAACGTACAAAGGTGTACACAATGACAGCAGCAATTACAGCAGGCTAAGTAAAATACAATCTCTCCTAAGAGGACCTAACATCTATTCTCACAAAGCAAATATTATACATCCACGCAGGGCTCAAAAATTCCACTCGACCGCTCGCATAGTCGAGCTAAATTTAACAAGGTCGAGCTGTTTTTAGGTCCTACTCGCCCTTTCTGTCGAGTAGGAAAACAAACCAACTTTTGCCCTCTGTCTGTGAAAACGGAGCAAATGTGACAAGATAACAAGATTTAAAGGCATTTTTATTGCTCACAAAGTTAATGAGCAATAAAGATGCCTTTAAAGCTTGTTATCTTGTCACATTTGCTCCGCTTTCAGAGACGGAGGTCAAGTAGGTTGCAGTTGAGGACATTTTTTAATGTACTAGTCCTGCAGGACAAGTACCATTTTTTGGATTTTTCGAGCCCTTCCACGGTATGTCACTAAAGTAACTCGTACCAAAAATCTTGCATGCTACAGTTTTATTTATTTTTATTTTGAGAGTTTTATATAGCGCTGGCTGGACCCGGAGGTATCAGAGTGCTTTACATAAGATTCGGCGGTAAGGGGGACGGTGGCAGCTTCTCCCCGACTCCGTTTGGCGCCATTTGCGAGCATTTTGCTCTTCTTATGTTTTAAAGTGCTCTAAACCGGCTCCGTGAGCTCGTGTAGTTTTTTAACTGTGTACCAGAAATAATTGTTTTAAAAGGGGCAAAATAGCTTGTTGCTTGTGTTTCACTCTGTTGAAGTGTTGCACTTTGTGAAATTAGTTTAAAATTGTACCGCATACCCACACGCACTGATTGTCCTGTGCCTGCACGCCCAGTCCGACCCTCAGCCAATCACGGGTGCGGAAGGCGGGGCAGAGGCAGGAACATCCAGGGAGGCGAGCGGTTAGCGCTCTAGCTCTCCCCTAACTTGAGGGCTATAAAGCACCTCGGCGGCTCAACGCGCAGTGTTGACGCGCAGTGTGGCTCCTGCGCCTAAGACGAGCCAAAGACTAGCCCGTCTGCGCCCGTCCGCGACAGGACGTGGCTAGTGGCTGGGGGCTATGGCGGGCTCTATCAGCCTCTCGGAGCCTTTCCATCGTCCCGTTTATACGTATTCGAGTCAGACTTTGCGGGATGTGGGCAGGTATGTTTCCACTTTGTGTTCCCATAGGGTGGAGATTTGTTTGGAGGGACCATTTACTTGCAGGGAGTGTCTTACACAATTCACCTGCAACGCTGTCATATCTTCTCGGCACACTACTTCTATCCCCACAAAAGACCTGACTAAATCACCTTTCAGCCCTTCTAGCGATTTTTCTTTGAATTGTAAGAACCTTCTTTGCAATGTTCGCTCACTAGTGTCCCACGCAACTCAGATCTGGGATCTCATTACTTCTGAGAACCCACATCTCTGTTTCTTAACTGAAACGTGGCTTAAGCCCCATACTGTTCCGGCCATTACAATGGGGGTGCCGTTAGGGTACAAAATAGTGAGAATGGACCGCCCTATCAAAACTGGTGGTGGGCTGGCCATTGTTTTCAAACAAGATATGGAGGTGGTGGTCACCGAGACGGTGTGTAACCCGCAAATGGAGCTCCTGATATTTACTATCAATCCGAACTTAAAGGAAACCAGGAAAGGTGCACTGGTTTATCGACCTCCAGGACCTCTTGGGAATTTCTCCACCCAACTTGTGGAAGCGTTGGCCCCCCACATGCAGTTCAATTCAGATTTTATTGTGGTAAGGGACTTTAATGTTCATAGCGAAATAGCGACATGTGTGGAAGCACAGTCACTTTTGGCTGATCTGGCTACGCTTTGTCTTAACCAAATGAATCAGGGACCCACACACATAGCTGGACATACCCTGGATCTTGTGCTATGTAACTACACCTTTATAAAATGTCTGCCTCCCACTCCAGTGGACTGGACTGACCACGCAATCATTGAATTTTACACCCGCTCTAATTATAAGGTCAAGGGCACCCAGAGGACTATGGCAGAAGTCAGAAGACCCTGGAATAAACTAACTGCAGAGGGTTTCAGGAGGAAATACACAGAGCCCAATTGGGATGAATGCGGGGACAACGCTTCCTCTGCATTAGTTAAATTCAATGAAGCTTTAGCATTGACCATTAACCATGTTGTTCCTCTGAGGAAATATAAACCACGGCCTGCCCCTAAACAAGAAGTCTGGTTTACAGACGATCTTAGACAGTTAAAGCTAACTGCTAGGAAGTCAGAAAAACGCTGGAGGGCGACTCGCAAGGCAGAGGACAAAGAAACTCACAGGACCTCATTAAAAGTTTACCATAAAGCTATTCGGGCTGCACGGAAACATCATATTGCAGCCCAATTGTCAGCAGCCGGTAAAAATCCCAAAGTACTCGACCAGATTCTGCAAACCTTTATAAAGCCCTCGGTCTGCGAAACGGATGGGATTGAGTCTCAGGAACTTTGCAATAACATCTCTCAGTTCTTTGTCAGAAAAATAGATGGCATTTATACGAAGATCTTAGCCACTAAGTCCACCTCTAACAATATGAGTACTGTTGATAGCATGGTCCAGCCCCATTTTAGCCCAGTAGAAAATACGACCAGTAAGCTTGAAGTCTTCCCGCCAATATCTTTGGAGGAGATAACCACCCTTATCACCCAAACAAAGAGTGGGTGTCCTTCAGATATTATTCCAGCACGGGTTATGGCTCTTCTTAGCGATGAGCTGGGTACAGGAATTCAGCAAATACTCAATCTTTCTCTGAGTACAGGGGAAGTTCCCCAAGGCTGGAAGCAGGCATTGGTCCGACCTCTACGTAAGAATAACGCCGTTCCCTGGACTGATCTGACAAACCTGAGACCCATCTCCCTCCTCCCTTTTCTAGGGAAGCTTACTGAGAAGTTTGTAAATCGGCACTTATCTAAATATATAGAAAGTGCGGGGGGACTTGACCCTTCTCAATCGGGGTTCAGGCCCAGGCACAGCACTGAGACCGCCTTGCTCTCCGTCGCTGATGATCTTCATATGCTACAGGATAAAGGTTTTTCCGTTATCCTGGTGCTTTTAGATCTGTCAGCGGCGTTTGACACTGTGTCACATGATATCGTGACCTCCAGACTCATTAACATCGGTCTGGGAGGCAAGGCGCTGGCCTGGCTAAGGAGCTTTTTCACCAAGCGCACTCAGAGAGTCATACTGGGCCCATACCAGTCAGAGGAGGTGGAGATCTCAAAGGGGGTGCCGCAGGGCTCCTGCTTGAGCCCAACGCTTTTTAACATCTATGTGGCACCCCTAGCTAACATCATGAGATCCCACGGCTTTATCCCTGTATCGTATGCAGACGATACTCAACTCCTCTTCCCCTTCAAAATCATGACTCCTGAGGTGCGTAACTCCTTTGCCCGGGGGATGAAAGAGGTGGCTCATTGGATGGCAGCAAACTTCCTTCAGTGTAACGTCTCAAAGACTGAGGTGATGCTTTTTGGAGAAGCCAAACGATTGTGGACTCCTGACTGGTGGCCTCAAGACCTAGGCCCAGTCCCTGTGCCCAAAGGGGTAGTGAAAGATCTAGGAGTTAAACTGGATCAGGAGCTCGTCCTTAAACATCATACTAATCAAGTGGTAGGCTCCTGCTTCCATGTTATTGGTCTTCTCCGAAGGGTATTCCCCCTGTTACCTGACACCACCAGGAAAACTCTAGTTCAGTCGCTTGCGTTGAGCAGACTGGACTACTGTAATGGTTTGCTGTTAGCCGCCAATGAGGGCATCATTAACAAACTCCAAGTCGTGCAGAACACGGCAGCACGCTTGGTTCTGAATGCCCCAGCACGTACACCCTCAAAACCATTGCTGAACCAACTGCATTGGCTTACTGTGAAACAGAGGGTGTTGTTTAAAACGTGCTGCATCATCCATAAATGCCTCACTGGTAAAGGTCCTGACTATCTAACTAAAAAATTTGTTCCTTACATCCCCTCGAGAACTCTGAGATCTGTTGATCAAGAGTTGTTATGCGTCCCCAGGTTCTGGAAAACCAGACAAGGAGGAAGGGCTCTGTCTGTAGCCGGACCAAAGCTCTGGAACGATCTTCCTTACGACATTAGAGTCTGTAAGGAACATTTTCCTTTTAGGAAAAAATTAAAAACTTTTTTGTTTAATTACTAGTTCCGTTTAGGCATTACTTAACCTTAAGATGTAGCCTGCTTTGGTCTCAGATGCTGCTAAAGGCGCGGAGATACTCCTCAGGGAGTCGATTCCCAGCGCGTTATAAGTATGCAAATAAAATAAATAAATAAATTCAACAGAAATGACAAAAAGAGTAATCTGTGATATCCCATTAAATAAAACCCATCTCTACAGGCTTTCATACAGAATAAAAACAATCAATCCTAAAAGCGATTAATGTTAACATATATTTTTCACCATTTTATGTCAAACCTACGGCCTTCATTGTAACATTTCATAATAAACAGATCAGCCCATAGCCGTAATCATTGTCTTGCCACCATAAACAAATCAGTCCTGCTGTACTGAGTATAAGATTTTCCACAAGTGGCAATAGAACGGTGTTGGAGTGAGTGGTTATGGTTTCAGATGACAGACAAAGACATTCACTGAGACAGAGCACTAACACAGGGAAAGAGAACTGGTGATGTGTGACAGAGACACAGATGTGCAATGAGACGGCAGCACAGAGGAGTAGAGAGAGGCATAAGTGAAACAGACAGCATGACTATAAGCGAGAGATGTAGATGCACAAGAGACAGAGAAGTAAATCTCCTTGGGGCCGCAGGGGCAATGGCACAGAGGCCAAGGGCATGCAGGGCTCACTTTAGCTCAGCTATGGTGCTCCTTAACTGTCCAACCTGGGGAAGGGGACCATTTATGTTGTTTGCAGTAGCTCCAGAGAACACCTGTGCCTATTTCCTTTGAACCTTCCTTTGGTTCAACTGATGCTGACACCTTCCACTTGAATTTCCCCTACTACTTTGGGTGGCTTATTTAGCTTAGGGAACTTCCTTTATAGAACCAATGTATATTCTGTATCTGATTATATTTTGAATTTTCTTTTATATAGTATACAGAGTCTTGTCAAAATAGCCAGTGACTAAAAGGGGCAGACTCAAAGCAAACTCTAGAAATATTGGAGATAATATGTGTGTTTACCAGCCGTGCCGTCAAACTTCAGACATTATGATGAGCACCAGGTCCTGCGAGTGAAAATCCTCCAGCATTATTAATAAGTCCCTTTTAATGTACACACATACCGTTTACTTATATTAGAAAATGGAAACTGCATGCAGTACTTAATTTGTGCCTGTGGTTGCAGGTGGTGGGCGCCAGCACATATTTCTGGGACCAGGACTTACTCTTTACTATTTAATTTAGACCCAGAGCTAGAGAAAAGAAGGCAGAAAATGGCAAAAAAGAAGAAGAAAGAAAAGCAGTCACAAAAGTAAAAAGTTGGGATAAAAAAAACCTGCAAGAGTGAGACTAAGTGAGAGCAAGTGTAGGGTGGTGGAAGAAAGGGGAACAAGGTGTAATCACACAAAGCAGCCTCCTAAAAATAGTTTATGTTCATAAATGTATTCTTTTCCTATATATATATTTTTTTTATATATAAATTAACCACAGGATGCATACAGTAAAAACTGAACTGAAATGGATGAGAAAAATCTGTTGGGAATCCAAACACACGCTGACCCTAAAGTTCCTACCCTAGTCATGATACTGACAGATGCACAATGAAGGCCCTCCTCATTGTGTAATAGTGCTAAAGGCCACTTGGCACAATTCAGAATACAGGCAGAGGTAAACTTCCTGAATACAAGTGATGAAAGGGAGGGGAAGCATGATAAAGTCTGTCCATCAGCTAGAGGGTTTGAGTGCTTGTAGGTTTTTCTGGATCTCTTAGGTACAGTATTCACCAGACAATGAAGTGGAACTACATCATTTCCACTTTGTGCATTTGTCTTAGGTTCATTTCTGGTCTGGCATTAGCTATTACCTTTTAATGTAAGCAATATCTATGTGTGTGTGTGTATATATATATATATATATAAATATATATTCTCTGAAAAAAACAAAGGTTACAGGGACGATATAGATAGGAAATAGAATATTGAAGAAAACCTTAGAAATTCACAAAGAAGACAACGTTTACAGGGACTCCCCATATCAATAGCGGACGGGGCATGGCCAATGGGGTCCTTGGGGCTGAAATCAACCTGGGGAGGGAGCCATGTGTGCCCCCTACCCCATAATTATATTATAAATTCCCCCTGGGACCTGGCCCACCTGGGGGGCAAAAAAAAGCAAGTGCTGGTAACCACGCTTGTTTTTTTAATTTAAATTGCTGCGGATCATCCACAAATTTGTGGCAAAATAAAAAAAAATGTTTCGGGTCGCTGGCAGGGTCTCTGTGGGAATCTACTACCTGGACTGGAGGTCAGAGTATTCCTAACCTGCTCCCATGTGTTTTTTTTTTTAGATTCTTCTTGAGACTTTGGCCGAGTCGCGAGATGGCTGCCAACACTTTCTGGTTGAATTGCTGGCAGCCACTCAGATCTCACCATGAGATTTGTCGGCTGAAATGAATGAAATGAAATGAAATTTGATTTATAGAGCGCATGGCTGCCCGAAAGCGTCCCAGCGCTTGCTTAGGGAACCCGTCCTGGTATTCCCCTGCTAGATAACCCATTAATGGGCATCCCCAAGGTGAAAGCCAGGCATCCCGCTGCGAGGGGCCGTTGTGGAGATTAAGCAAGTTATTGCCCAGAGTTACAGAGTGGGGCTCCATGATTGGAATAGGCACCGAGGCGAGAATTGTCAGGTCCGGGGAAATTTGAGCCCAAGACCCGCCGAGGCGGGGAATTGAACCACGGACCCTTCGCATTCCTAGATATTCATAAATCTATTTCTTTAATAACTCCAAAACTACTGAACGTATATACACCAAACCACAAAAAGCACACTTTCTGGACCAAGATATAGCTTTCTACCAAATTTGATGTTGATGGGGCTGTGTTCATTTTCTCAATCTCTATGGGAAAATGCATGGGGAAAATGCATTTTGGGACCTGCCCTTTGTCATCAGCCTCCGTTGACGAATCACCCCAAAACTTTCCAAACCAGCAGCTAAAGTGAGTGGCAAACTAGTTTTGAAATTTCGTGAAGATTCAAACAGCTCCAAATTTATTAGCAAAATAAAAAACACTTTTGCTATGGAAACTAGGTCCTAACTATACCTACCCACTGGTGTGTGTGTATGTATACGTGCTGCACTGTATAGCACACATACAAAGTGGGTAAAGCTTTCCCTTGTGTCGAGCATAGTATTTTATACAGGAAGGGTACCCTTCCTGTACAAAACCTATGCTGGAATCACACACACACACCCTAAAGTTATGGCGCTAAGGTGGTGCATGGCGCACGGCAGCTGTAATCAGCGCCGGCGCAAGGGAAAGGGAAGGAGAGAGCCATATCTTTGAAGATGTGGTGCTTTCTCCTCCCTCCCTGTCGAGCAACGCAGCACAGCCTCGCGGGGGCTACTCTGCGTTGCCTGACTTTTTCTTAAATCTCCCCCTAAGGATAAAAAAATCACATTTAGTTCTAGAAACGCATTTAAGTGACAAGTTACTCATGGTGTAAAGTCACCAGGAGAGTGATATCATAATTAGGTACAAAAGAAACAAGGAAATATTGATTACGTCAAAAGAGAGGAGAGGAAAAAAGGTGTGTGCAGTTCTATACTCTTTTTTGGGAACACATCTTTAAATGCCGCACTGTTACAATGCTATCAAGTTTCAATTTGCACCTAATTTTAGACGCTGGTAATGGACTTTTTGTCCAGTCACTGGTGTAAAGTGTGTAACTGCACAACACTCCTGTGGGCTGACAAAAAATGTGAAAGAAACTATAAAACAAGCCATGAATGCAGGGGGCTGACCCCTATAAACCAATGGCCATTGCGGCTGACCAAAAGCACACCATATGTGGATTTGTGTGTGTTGACATGAGTTTTATTACATAGCTAAAGCTGTCTGTAACAGACCTTTAAAAGAGATATGCGTTGCACTTTAGCACAAAGTCGACAGTTTCCTGCAGAGGAAAATCTGCTAGATTAGTGCTAAGTGTACACATAGAAATGAATGATTTTATTTTTTTCTATGAGCAAGTAAAGATATTTTAGAGAGTGGCTTAAAATGAAAAATTATACATAAATGAAAGGGCTAAGCCTACTACTAGTAATAAAGCTGTTGTTGGCAGAAAACCATTATAATGCATTGTTAAAAACCATTAAGTGCCTCAAGCAGTATTCAGTCACTCAGTAGTCTTTTGCATCAACACATCAATAAACCTGAGCAGAAAGGGTCACTTGCTACTGCGATTTCCATGTTTTGTGAAGGGAAAAGACTTTTCATAATCCACAGTGTTTGTTTTAAAAACTCAAGGCTGCAGACAGAATGTGCTGTAATAACATGACAATCTCTGAAGAATAACAGAAGGCCTGTGACATACCAGAGTTACGGTTTGACCATATCACCTTGCAAATGGAAGCAAAACATCAGTGCACTCATTTGTCTGCTGTAGATAATGTGCAAAAACAAATCACAGCAATGTACATTTGCGCACTGTGCTTTCCAAGGTTTTGCAATATTTTAAATTTCTAGAAAAATTAGGGATAGCACATGCAAATGAGATTTACTGCCAGCTTTGTGTGCATTGATATAATTTCCCTATTTTGCACCAGATCAAGCGTAAAACATGACTTAGTGATATCTACATTCAAGTTTAAGACCCGGAGGTATCAGAGCGCTTTACATGAGAATCAACAATGTAACAGAAAAAGTTCAACAATTGCACAATAAATCCCAGAAAAATAGGCAATACAATTAGGAGAGGAGAGAGAGGAGAGAGAAAAGTAGTGGAGGGGGCAGGGGAGGTGAGAAAGGGAGGATAAGGGAAGAGACAATAAGGAGAGACGAAAAGAAAGTCTGTCTAAAGACAGACTAAAGACCGACTGGGTAGGTGAGGACCCAGGAGGGAATCAACGGCCCATCTCACCTATAGCTAAACCAGGAAGCTCCATCGGGCATCAGACAAAAAAGTTCTGTCTCAATACTTTGAGAGAGGGGAGAAGGAGAGACATAAATAGAGGGAGGATGCGGGAGGAGACGACAGGAGAGACGAAAGGAAGTACAACAATGTGGTTTAACAGTGTAACATAAAAAGATCAACAATTACAACATTACATCAGACAATCAGCAATACATTAGGAGAGGAGAGAAAGGAAGTGGGGGGTAGGTGAGGTGAGAACGTGAGGATAAGGGGAGAGACAACCGTAGAGACAAGAGGAAGTCTGTATAAAGACCGACTGGGTAGGTGACGACCAAGGAGGGAATCCACGGTCCATCTCCCCTATAGCTAAACCAGGTAGCTACATCGGGCATCAGACAAAGTAGTTAGGTCTCAAGTGTCGAGGGAAGAGGATCGCATAAAAACAGGATGGGAGGGAGATACGGCAGAAAGACGAAGGAAAGTCTGTCCAGAGACCGACTGGGTAGGTGACGGTCGAGAGGGAAATCCCAAAACCCATCTCCTCTATAGCTATCATGTAGCTCCACCGGGCTTTGGCCAAATAACTAGGTCTCAATGAGAAACATTAAATAACATGGAGGGCAAAATAAATGGAGCGTAGAGGGGAGGGAACAGGGAAGGTGAGAAAGGGAAGATATGGGAAGAGACAACAAGGAGAGCCGAAAGGAAAGCTGACGACCAAGGAGGGAATCCATGGCCCATCTCCCCTATAACTAAACCAGGTAGCTCAATCAGGCATCAGACAAAAAAGTTCAGTCTCAATACATTGAGAGAGGGGAGAAGTAGAGATATAAATAGAGGGGGGAAGCGGGAAGAGACGACAGGAGAGCTGAAAGGAAGTCTGGCTAAAGACCGACTGGGTAGGTGACGTCCAAGGAGGGAATCCCCGACCTGTCTCCCCTATAGCTAAACCAGGTAGCTCCATCGGGCATCAGACAAAATAGCTAGCTCTCAAATGACGTGGGAAATTCACAGGAAAACAGGGTGGGGACTAGGGCAAGGACAGGTGGGGGCAAAGGTTAGTATCAGAAAAGAGGAGAGGAGTAGAGCAGGGAGGGGAAGGGGGTAGGTAGTTCGGTAAAAAGTTCCCATGGATCTGCTGCGAGGCATTAAAAAAGCAGGTCCGTCAGCTTGTAGTTTGGCGGTGATCAGGTGAGACGGCTTGTCAGGTCCGATCTCAATTGGTCAATGGAGGATTTAATGACCTGACAGAGCTCGGTGCGTAGTTCAGTTTTAAAGTCTTTATGCCTACATCGAGCAGAAAACGGAGGTTCTGAGGCTAGGCATTATAGAATCCAACTGAAATTCCTTCAAATAGCCCACCGGCCTTGGTAAGCTACCATGTACCGTACTTCTTGTGCAACACGAGAAATATGGAACCCGGGAGTGATATTCGCTTCAGAGGTGTCTTTCAATCCCTAGTCAAGGTTGCAATTAAGACAATCAATCTAAAGCTCCTCCTGGAAATCCCTTTTCACAACACCAACCACAGGATAGGGTAACTTCAGACTTGGTGACGGCTTGACAACTAAACTTTGTTTACACCCATACACCGGGCACCCAAGGAAGCTAAGTGACATACTCACAAGACTCTGAATTCAGGTCCATAGTAGGACTAGGCGGTGTACTCAGAACTCTGTGAAAAGACCAAAAAACTCTGCCACGCTACGCAGAGTTCTGCAAGCGGCAGATTGCGTTATGTCTCGCCATTCACGCTCATTCCTAGCACCGGGTGTTTGTCCTGCACTGGAAAGGCAGCGAAAACAGCACCATGCACAACACAAGAGGGCACTGCTTCTTTCGGCCACTCGAGTAGATGCTCTACTCGAGCAGCAGTTTCCTCAATGCAAATGGAAGGTTTCTCAGCACAAGCAGTAGCGCAATCCGTGACCGCCTGCAGTGAGAAATCTCGTCGGCAGGTGGTCTGGATTAAGATTTTCTTCGCTCATGCTTACCAACTTAACATTGGTGAGCACGATCAAGGAAAAAAGTCAGCCATATGGAGCAGAGTTTTTCGAAAATCTGCACACTACGCGAAGTGGGAAAACCTCTACAAACTCCACGAGTGGAGGGGATTTCATGCCCGGGCCTAGTCCATAGCTACAGAGTTTTCCAGGTTCATGTGTGATGAGCTGAAGTTGTCCAGGCTTTTTTTTTATTGTGGGAATTGTAGTCCAGGGTTTGTGATGGAGTAAACAAGACAACAAGTCCCAGAAGTCAAAGAGAAACCTGGGAATTAGCAGCTAGTCCTGTATTGACCTAGGAATCTTGGCAGGGCTGCAGGTGGTCAGAGTATATCTTAATCTGTTAATATTCAGACATTTTAGACAAGCACTAAACGTGCTTCATCAACTCCTATAGGACAAGAGGATAACATTCTACATCTTTTGTACTGTTCACTAAGTCCACAGACGAAAGGAACTATGATATCTGCAAAACTTTGCAACCACTATGCACTGAATAGAAACCCTTACTTACCAAAAGAAAACCTCATCATATAAGCATCATTCAAACTGCTGAAAGATAGTAGGCCAGAAAGGGGCAATGATGAAAAATCTGAGCAGAGGGACAAACAGAAAAAGTGAGCATGAGAGCGGAAGGTAAGACAGAAAAGATGAGAGGAAATAGATGGACAGTAAGAAAAGGGAAGAAAGAACATGTGAAGGAAGGGTGAAATTATGAGAGGAAACATGAAGGACGGAATAAAAGGTGAAAGCAGGAAGGGTGAAAGAATGGCAAAGTGGAAGAGTGAAAGGATGGAATGATGTAGGGGGAAAGGATGGTATTTGAAAAGAAGAATAGATGAAAGGGTGAAAAGATGGATGGTAGAGTGAAATGATCAACAAATGAAAGTGCATGGCTAGAAGGACAGACAAATGGATAGATGGGAAGCAGTGAAAAGATTAGTTGGTGAACAGGTGAAAATATGGCTTGATGGGTGGATGTATTTAATGGATGAGTGAGGATAGATGGGTGGGTGAGCGGACTGATGGATGGCAAGTTGAAAGGGATGTACAGCTGAACAGATACATGGGTTAAAGGATGGATGGATGGATGGATGGTTGGATGGATGGATGGATGGATGGATGGATGGATGGATGGATGGATGGACGGACAGACGTGCAGATAGATAGATGGATGGATAGAGATTGAAAGGAGCTCTTTTAAGGAGGGTTTGGTTTTCTCATTTCACGTTTGGTTTGATTAGGGGATTGGGCCATGACTCAAGTCTGGGTGTTTTTCTTTATTGGTTGCTCCCTTGCTAGAGACAAAAGACAAATTATATTAATTATAGATAAAGCTTGATAACTGAAATGTTTGAACTGCCTATAACCAAACGTTTCTCAAACGGGGGCTCTTGGGAGTAGTGAATAATGAATATCGGACTAGGACTTTGCTAGAGCCAAGTGAACTGTAAACGTCCACATCTTCACTTCATTCCTTCTCACATGGAGGGATAGGAAAAATCTGATGCTAGAAGTGGGTGCTAGGTCCCTTGGAAATACAAAATGATAACATCTTGCTATAAACTCTTGTGGAAGCCAGAGCCCAATCATTTACTGCACAAAAAAATTTTGATCGCCCCAAATTTTACCAGCAGAACCTTGGCTCCAGCTCCCTTGATCTTGCTGTATGAGTCACCACCATGAGGCACCTTCCTTCACAAAAACAATCCTGAGAGGTGTTTTCCTCCTTCTATAAATGCTGCCGAATGCAGCACACTTTGAAAGAGGACTAAAAGAGGAGAAATAGTTATTTGTCCTCGATACACATCACCTCGGAAGGCGTAAGGTTTTACCACTTCCCCAGGTTTAAATGGCTCTTGTAAATCTGGGAAAGCATCAAAAACCATGTGTGTGGCGTGGGAACACCCCCTGCAACGCCCATGGAATGCCTCCCGAGGGTAGAGTAAGGCAATGCAGCGATTTGCGCAGCCTTTGCCTTACTCCATACCTGTGAGGCCATTGAAAGCCATGCAAAGTGGCTTTGCTTGGCCACATAGATATGATTTCAAGGTTTGCTCCATTGGAGCATCACCAAAAGTGAAGTCCCGGCAGCGCAAGTGGCTCATAAAAATGTCCTAGAGTACATAGTCAGAAATCATGATTACCCAAGCTCCAGTAACCATCAAACCTCATACAGTCCTAACTGTCAGATTTGCAAAGATTACTGATCATCTTTAGAGAATAAAGAAGTCTCATAATAAGCAGACAAAGTCCCCACAGGACAGAGAGGTCACCTGGGTCGCCCACAAAACCAGGAGTTGTTATACACATTTTAGGAATAACTGAGAATTCAGCATGGCATGACTAGTGATAGCACACATTAGACAAATCAGAATCTCTATCACCAAAGACATTATTTTAGCACTAGACAATTTTTAAAGTAGAGAAAATCTTCCTTTAGATTCCATAGCAACAGCAGTCAGGAGATTTACAACACAATATGAAACATTCTCAAACAAAGACTCATACACTCGTGTGCTGGCGAGCCTGAAACAGAACTTCTAATGGAAATGCCCTTCAAAATAATACTTTGGGAGCACAATGAAACTCCAGTCACAACACATGGTCTCGAAGGAAATTAACCAATTATGTCACAGTGTCCAGTGCACTGCGAAAACTAGAGGGAGAGAAGACTTGCAGGGGACATTGATTGGGAGGAGTAATGAACAGGAGCAATATGACCAGTCACCAGAAACAGCTTCCATTTTAATAAAATGGTGGCATTATCAAAATGTTGGGTCCTTATACCATTGCTTAAGTTTATAACTTAGTTTGGTTTTGTACAGCATGAAGCTGCTGTCCCCTCTATGTGTACATGTACCTTGAAGGTTGTTATATTGCTGACCAGGAATACCATCCGACTTGGTCTCTGTATACCTACAGCTACTGAACCATGTATGCTTGCTTTTATTTGTCATGTACTGTGTGCATTTGCACTTTTATGGCCGTAATGACCGAAATAAAGTTTGAATTTGATTTGATTTGAAAATGTTCCATAACACTCTACCAAACCTCTCACTAAAATAAATCATTTTTAGTGCAACATTATGAATTCATCACTGGTTACAACTATATTCATCACCAAATTCATTAGTATTCACAAATTATTTGTCACCCAAAACTGCACATTCAGAAAAAAAAAACTTTTAAACTCCCAGTACAGGCCCTTGTTCAAATGGGTGCAGGAATACTGTGAGCATTTAATCACTGAAATACCTTATAAGCAAGGTAATTAGTGGCAATCTGAGGACGAAATTCAAGGCCCGACTTCTGCACGGAGGCTTAACTTTCCTTACTCTGCGAAAATACCAATACGACATGTCGTTCCCGTGCAAATTAATAATTCCCAGCGGGAGCGCATATTTTCTAATTAATTTTCGTTCTTCCTGTTCTGCTCAAGTCTTCTTCATACAGCACCAGGCTCCGACATAGTTCAGCAATCAGGCACCGTAATATTTCATATTTCTGTGTCATTTACAGAACTAAGATGCAAAGAGGTGAAAAATGTCACACATTTGAGAGAACATGTTTTGTTGGACAGCAAGATGGTAGCCAGTCACCACAGTATTATTAGCTTCTTGAGATCTTACAGAATGGCAAGAGAAGAGTTTGATGCCCATACAGTCACCCTCATTACACAGGGTTTGAAGTTCTGAAAGAGAAAGGAATTGGGTTACCAGTTGTTGTGTCGTGTGGGGGTCCCCGGATAGGGCTAGGTGGCAACCTACACTCAGGGGCACTCTGGGTGACTGCATTGGGCACGTGGCACAGGCCTAGAAATAAAGAGCCGGACACTGGGGGCTATGTTTCCTTGCTGGTCACATCGTCGCCAACTGGCGTACGTACGCTCGCAGACCCCTTTTATTTGCAGTGTCACGTGGGTCTACGCTGTGCGCCTATTGCGGCACAGTCGTAGAACAACTAGAACACAACACCAGTCACATAGTCCATGCCATGGACGCATGGTACAGAAAGCCAATTTAGAAAGCCTGCTCTCGGCCACTGGGTGTGATCAGCTGCCATGGCATTTATCAATGACGTTGTGGGCAACCAGGGGAGGAAATTAATAAAGTTACTCGGATGCCCAGTTCTTGCTGAAGTGGTCTCATTGGGACTACTGATACCTTCACAAATCAGATGTTTTCAAAAGAAGCGCCATGCTTAGTTCCCAGTATTTTGGAGCACAATAGACTACAATGAGCCTCTCGACATCCATATTGTTTTAATGCCGGTACATCGGTCACCCTAGTACACCAACCGTGGATAACACTGACATGGAAAGACATATAGTGGCTTAGGGCCATATACATCAAGGCAAAATGGGTTCGCAAACGCCGAAATTAGCAGAATTCCGGCGTTTGCGAACCCATTTTCGCGAAATGGTATGTATGAAACATATTTGATGCAAAATAAGGAATCGCTGAATTTGCCATTCCTTATTTTGCGATTGCATTTAAGGAACTGCAAATTTTGCGATTCCTTAAATGCAATGTATCAAGGAAAAAAACATCCCAAAATGCCATTAAGGAATCACAAATTACCACCAACTTCTAGTTGGTGGTAAGTTGCGAATTCTTTTAAAAAAGCATTTTTTTAAAAATCAAAAGGTACCATGTGACGCTCATACATGCCCTTAGGGCATGTATGTGCGCCATATGCGCACACATGTCATTTTCAGGGGTGCAGCAGGGTGTTCTTGAGACACCCCTGCACCCTTGAAAGTATTCACAATTTGCGATTAGCAAATTGCGATTCGCAACTTCCCCTTCATTCCTATGGGCCTCTTGGCCCATATAAATGAATGGGAAATTATTCCTTAATTGCGATTAGCAATTTGCTAATCGCAATTATGGAATTTTAAGGAATTGATAAAAAGAAGCGATTTTCTACATACCATTTTGCGCTTTCTAAATAGCGATTCCTTAAAAATCGCTATTTAGGAATCGCAAAACGGAATGTTGATACATATGGCCCTTAGTCACACTGATAAATTTGGTAGCAAATGAACATTTTATTACCAAATTTGCCTTACCTATGCCTGCCAGGAATTCACAAAGATATTCCTGGCATGGGCAATCCCTTTTACATGTGCGGATATCTCTGCTGTGAATGTGGAGATCTTTGCACCTGTAAATCCGTCTCAAGGGGTGGGATAGAGGTCGTCCCAGGGCCAACGAATACATGTGAGATATGGGAAACTTAGGGACCCTTCACCACATTCTGCAGGGGGCATCATTTTGCATTATGCCACTGCTCCTGAGAGGAGTCATTCTTATTTTACCAAAATACATCTTGATAACCCCAGGTTTAGAGAAAATTGGCCAACACCCTTACAAAAAAAATACCACTGTGGAACATCTCTGGACATTAACATTTAGAACATATAAGCTGCAGCTGTTCACAATGTTTCAAATTTACAGAAAATGTATTTCATCTGCTCATGCCTGAACCGGTTGCTTGTAATCGGTTAGATTACACCAAACTGAGTGTTTGTAAGAGATTTCAAAGTGAGTATGTGTAGACCTAAAATTCAGAAATGTACTAATGTGCTCTTAGATTTAGAAGAGATTTAGAATAGAGGCATTCATGGGTGTAAGTCTCAGAAGATATGCAGTACCAAACCCCAGAGGAAAAACGTACAATTTAGGTCCATAAAGAATAAGAATGTTAATTTCATTGGAAATCATTGCATTTAGATTTATCTAAAGCACATTCCATGAAAATATGGTATGAATCCAGGACTTGTGGATTTAGGACACTCAAATCCTGGAGGATTCTCAGGAGTCATTCTGCTGAGCTCATGATTTGAGAGCTGACCCCTGCCCACCCGGTAGCGGTCAAGGATGTTGAGAAATTGTGCTGAGTTTGTGATTTAAGGAGAGTCACTGACCACCTCTTACAGGGTTATTTAGAATTTGGTGAAGCAGAAGCGCCACCATAAACTGACAGTGATCCCGTACTACCAAATTTACAGTTTCCCCACAGCATTTGACAAGGCAATACTTGGGTTTCCGACAGTGGTTAATTAGAAAAAAAATAAGTGCCGGGGATGTCGTCAGGAGGCAGCTTGCACCAGCCCATTTCTCCTGTAGCACCGACTAAAATTGAGCCAACTACTAATCATGAAAGTGGGGAAAGGATGTGCTGTAACAGCCAGACTTTGGAGCCAGGGACCAAGGTTCGAGTATCGGCGTTGGCTCAATATCCTGTGATTCTGGTCAAAACACCTAATTTCCCCGTAAATTAATGTGTCCTTAACTGGTGTGAAAAGTGCAGGTGTCGATGATTAAGTGCGGGTGCTGAGCACTAGAAACCACCGGCTCAAATTAAGCACTGGTTTCCGATAGTAGAGCCTCAGCCCATCTGCTAATGAACCACCAGGTAAGTGTGGCAGTTCTATTTAGAGACAAGTGATCAATTTAAGGTGGTTGTGACAGTCACTAGATTTATCGCTCAGAACATTTCTTGCTGAGTGTGCTCAGCTGCATGGCACCTGCTCAGTAAAGTTCACATACTTATGTGCAACTGTTGCACATATCTTTACACAGACAAATTTAGTGATCTGTGCCAGACATCCAGGAATCTCTGAAATGGGCACATGGTCCACAGCCAGGGCAGGGGAGGTTATGGAAACAGGCCTGCATCTTACCGTTATTAAAAAAAACAATCTATATACAACGGATCTGGCCAACTATAGACCCATTGCGCAGCTGCCGCTTCCTGCAAAAATTTTAGAAAAAATTGTAAAGGTAGAACTTTCTACCTAAATCCTAGAAAACCACCTTTTAGACCGCAGTCAGTTCGGTTTTAGGTCATGTCACAGCACTGAGACGGCTCTGATAAAGAGCACGGAGGAAATACGCACCACATTGATGCCGGCGGATCGGCGGCTCTCATCCTCCTTGACCTGTCTGTGGCATTTGATACCGTGTACCACACCTTGTTGACTGAATGTCTAAAGACCATAGGTTTGGGAGGAAAGGCCCTCTCACTTATAACTTCGTTTTTAGCAGATAGGACTCAGGCAGTGCAACTTGGCGATTTTAAATCTGCACCTTTTATCCTCCTTTGTGGGGTACCACAGGGCTTTTCATTGAGCCCTACGCTTTTTAATATTCATGTGTCTGAACTAGCACCTTTGATCAGAAGTTTTGATCTAATCCCAACCTCGTACGCCGACGACACCCAATTGGATATTTCAACAATAGACAAGGATGTTAACTACTCCACCAAAGTTCATGATTGTATGGTCTCCCTAAGCAGTTGGATGAGTAGGCATTGCTTGAAGTTAAATCCAAGTGAAACCGAGGTGGTGCTATTTGGAAAGCTTTTTCCTCTATGGTCTCCAGTTTGGTGGCCAAGTACTCTGGGCCCCCTTCCTACACCGGTAGCAAAGGCTAAGAATTTCGTGGTCATATTAGATGACAAGCTTAATTTTAAATCTCAGATTTCAAAGGTGGATTCTTCTGCATTTTTTACTATCAAAACCGTGCATAAAATTCTTCCATCTATCCCTAAGAAGACCAGAAAAACAGTTGTAACTTCTCTGGTTTTATCACAATTGGACTATTGTAATGCCTTATATATCAACGTGCAGTCCAATCAGCTCAGAAGACCACAATCAGTGCAAAATGCCACCGCCAGATTAGTGCCGGACGTTCCAAAACACCAGTCCATTAGGGCTGGGATTCAAGAGTTACATTGGCTTCCAGCCGCCCAGCGTGTGATTTTCAAGACACTTTGTATCGCACACAAGGCACTTTACAGAGAAGGCCCACAAATTCTTTGGCACGCTTTTAGCTGATACTCTCCTAGCAGAGCACTACGGTCGGCCAATGCTTTCCTAATGCCCACCTCCAGAGTCAAAAAGACAAACTTGGGGGGGGGGGGGGGGGGTGCAGTTTCAGAAATAGTACTATCAGAATATAGAACTCTCAGGAAGATTTCATTCCTGTTTGACTTTAGGAAACACCTTAAAACTTGGCTTTTTAGAAATTAGCTTCCCTCTAACACCATTGGGCCATAAGCGCCTAGACATCTAAGGTTATTAGTGCGCTAAATAAATTGTTAAAACATAACATAACATAGCCTCTGCCAACCAGGTGAGCATCTGCCAGGCTCCAATTGAGTATATTATTCTCTACCTTGTCCAAATACTGTTTTTGAACATTTAATACAATTATAGTAGAGACATGAGTGAGAGAAAGGGGAAGCTGTGCTTGTATCTTATACTGCTATTGATCAGGGTGTCCAGTAGGACAACATTTAGATGGCTGTGTCTGCGAATTGGTAAGGATTGCTGCTTGTTTATTGTAAAGAGTGTTCCTTACCCTTGTGTACATGCCTGTTTTTATCACCAAATTGGAAGGAAAAGTTTCTAGTTTGTGAAGAGGCCGAACAACGGTGCTAAAAGGTCAGAATGGCATAATATTTTTCCAAATGTGTTTGTTTGTTTGGCTTTGGGGTGAAACAACAGTATATAATGAGTCAACAATAACCCCAACATAATACTAGTAAACAGGAGGCTTAGCAGGTATCGGAATGGAGTAACCTGATAATGCCTCCTTATCAGGAAGGGAACATGTTGGACCTGGCCCATTTTGCAGGGTTATCCACAAACTTTTTGCCTTCCTTCTGTATATTTTCTGACCTGTTTTTGTTGGTTTTATGACTCTGGGCACTTTACCACTGCTAATCAGTGCTAAAGTGCATGTGCTCTCTCTGGTAAACTTGGTAAGATTGGTCTATACCTGTTTGGCATATTTAATTTACATGTAACTCCCTTGTACAGTGGTATCCCATATTCCAAGGGCCTGTAAGTTAAATGCTACTAGTGGGCCTCAGTGGTGCTTTTGCCACCCACAGAAGTACCCTTTCAAACTGTCTCAGGCCTCTGCCACTGGAGGGCCTGCCTGCTCAGTTTACTGTTGCAGTGACGTGGCATTTAAAAGGGTTGCCCCGTCTGTAACTCACCACATCTAAGTCACCCTAAAGGTAGGCCCTAGCTAGCCCTATGGCCAGGGTGCTGTGTTGGTAAAAGGTAGGACATGTGCCTTAGCTGTGTCGCATGTCTTGGTAGTGACAAACAGCCTATTTGATGTCTCATTGCAGTGAGGCCTGCTCCTCTCATAGGTTTGCATTGGGAATTTCCTGATTTATCTTTCAGTGGTAATTTCTGATCTGAATGGAGTAGCACTGCCATGCTTGGTATGTTTGGTATAGTGCTGAAAAATTACGCTTACTGGTGTTGGTGGATTTTTTATTACTATTTTTGAATTGTCACTCTTAGAAAGTGGGCATTTCTTCGTGCTCATAACTCATATGTGATATGCAGCCTGACTCCAATCTACATCCAGGGCAGAGAGACAGCTCAGCTTGTGCAAACTTTCCTGACAGCCATTACACAGTTAGGACTGGGTGTAACAGGGTTACATCTGTCTTTTAAATGGCTTTCTTGGACTGGGAGAGTGAGAGGCGTTGACACCTTATATTTGTTTTGTCCTCCCCACACACAAAGGTCTTGTTTACCCCCTACTTATGTCTGGAACCAGGGCAAGGGTGGAGGGAAACTCCTGGGACTAATCGTATATTTCCAGAACCTTCTACCCCCTTCTAGAAGCCAGGAATCAAAGTATTAGTACAGGAGCTCTGACCCCACATGTTGTTAGCACTTTTGGAGTCCACTACTGGACCTCCAAGAAGCTCTGCTGGAGTGAAGGCTGCTGTGCTGAAAGGATTGCTCCCTTTGCTATGACAGACTGCTCCTAGGAACTACTGCCCTTCTTTGTGGTGTGCCCTGATGCCCTCTGACCTTTGCTCTCACAAGAGGGACTGCAGGTTCTACCCAGAGTGGCAGAGACACTGTGTGGGACTTGCAACTAGAGTACTGCTGTGTGTTTAAGGAGGGCCTGCCGTTTGGAGCTAACCTGCTGGGTAGCTGAGGGAACCCGCCCTCTGCCAAGAGTTCCTGTGTGCTGGCCTGCCTGTGCCTGGTACTCTGCCCCGTGTTCTCCAGGGATAGAATGGTGTTCCCTCACTGCTTCACTATTACATTGGCTTCCAGAAGGAGAAGTGTGTGGACAGTGCCTCGCGAAGGACTGGCTTTTGGCAAAGAGAAGAGCTTTTACTTGCGGTCTTGAGTGTGGGGAGTGATCCTGGATGCCAACAACACTCCCGCACTGGAAGCCTTCATGCCACGAGCTGGTCTGCTGGAGAATCGCCTGATCTTCATGCCCTGAGCTGCTACGAACAATCCTGAGAGGAGAGCCGTACCCAAAGGAAGGGAGAGCATCGCGCACGCTCCATGACCACTCGCAGCAGGCAGTGGCTTGATTTCCTCTTACGGCCCCCCTTTGGTGAAGGGGGGCCGTGACCTACACGCTCCTAAGGATGACTTTGCACCCATAGGCAACCTAGCAGTGGAGCGCATGTTCCCATCGAAGGCCCTCAGTATTAGACCCACGTGGTCCCAGAGGTGGTGCACTGCACTCAACGCTGTTGGGGGCAAACTCTGGATTCCTGGAGTGGGGAACCAGAGAGGTCGCCCGCCAAGTAGGTGGTCAGTTACTTCCTTCGCCCACATGACTACACATACCTTTGGAGGTTGGTGAGGGGGCACTGGAATTCCAGTTGGCCGGTCAGGGTAAACCAGTTGTGGAGGTCCTGATCCAGTTAGGGACCATACACTACCGCATTTAATGTCGTAGGTAGACAGGAGGCTCTGGCACTTACGTGTGGAGTGACATGACCATATACCTCCTAATAGAGGTGCAAAATACTTCATTGTCCTGACTATACGTTGGGACAGTTGATGTCCAATGTGTGCAGTCAGCATATTTAGAAATGTGTTGTGCTAACCTTACTTGCTACACGATTTAAGTAATGTTATGCGTCAGTGCAAGATGGGGATTGCAGTGTTTTCTGCGGTATAATTAGAAAGGATGCCTACTGCAATACATGCCCTGATGTTTTCCTCATATGGGCAAGTTCCCAGTATCTCTTATTACCCTAATTATGATGTCATGATGTGCAAGTTCTGAGTATTTGCCTCAGTAGACGAAATGTGATGTTATGATCCTTGCAAAGTGATTTTAAGATCAATGTGATCATGACAAAGGTCTAGTGGCACCGTCATTTTTGTGATTATGGTCTAATGTGTTTTTATGCATAATACAAAGGATATTTTTATCTATTACCGTGTGGTGTCTCTTTTGTAGTGTATTCATTGTGTCACTGGTGTGTGTGTCTTGCGCAAACGCTTTACACGTTGTCTTTGGGGAAAAGCCTGACTGCTCTGTGCCAAGCTACCAGGGGTGAGCACAGGTTATCTTTGGTGTGTAACTTACTTGCCCTGACTAGAGTCTAGAGTGGTTGGTTCTGCCTGGCTTAGGTGCATACCCTAGCCAACTAGAACCACATTTCTAACAGAACAATATTCACCTATGTTCTCAAAATGTCTCTTCAGGTTTAGAAGTTGGGCCTACTGTATCAACATTACGCCAGGGTTTTCATATATTACAGTTAATGGAAACATAATGATCTTTGACTATTCATTCACTGGAATCCAGGACATTAGTTCTCAGGTCTTTAGTGTTAGATATCACAATCTAACCAAAACATCTGAACTTGAAGCTACAGTAGGCTAGAGTCATAGAAAGCATAACGTGTTTCAAGAGGCCTGTAGCATTAATGCTCCCAGTTCCAACAAATTAATGTATATTATGACTCAAATTAGATAAATCAGCCATTCAGTTTTCAGCCTATACAGTAACACACCTATCATAAGCAATAACTAAGTCTTTGTGTGCCTGTGGGGTCAAAATCATTTAGCCTCTTATAACTGTCTCCTTTCTCTCTTTTGACCCATCCATGGCTTTATCAGCCATTTTCTTAGATGTGGGTCTTGAATGAGCACAGCAACAGTTTTGATTTGCACTAGCTAACCAAAAACATGTAAATACCTCATGAAGGTGATATAAGCAGGAGCATGGATAAGCGACTTGGGCAGGCTGGGCAATGTAACATTTGCCCACACATTTTTAGGTCTGGCTTGAAAAGATGTATTGTAAACAATTAATTAATAAATACATGGAATGGGTTTTGGCTGTGTCCCAGAGGAGCATTACTCTCTTGCCTTGTGCTACTGGTTGTTTAATGTATTGTTCCTCCTTCTACAACTGCTTACATTGCAACTACTTGGTACTATTTCACATCAAAACATTCGATTATCTATCTCATGCATGCACTGTATAAATAAGGTAATACTTTTTTTATGTGTTTCATGCATGTTTTTGTTATAACGCATGCGCAAGTCTGCCTTTAAGATAGCTGCTCTATTGTGTTGTCCCTTTGTACACTGGGATAGCCTTATCCCAAGAAGGCTGCCCCAAAGTCTCGTGAGGTCAATAACAAAGTCAGAATCTTGTAAAAATTTGGAGCACATCCATCTAGGGGTCTGGCTACTCGTTGTACTTCATTTTTACGACCATTTCACTTTTTTTGCTATGTTATGTTAGGTGGATTTGTAAAGCGTTCCTTATCCCCCGAGAGTTATCCAGGTGCTGGAGTAGATGAGTAGGCTGATCGGGCTGCTAGCTGAACTGCCAGGTCTTTAGTTTCGTGCAGTACTCGATATGGAGATTCTGATGTGATGTGGAAGGTCATTCCAGGATCTGGCAGCGATGTAGGAGAACAAACGTCCTCCGATTTGCTTCTGCGGATGCAGGGAGAGACGTAGAGTGTGACGGAACCTAGTTGCCTGGTGGGTTGGTAGAAGTTGAGTTGGTTTTTGCGATAGGCAGGTCTGGCATTGTGGATGGCTTTGTATGCACAGGTGAGCAGTTTGAATTGGCAAAGCTTTTGAATTGATAACCAGTATAGTTCTCTGAGGTAGGGTGTGATGCGTGGACTGAAGGGGATATTAAGGATGAGTCTGGCAGCGGCTTTCTGGGTGATTTGGAGAATTTGTAGGACTTGATTCATGATGCCGATGTACAGTGCATTGCCATAGTTTAGTATGCTGCTGATGAGGGCCTAGGTGACTGTGCATCTGATGTCAGGGGGTGAGCCATTTGAATTTGTGGAGCATACGTCAGGTGAAGAATCAGGATGAGCCGACTTTCACCTGTTTGACCATTGTGGGTCTCTTGTCCAAGATGATGCTGAGGCTTTTAGTGTGGTCAGTGGGAGTGGGTTTGGGTCCTAGGTTAGTTGTCCACCAGGATAAGTCCCATAAAGAGCTCTTGTTCCTGAAGATCAGGACTTTTGTTTTATAAGTGTTGAGTTTTAGGGCGTTCTGTTTCATCCAGTTGGCTACGTTTGACATGCAGGTGGAGAAGTTGGTTCTGGTGGTGTGGTTGTTGTCTGTGAAGGAGAGGATGAGCTGAGTGCCATCTGCATAGGAGACAATGTCGATTACGTGGGATCTTAGACGTGAGTGAGAGGTGCCATGTAGATTTGAAGAGGGTGGGACTCAGTGATCGTCCTGGAGAAAATCTGCAGATGAGGTTCTTGGGTTTGGAAGTGTAGGGTGGGGAGCTGAATCGCTGGGTCCTGTCGGAGAGAAAAGAGGGACGCCATCTCAGGACAGGCCCTTCTACTCCAGAGTTGTGGAGTCTTGTGGTGAAGGTGCTGGGGGAGTAGGTATCAAAGGCCTCAGGGAGGTCGAGTAGTATGAGCGCTGCAGTTTTCCTTTACCCATGATACTCTGGATGTCTTCAGTTGCTGTGATGAGGGTGGTTTCCGTGCTGTGGTTGCTGTGGAATCTAGACTGTGAGATGTCTAGGAGTTAGTGTTGTTGAAGATTATTGGGGAGTTGTGTGTTGATCACTTTCTCCATGAGTTTGGATGGGAAAGGCAGGAGTGAGATGGTTCTATAGTTGTTGAGCCCTTTTAGGTTTGTTGTAGGTATTTTCAAGAGAGGGGTCTTCTGTGGTGAGGAGTTTCTTGCATGTGATCTGGTGGTCAGATCTGGTGGCAGTGGCTAGCTGGTTGATGAGGTCTTATGTCTTATGTCTTACTTTGGGGATCGTATTTTCTGTACATCCTGAGATTTTGTTGTGAAAGTATTTAGAGAGGATGTCACAGAGGTCTTGCGATGGGGTGATGGAGCTGGTGGAGGCTGGGGAATTGGAGAATTCTTTTTGATGATGTTGAAGAGCACTTTGAAGTTATTGGAGCTGGTTTCCAGTCTTGAGATGGTGTCCCGGCTAGTTCTTCATCTTCTACCCAGCTGTTTGCAGTGGAGTTTGGAGATTTTAGGGTTTTCGGTGCACCAACTGGCTCATGTGTTAGTACTCGATTGTCTGACGACCTTCGGGGCTAGGGTGTCCGCACATTTTGTGATAGAGTTGTTGAAGGCTTTAATGTTGCAGTGCAGGTCCTGATGAGATTTGATTAGCTGGGTACTGAGGGTGCTTGTCCAATCTGTTTCTGTTATCGTGTTCCAGCAACATCAGAGATTGCCAGTAGTTTTGGCTGTGGGGAGTTGGGGCACGTCTTCTTCCACTCCAAATCCTTTTCTCCTTCTTCTCTACCTTTTGTGTCCACCTCCCTCTTTTTCCTATCTATTCCCCTTACTCACCACCTCTATAGTGACTTGTGAAATGCTTATCTCTGCATAAGAGACACATATTGTGAGAGTGATTTAAGTTAAGCTACGATTTTAGCTAGATCTCTACTGAGTGAAAATTGTTTGCACCACCCTCCAGCTGATCGCATCCAATACAATGTTAAAACTGTGCTAATGTGACAAATGGCATTCAAGCATTGAAATAAGATTATAAAATTTTGATATGAGTCCAAATACTGATTGTACTTGACAGATGGTTGGTATTTCAATGGTGCTTCATCTACAAGATGGCCACTATATTTGGGGTTTATTTGTACAGAATGTTGCCTATTTATCTTTTACACCAACTGTCCCTGTAAACAACCAAGAGAGCACACTTCCCAATCACTGTAACCAAGGTACACATCACTAGCTCTTTTCACTAGAAACATAGGTATATTTTCTTCAAAGCACAGGCTCACGTTGTGCTTCTAGACGGAACTAAGGGTGTTTCAAGCATGGGGCAGAATTTAAAACAACAAGTGTGACAGTGCTTGATGAGACTGTCCGGTGACATTGTGTGTAGGCACTTACTTCTTAGCGCTCCTCTGTAGGAGTTGAGTTGATCCGTGGTATAAACAATATTTTCCCTGGTCGAACCGACAGGGGTTCTGGGCCCTTGGCCTGATCAGGCGCCAATGGGTGCACACAGGCTTGCCTTAGGCGTGCCTTAGGCGTGCCTTTGGCGCGCCCGATGCGCGGTCGTGTTATCGGCCTTTTTTGATGGCCTAGTGAGTTTGTTAACATTAAGAGTCTAGAGCGCTGACCTACGGCTCTCCCGTCACTAATCCCAGGCCCGCCGGAGCTTGAACACAGCTCCTTTCAGTGTGAGGGTAAAAGTTAAAAACACAATAACATTTAAATTAGAATCAAACCAAAGTCACACTTTTTCTATAAAGCAAAATTAAAGCTTAACACCCCCTCGGAGCATTGAACACAGCTCCTGTTTGTGCAAAACACGCAAATAGCAGCAGGAATACTTAGTAGTGTAACTGATCGTAGTTAGAAGCGCTGCTGTGTGGTCGCGTCATCGGCCGGTTTTTAAGGCTGCACGAGCCTATCAGCGTTAGGAGTCTAGAGTGCTGACCTTCTGCTCTCCCGTTCGCTAATCCCAGGCCTACCGGAGCATTGAACAGATTTATATTAAAATCAAACCAAAGTCACACCTTTTCTAAAAAAAAAGCCAAAGTAAAGCTTAACACCCCCTCGGAGCAATGAACATAGCTCCTGTTAGTTTAGTGCAAAACACGCAAATAGCAGCAGAAATACTTAGTAGTATAACTGATCGTAGTTAGAAGCACCGCTGCTCTGTCGCGTCATCGGCCCTTTTTGAAGGCTGAGGCGTGTCAGCGTTAGGAGTCTAGAGCGCTGACCTACGGCTCTCCGTTTTGCTAATCCCATGTTCGCCGGAGCATTGAACACAGCTCCTTTCAGTGCGAAGCTAAAAGTTAAAAACACAGTAAGATTTAAATTAAATCAAACCAAAGTCACACTTTTTTCTAAAAAAGGCAAATTAAAACTTAACACCCCCTCGGAGCATTGAACATAGCTCCTGTTATTGCAAAATACGCAAATAGCAGTAGTTCGAAGTGCCGCTGCACGGTCGCGTCATCGGCCTTTTTTGAAGGCTGAGCGAGCGTGTCAGCGTTAGGAGCCTAGAGCACTGACCTACGGCTCTCCCTTTCGCTAATCCAGGCCCACCGGAGCACTGAACACAACTCCTTTCAGTGCGACGGTAAAAGTTAACAAGCATTTGCAATGCAAAAGGTCTCGCATTAGGAAAGTTTGAGCTATTGTATTGTAAATGACACATTTTTAATTTATTTTTTGTTTTTGAAAATAGCGAAATTAATAGCTTTGTCATTTACAATGCCAATAGTTATAACTTTCGCAAATGTGACACCTATAGCATTTGTAATGCAATATGTGTTGTATTTACGTGAATTACATGTATTGATATTACAAATAACAATGGCTTTTAATTTTTTTTCAATAATTAATACTTAAATAAAAGTTATTGTAATTTATAATGGCAATAGCTTAAAGTTTTGTAAATAGCTTTTGTGAAGATTATGTTCAGTGTATTTTATCGTGACGAAAATCCAAGAACATAAGTGAAATATTAACATCTTTTTGTAATAAAGCTTGAAACATTGAGAGAACATATTTGAACCAGGTGTTGTTGAATGGTTGCACAGATTGATGCTGTGGTGGCGCTGAGTGATGTTGTGATGGCGAACGAGTGATGCTGTGGCGTTCAGTGATGCTGTGGTAGCGCATAGTGATGTTTGGTGCCCCTGAGTGATGCTGTGGTGCCCCTGAGTGATGCTGTGGTGGTGTGGAGTGATGCTGTATGCTATGCTATGTTTTGTTTTGTTATACTATACTATGTTCTGCTATCCTATGCTTTGATTTGTTATGCTATGCTATGCTGTGTTTTGTTATGCTATGCTATGTTTTGTTATGCTATGCTATGTTTTGCTACGCTATGCTTTGTTATGCTCTGCTATGTTTTGTTATGCTATGTTTTGTTGTGTTTTATTATGCTATGCTTTGTTTTGCTATGCCATGTTTTGTTATGCTATGCTATGTTTTGTTGTGTTTGGTATGCTATGTTTTGCTATGCTAATATATGTTTTGTTTTGCTATGCTATGTGTTGTTGTGTTTTGTTAAGCTATGCTATGTTTTGTTGTGTTTTGCTATGTTTTGTTATGCTATGTGTAGTTGTGATTTGGTATGCTATGTTTTGTTATGTCATGCTATGTTTTGTTATGATATGCTATGTTTTGTTTTGCTATCCTATGCTTTGTTTTGTTATGCTATGTTTAGTTTTGCTATCCTATGCTTTGTGTATGTTATGCTATGCTATGTTTTGTTGTGTTTTCTTATGCTATGCTATGTTTTGTTGTGTTTTGCTATGCTATGCTTTGTTATGCTATGATATGTTTTGCTTTATTATGCTATGTTTTGTTATGCTATGTTTTGTTATGCTATGTTTTGTTGTGTTTTGTTATGTTATGTTATGCTATGTTTTGTTCTACTATGCTGTTGTGTTTTGCTATGCTTTGTTATGTTATGCTATGCTTTGTTTTGTTATGCTTAGCTTTGTTTTGTTATCCTATGTTGTGTTTTGTTATGCTAGGCTATGTTTTGTTGTGTTTTGTTAGGCTATGCTATGTTTTGCTATGCTTTGCAATGCTATGTTTTGTTATTTATGCTATGTTTTGTTGTGTTTTGTTATGCTATGCTATGTTTTGTTGTGTTTTGCTAAGTTTTGTTATGCTATGCTTTGTTTTATGTTATGTTATGCTATGTTTTGTTATGTTATGCTATGTTTTGTTCTACTATGCTGTTTTGTTTTGCTATGCTTTGTTATGTTATGCTATGCTTTGTTTTGTTATGCTATGTTTTGTTATGCTATGCTATGTTTTGTTGTGTTTTGTTATGCTATGCTATGCTTTGTTGTGTTTTGCTATGCTATGTTTTGTTATGTTATATTTGTTTTGCTATCTTATGCTTTGTTTTGTTATGCTATGCTATGTTTTGTTATGCTATGCTGGTGAGGGTGTGTGAGTGTGTGTGAGTGTGAGTGAGGGTGAGTGAGGGGGTGTGAGGGTGAGGGTGTGTGTGAGGGTGAGGGTGTGTGAGGGTGAGGGTGTGTGAGTGAGAGAGAGGGTGTGAGGGTGAGGGAGTGTGAGGGTGAGGGTGTGTGAGTGAGGGGGTGTGAGGGGGGGTGAGGGGGTGAGGGGTGTGAGGGGGTGTGCGGGCATGTGAGGGGGTGTGAGGGTGTGTGAGAAGGGTTGAGGGTGAGGGGGTTGAGGGTGCGTGAAGGTGAGGGTGTGTGAGGGTGAAAAGGTGAGAGGGTAAGAGTGGGTGAGGGTGTGTGAGGGTGAGGGTGGGTGAGGGTGGGTGAGGGTGTGTGAGGGGGTGTGAGGGGGTGAGGGTGTGTGAGGGTGAGGGTGTGTGAGGGTGAGGGAGTGAGAGGGTGTGTGAGGGTGAGGGGGTGTGACGGTGAGGGGGTGTGAGGGTGAGGGGGAGTGAGGGGGTGTGAGGGTGAGGGGGTGTGAGGGTGAGGGGGTGTGAGGGTGAGGGGGTGTGTGAGGGTGAGGGGTGCGAGGGTGTGAGGGTGAGGGTGTGGGTGTGTGAGGTGAGTGAGGGTGGGTGAGAGGGAGTGAGGGTGTGTGAGGGTGAGGGTGTGTGAGGGTGAGGGGTTGATGGTGAAAGGGCAAGAGGGTGTGGGGTTGTGAGGGTGAATGAGGGTGAGTGAGGGAGGGTGAGGGTGGGTGAGGGTGTGTGAGGGTGAGGGGGTATGAGGGTGAGGGGGTGTGAGGGTGAGGGTGTGTGAGGGGGAGGGGGAGTGAGGGTGGGGGGGTGAGGGTGAGGGGATGTGAGGGTGTGTGAGGATTAGGGGTGAGAGGGTGTGGGGGTGTGATGGTGGGGGTGAGGGGGTGTAAGGGTATGTGAGGGGGAGGGGAGGGGGTGTGAGGGTGTGTGAGGGGGAGGGTTTGCGGTTGTGAGGGTGTGAGGTTGTGAGGGTGAGGGAGGTGTGAGGGTGAGGGAGGGTGAGGGTGACTGGGTGAGGGTGACAGGGGTGAGGGTGATGGCGTGTGGGTGAGGGTGTGTGAGGGTGAGGGTGTGTGAGGTGAGAGGGTGTGTGAGGGTGCGTGTGAGGGTGAGGGTGTGAGGGGGTGTGGGGGTGGGACGGTGTGAGGGTGAGGGGGTGTGAGGGTGAGGGGGTGTGAGGGTGAGGGGGTGAGAGGGTGTCTGAGGGTGAGAGGGTGTGTAAGGGTGAGAGGGTGTGTGAAGGTGAGAGGGTGAGTGAGGGTGTGGGAGGGTGAGGGGGTGTGAGGGTGAGGGGTGTGAGGGTGTGTGAGGGTGAGAGGGTGTGTGAGGGTGAGAGGGTGTGAGGGTGAGAGGGTGTGTGAGGGTGAGAGGGTGTGTGAGGGTGAGAGGGTGTGTGAGGGTGAGAGGGAGAGGGAGGGTGAGGGTGTGTGAGGGTGAAGGAGTGTGAGGGTGTGTGAGTGAGGGTGTGTGAGTGAGGGGGGTGTGAGGGTGAGAGTGTGAGGGTGAGGGGGTGTGGGGGTGTGAGGATGTGTGGGGTGTGAGGGGGTGTGAGGGAGAGGGGGTGTGTGAGGGTGTGAGGGTGAGGGGTGTGAGGGTGAGGGGGTGTGATGGTGAGGGTGGGTGAGAGGGTGTGTAAAGGTGAGAGGGTGTGTGAGGGTGAAAGGCTGTGTGAGGTCGAGAGGGTGGGTGAGGGTGGGTGGGTGAGAGTGTGAGTGAGGGTGAGGGGGAGGGGGTGTGAGGGTGTAAGGGGGGGTGAGGGGATGTGAGAGTGAGGGGATGTGAGGGTGTGTGAGGGTTAGGGGTGAGAGGGTGTGGGGGTGTGATGGTGGGGGTGAGGGGGTGTAAGGGTATGTGAGGGGGAGGGGAGGGGGTGTGAGGGTGTGTGAGGGGGAGGGTTTGCGGTTGTGAGGGTGTGAGGTTGTGAGGGTGAGGGAGGTGTGAGGGTGAGGGAGGGTGAGGGTGACTGGGTGAGGGTGACAGGGGTGAGGGTGACGGCGTGTGGGTGAGGGTGTGTGAGGGTGAGGGTGTGTGAGGTGAGAGGGTGTGTGAGGGTGCGTGTGAGGGTGAGGGTGTGAGGGGGTGTGGGGGTGGGACGGTGTGAGGGTGAGGGGGTGTGAGGGTGAGGGGGTGAGAGGGTGTCTGAGGGTGAGAGGGTGTGTAAGGGTGAGAGGGTGTGTGAAGGTGAGAGGGTGAGAGAGGGTGTGGGAGGGTGAGGGGGTGTGAGGGTGAGGGGTGTGAGGGTGTGTGAGGGTGAGAGGGTGTGTGAGGGTGAGAGGGTGTGAGGGTGAGGGTGGGTGAGAGGGTGTGTAAAGGTGAGAGGGTGTGTGAGGGTGAAAGGCTGTGTGAGGTCGAGAGGGTGGGTGAGGGTGGGTGGGTGAGAGTGTGAGTGAGGGTGAGGGGGTGTGAGGGTGTAAGGGGGGGTGAGGGGATGTGAGAGTGAGGGGATGTGAGGGTGAGAGGGTATGTGAGGGTGAGAGGGTGTGTGAGGGTGAGAGGGTGAGTGAAGATGAGGTGATGTGAGGGTGAGGGTGAGGGGGTATGAGAGTGAAGGTGAGGAGGTGTGTGAGGGGGAGGGGGTGAGGGGGTGTGAGGGGGAGGTGTGTGAGGGGGGAGGGGGAGTGAGGGTGAAAGGGTTGTGAGGGTGAGGGTGTGTGAGGGTGAGGGGTGTGTGAGGGTGAAGGGGTGAGGATGTGTGAGGGTGTGTGGGGGTGTGAGGGGGAGTGAGGGTGAAAGGGTTGTGAGGGTGAGGGGGGTGAGGGTGAGAGGGGTTGAGGGTTCGTGAAGGTGAGGGTGTGTGAGAGTGAGGGGTGTGAGGGTGAGGGGGTGTGAGGGTGAAAGGGTGTGAGGGTGTGTGAGGGTGAGAGGGTGTGTGAGGGTGAGAGGGCGTGTGAGGGTGAGAGGGTGAGTGAGGGTGTGTGAGGGTGAGGGTGTGTGTGGGTGAGGATGAGGGGGTGTGAGGGTGATGGGTATGAGAGTGAGGGTGTGTGAGGGTGAGGAGGTGTGTGAGGGTGAGGAGGTGTGTGAGGGTGAGGATGAGGGGGCTGAGGGTGAGGGTGAGAGGGTGTGAGGGGGTGTGGGGGTGTGAGGGGGAGGGTGAGTGAGGGTGAAAGGGTTGTGAGGGTGAGGGGGGTGAGGGTGTGGGTGTGAGGGTGTGTGAGGGTGAGTGAGGGTGAGTGAGGGTGAGGGTGTGTGAGGGGGAGGGGGTGTGAGAGTGGGGAGGTGTGTGAGGGGGTGTGAGGGTGAGGGTGTGTGGGGTTGTGAGGGGGTGAGGGTGAGTGAGGGTGAGAGGGTGAGTGAGGGTGAGAGGGTTGTGAGGGTGAGGGGGTGAGGGTGAGTAAGGGTATGTGAGGGTGAGGGGATGTGAGGGTGAGGGGGTGTGAGGGTGAGAGGGGGTGAGAGGGTGTGTGGGAGTGAGAGGGTGTGTGAGTGTGAGAGGGTGTGTGAGGGTGAGTGAGGGTGTGTGAGGGTGAGGGTGTGTGAGGGTGATGGGGTGTGAGAGTGAGGGGTGTTGGGGTGAGGGGGGTGAGGGTGAGGGGGTGTGAGGGTGAGGGTATGTGGGGGGGTGAGGGTGAGTGAGGGTGAGAGGGTTGTGAGGGTGAGGGAGTTGAGGGTGTGAGGTTGAGGGTGTGAGGGTGAGTGAGGGTGTGTGAGGGTGGGTGAGGGTGTGAGGGTGAGTGAGGATGTGTGAGGGTGAGAGGGTGTGAGGGTGTGTGAGGGTGAGGAGGGGTGAGGGAACGAAGTAAATGGCGGCAGGGCAGACATCATAAGACAGAGAGAAGAGACTGTGTGGTGACTGCGTTGGTCAGTTTCAGAATCAGGAGGGGCAGAGTCAGCACAGTCTGCGAGGGATCAACGTGTCTAGAGGCAAAGCATAGCGGATGTAGCATTGCAGCTATCAAGTCAAGTGTTTTCAAGCTGTGTCCCTAGAGAGATGGCAACACAGCAACAGCATTTGAGGAACAAGAGTACTGTAAACAAGCACGGTAGGCTTTCACTTTCGTCCAGAAAAAAAACGAAAAAGGTGCAGAGAACTCCGAACAAAACACGGCCTCCCCGTGAAATGGATGCAAAAAAAACAAGCTCTCTGCATTGCTGTGGGGGGGGGGGAGTGGGAGCGCATTCCTTTGAAGTCTGATGCCAAGGTTCAGACAAATGGTGGTGTGCGATGTGCACGCGGGAGCGGGGGAGCGGCATCCTTTGAAGTCTGATGCCGAGGCACAGACAAATGATGGTGTGTGAAGTGGCTGGCTCTGTGCACGCGCATAGCTCACATGAACTGTACGCAATCTGCAGGCTAGGAAGACTTTTCTTCTCCACTTACTATAATCTCGCCTAATTATCCCTGCGGGATATAATAGGCGAGACCTAAAAACACAGTAAGATTTAAATTAAAATCGAACCAAAGTCACACTTTTTCTAAAAAAGTCAAATTAAAGCTTAAAACACCCTCAGAGCATTGAAAACAGCTCCTGTTAGTGCAAAACACACAAATAGCAGCAGGACTACTTAATAGTGTAACTGATCGTAGTTAGAATCACCTGTGATAAATCTGACTCAAAGTGTCCAACATGCAGCCACATGCTTTTTCAGATGAATATTCATCCGTTTTTCAACTTTACCTAGTTTTTATGGCATGACTCATTATTTATACATTTTTTTACTGGCCTGGGGCATTGCTTAATTTTCCCTGGAAACATGAAGTTCCGTGAGAGGATGTTTTTTTTTATAAAACTCTGTACATCCTACTAATTTCTGAAGTACTAAATATGTTTTTTTTTTATCAAGCAGCTGCGTTTCTTGGAAGACACAGATTTAGATATGTTTTCCTTGATAATCCCTGCATACAATTCGTTTTCCATTATGTAGTTCACAGCTTAAACAAAGCCATGTGTCTGAAATTTTCTGAAAGTGTTTGGGGGGAAAAGATACATCAACAGCCCTTGGCAAATTTCTGCTCAAGAAACAATTTAACTTTAAACCCGTTTAAAAAGAATATTAAATTAATATCAACCCCTATTTACAAGTGGTAGCAAATTAGAATTTTTCAGTTAGCAAATACTTTGTTTAGAAAGGAAGAAGTTATTCCCACTTTATTCCTGTCTATTTTTAATATCAGCACCCACTAATCGCAAACAACATTTTGCTTTTAACATATTATTTTTAGCTTTAATAAATAGGAAAGACTGCCGTCAATTACTGGGAAAGAACTGCACTTCTGAGATGCTGGGCCAAGTAATGGATGTATTATTAAAAGGAGAAAACAGACAGAACTTCTGTCAAAAACCACAAAAGTCCCATCTGCCTTCACCTGAGTTACCCACTGCTATAAAATAGGAGTGGTAGGAGGCCTTAGAGATGGCAGAACCACCGCTAACTGCACTCTTAAAAAACTCTATCAGCCGGTTGTGACATTGGTGGCGGTTGTGGCGCCACTGGAAATGACATCAGACCAGCCTGCTTTAGGCAGGCCAGACAGTCACCAATTTTGGTGGTGACACCTCCATGTACCTGTCTACAGAGTGCTGTAAAAAACTCCTAGCACATTAGTGACACTTGAAATGTGGGCACAAGAAATGCACACAGTGTGGGGGTACATTTGGAGTATACCAACATATTCTTTTACTTCAGTTCTACCCTTCTAGCAAGTCATGGTGGACCTGTTCTCAGTCCCTCAAAGGATGCTATCATAAATCATGTAACAACTGTGTTATATCCTGAATTCAGTGCTATTCATGCCCCGCCTGTAGAATCTTACTGTGATGACATGTTATAGAATGTGGTGGGTCAAATAGACACAGTTGACCGGGCTGAGCAGCATGCTGGCTGCTGCTGGTGGTGTCTCTTGTAGCATCTTGAATAAAGCTACCTGAAACTCATCACTTGTACCTGACTCAATCACTACAGACTGCTTCCGGGGAAAGCAATCAGTGTCACTGTAAAAAAGTTTAAATGGGGCAGGCCACCTCCACAGGGGTGGCAGAGGTGTTTTTGCCACCACAGCACCAACACATTCAATCACTGTTCTATTATCAAACCCTTTATGAGACTTGGATGGTTTATTATTTCCATTTACCTTACCTTCTAAATGGTTTCCAATGGCCTGGGCATAATGGGCTCTTTCAGGAAAAGAGTAAATCAACAAAAATTAAGATTACAGAGATTCTGGGTGAGACGTAAACCCTGATTTAGAGTCGGCTAATAAAGAAATAATTTTTGCTTTTCAGGGAGAAGCTAGATTTGGAGGCAAGTCTACCAGTAGAATTATCTGCATCATTAGTGTGGAGGAGGAAATCCCTTTACTGAATTGTCTTTCAGATTTAGCACAGCCTTTCGAAATTAGAGGATTTTATGTTACCATCCCCCTTGAATCTCAGCAACAACACACCAGACCTCCTTTTCCTCCAGGGATACTTGGCTCAACCCAACGTCTGCACCCAACATTGGCCGTGCTTATCCCAATGGGCCACAAGATCACATGACAAGACTGCCTTTACAAGCCAGGAAGAGGACCTGCCATCACCCACAATGACACCATCAAATGCTCTACATACACATAGAACAACACCCTCTTCATGGAACACATGCACTCCAAACTGCAAATCAGAGAGTGTTTCACCCTAACTGGAGCCCTCGCTTACTGACCACCTGGACCGTAAGCCAACTTCAGCACCCTCGTCACGGACTTCATCGTCCCCTTCACCATCAACTCCAGGAACTGCATATTACTCAACTCCACTGCCCTGTTTGAAAGCCTTGACAACATAGGACTCACCCAGCTTACGACAGACCCAACACACATTGCAGGACACACACTGGACCCAATCTTCGTCACCAGCGAAAGAATCATATACAACATCACCTTACCGCTCAACTGGACAGGCCACTCTATCATTTACTTCCAAATCACCACAAGTCGACGCACCCACTAACATCAGTCTACCAAGCTGCAACTGGGAAAAGGTCAGAAGCAGACTAGCTCAACGGCCTCAACATGGACCAACCCAACATCACCAACAACCTCAAGGAGGACATCACAAACTTCAATGAATGGATAATAAACTGTGCAGACTCCCTTACCCCCATCAAAACCAAATGACAATGAAGAGCCAACAAACAAGCCAGCTAGTACAGAGATGACCTCTGAGAATCTAAACATCACTGCCAGATAGGAAGGAAATGGAGAACCAACCATGTGACCACCGCCAGAACCACAAACAAGGCCACACTCAGATGCTACAACCAGAAACTTAGAAACACCAAAAAAAGGGCACTAGCTGAATGCATTGAGGAAGGCTCCAACAACTGAAAGAATATCTTCTCCATTGTCAAAGCAAAATAGTAAATATGTACAGTAACTTCGAACACCAGCTAAACCCAGAGACCTCATCACCAACCTTTCCACCTCCAGCTAAGAAGGACTATTTACATAATGCAAAACACTTATCAGAGAAGACACAGCAGCGATTATGAAGATGGTCCATTCCAGGGCCCCAATAGATCCCAGCCCCTACCACATATACAACATGAGAGCATCACCGAACAGCAACACCCTCACCCCCATCATCAACATCTCCATCAGATCCGCTACATTTCCGAAAGACTGGAAACATGCAGCAGTCAATGTCCTCCTCAAAATGATTGGCCAACCCAAAGGAGCTGATCAACTTCTGCCCCACTTCACTGCTCCCCTACCCACCCAAAGGGAAGGAGGAGGCTCTCAATAAACAACTCACCAGCCACATCAAATTACACCACCTTCTGGACCACACCCAATCAGGATTCAGAAGTAGCTATAGCACTCAGACTGCACTCATCGCAGCCACGCACAACATATGACCATACTGGACTGAGGAGAGACAACACCCCTCATCCTGTTCGACTTATCCACAGCCTTTGATATGGTCTTTCATGACACACTGGTCAGAAATCTCCATAACATCGGCATCCAAGGATTGACCCTGAACTGGATAGGCGCCTTCCTCCTGTGAAGAACACAGCGAGTCTGACTACCACCCTATACATCATAATCCAATAACCTGGTCTGTGGAGTTCCTCAGGGCTCATCTCTCAGTTCCACTCTGTCCAACATCTGCCTGATTCCGCTTGCTAATATCATCAGATCCCAAGGTTAATCATTATATCCTAAGCTAACAACACCCAACTAATCCTATCCCTGACCAACAAGAGAACCACCACCAGAGCCAACTTCATCAATATATGATCAATGTAACAGAATGCATGAGAACCAACTGCCTGAAACACAACTCCAGCAAGACAGAATTGATAGCCTTTGGAAACAAAACTCTCCCTGGGACTCTACCTGGGGGCTGACAGAGCTAGGATCACCACTAAAACCCACTGACCATGCCAGAAACCTGGGAGTCTTTGTGAACAACAAACTCAACATGACAGCACAAGTCAGCACAGTTAGCTCCCCCTGCTTCCACATCCTATGCATCCAAAGGAAAATCTTCATATGGCTTCCCCAGAACACCAGACATACTATCATACAAGATCACCACAAGTAGGCTTGACCACAGCAACACAATCTACGATGGGATCTCCAAACAACTCCCACAAAACTCCAGATCATCCAGAACGCCGCAGCTAGACATATCCTCAAACTCCCACATAGCAACCACATCTCACCACACCTCAGTGAGCGCCACAGCCTGCTGATTCATAAAGCACCTACACCTACATCACACCCAAAATCTGGAAGGACCTCACTCAACACATCAGACTCAACTCAAGAAGCTAAAGACCTGGCTCTTTGACTAACTCTGCGGGTCCAAGTGCCCACACACCTGCTCAAGTGCCTGGATACACTCACGAGTGATTAGCACGCTGCAAAAATCAACATAACATAACATTACTAGAAGTCAGGGCCATAGTTTCAAAATCCACTATGATTGCACACAGAAAACAAATATCACATCAAACAAACAAAGCCTACAATGTTGATCACACATTTCTTAACAATAAGAATGAGAAACTAAGGGCCAGATGCATCAAGGCAAAAACCGTTCGCAAACGGGCAGATTCTCAGAATCTGCCCCTTTGCGACCAGTAATTTTGCATTTGGGATGCATCATCCCAAATGCAAAAATCGCAATTGAAGAAATCGCAAAATAGCGATTACTTAAATTGCAATTGCATTTAAGGAATCGCAATTTGCGATTCCTTAAATGCAATGCAATAAAGTAAAAATAATTGTGATTTCGCAATTAAGAATCGCAATTTGGGCCTCCAAAACTGCATCTCATAACCCCACTCTAACTCCCACGGATCAGAGGGGCTCACCTTTCACAGCTGTGGCTTCTCAGCTCTTGGGGCTGAAGCCATCTTCACGGGGAACAGAGTTTGCTGATGCTTGACCTGCTGCCCCTGACTGTTTAGTGGCCATGCAGCCTGTCTCGCAGCATGAGGTCTCCTAGTGGACTTAGAGGTCAGTCCATGATTGATTGCTGATGCAGTGGCAGACACTGGACGTTAAGCCCCTGCTTGGGGGTTCCTCTCTCTCCACATCCACTGGGGATCAGAGTGTGTTACTGCACCAGACTGCCAACGTGCTCTCAGTGCCAGGCTGAGAGATACTTGACTGGCCTTCCCGGGCTGCCTGCCTCCACTCCACCATGGACCATCCTCTGCGTTCTCACTGTGCTTCTCTTGCCGTGCTGGGATGGCGGCACGCCCTGACTGACTCAGCACCTCCCACCGGTTGCCACCGGCCATGGGCTAGTCTGCTTTGGTCAGCTATCGCCCACTGCCAGGTGGCCCCCCTTTCCGATCAATGCCAGAGCGAACACCTGCCTGGTCGACCGATGCCCCCCCAAAACAGAGCATGTACTTGCAGCCTCCACTAGGGCTCCTCTTCTTCTGGAATTAGCAGCTCCTTCATACCTTACGGCCTCATTGGCCCCTGTTCTGTGCCCGGCTGGCCTGGGGTGGTCCCCACTCTCTGTCGCGTTCTCAAACCTGGCTCGAAGACGAGACCCTGACGGAGATGTAGCCCCCCTTCTTGCCCCATCCATCTCTTGCTGCTCATGACCTCTGGGAAAGCATTCTGCCAGAGGCTGTGGTCCAACATAAGCCCACCACCTGCGCGCCCGGACGCCCCATTGAGCCCCATCTTGCAGGTGACCACAGGGGTAACGATATGCTAGAACTAATGAATGTCATGTCCAATGACCTCACCACAGACATAATATCCATGAGGATGGACACTGGAGTGGATGGCGTGGAGTCTTGTCTCACTGCATTGAAGTCACAGGTGGCGACCATTGAAGTCCAGAAGTCTGAGCTCTGGTACCTCTGTCACAAGGTCACTAACCTAAAGGACAGGTGCCAGGGACAACATATTTTTTTCCGCCTTCCTGGAGAAGGTGGAAGGGGATGAGGCGGGCACTTCTCTGTAATCTTCCATGTCTCCTGGGGTTGTCCTTCACTCCCGTTGAGATACCGCTGGTCCTCCACATTTGAGCCCGCTGGTCACTATTGACTCTGGCAAGACTCACCCTCTCATAGATTGTTTCCTACAACACTCCCAGGCCAGGCAAATTCTGACGAGGGCCGCATACACGGTCACTATGAAAGGCATGAAATGAGATTTGCGGGGGATTTCTCCAGGGTGACCAATGACAGTGCTTCCTTGCCCTGCGCCCGGCCCTGCACAAATGGGACTTCAAAATTGTCTGCTTGAACCGTCTAGCATGTGGATCACTACAGATGGCAAATCCAGAGAATGTCTGGATCCGGAGGACATCAGAGCCTTCCTGGACTCCTTGCAAGACTCTACCATGGACACAGCTCTCATGTTCCTGGTGGGAATGTCCTCACGCCCAGGCCCACTGGACATTCCTGATGCTGGGCAGTCTTCAGGAGAGGAGCCAACAATTCCACTCCTACAGCAGGAACAACAGAGCCATCAGGGGAGTGTTGAAGCTCAACCAGGAGGCGGGCAGAGACAAGTCTTGCTTCCCACTGAAAACACCTGATGCCCCTGGTTCAGCTGCTGAAGATCGCTGGGTTTCCCCTTGGTACCTTCAACGACAACCGGATGAGTACCTCTTGTTGCACTATGGTGCTTTGCTTCCTTGTGTCATTGCATATGTGCCCCCTTGTTCCCCTCCCCCAATTGTTCCTTGCTACTTGCTGTACAATGTTAAAATGTGATACTTTCCAAGGTATACTGTGCTTTGATGTTCTTTGTTGTTTTCATTGTTCATGTGGTATTGTACTACTGTATAGGGGTTAATCAGGTAGCCCTACTGCCACTTGTCCTCCTCCGGATATGCCCACTCTTCTCCTCCCTCTGCTCCCCTTTGGACTACCCTATGGATCTGAGCTGTTGCAGAAATCTGGGGGAATCCCCTCCCTCAGGTCCGGTGACATTCCACCCTCCCCCTCACTTGACACGGTCTGCAGGGTTCTCCCTTCTCACCTTTGTTTTGAACTCATTGTAGCCCTCAGACTTGGACCTTATTCTATCTATCTCTCTAATTGCGGCTGGGTGTTCAGAGTCCGGTAAGTGTGCAGATTTTAGCTCCTCTGTCTAAAGTGTTTTTGGCCCTCCCTCTTCTTCTTTATGAGGAGCCCGCACATCCCCTTAGCCCATCTTTGCTGTGCACCCCTCCATATCCCACTGTCTCCCTTCACCTACTTCCCTTCTGCTCCCACCCCCTCCTTGATTCTGCCATGTGTACCGCTACCCTATCACAGCTTAGTTTATATATTCCCTTCTCCCCTGCCATCACCTGCTGGTCATGGAGTCGACACCCCTGACGATCTTCGCCTGAAATGTCCATGGCCTCACCCAATATGTCAAGCAGAAGAAGATCCTGATGTACCTGAAATCGCAGCAGGCAGATATTACCTTATTGCAGGAAACCCATTTCACTGGCTGTGAATCCGATAAACTAAAGCGCAACTGGGTTAGCGGGGTTATACATAGCAGCCGCGCTTCACAACTCCCCCCCTCCAGGATACCCCTCTGCCACTCAAATGCGGGATGGCCATCTGAATGCGCAAAACTCTTCCCTGCATTGTTTTGAAGAAGGGGACGAATCTGGGGGGGGGGGGTATTTATTTGCTCGCCTCAAAATTGTGTGATTAGGGTCAATCTACACCCCTGTGGAGACCAAGGCGTCTTTCCTCCTCCCCCTTAACCATGCCCAGCAGGATTGGGTTTCATGTCAGTCCTCCTGAGAGTTGACTGAAACATATCTGTGGATGCAGTACTTGAGTGAACTGGACTGATAGACAGGGCGGCTGTTAAGACCCGGCCTCGTGGCGTGGCCCTCCTGACCCGTAGCGACCCGACCCCGACCCATGCAACCCACCAGACCCCTGCTTATCCCGGCCCACTCCCTCCATGACCCCACAGACAACAAGAGACTTCTCCGGCCTCACCCCCCCCCCATCTTCCCGGTCCCGGACGCATCCAAATCCTATCAGCCCCGAAGGCCTCCGGTGACCATTCCCCTGAACCTAAGATGGCCGCCCCGGCCCCAGAGCGACCTCAGGCCTAGACGCGCCATGCCCGGCTGGGGGGTAGAGAACTCCCAGTGAGCGAGAGAGGGAGGAGCAGTTTCAATCACACCTCCAGCCTCCCCCTGAGAGATGGGTTTCGATCGCCCCTCCGGCCTCCCTGAGCGCTGGCTCCACGCCTGCTGTGTGTCTTGGATCCCTCCAGGCCCAACTTGAAAGGATCAAAGACCTATAACAGGGGATGCTCTGGGACTATCGAGACATTCGACTCCTGGAACTACGTGAGCCCTGCTGATATCGTCGCGGCTCCCACCTGGCAGAGACGGACTTCTGCCTGAACCATCTGAGCCCTGCTGACGTGGTCGCGGCTCCCTTGCAACTTCGATAATACCTGAGCCATGCTGACGATGTCGCGGCTCCCACTTGGCAGAGACGGACTTCTGCCTGATCTATCTGAGCCCAGCTGACGAGGTCGCGGCTCATCTACTGTCCTGGTCCGGCTGGACCCAAGATCGCACCGTATCCCCCGACTCGAGGATTGAGAACTGTGCGCCGGACAGGCACCTGCATTGACCCTGAACCTTGAGACTGTCCCGCTACCCATACCCTTGCCGAGACTCTATGAGCCCTTGCTCGATTTTGTAATTAAGATCCTTGCGGATCATAAAGATCCTGATATTTTGCTAGATAAAGCACATGTTCTTCTGAACCTACAGTGTGGTGTCTCTTTGTCGAATTGGTGCTGGCTCAGCGCGTACAATCCTAGTTACGAGACCCTTCTGCCAGTGCTCGGCTGTATCCCTAGGAGAGGTGGGTCACAGGGTGGTCCAGGACGAATCCTGTCCCCCCCCCTGAGGTCGCCCCTTCTAACAGCGGCCAACAGGGCTATTTTGCGTGACATCTGGGAATACCTTGGTCTTCTCAAAGTCTGGTGCCTTCTTCATGTGACTGATAAGTCTAACACATACCAGTCCCCGGTGCATGGCACCAGTATTGACTGGACTTTTTTCTTGTCTTGCACGTCTTATCCCTGTGATATTGGACGACCATATCCTTGAAGGCTCCCTCTCTGATAACTCACGATCAGTCTACAGCTAAACTTGGGTCTGATAAGACCAATTCGGAAGCCCAAGAGGTTCAACACCTCTTACTATAGGCAGAAGCACCTCCATTCACATCTCCTTACATACCTCACCAACAATAAAGGCTCAGTAGTGTCTGCGCTGACACATTGGACGGTGGTGAAGGCCATGATTAGGTGTCAGCTCATGAGAGATGCAGGTCTCCATAATAAGCAGAGGATGGCACAACAGGCCTCCCTTGAAGCGGCCATCTGGGATCTGTCCCAGCTACACACTACCTGAACAACTGACTCTCCTTGGCGACTACTGGAGAAGGTCAAAATGGAGCTTAATGACATTTTCACCTCTAAGGCAAAATACGCACAACACACGCAGAGATCCTGGTACTAAAAACAGGGCGAGAAGGCCAGCAGATTACTAGCAGCTCAACTTCAGCAGTAGGAGGCAGCTGCTGCCATCCCTGCTATTAGGGACAGAGCCAGCCACTTCATCATGCACCCTGAAAGGATAGAAGACACCTTTGTGGATTATTATGGACATCTCTACACTTCGAAGGTCACTACCGATGAGCCACGCATTTTTTTAGTACTATTACTCTCCTGCAGCTGAACGACGAAGGGAGGGCTCTCCTCTCCGGGGCGATCACCAAGGAGAAAATAGCGCAGGCGATTTCTGCCACTCCATAGAGCAAAGCCCCCGGGGGAAGATAGCTTCACATCGGAATTTATGAATGGATATCCACCGATCTGGTGGAATCTCTTGAGGCAGCTTATAAGGAGGCGGAGGAACTGGACGGTTTGGAACTGATTTCCAATATAGCCCTCAAAACAGTGCTCCCCAAACTGACCCATTTTGCTGCTAAACAGAGATGTCACAATCCTGGCCAGTGTTCTGGCAACCTGGCTCAAGAAAGTTAGCCCTACTTTGGTACATCACACTCAGGTCGGCTTTGTCCCAGGCCTGATCTCACAATCATCTGAGTACCCTGGCCCATGTCCTCTGGCAGGCTTAGGACATGCCGGACAAGTTGTTGGTCCTGACTTTGGATGCTGAGATGGTGTTCGACCACATAGAGTGGGGATACCTCTTACCAGCCCATTTCAAATTTGGACTGAGCGACGACTTCCTATCATGCGGTACCATATCTATGACAACCCCAGGGCACAGGTGAACTGTAGGGGCTGACTGTCTGTCCCTTCCCGATTCAACCGCAGACGCGACAGTTGTGCCCGCTCTGGGCAATGGTTTCTGCACTGAATCAAGTCCAAGTTCACTTTTTGCTTGCCCTAGAACCTTTGGCTCCCGTTCAGGACTACACATTTTGCTGGTTACTGTCATGTCTAAAATACCTGGGCATTTCCATTAGTAGGGGACTGGTACACATGATGAGGGACATCAAACCCCTTCTGGAACTGACTTTTGTGGACTTTGCTAAATGGACGCACCTCAACCTGTAGTGTAGTTCCTATATTCCCAATAGGCTCTGCGCATTGGATTAATATATCCTATAGATCTGACGTAGGACTTATGTCAACTAGGTCTCTATCGAAATATATTAGAATTAATTGTGAGTGCCAGGTAGCTCAGAGGTCACTAGAAACTTTCTCGAGTTCACAAGAAGGGATTTAGTTTCTGACAACATGACAACTTTGTTTCCCAAGATAAAACTGATCTTCAGAGTTGTGGAAACAATAGATAGATATTTTACTCAGTCATTCATGCATGCATCTTTCACTAGAGGTGCAGAGAAATAGATAGATGGGCGTTTTCAATAAATGGATTTATTGAACAGTCTTCTTTCTCAACCATAAGAAATTAACTGCTACAATCGTAAAACTGGTTGCAAAATATAGTGCATACAGTAAAAAGAGTAGAATAAAATAATACTGTAAGAGCATTGTATGGTTCCTAGACCATAGATAAATACATACATAAATAACAGAGGCTAAAAGGTACTCAACTGGTGCTTCTACAATACGCCTACCCCGATGTACCTAACCTAAGCTTAGTACGAGGGAGGAAGTAGGTGAGGTGTAGCATGAGTATAGTATTCTTTGCCAAGAATCTATCCAAGATTTCTCTTAAGGTCTTATCAGCTCCTTACCTTGGTTTAGAATGAAGAAGGTCAATCTCAGGACTCGATTTCCCAACAACCCACAAGGGTAGCTTGGAAACACTGGAGCTGAATTTCTCGGCAGGAGAAAAGACAGCATCTCTCTCAGTGCATCTGCTGGAGGGTCTGCTTCCTTCGGCACTTGCTGTAGCAGGATGCGTCGGGCAAGTGGATAGTCGAACTGCTCGAAACCACTGTGTGTTTGCTATGGCAAGTGTGGGCATATTTATACCTTGAAGGTGCCGAGTTTGAAGTAAAGGTCGACATAATAACGTCATCAAAGAGTCTCCGTTCTTTGAAAACTCCATGAGTTCTTGGACAAGTCAGTATTCGAGCAAGGGGAAGTCCCTAGCTGCTGAAGTCGAGCTTTCCAAGAAATCGTTGTGGATTTTCGGAACTAGTGGAAGTAGCCCTGCCGTATTTGGACTGCATGAGCTATGTCTAAATATGGTTAATATGGGGACACTCGCACGCTGAGGGCTTACCGGCGTTATCCTTTGATAGCTGTGGACACCGCTGTAGCTGTTGCTGCCTTTCGCTACAACTAGCCGCACCCGCTCCGCGGGTGCCGCGTCGCAGCTCTGGTCCGTGAGGCTGTTGGGAGCACGTTTGCTCACAGCCCTTAACAAGCACTCGAGGGAGCAGGGCCACGCTCTATTCACCAGCGCTGCCGCTGCAGGGACTCAAAGAACCAGGAGTCCCTGCGTCCCGGCACACCTGCAGACCTCTTGCCCCTCCCACCCCCTCGCTTCACGCCCCCACAAAGGAACGCCTTCATCCCGCTGTGCGGGAGCACGCGGGAGCATCGCGGGAGAAGCCCGGGACAAGGGCGGGACCATCTGTGGCCATCAGGGGCCAGAAGAGGCCGGGCCGGGCCACATCTCTTGGCTCTCCTAAAAGGGAGGGCGAATTGTAAGAACATGGCCACAGGCACAAGAGCAAGTAAATCAAGGAAAGCTGCGGGAGACGTTGTTATAGGCACAATGGACCAATTTATTACCCGGGCTGTTTCCATCGTAGAAAAGGAGATAATCCTTGCTGAACGAAGATTATCCCGGGACTCCAGGGGTCTATCTCACAAGCGCTCATCCTTGGGCGCCTTTGCCGTAGCCCCCAGCCCCGTAAACGTGCCTACTACACCATTGGTGGTAATTGACTCTCCGGACATTGACGAGAGAGTAAGTCGGATTAGGGCAAGCCTAGAAAGGGCAACTACCACTGCACCAGTCATTGCTCAAGACCCAACACACCTAAATCCTCTTGATCAAACTGACCCTTCGCAGGGGGCCCAAAATTATGATCTTTACTCAGAGATCAATAATGCCCGTAGCCCCTTAGCGCCGCCTAACGAAGCCCCACAACCTCCCCCCACAGTTGTATCCAACGAAGCTAGCACTCCCTCAGCAGTAGTTCAAGAAACTATCCCTACTGGGAAACTAGCCCTAGGACAAGTTGCACAAAAAAAGCGAAAGCGTCCTGCCAGTCCTCGGAGGGGGGGGGTCTCATAAGCCACACAGCAAAGTAAGTAGGCAAAATGTGGCCAAAGGGGGTTCTACTACAAACCATGTCCCATACTCAAACATTTCTACCACCCACACTAGAGATATTGCACCTGAGGGCATACCAGGCCCGTTGGCTTCTCTAGGTTCCACCATACTCCCCCAGGCTGTGCACACCGACTTAGATGTCGAGAACTTAATCAGGTCTGTGGTGATGCCCCTCGTAGATAAGATTGACAGTCTCACACGTAAATTAGCTGCCCTTGAGCAGTCAATGCTGGATAACTTTTACGCTGTGAAATCACTGGTCAAATTCCATGCTAAGGTGCAGGGTGAAGAAAACGGCGGGTCAAGGAGTGGAGCTGTCACCCTAGCTCCCTCTGAGTCAGTGCCTCGTCAAAAACCGCCTACACCTGGGGAGATCCCTCAGTCACTTCAACCCAATACTGGAACTAGCCCTGTTTCAAAAACTCCCGCTCTTGAGCCCAGCTTGGGCCGCCAAAAGAAAAAACCCACTACCCAAGCGCCCAAGGCCCCGAAGGTTAACTTTGCTCCCAATCCCAAGCCTATAGCCCCCAACTCTAATGCAGTAGGAAACTTGCCGGCCACGTCGAATGGAAACACAACTCCATCCTTTCCCACTCCTGGCAATCAGGCTACACCTAAACCCCTAGCTAAACCCTTAGCTAAACCTCCGGCCACAACACCAATAGATAGGGTAAAAAGGCACACACCCAATGCTAGCCTCCCCCCTGGTTGTAAACCGTATGTGGTAATCTTAACGGGTGTCCCGGAGCTCGAAGAGGGTTCTATTGAGCTATATTCTGATCTTAAACACAAGACACTTTCCTGGCTCAAAGTAAATAGACCCCTCCCAGGGCACATTGACGGCAGAATAGCCTATGTTCGCCGTGTGGGGTGGATCGGCAATAGACGTAAGGACCTAACTGGGGACTGCGTACTGATCAACTTTAACGATCCCAGAGCAGCAGGCATGATATGCAGCCAGCAGTCGCATTACAACTTCTGCGACATTCAAAGTAGAGATTTGGGGTATTTTTACCGCCCCCCTCCTTCATCGAGGCATAAGAAGTTCTTGCCGGATGAGGGCAGAGGCGCATGGTTCCCGCACCACCCAACTCTAGACGTTAGAGCAAGGGCATGGACACCGACCCAAGCAGCCCCCCCGCAGGGTTGGGGTTGGTGACTCGGTGATAAAGTGGTAGCAAACGCCTCCTCACCAAGGATTATTACACCATGCATAGCCGAGAGGGTCCCCTTGTCACCAGCCAACATTTCTGTGCCCCAACCCACGCCCAACCCCCCTATCCCTTCTTCTCCAGGCTATCGGACCGGGTCCACTGAGTCTGTGGATGGAGTACAAACTATGGCCGCACAGGGTGAGGAAGCTGGACGTGTTGAGTCTCCAAATTGCCCTACCCAGAAAACCATTAGTTGGAATGTGGCAGGCTTAAACAACAAGTTGGATGCCCCGGACTGGGTGGCGCTCACCGAGCCCCACGCAGTCTGTGCATTCCAGGAAACGTGGTGTGTGGAACCAAGGCATAGAGTAGGCTATGCTACCTTCTTTGTCCCGGCAGGTATTCCAGCATCGGGAAGAGGACGCCCATTTGGAGGCCTCCTAGTCTGGGTAGATATATCTTTAGGTTGGAGGGTACATCACCACCCCCAAAAATCTCCAGACCTTATGCGGCTCACTGTAAAATGCCCAAGGAAAGCCGTAAAGCTGGAGATTTTTAACATCTACACACGTGGGGTTTCAGGGAGGGCTTTGTCACCAACCCTTACTGCTTTGGAGGCAGCCTTAGGGGAGTGCCATAGAGACTCCCTAATCCTGGTTATGGGGGATTTCAACTGCACATTTGAGCCCCTGTTAACCGATGAATCGTTGGACCTGTACGACGAAGATTCAAGGAGAGGCGTTCCGCCCCTTGATTTACCTATCGTCAAAAGATGGACCCCTAGAGTTGTTCAACTAAACTCCCTCACACTTGAGTATGGTTTGAGAGCAGCCAACGGGAGAACACGCTCAGACCTAGCGGGGGCACACACGTATAATAGGGTGGGTCACTCATCCAGGATAGATTACATTCTTCTAAACTTTCCTTTGTGGGCCCACACGAAGGACATGACAGTTTTACCTTCCCTGGATAGTGATCATAACGCGCTCTCATTATCCCTAACATACTGGTGGAGGGTCAGTGGCTCATTTCATGGAGACCGTGACGTTCCTGAGCAAAGGTCATCGGGGGGGGTGGTCCCCTCAAATTGTCTTAGACGCCTAAGATGGGACAAAGTGGCTATCGACGAAGAAAAAGTATCCTGCATCAAAGCCGTTACTGCTGCAGCCTGTGAACTCCTGGAAAGTCAGCCTCCCAGTCCGCACAGGATTGCAGCCGTGTTTAGCGAGGTTTCGATGTTGATTGGGGATTTGTTCTTGGTCAAGTCAAAAAAGGGGAGCAAAAACCTTGACAAGCGACAGGGCAAATCAGGCTGGTACTCGTCGGAGTGCCGTGCAGGAAAGAGAGCCCTAATACTGGCAGTAAAGAGCGGTGACCCAACATTAATAGCTAACAAACGCAAGAGCTATAAATCTGCGCTAAGGGCAGCAAGGAGAGACTGGGAAGATGCCTTCTGGCAGGAACTTCAGTGTGGAAAAAAATGCTAAAGGCTTCTGGGACTTACTACGAAAGAAAAACAGACCCTAGATACTGTCATCACATGCAATATAACCGAAGATCAGTGGTTTGCACATTTCTCAAAACTGTACACAGCATCTGAAGTAGAAGTAACGGACTTCCCGCTACCACAGATCCTTCGAGGTGATGGGAGTTATGAGGAAAGTCTGTTTACCAGGAAAGAAGCTGAAATTGCTATAAAATCTTTGGTTCCTCGTAAAGCAGCTGGTCCTGATGGCCTTCCTGGCGACCTTCTTCGCGCAGACCCAGATGATTGGAGTATACTAATCGCATCTGTACTAAATGCTGCCATGGCAGGGGCCCCCCTCCCTACTTCATGGAAGGCCGCTGAGGTGGTACCCCTGCACAAAAAAGGCTCAAGAGACGATCCAGCCAACTACAGGCCGATCAGCCTGATAGATTGTTCTCAAAAAGTAGCGGGCAAGGTCCTCTTATCCAGAGTTCAGCAATGGGCAGAGGAAAACATGATACTCTCGGACTTCCAGGCTGGGTTCAGAGCTGGCACAGGAACAATAGAACAATCGTTAAGGCTGCTCATGATCCACTGGAAGACCGTCACGATTGGGAAGGGTACCTTATACCTGGCCTTCATCGATCTCCGAACGGCTTTTGACTTGGTACCCAGAAATAACCTTTGGAAGGTACTGAGCGACCTTGGCATGCCACCCTATCTGCTTCATTTGATCATGAGGTTTCATGAAAAGAACTATGCTCAAATACGCTGGGGGCCAAATGGTCAAAAGACCCCAAAAATAGAGGTGAATAGAGGTGTGCGGCAAGGCTGCGTACTGGCCCCGACCCTATTCTCCCTCTATGTGAATGGGGTGGTGGACTTCTTAACCAAGTTACCAGCAGATGCCCCCCGTCTGGCAGGCCGTCTAATCCCTACCTTGCTCTTTGCTGACGACACTTTATTATTGTCAAAATCCCCAATGGGCCTCCAACAGCTTCTTTCTGGATTTGACGATTTTTGCAAGCAAAGAGGTCTATGTATCAATACAGATAAAACAAAATATCTCATATTGAATCCCCCGCAAAAACTCGGACCCCCTCCTACACTGGGGTCCGTTGCATTGGAAAGGACTAAGATGTTCGACTACCTGGGCATCCGGCTGGTGGACTCCATGAAATGGGACTGTCACTTGACCAAAATGTTATTGAGTTTGAAAAGAGTGACCGGGGTCTTGTTGAAAGAGCAGAGAGCAGCTTCTACAAAACCAATAGCGGCAGTAATGGACATCTATTCGGCTAGAGGAGTAAGCGCAGCACTTTACGGGGCAGAGCTCTGGGGGATGTCAAATATGAAAGAGTTAATTCGAGCAGAGAAAACCTTCCTGAGAAGTCTAATGTCTCTCGGCCCATCTGTCCCCATCTTACCATTGCAACTGGATATGGGCTGTCGGGCGATCGAAGACCAAGCAAAGTTACGCCCCCTGTTACTGTGGGCCCGCATCTGGAGAGTACCAGAGCTCTCAAGTTATGCGGATGGCCTTCGGGAAATAATCAAATCCCCAAGTTGGGCAAAAATAAAATGGCTAAGGGACATCAAGACCCTACTTGCCAACCTGGGGCTGGAAGAAGCGTGGCATCAACAGTCAGCCCCGCCCAAATCCACGATAAAAAAACTTTATTGGCAGTGGGTGGTAAACAGAAGAAATTCTTCGGCAACGACCTGCAAATCGACTAGAAACTTCTTGGAGATCAAAGATGTCCCTATCAGAGAACTGTATTTGGATACTATCTCTGCCCCATGGGAAAGATCACTGTACTTCAAATTCAGATTAGGTCTTCTACCTGTAATGGAGCTCACATGCCACTGGAAAATTCCTTATCAGACTGCTCCATGGTGCCCCTTTTGCCCTCAGCGGCGTGAATCTGTCCCTCATTTGTTATTCGAGTGCCCTGCCTACAAGGTTCCTCGCACAAAATGGATGAAACCGATGTGTCTCACCTTGGGCACCAGACATTGCAATGTGGCACTAAGAATACTACTTACAGACACTCGTACATTTTTTGCATGCGCCACCTCGAAATATCTTGGGTGGGCATGGCGGATCCGGTCAAAAAGACTTAGGCAAATTGTTTAATCATGATTTTAAATTTATGGTCCGTTATTGGCCTATCTCTTTTAGGTAATTTATTTAATCCCCCCATCAGAAATGGCAGGGAAAAAACTGTTGATTCCTAGCACGTAGGGGTTTTTATGCTTTTTATCCAGCAATGTTGAATTTACTATGTGTGTATGCTTTTTAAGATACTTTTTATGTCGAAATAAAGCCTATTTGACTTGACTTGACTTGAATATGGTTATGATTTCTATGCCTATATAAGGATATGGTGATTTATACCTCTATAGGGCATGCATCGGGAAAATTACAATAGGGTCCTAAAATGTTATACAACAAACCTTTCGCTTTTGGGGCATGCACTGGCAGGCAAGATGGTGAACCTCCCACTCCTCATATATATGTGTTAAGCATGCTGCCACCCCAGATTCTAATTTCCCTCCTTTGATCCATAGACAGGATCATAAAGGGATTCATATGGGGTACTGCCAATCCCTAAGCTGATTGCCCACAGGAAGTACAGGGGTCTGAGCTTGCCCTTGGTGGAGCACTATTCCCTGGGGTTCCAAATACTGTAACTTGTCTTTTTGCAACAAGTGATGGTAAACACCCCCCTTTGGATCCTGATTGAGCTGAGTTTATCCCGCAACCTACCCAATGGTGAGGACTTGCTCTATATGTATGGCATCCTCAAAGACTTTTCAGCCAACCCTATGCTCTGAATTAACAAAGAAGGTGCCAGTACTGAGTCTAATTCCAAAAAACAAACCTTATTAAATTCCAAGCTAATAAACAATCAATTATTAGCCAAATATTGAAATTTATCCATCATTATTTATTTCTTTTTTGCAGAAAGTTTTTGAAACAACACAACCACAATGAAAAACTTTTCATATATATATGTACAAAGAGCAATCAAAAAAAGAGTTTTTAGGGGTATGACAAACACTTCATACAATAGACGATTGAAGCAAATATTAACCCTCACTCATAAAGCATCCGTTTTCCAGTCACACTTGCACACCTTCCAACTCACAATAAACCAAACATATAGCACAAAAGACAACAAGGGAAGCAAAAAAAGGTCAATGACTTAATCCATAGACTGTTCACAAAAACATAGAAGAAAGACAGTTTTTCAGAATACTTAATATAAAACAGTTTTTTTTAAAATACAGATATATACAATTCTTTTGACAAGCCAAACAAACAAGGTCGACGCGTTTCGAACCGGACCCTTTGTCCGATTCTCATCAGGACCAGACAGAAAATCTGAAAAAGGAAAACACATTTCCTTTAGTATTAACGGGACTATTTAAATGAAGGGAAAAACAGCGACCAAGCAAAACGTGCAGCGCTCCCTACCTACGTGATTTGAATACCTACAAGACGACTTAATGTCAATCCTGTTAACTAACCCTGTGTCAACTTTTGTTCACAGACATCCTTTTTCTTGAGATTAAACCTTAAAGCCTTGAAACACTCAGGTAGGGAGCGCTGCACGTTTTGTTTGGTCGCTGTTTTTCCCTTCATTTAAATAATGACAATTACAGCACCTTCTCATATTCTAGCAGGCACATTGCCATATAGAGCACGAAGAGGAAGGCTGGACAGGGCTCCTGGACAACCTGAACCATGGGGTGTAGGAATCCAGGAGGAAATTTTGCCTCTTCAAGGCTGTAAGGGATTGGTACTAAACACCCTCCAAGCTTACATCTCTCCCACCATTGGTGCTGCGATCAACAGAACTGCGATACACCTCACATTCTGTACGATGCCTCGCAGTCCAAGGCTGTGGACAGCGGTAGCGACCACGGTGAGCTGAACATTGCCTCTCCCCTCCCTGCAATAACGAAAAAGAGCGCTTTTGCATGACTTCACACACACCTCGATGACGCACTACGAATTCCGGTTTTTAGCCACGACATAAACCTCAGTGAAGTTGTGTATCCTTCAACACTGGCACACACAACATATACCTACCCACACCCTTATGTGCTTATTACATTGTTTCAGACAGCGTCCTATGAGAAGACCATTTACATGCTTGCCGACAAGCTAGACATTTACCGGCAAGTTTCGGCCCCATTCCTGACTGACGATTCCTAGCGGGGCAGTGATTAGTCAAGACCATCTGGCTCCTGGAATTCTGGGGATAACCAATTGCCCACCAACCCCCTCACTCCCACCCACAATCCCCCCATGGATTGGCGGTACCTCTACATTACGCATGCACGTTCTCACAGTGTAAACCCCCCTCCCATTCCAACATGCCTAGCTGTTGCTTCTCCATTTGTTTCTTTTAATCCTGAGTCCATGGGAGCTGACTTGCTGGTGTACCTTCTGGGCTATCGCCCTCTAGGTTTTTGTTTCTACTTTTGTGTATCTTATCCCAGGGCATTGCTCAGTAGAGCCTGTACTTTGTATCTCATGTTTTATTAAACTCAAAATCATTGTATGCATGTTATCCCTGCCTTGATCAGTCGTGCCACTTTGTTCACTAGGCAGAGTAAACCCTACACAGTGTCAATACGTTCTGCAGATACCCACTCCATCTTTCAGATGCTTGAGGTTTGTCCATGTCCATGCGGCTGGTGTAACATCTGTCACACAGTGATTATACAATAGACTGCTGGTCGTAAAGATGTGGGGACCTGTTATGAGACGAAAGAGGAAAAGACCAAGGTTTAAGATACCATGGTGTGAGCTCCAAAAGAGGGGCTTCACATGGCAATGAAAGCAAAATACGGCAAGTGCTAATGACCAGCACAATCTTCAGCTTGGAAATTAGTTGAGATACATTTTGCTGGTCGCACATATTCAAACTGCGTAACACTGACAATTAGGTCGTACAGAAGAATACAAAACAACGCTAGACATATATGAGCAGCAAGTCCAACTTTGAAACTCTTAAGGCACCTGCACCTATATTGGAATGACATGGTCAGTGGCAGGTAAGAGACCTAGGGAAGATGTCACCACAGTCTTCCCAGCAGCTTCATACTGGCTAAATGAACACTTCCATAATTAGATCTCCACATTGCTAAAGGACACATCTGATGAGAGTGTGCCAATGCCTGCAATATCAGAGCTACAAAAGCCAGCTGAAGCAAAGAGAACTATACGTTAGGACTTATCAGGACACACCAAAGTACAATCAAGATATGTATGATAGTATGTATGATAGTATGTATGATAGTAGAAACACACACCAACATTCACAGTGCGAGGACACTGCATTTTTACTTTGGCATAGGACTTTAAAAAACCATAGAGTATGATGGGAAGAAACCCGCCGCACACCAACAAAAAATGCATTAACATTCTTTAACATGACATGTATTTCTCTTTTCTGCAATGTTTTTAACATGATTGCTATACTTCTGCGCGTATGAAATGGCCAAATCCAGGTGGAGAGTAGAAATGAAACTCTTAGCCTCTTCTTTTACCTCTAGCTTCCCCCGAAGTGCCTACCATGAGATATGTTATGAGATTCTGCCAGTTTGTAGTTTGTATGCCTATATCACCTATTGTAATGTCTGTAGTTTTTCTTTTACAAGCGTTTGGAAGCTATAACATTCTTTTCATCCATCATGTCTTTGTGAATTTGTAATGTCATTCCATTAACCATCTTGATTGCCTGCCCCTTTATTGGAATATTCTGATTCTGATGGGTGTCAGAATTTGATGTTGAGCTCTGCATGATCTGAGTATGCTTTGCTGAGAGGAAAACCGAATTACAAAATGTTGTACGATATAGTCCTCAGGATTTAACTTTGTTTTAGATCTACATGATACAGGATTAATTAGAATTTTATATTTGGTGGAGGCGAGCATCATGCTGCCTGCATCCTGCCTAGTTTGACAACACCCACATGATAGCAGTCACTCAGTGGTCCTGGTTGTAGAGATGTTGTCAGCATTTACATCTTGTGTGACAGTCACTTCTAACTACTGTACTCTGGTCACCCCCATATTTTTCTGGACTGATGCTGCTGAGTTTTTGACTCTGAGATATAGGTCACTAGTAACCAGGCCCTAGTGCATGAGCTCTGACCCCTAAAACATGACATAATTGGTTACTCCCCTGATTGGGTAGTTAACTTACCTATAAGTCCCTAGTATATGGTACAAAAGTGTACTAATGGAGTGTAAGTTCAATGTCACCAGCAGACTGCAGCACATATTGTGTCCCAACTAAAATGACAAAGCAAAGCATAATGTGAGGCTTACTCTTTAGCCTAGGCGTGAATTTTTAAAAAACTGCCATTTGGACCTGGCAAAATAAACATCTTGCCAGGCCTAAGTGTCCATTTTTAATGCTTATAAGTCACAGCTAAAGTAGGCCCTATATGCCTACAGGGCAGGGTGCACTGTATTTAAAAACTAGGAAATGTATATTTTATGTTTTAAATATCCTGACAGTGAAAAATCTCCCGTTGTTTTTCACTGTAGCAAGGATAGCTCTCCTATAGGAAAGCACTGAGTTACATGAGAACATCTTATAATGCATAACTTCAGTTTGGGAGTAACTAGAAAAATTGTTCAAGGACTCATTTTACTAGAAATTTAAAATACAACTTAAAGTTGAAGAGAGATTTTATATCACTATTTTGAAGTTGACACTTTTAGAAATGTGTCATTTGCCTGCCTGAGCCAGAGGACCTTTCTTCCAGTGTGCAATACTTTATGGTTTCTTGTTGACTGTGAGACAATAAGTATGTTGTGCGAACTAAATGTTTCCGCAGCCTGAAGTGCATGTACATGTGTGGAATCCAAGTTGTAGCAGCTGTCCTGTTTGGCAGCTTTTCGTTCACATGAACATGTAACTCATGGAGGGTGAAGACTGACCTGTGTGAGAGCTCAGTAAAGATAGCTAGGCTTCATTTTGGTCTTAATCTTTTGTGTATGTGTCTATAATGCCACAGTGAGTTTGGCACTTTGTTGTTCATATTTTGTTTTTTATGGTCTGCAAAATGAGAATTTGAATTCATGGAACAAGCACATATCAACTCTGGGACATTAGTTTGAGGTAAATTGCACAAGACTAAGCACTAAACGGGTAGGAATAGAAGTTTTCTAAAAAGGCATGCTTTTAACAGATCAGTGGAAAATTAATTCTGGACTCCACAACATGATTCTCCCACAATCAGCTCCCAAATGTACAATAAAATAGAGAGGAATAATTTCAAATTTGGTGAGCTTTTCCCAATTACTTTCCCATGATTCTCCTGGGCCTAGTATCCCTCTAGCAGACTTCCTTTATTAATTTTAATATCCTGGTAGGGCAAACTGGTGGACACTCGCACATACACCCTCTTTCCACCCCCATAAACAAACAGCAACACACTACCTCAAACTGACTGATGCAACTCTTTCTCTTCTTGCTCTCTAAGCACCAGCATACCAACCATGCAAAATGGCTGCCAGGTTAAGAAGGCAATTTGGTGCCAAACCAATGACTAAAGATGTTATAGAAATGGTGATAACATATAGAACAACCCAGGAGGGACAGACTGTCTCTGTCCTGTATTCGCTCTATATGTATGGTCTCATGCCTAGAAGTACAGGATGTATGGGTCCTGTGTTCACTATATCCATACAGTAGCACTCCAAGAGGGACAGACATTTGGGGGTCTGGGCTCATTGCATCTGTTTGGTAGCATGCCTGGAAAAGACAGATGTCTTATAACTCACAAACAGGAAAGAATACCGTTATTGAACTATTGAACTCTTATTCCTTTGCCATATGGGATTTGTGACACATTTAAGTTGCATATAATAAAAAAATAACATAGCTGCGAAACTGTAATAACTTATTACAGCTGAGTTCGTGTGTCACAATACCTGCTGCCAGAGCCAGCAGCCAAGGGGAAAGGCAGGTCACAGAGCATATATAAAGCTGCAGTTTCAAAAACACAATAAAAGGCTTTTCCCACTTCTGCACTTTTTTCTAGATGAACAATGATAAGCAGAAAGAAGATAATTGTGGCAACGTGTTTATTTTTCCCCACTTTTGGTGAATATCGGAATGAAAGAGCCTCAATGCATGTTTCTACACATTCCGAGCTACAGGGCTTTTTTTTTTTTAACCCCTCCCAGGCTGGTGACGGAACCGCTCCGTCACGCCCCTTGGGTGGGCTGTGCTGGTGACGGAGCGGTTCTGTCCCGGCCCGCTCGCCGCGTCTGCGCGACGCTGATTGTGTGTCTGCGCAGAGCATTCTATTGTGCGGGCGGGGCCGTGACGGAACCGCTCCGTCACAAGCGCCCACCCGAGGGGCGTGAGGGAGCGGTTCCTTCTCCAGCGTCGGAGCGCCGCGCGACCCCCCCGCCCCCTAGCGCTGCGGCGGAATTGCCGCCGCAGCGAAAGGGTTAATCTGACTTGTATTACACTAATTCTAAAATCTGTATGCAACAAACCTCTAACTGATTTGGTATGTTTAATTTTGCACTAGAGATTCTAATTTTATTTATCATGTTTACAATCATTCTATCTCTTTCACATGAAAGAGCTACACACCAATGATGTAAAGTGTAAAGATAGTATGGCCATGTATTATAACTTAGGAATAAAAGACCCCGGCTGTACATTATATGGACCCTATAAGTCACCTCATAGTACCATGACCTTAAAAAGAAATGTTGGTTTGGTCTTGTTCCTCTATATGGTCACAGTACTCCTCAGTGACTTGCAAACCCTTATAATATACAGCAGGGGGTACTTTATCCAATGTATAATACATGGAAGCCTGCAGTCCCTACATAAACAGCGTCTTTACCTTCCAAACTATGGTTGAGTTGAATGTTATAAGGGCTACTGTCATCAGCCAAGGGGAAAGGCAGGTCACAGAGCATAATTACAGATTCTTTTTTAAACAACGAATATGAAAACTGGCTTTTCTTTTAAATCTATTTTTTCTACATGAACAGTGATCAGCAAAAAAGAGATATTAAAGGCAATATGTTATTTTTTTTTTTGCATTCTATAGATCATCACCAGAAATATAGGATGTCTCTGCATGTTTATGCACATTATGAACTACAGCATTTTATTTTTTCTAATTCGACTTACATTAAACTGATTGTAATACTGCAACAACATACTAATTGCCTTTGGTGTGTTTGCTTTTGCACTACAGATTCTACTGTTATCCTTCATGTATGCAAACAGCCTATCCCTTTCATATGAATGAGTAACACACCATGGATTTATGCAGTTGTGGAATGTGTGATGTTGTGACCTTGTGTTATAAGGAGTAAAGTACAACCTGCTGTACATCATAAGGATATGCCAAGTCACCTCGGAGTTCCATGACCTTACAAAGGAACATAGCCTTCATCTTCCTCCTCTATATGGTCACAATCTTGTGATGATTTCCAATATCTTGGTAAAGTATGGCAGGGAGTACTTTATCCCACAGTACCTGTTTTTAAAGAGTGCACACATGATTGGGTTCTATATTCTTTAACATCAAGGAGCTATGGGGCATATTACCAACAACTAGCGATAATTATCGCTATGTTGGTTTAGCGGCGATATTTTTATCGCCGAGCTGCGGCGATTTTTATCGCTTAGGAACCTTGCTATTATCAAGGTTTATCTCCTAAGCAATAAAAATCGTCCGAAATGCATGAATATCGCTGAAAAGTCAGCGATATTCATGCATTATCGAGCTAATGCTCTTAGCTATGTTATCCACCTACCATTGGATAACATGACTAAGAACTGCTCAGGGGCAGGTGTTAGCTTTTGGAGATATTCGCACTTAGCGCGAATATCTCCAAAAGTTGGTAATAGGAGATAGCGATGTTAGCGACTGTTTCCAGTCGCTAACATCTTGGCACGCCCACTTTGCATGTCATTAGTGATAAATATCACTGACATGCAAAGCGGGGCCCAAGATGGTCGCTATCTCCTACTAGCTGTCGCTAACTGGTGTTAGCGACAGCTAGGTAATAGGGAGATAATTTAAGCTGCGCTTTCTTGGCTTTTAAAGCCAAAAAAGCGGAGATAAACCCCCTTGATAATATGCCCCTATATTCTTTAACATCAAGGAGCTTTCCCAATTTTGGGGCAATACGTGCTTACTTATTCTTTGTTAAATTAATGGTGGAGATATAGCTTAATATGGCCATTGGGTAATTCTTCATGTAGGGCTTCTAATTAGAGGACATACCCATCTTTAGGGATACTAGCTTCCTGGGTGAGGTGGGCACAGTGTAATACAATTGATGACTACCAGGTCGCCAAATTCCACAATCTTTTTGTAGAACTAGTATCATTTGAGTTAAGGGCATTTCGTGGCTTCATAACATAATGAGTCCTCACAGTTTATCTCTTTATATTTATTTTCCTCCATAAAGATACACACAAATATAAAATAAATGCAATATATTAGTATAAACATGCTCTACGTAGGAACCCGTTTATTATGGAAGCATGCAATAGTAAATCACATAATAAAAATATTTAGCTGAGAACGCTCAGACTGAAAAAAGTATCACGTAACCTCAAACAGTGAAACTATTAGAAGTGAAAGGAAATCCATGTGGAAAGATGAAAAATCGTTCTCTCTTGGCATCAATCTAGGACTATGAATTTAGTCTATTATTTTAGATTAGGCTCCAACCCTAACATTGTTTATTGACACTAAAATTAATGACTTTAAGGCAAGGAGAAAGTTCCTGTAAACGTTGTTTCTCATTTCAATAATAAAGACTACTATTGGGTCTAGCGCTAAACTGTGGGGAGGGTAAAACTCGGTTGTCAGTGATTGATGGTTTATTATCTTTCAGACAGCTGACAAAGTACATACCAGCTGCTAAAATATAGAAGACAGGGTATGTGCCTGACAGCTGCAAACAGCTGTAGTTCTGAAAAGCATTTTAGAAGATCTATCGTTCCTACACAAAAGGGTATCAACATAGTTTTAAGCAACATGCTTCGGGGTTTATGTTTGTTTAGATGTTTCAGCTTTTTTTTCGTGAGTTTCTTTAGTTTCTTTTCATTTTCTTAAAGTAATATACTAAATCATCACTTTTATTTCTTGTATGATGTATATTATCTCTGGTCTGCGCCCTCAAAACGATATATATTTTTAATGCACTTCGAGCAGAAATGTAACTAAGAACGAAAAACATACAAAAAAATATAATAAATAAAACTGCAATTTAATGAATTATTTTATCGAATATTAGACTTTGATAATAAATACAAGAATATGTTGTGAATAAAACCGGTCAGCTTTAATGTGCTATGTGTCATGCTATTTATGACAATTCCAATGGCAATAAATGGAAAATGCAATATAAAAAGCACTCTGGTGTCAACATCAAGTACTACACAATTTACGATTGCAAATTTAAAAGATCACCAACATCTTTTATTACAGATATGTTCAATAGAGCTGACACGAATCTGTGATCCCACCAATGGCTATTTATAATTTAATCTACATTCTATCAATAATTACACAGGGTAGCTGCTTGCGCAGGTCCTTTGTTCACAGAAAGCAATAACGCCCTTGAAACCAATAATGAGGTAGTTTCTAAGAATGCAATTTGGGGCAATTTCAAGATGTTTTCTGACCTAAGGCAGGAATACCAGTTGGGAGGCTACATCGAATGGTATGTTTCAAAATGTGTTTATGCATGTACTGCTTCAAAATTTGATTGCATGAACCTTTGCGCTTACTGAATACATTTTCTCTATGAATGAATATTAAATCACATACTATCAAAAAGAAAACCAGAATAATAACTCATTAAGTGAGCAACCACATTATCAAATCTTCGGACGTTAAAAAGCACACAATTTCGTCTTCAGATGGTTTTTGTCCATTATTATCAATCAGGGATTTGTGAAGTATGCTACTCCCCCGTGAGGGTCTCAAGTCACTGGGGGGGGGGGGGGGGGGGAGGGGGGTGTAGCTCTGTCTTACTCAAACAGCTAGGTCTGGAGGCTCTTCCTGAAAGCTTGGACAGTGGGGGAACGTCTGATGCTGAGCGGGAGTTCGTTCCAGGTCTTTGCCGCAATGTTGGAGTAGGCTCTTCAACCTGTTCTGGATCTGCGGATGCAAAGGGTTTTGGCAAGGGTGAGGTCGGCAAACGGAGGCTTCTCTTTGGTGCGTAGACGAACACTCTTTCGTTGAGGTATTGGGGTCCGGAGTTGAGGAGGGATTTGTTGGTGAGAGTGAGTAGCTTGACGGTCACTCTATTCTTGATGGGGAGCCAGTGGAGGTCCCGTAGGTGCTGGGTCATGTGGTCTTGTCGTGGGATGCCGAGGATGAGTCTGGCAGCGGTGTTCTGGATGGTCGGGAGTTTTTGGAGCAGGGATTTGTTGATTCCGGCATAGAGGGCGTTTGCGTAGTTCAATCTGCTGGTTACGAGTGCGTGGGTGATGGTCTTTCTGGATTCGGGGAGGATCTATTTGAAGACCTTGCAGACAATGCGGAGGGTGTTGAAGCACGTGGAGAAGACGGCGTTGATCTGTCGGGTCATGGTGAGGGAGGAGTCGAGTATGATGCCGAGGTTGCGGGTGTGGTCCGTGGGTGCGGGGGTTGCCGAGGGTGGTGGGCCATCTGGTCTTGTCCCATGCAGAGGGGATAGATCCGAGTACGAGGACTTCTGTCTTCTCCGAGCAGAGCTTCAGGCAGCTGCTGCTCATCCAGAATGCAACGTCTTTCATTCCTTCCTGGAAGCTGAGTCTGGTGGTGTTGGGTTCCTTAGTGAGAGAGAAGATGAGCTAGGTGTCGTCGGCGTAGGATACTATGGTTAGTCCATGCTGTCTGACGATGGGGGCGAAGGGGGCCATGTAGATGTTGAAAAACGATGGGCTGAGCGAAGATCCTTGGGGTACTCCACAGATGATCTCTGTGGGCTCTGAGAGGAAGGGCAGATGTCTGATTCTTTGTGTTGGAACGGTGAGGAATGAGCGGATCCAGTCAAGGGCGATTCCCTGTATGCCTGCGTCATGGAGTCTGGCAGTGAGAGTGCAGTGGGAAATGGTGTAGAAGGCTGCAGAGTGGTCTAGTAGGATGAGAGCTGCCGTGTGGCCCTGGTCGAGGAGAGTGCGGATGCTATCTGTGGTGGCTAGGAGGGTGGTCTCTGTGCTGTGGTTGCTGTGGAGTCCGGATTGGGAGGAGTCGAGGATGGAGTTAGCTTTGATCAAATTCGTGAGCTAGCTGTTGACGATCTTCTCAGTGACTTTGGCTGCGAAAGGGAAGAGCATGATGGGTTCGTAGCTTTTTGATGTGTGTCGGGTCAGCGGAGGGGTTCTTGAGGAGGAGCTTAACTTCTGCACTTTTCCAGTCGTCTGGGAAAGTGCCGGTTTTGAAGGTGATGCTGATGTGCATCGTAGTTCCGGTGCTATGGTGGCTCTGTGGAAGATATACGGTGGGCAGGGGTCCGTGGGGTGCCTGAGTGTATGCTCTTCATGGTCGTGGCAGCATTCTCTGTAGGTACAGGGGTCTAGGCGGAGGTGGTAGGCTGGCTGGCGTTGCTGGAGGTAGGTGTGGTGTTGGTGTCTTGTTTCTGTTTGTTGAAATTGTCATAGAGGGACTTGATCTTGAGATGAAAGTAGGAGCCAAGTTTGTTGCAGAGGTCCTGGGAGGGTAGACATCTGAAGCTGCAAGTGTATTTTTAAATGTATTTTTAAATATATCACCACAGTTCCATGCCTTCTTTCACAACACAGAAAAAATACACTGTCTCAACATTTAATTAAGAGAGCTGAATGACCAAAATATGGTTGATAAAATATTGTTGAACAAGAATGAATATTGTGTCAAAAATAAGAAGTAAAACATCTAGTGGGACAGAATATAGGAAGTGAGAATATCCATGTTTTCAGCATATCATCATTTAAATAAATGTATAAATATATTTTTCTTTAATATAGTTGTGTTCATATTGTTTTTATTAATTTGGTGTGCATTAGTCATTAATTTTAGGTATGCATATTATGATAAAAAATTATTTTTGTTGTGTTAGTATAGTTTGTAATTTTTAATGTGTAATTAACTTATTTGCATTTTATTAGTCATATTTAATTTTGCAGTCAGTTGTTTGGTTTGCAGGGGATTAGGATGGGAATTTATTTTAAATTTAACTTGTTTTTTTTAGTTATTTTTATGTGAAATACAATAATTATTTAGTCATTATTTTGTTGATTGCTTAATTGTTCTTTTAATTATTTAGTATAATTTGCAATTTTTAATGTGCAATTTAAGTTTTCTAAAGTTTAATTTTTAATTTAGTAGTGTCTTTTCAGGTTTGTGGGGGTGGGAAGTCATTTAAAATATAACTTATTGTCTTTTATTAGTAATAAATGTTTCATGTTAATTAAGATAGTAGTTAATAATTATGTAAATTATTACATTTATCAACTGTTATTTTAATTTTTTGTTGTTTTATCAATAAATGTAATATTTCAAAAATTAACATTGTATTTAAGTTTTGAATTTTATTTCTTCAATTTTGTGACTAATTTAATAATAATATATATATATATTTTTATTTGGTAACTAATCTTATATTAAAAATGCTTTATTTATTATTTTTGTCTGCTGTTGGTTTTGTGTGTAGTAGGGAGGGAAGTGTATTTATTTTAAATATTTTACATTAATTTTCCATTATGAAATTTGCTTTGTTTGCATTACATTTAATTTTATTTATCTGTAATACATTAAAAAAAGTTTATTTTAAATATGGTTACATATTTTTCTTTTGATATGTATTTAATTGTTTTATAAAATGTTTAGGACTGGAAATAATATATCTAAGCCCTCCAAAGTCAAATACTTTCCCTATTTTTGCTCAAATTGGAGTAGAAATGGTAGAGCTAACACCTCTAAAGTCCAACACTTTCTCTATTGTTGCTTAGATTGGAGAGGAAATAGTAAATCGACACCCTTCAAAGTCCACACCTTTTCCTACTTTCACATACTCTGGAGTGGGAATAGTAAATGTAGTCTCTCCAGAGTCCAACACTTTTCATACTGTTGCTTAGATTGGAGTGGGAACAGTAAATATAACCACGCTGAAGTCAAATACCTTCCCTGCATTTGCTTATATTGGAGTGTGAATGGTAAATATGACCTCTCAAAAAGTCCAACATGTTCCTTCCTGTTGCTTAGAGCACCACATTACATTACACAAGATCAGATTTATTTTTCAGTGAGTTTTAAGGCACAGGGTGATTAAGTAATTTGCCCAGAATTACAAGACGTAAGCCTATGCCAGGACACAAAACTGGTTCCCCAGTTCCAAAGCCGGTAGCGCTACCCTTTAGGCCACATTTCACCTTCTCCCCCAAAACCTCTTTGCAAATATGATAGTTTGCAAGTAATACAACCTGCTCCATTTACACCCTTTCAAACAAATATTAATGTACCTTAATTTTGAATTCCAACTGCGAGTTAATTGTGTACATCATTTCTGTCCTTTCCATTGTTCGAGCTCCTTCATTGCACAATCGGACCAACTGGAAACAAAGCATGATAGTAAATATTACTATTAACATTAATAAATAAGAAATAGCAGCAATGGTCACCACTGTGGCAATAAATATTATCAAACAAGAGTGAGATTCTTATTAAATAAAACACACACACTCCATATTTTGTCCACCATACAGTATGGATGCAGTGGGTCACTTACTTCAACCACTTTGTCTCTTCACAGTGAGTGACATCATTTTGCAAGTCCACATCTGCCTAAAAACTAGTCCCCTTCAGTGCCAGAACTCGTAGGCCAATCAACGCTTTTATTTCGCTTTAATGTCATGCTTTTTAATTTATTTTTGATTTGTCTCATTTCCTGTTTTTTGTAACATTTTTACATTTCAATATTTTTATACTTTCAATGCTTATTGCATATCTTTTCAAAATAAATACCTGTATAAATAAATATATAAAAAACACAAGTTTGCCAAAAGGCCAGATCAATTGGCTTTGCCAATACAGTTTGCAGTGCTATTTTACCACAGGTAGTAAATACAATTTAGTGCTGGTGGGTTCCTACCTATGCCAGGAAAATACATGCTTCGAAGCAAATTGGTTTTTAATATGCACATTCATGCCAAGAAAGCAATATACTGTAAATTAACTCCTAAAAGGGTATTCCCTAATATTAAAGTTGGGTCTGGTGGCTCAGTGGACTAATGTATCCTGTGTTCACTCTCATGGTCATAGGTTCGAATCCTGGTCAAGCCTTTCATCCTTCTGAGCACGATAAAATTAGTACCATTGAGTTGGGTAAAAATATTCAGAACCAAGATACCCTTGGGTGAAAGTTCATCAAGAGCACTTTAAGGGGACAGAGCAGCGCATTTGAGCAGACCTTTTCAGCATTGTTCTGAACTGGAGTGCAGTGCTAATCTTGATTGCTCCTCTTTGGGTTTCAGCTTTAAGTTTTAGAAAAGGAGAGCATCAGAAAGAGACCAGGTGTGTTTAGAAGACCTAGTTTACCAGTTTCCATCAATTATGTATGCCCTCCTTCTATGACAATTTCATGCTACAGGGTATCCACAGGCATGACTTCCTGGTGCAAGAAATGACACGTAAAATGCAGTACCCTCCCATGGACACCAAGATGTATGGGGATCAGCCGGGGAAGTGTGAGATGTGTTTCAGAGAGGTTTCAGCAGGATGGTAGGGAGGGAGAGGTCAGTCTGGTAAAAACTCCAGGAAAGTGGATACGATGGATGGCTGCTGAATAGCATTAGTGCCGCAGTATGCCTAAGCGGCCCCTCATTATTTTTTTTTTACTAGGGAAAAGCTAAACACGTTCTAAAGCAACCCAGAATTAAAAACACAAATATGTGAAATTGCCTGTCATGTCGTTTCACAACTTTAAACTCCCCTAAAAAATTTGCAAAAGAAAGATCTTATGCCTGTTATCCCTCATTTTCTCCACAAAAGCGTAAATAAGCCTTAAAAACTCAGCCATATCCTAGTTCAAATTATATTTGAGCAGGGGAGTTTTTTTTGTCTGATTTTACCACATGCTCTATTTGATTGAGAACTTGAGAATATTTGGCCATTTTTTAAAAAAAAGGAACAATGACTGCCACCGCAGAGATTCGGTGACAATTTCGACTCCATAAACATTATTACATAACATTTAGCCCCCCAGTGACGTTAGAGGCAAGTGTTTGCAACCTATCAGCAATTCGCAGAAAGAGAGCGATTACTTATCAAACTCTTGCTGTGCGTCGTCTGACAGTGAAAAAGTCTGAAAGTATAATTTTACTCCACGGTGGGCAATTTTCGCTCAGCAATCAAGAGGACCGCCCCCTCTTCACCCAGCTGCAGCAGTCTAATACAGCTCGCAAAAGGATCAGGTTTCATTGAGTGGGTGGGTGTTAACCATTCTACCGTTGGTAGTGTAACAACAACATTGTATCAAATCAAAGTGAGTAGAAGTGGTGTATCTCAATTTCATGGAAATGCCCCATGGAAATAAGGTCCCCCTCAGTGGACGTAAAACTGGCAGAGTGTTTCAGCAGCATGTGGCGGCATCAGTCATCACTGATAATCACTTTAGCTTGGGCATTAGCATACATGCTTTAGTACTCAGTGACAAGAAGCTATCACTCATTATGTAATGATGACATAATTTAAACCAATGAGCTGTATTTATATTTGATCACTTATCACACTTAAATTCTTCAAACCTGATTTCCAGGAGGTTTCTAAAGAAATTAATAAGCCAAAATACTACTGAATAGTTTAGTTTCTGGCAATAACATTGATTGCCTCTACTGAACTAATTTGGCAATATATTCAAAAGTATTCAAAATGCAAGGAAAACAGCTATGTTAATGAGCAAATGAATCTGTATACTTCGTAAATAAAATCTGAAAGTTCTAGACACAGGTGATGCCTATAAGTGATGTAACAAAATACAGGACAAAGTGCAATATTTAACTATATTCCATCATGTTTCAATGAGATGTCGCTCCGAAAGAATATGGAATATGGTCAGTACCGGGGGCTCCTATTGGGCTGTCTAATCTTGCTTTAACTTCACAGAAGTCAAGTTAACACAAATTGACTGTTTTTCCCAAGAGTTCTAGATGAGGGACAACCAATGAAAGCAGAAAGCTCACAGCCAATGAGAGATTCTATCTTGACAGAGAAACCTCTACTGCAAACAACTAATCTTCGTTTCTTCCTGCCTACAGCCAAAGTAAGTATTTTCTGCCCTTCGTCTAGCATCCTTAGGTTAATTTTTACTGAGAGCATCGTGAAGTTAAATATATATTTACTTTAAGTTTAAATTACTGCATCACTCCCTTTTCTGCCTAGTGTTGGTCTTACTGTTTCCCCATTTTTGTTTTTTAACTGCATGATCGCTGATTCTTGTGGACTATTTCATCACAGCTTGTAGCTCCGTTGTGTTGCCTTTGGTTGTGGACTGGCCACACTTGTATCTTGATGAGAAGCTGCATTTCTTTCCCATAGATGAAGAAACTGGCTTGCACGTCTCCAGTGGAGCAGCTGTTCCCTCATCCCCTACTGGCCCTTATCTGCCAGGTGAGGTAATTGAAATTTTTATGGTCAAGTATGTCCCCTAACGTGTACCCCAACGTCTCCATGTACGTGCTTTAAGTACATGTAATTTCCCTCCATGACCGAATATGAAGACGCAAATACATTTGCGTCCAACGTTAACATGTCCTCTTTCAGATCCACCATGAATGGATCGATAATTCAGTTCCTAACCATGCCATGCCAACGTCTTTACATGGTATACTTTTTCGTTTTTCCTGGCTCTGCCGAGCTAGGCCCTGATTTCTGTCTCCGAACCCTTTCTGCTTTCTGCCTCTGAAACCTGCAGCATGGACGCGTATCCCTGACCTCTGCCTTACTTCCTGCCAAGCGAAGCGGTGCCTGGCTCAACCTGGCCTGCCTGCCAAGACAGTATTTTGCCTTCAAGTTATCTGTTCAGCCTCCTCGAAAATACATTCCTGTCTAGTGATTTAGGTAAACATCTCCCCGGCTGCAGAGCAAAGAGCAAGCCCTCCTGTCTCCATACTAGATAATTCATTGCTCCCGTTGCCATAGTAGGCCAATGGCCCTGCACGTAGACATGTAGATACATATGCACGCACTAGCGTTCAGTATAGAATAGCCTCTGCCCGAGAGACCTTTCACTACAGATAATACATCCTCCAAACACGAGATACTAGATATGTTATAGGTCCAGGTCGTTCTGACATCCCAGACTTCTGTCTCCTCTATTCGTGTTAAAGTTCTCCCCAGTTACACAACCATGTCACGTCATGCTAGCTGCGCGTGCATCCACACTTCCTGCTGACTCTGCAGATTACCTCTGTGCACCCACCCACTTATGACACTTTCAGTGACGTCTACATTACGTCCGCATTATACGCCTCCGTGTACGCCTATTACACGCCTTCTTTCACGCCTTTCTGCTACGCACATGTGTTCTTATCATATGCTTTTCACTTGACACGCCTCCTATATGCAATACTATTATACAGTTTTACTATATATGCCATGTACTGTTAATAAATCGTTGAACTTCTTTTTCCATCATTGTATATGCCCCCGTTCCCTTGTATTGATGGAATTGATTTCCATGGCTCGAGCCATCCTTATTAAAGCCCGTATGACTCAGATACCCCGGACTCTGCCTCTCATTTGATTGAGCTATTCTTTAACTTGTCAGTAATTATACGGAAAAACAGACGGTAAAATAGATTTACCACATAATTTGGCGCCCGAACAGGGACCCCTCCCCCACCCCACGCGCCGGCGATGCGTCGCAGGCCTTGCCCCCTGCCACAGCCGTGACGGACACCTATGCGCATCTGCAGGTTTTCCTGTATCTCCCTCAGGCCTACGGAGGTGACGGAGACTGCGGTCGACATCCAGACGAGGCGGTGAGGAGTGCGGAGGATCCCGACCAGAGCCCAGCCGAGAGTAGCAGTGTCCGAGGTATCCAGAGGCCCACCTGTTTCGAGGCGCATGCGCAGCAGAAGTAGGCATCGTAGAAGTCGAGGTCCAGTCCGGTCCGAGGCCTTCCAGTTCAAGTATTGCTCCCGGTGAGTACCGTTGCTAGGGACGCATCAAGACAGGTCTGGGTACACAGTCCTGGTCCGTACGTGTTCACTTAGGTGAGCGCGGTATGACGTGTCTCTTTAAGGGACCGGTCTGTACTGTTTAGCAGTGCATCTAGTGATTCAGTGATCTGAGTCTTCTAGCATTATCTTACGTGATTCCAAGTATTGTGTTTTATGTACTAGATACTGTCTAGTTTCTGTTCAAAATGTTTTAATGTGATATATGTTGTGGTATGAATGACTGTTTGCTTTCTATTACTGTGTTTATTGTGTTCGAGTCAAAGCCAAAATGCCATTGTTTCCGAAGTTACGTCGGATAGGGACTAGGAAAGGGATACTCGAAGAAGCAGTGCCTGTTCCGCCTAGGGACACTCCAGGGCACTTTATGTACCACAAGCACGGCTTAGATGCCATACTGTACTTAGACTTATGGGTCGATTATACTAAGCACTTAGACGAGAAATATAGATGGCCTTTTTCAGGAACACGGGATGCTGAATGATTCATAAGAGTAGAAGAAGCATTATGGAAAAAGAAAGCCAGACAGTCCCAGAAAGATGCCATAGAAGTGTGGCGTAAAGAATCGCATAGAAGGAAAGAGAAAGAATTCAGAAAAGCAGAGAAACATAGTGAAGATTCAGAAAAAGAGCGAGAAAAAGAATTACTAGAAGAAGCTGAACGAGTTAAAACAGAACAATTAGATCGACAACGAAATGCACTAATTAATGGCATGTATCCTCTTCTGACCGAGGGCCTGTGTAAGGCCAACCCAGAAATGCCAAGTAATTTACCGCCACCATTGGTTCCAACTAAAGTCCATCAGTCTGCAGGAGATATTTTCCTTTCTTCCTATTTAGATGGTGCAGCTCCAGCATATACCAATGTAACCGTACCGCCCGTTAACAATGCACAACTGCCTGCACAACAGCATGTTCAAGTCCAGGTCACGACCCCTCCAAGTCACCCACTTCCCGTGCAGGTTGTCACTTCACCTGCCACAGGTCCGCCTGCCACTGTTCCCCCTGTTACTGGTCCGCATAATCCGTTTGGGACAGCTGCAACCCATGTACCTGTTCTACCTGCTATGACCGCAATAGCTACACCACAATCAGGTTATGCCCATGCTTCCGCTTCGGGAGGTACCGTAGGTGGCCACCACCGAACCCCGCCACCAGTACATCGACTGACAATGAGAGAACTGGCATTACAGCGTACCCCGAAAGCTACCCCTGCAGAAAAGCTTAAAGAATATATTACAGATTGTAGATATGATCCCGTACCAGGCAAACAAGGGGTCATGATGTTAGCCTCGATACGTGTAAGACGTGCAGCAGATTATTTGATTACACTACCAGGAATGTCCGACCATCTAGACAGAATATATCATTTTATTCAGACTGGAGAAGGTCCTGAAAGCGTTCGCGAAGCCATGGCATATCAGAAAACTGAGACACAAGGGTTAATATTACGATTCTTGATTAACTGTTTGATAAGAGACCGAGATCGACCAGGCTATGTTCAAGAAGAGATGGATGTATTGACTAGATGGAGTCAGAATATTGCAGATTGTAAGCATGAAAAACAGAATTGTATAGATAGCATGTCTAGAAAAATCCGTAAAGAATTGTAGCCATACATACACGACAGACTGCTGATAGGGCAGCCGAGTCAGACGACAAAGAGTCCTCAGAGGAGGAAGAACCAGAGAAGCCAGCAGCGACTCATGACATGATAGCGTATGTAGGTAGAGCGAAACCTCCTAAACAGTATCCTTTTGACAGACCCATTCGTTTAGAAAACAAGAAACGTTTCCTTTCCCCAATTCCAGAACTATGTTCTCTTGAACATGTATTCCAACAGACCGATAATATACTGAAAGAAAGAATAGGTTACTATGAACTTCATACAATGCATGAACAGAAACTGGCACGGTCCGCAGTACAGTGGGCTGGTGATAGCCACGTATATAATGATGACGCAGTAGCGCAAACATTTTTAAGTCTTTCCCCAGACGAACAGCGATTAGTTGCTATGTACATGATCCAACATCTCATCATACAGTATGAAAATCAGCATTCTGATCCAGGTCCCTTATATGATTTACTAGACGACTTGCTCCTGAAAAGATGGAGAGGCCTAGGTACTGATTTGATTAATACGATTCTAGAACAACGTCACAAATTCAGAACTTTCCTAACTCCACATTTTGTTCCAGTTCTACCCCCAGTAAGACAACCATATCACCTAGACAGACAGAATCCCTTACGAGAAGTACATCCAATTATGAAGGCAGATAACACGTTACAACGTGTATTCGTATACACTCCTTTGACTAAAATGGAACTATTGGAAATGAAGAAGCTAGTACCTAGTCACGATAAAGACCCTGCAGGATTCCACTGTGAAATAAAAGACATGTTACTGATGGGAGATTACACGTATCCCGATATTATGAAAATGTTAAAAGTATTGTTGCCAGCAGGGATTTACGAGAAACTGAAAGAGAAGGAAAGGGAGGTGGGAGATAAAAAGATTAATTGGAATGAATTAGAAGATGAAGAAACCACACGTACCCCAGGTTTAGGTCTTGGGGAGAAAACTAAAGCATTACCAGGATTATTAGTACAAGTTTTGCCTAGATTACTGACAGTTAAGAAAGAGGATTGGGATGCAATCTCAGCCTGTAAGCAGAAACAAGACGAAGACACTAGTGATTTTTATTCTAGATTCGAGAAATGTTTTATTATTAATAGTGGTCTGAAAACGAGTAGCGAGTCATACCCACATCTTTTTGTGACCAAATTAGTCGAGAATTCCTTACCCCAGCTTAAGAACCGTGTATTGAAAGTCGAGAGTACATGGCAAGCAAATACGCCTTCCCAAATGTTACAAATGTTACAGTACCACCAGAACAGAATTAGAGAGGAACATGATCATGAACAGAGACGTATGAAAGACACGAAAATGAAAGTTTTAGTAGCTCAGTCAGTTCCAGCTGATGGTCAGAAAAAGGGTAAGACCCAGTCCAGTCATTCAACAGCTCCTGTTAAAGGGAACTTTAATTATTTTAAACAGCCAGGTCACTATATAAATGAATGTGCTGTTCTGAAACACAATATTGCTACAGGTAAAACGAAAGAAAGACCACGTCCGCCTAGACAGGATCAGGTCCAGCAACATGTTCCGCAGAATGTACAGCCTATGCATGTTCCACAACAGACAGTTGCGGTACCACAGCCCCAGCCCATTGCCGCAACACAGCATGTTACACAGCAGATGTACCAGTATGCACAGTCAGAGTATCCAGATTACCAACAGTATTCATGAAACGGCCTAGAGAGGGAAGTAGGTTTGCCTCTCATCGAGATTCCTGTAGATCAAGAAGGTCCTTATGTACATAGTCAGGTATTAGGAAAAGACAGAACATTTTTGATTGACACAGGGGCAAGCAGAACTACCATTAGTCATGACGAGGTTCCAGGGGCACCCCTCTCAGGCTCACAGAATGTTTCCCTTGGATTTTCAGGAAAGCCTATTGTTAATGAAGTATCGAAACCAGTTCCTCTAGCAGTTGGTCCATTGTCCCGTACTACAGATTTATTGCTTACGAAATCATGTCCAGAAAATCTGCTTGGTATTAAAACGCTGAAGGCTCGAGGAGCTGTAATTTGTTGTTCTCCGGAAGGAGTGAGACTGTTTTTGCGTGACTTCAAGGGTCGCTATGTGTTGAGAGATTTTGATCCCCTATTACAGAATGTACCACAGCATTTATGGGCACAAGGCCCCACTGATGTAGGGTGTATGCATATTACACCATATCGTGTCACACTCAAGCCAGGAGTTGTTCTGCCTAGAATCCGACAGTACAAATTGCCACCTGAGGCTGTAGCAGCCTTATTGAAAATCATTGACGAGCTTATTGCTCAAGGAGTAGTTGTAGAAACTGACTCCAATATTTGTAATTCCCCAATCATTCCGATTCTTAAACGAACTGATCCAAATGCACCTCCAGTTTATCGTCTAGTGATAGACCCAAGAGAGATCTCCCGATAGTTGACCAGACTGAAACCACATGGGAACAATATACAGATTTCAATAAAGGATTCTTTCCTTATCTAGGCACTGTCTCGAATAGTAAACTGATACGTAAATTGACCAGAATCCTCGAAGCAGTAGTGAATGAGACCACTTCTGCTTTGGGCAACTTAACAGAGGAGCAGTCTGCTATGAGACTTGTTGTTCTTCAAAATCGTCTCGTCCTTGACGTCATCCTGGCAGATAGGGGCGGGGCTTTTAGAGTCATCGGATCCAGTTGTTGTGTTTTCATTCCAAATAACGCGCCATCAGTATACAAAGCTATCACCAGGCTTCATGAAATAGCTCATCTGATACACCAGAATCCAGGCTCCTGGACTTGGTCCGGTTGGCTCTGGAGTGTGATATCAGCCTGGGGATGGAAAGTCCTATCCTTCCTAGGAATTGCATTGGCCATAGTATTCAGTTGTTGTCTATGTCTGCAATGTGGGCCAGCGATTTGCGGCTTGTGCGCCACATCATGTATTCCCCATTCAAGTCCACGTTCCAGTTCCCGTCTGAAAAAAGACGAGCAAATGATGTTATATGAACAGATAGATGGACTCATGAAGATTGATGTATCCTGAAGGGAACGTAGGGGACAAGGAGGGAATGAGGTAATTGAAATTTTTATGGTCAAGTATGTCCCCTAACGTTTACCCCAACGTCTCCATGTACGTGCTTTAAGTACATGTAATTTCCCTCCATGACCGAATATGAAGACGCAAATACATTTGCGTCCAACGTTAACATGTCCTCTTTCAGATCCACCATGAATGGATCGATAATTCAGTTCCTAACCATGCCATGCCAACGTCTTTACATGGTATACTTTTTCGTTTTTCCTGGCTCTGCCGAGCTAGGCCCTGATTTCTGTCTCCGAACCCTTTCTGCTTTCTGCCTCTGAAAGCTGCAGCATGGACGCGTATCCCTGACCTCTGCCTTACTTCCTGCCAAGCGAAGCGGTGCCTGGCTCAACCTGGCCTGCCTGCCAAGACAGTATTTTGCCTTCAAGTTATCTGTTCAGCCTCCTCGAAAATACATTCCTGTCTAGTGATTTAGGTAAACATCTCCCCGGCTGCAGAGCAAAGAGCAAGCCCTCCTGTCTCCATACTAGATAATTCATTGCTCCCGTTGCCATAGTAGGCCCATGGCCCCGCACGTAGACATGTAGATACATATGCACGCACTAGCGTTCAGTATAGAATAGCCTCTGCCCGAGAGACCTTTCACTACAGATAATACATCCTCCAAACACGAGATACTAGATATGTTATAGGTCCAGGTCGTTCTGACATCCCAGACTTCTGTCTCCTCTATTCGTGTTAAAGTTCTCCCCAGTTACACGACCATGTCACGTCATGCTAGCTGCGCGCGCATCCGCACTTCCTGCTGACTCTGCAGATTACCTCTGTGCACCCACCCACTTATGACACTTTCAGTGACGTCTACATTACGTCCGCATTATACGCCTCCGTGTACGCCTATTACACGCCTTCTTTCACGCCTTTCTGCTACGCACATGTGTTCTTATCATATGCTTTTCACTTGACACGCCTCCTATATGCAATACTATTATACAGTTTTACTATATATGCCATGTACTGTTAATAAATCGTTGAACTTCTTTTGCCATCATTGTATATGCCCCCGTTCCTTTGTATTGATGGAATTGATTTCCATGGCTCGAGCCATCCTTATTAAAGCCCGTATGACTCAGATACCCCGGACTCTGCCTCTCATTTGATTGAGCTATTCTTTAACTTGTCAGTAATTATACGGAAAAACAGACGGTAAAATATATTTACCACACAGGACATAACTCCATGTTTTTCTGAGTATATGTGGGAACAGAAGTCAGGGCTGCAACTAGATCACTTTCTAAAACCTGCATAGTGAGGACCCCCAAGTAATCATGAGGATGAGGGCAGTGTTAAGCCTGTGTGTGATCAGTGTAAATCCCTTAGCTCTAGTCCCTCAGTAACTAGGTATTCTACGGGATAGAACTGGACCAGAGAATTTATTGTGACCCAGGAGAAGTACCATATTTGAGTATACTGTCGAGGAGGGAAGAAAGTTTAATATCGGCGGATGAATAAATGGTGGCCCTGGAATGATAACATGAAAGAAATTAGAGGCAGGTGGAGAGGATGAAAGTAGACCAATCCTTAGATGTTCCTTAATGTCTGAAAGTGGATTGGGCTCTTATTTTCCATCTGGGTCTGGTGGCTTAGTGGAGTAATGCTTCCACTGCAGGGGCCTTGGTTCGACCTCATAGTCACAGGTTCAAATCCCAGTGGGTCTGCTCAGCCTTTCATCCATCTGAGGTTGAGAAAATTAGTACTGTTGGGTAACAATAAACATCTGTTATTCAGTGCCAAGATACCTACAGGTGAAAGTGTGTTTTACAAATACATGTTATGATACTTTACAATTATACAGGGTATGCGTACAAAAGCTAATCTTTCACCTAGGCACAAGTGTATGTTCTTGCATAGAAGAAAGTATCTGTCTGGATAAATTTACTGAAGCCAGGGTGGAAAGTTTTGGAAGCCAAGTGTCTGTAAGGAAGCAACATCATTATTGGCTCTTGCCGTGGCATTACTAATGTGGTGCCTTGAGTTTTACTGCCAATCAGGCCTTTCATAGTCCTCAGTGAAGTCATAGTTTTGGGTTATTGTGGAGGGGTCCAGGTGGTACTTGTGGAGGAGGTGGTGACCTATTTAAGTTTTACATATATGTTAAGGTTCAGAAGGGGTTTACATGTTTCATGGAACTTGTGGGGGAGTACTGTATGGTTTACTTGTTTTGAATACAGCATACTAGAGCCCTATTTGCTACGTTTTTGCTGTAACTTACTCTTCTAGTACTTCTGATTTAGTTCTAAATTTCAGGAAGCCAAGGGTACTGCAAGAGTGACACCTACTTAGCAAAATCTTTGTAAATCAGGCATTTTTTGTAGTGACAATACAGTATTTTTTATGGTTTGTAAGTGCTGTAAATAACAAGTTCCACGAATAACTAATTTAATAAAACTTCAACTGATCGACCTGAGAAAGATGGAAGAAAATAGTTGGTCTTGTGGAGTTTGGAGCTAGTTACCTGCAGATCAAAGAAGATCAGAGGACTGAGCGTTCACCACATCAAGTCATGTTGCCTGCTATGGGCGTGTGCTGAAAGCGTACGAACACTGGTTCAAGATTCATTACTTACTGTGCACATGCTGAATCTAGTTGTGTGGTGGAAATAGTTATAGCTAGGGGCAATTCCTAACTGAGGCCTTCTAACTCCAAAAGGTTTCTAACTGACACGTTTCTGGCAGAGCACAATCCTGCATAAACAATTCTGACTGCAGGCAATTCACAGTCGAGACAGTCCAATCCTGGGGAAAGGATTAGTACCGATCACGACTGTAAACAAATGTCAGGCCTAGAGTTTCTGGTGAGCCACATCAAGACTACTGAAAAGAAAGCTTATGTGGAGTAAGTCATTCCTGTGTGCCTTGAATTTCTAACCTGGAATTCGTTTTAAAAAAATGTCAATAAAAATTTTACGTTTTGGCCAGAATTCCAAGTTATGCAAAAACTGGGGGATAATTACAGCAGCTGGCAAATAACTTCTTCCCAGTGTGTCATACTCACTAGGGGGCATATTACCAAGGGCCTTATCACCGCTTTAGCTGGAATTTTTCCCGCTAAAGCGGCGATAATTTTATCGCCCTATTACCTAGCTGTCGCTAACACCAGTTAGCGACAGCTAGTAGGAGATAGCGAGGATCTTGAGGCCCACTTTGCATGTCAGCGATAATTATCGCTAATGACATGCAAAGTGGGCATGCCAAGATGTTAGCGACTGGAAACAGTCGCTAACATCGCTATCTCCTATTACCTACTTTTGGAAATATTCGCGCTAAGCGCGAATATCTCCAAAAGCTAACGCCTGGCCAGAGCAGTTCTTAGCCATGTTATCCAATGGTAGGTGGATAACATGGCTAAGAGCATTAGCTCGGTAATGCATGAATATTGCTGACTTTTCAGCAATATTCATGCATTTCAGCCGATTTTTATCGCTTAGGAGATAAACCTTGATAATAGCAAGGCTCCTAAGCGATAAAAATAGGCGATGCACGGCGTTAAAATAATAGCCGCTAACCAAGCGTAGCGATAATTATCGCTTATGCTTGATAATATGCCCCTAGATGTAGTAAAAGACACCTGTTTTAAGTTCTGCAGGTACGAATGAGGCATAACATGGGATATTGGCGTTATATGCACAAATCACTGTACCTTTTGCATTTTTCTGGCATTTTTCCCCGGAATAATTTTACCAGATTTTTCCTGGCAAAATAAATCCAGGGAAAATTGCAGGTGAGGGGAAATTACTCTCAGCAGTAACTGCCCCATGAGGTTATTACTCTATGCAGTAATTTGGTATTTACCCCACAATTCTGAATTCTGATTTGTGAGTGAGGTCCTGTTTCAACTGAGAAGGGAATCTACACCACCATTCCCCTTTAATTTGCTGCTGAGTTACCTGGAAATGTTCGCAGATTAAAGGGAGTACCATTGAAGACTTGATAAGTTAACCAAACACATCATGACTATCAAATTTACCAGCTACTATATAGAATGGCTTTACTCTAATCACTAACCGTTTTCACATGCCCGGGAATCAAATCTTTCTTGCAAGAGCAAACTTGAGTTAGAGTAAGTATGAAGGACAAATATGGCTGCACAACAGAAGGTTTTGTTTCGAGTAAAATTAATCCTGCCTATCTGAATATGGTGTATTTGTTTTTACAACAGAAGGGTGTACAGGTGCGGAACACTGACACAATATCGGAAACAAAAATATTGTGTGGACAGAATATTGTGTCGAAAATATCGAGGATCCAAATATTGAGAAGGTAAGTGCAAATAGGTAAGTATAGATTTACTATAATTAGCTCCACATAAACGCACCTTTTCATGTAATATATATAAATCATCAAGGTACTTATATATTGAGTTATAGTAACAATTTTCTTACCTATAGAAACTTATTGTCACAATATTTTTGCCCTCAATATTCTTGACAACATATTTTGTCCCACAATATTTTTTTCTCCGATGTTCTATCTGAAAACCCATTTCGGACCACTGACAGAATATTGGAAACAAAAATATTGTGTGGACAGAATATCGTCCCAAACATTTTTGAGGATCAAAATATCGAGACAGTGAGTGCAAATAGGTAAGTATAGATTTACTATTCTTAACTCCACATCTACACAACTTGAAGATATACGTATCGTCAAGGTACATATATGTGGAATGATATATAGCAAAACTTTGCTTACCTCTAGAAACATACCTTCCCCATATGTTTGTCTTCGATATTCTTGACACAATATTTAGTCCCACGATATTTTTGTTTCCGATATTCTGTCTAAACAGCCAAGTCTACATTTCAATCAGAGGTGCAAAAATAGCTCACATTCAACAGTCTTTGCTACCATAAGAATTTGCAAAATCTTAGATTCACTTATCAGCACTGCAGAAAGTGTATAACTACAGCATTGACAAAGGTGGTAACCTAAACATCAGACCCTTGAACAACCACGGTTCAAAAGTGAATGATGTGCCAGCCCCTTACTGGTTAACTTCAGAGTGCACATGCACTGTGTATAAGTAATTTGAAATAGACAGGAATGCTGTACGCCTAGGGCGTCGTCTAGCTCGAACATGCAAGGAGCCATATTTCTACAGTCTTCAGATGTCAAATCCATCACATGTAACATCAGTCACCTGAATGCCGCATTCTTCCCAAAGTATCTGCAATAATGAGAGTGAAAACCAACAGGCTGTTGATTTTGGATTACTTCTTCCAGGTTTCCTCAAGTTATTTTTACACACAGTCTTTTCTGATGACAAGGGCAGTTTTCTGCCATTTGCAGCTCGAATGTTGGCAGCTCGCTTTTGTTAATGTTAAGTTAATTTATTTGCGGAGGAGTACAGTTGAGGGCTGCTGACGACGGATGTACATGAGAGGTGACTTACCCAGGCAATTATCCGATTTTCAGACTTTTGCAGGGAAAAGACTATTAAAGCAAACTGCCAAATGATTCAGTCCTTAGATAAAAAGTGTGTACGTCTATAGGGCAGCTTTAGAAAGGATGGTGTGCAATGCTCAACAGTTCTACAGATACTGCTCTGACAGTATTACAGGTGACTAAAAAATTATTATTATTTTTTTTAACTTACACCATGGACATACAGGGCCTCATTTATGAAAAGTGACCCCTCGCTGCGTGAAAACAGCGATGCGTCACTTTTCACTTCGCCCTGCTTGCGACACCAATGATGCGTCATATTTACAGTATGACGCATCAGACGTTACAGATACGTCAGTATTTATGACGTATCTGTATGGTGCAAAAGTGATGCATTGCTGGAGTGTGTCACAAAAGTGACGCAACTCCAGCAATGTGTCCTTTCACATGGGGCAAGCCCCATGTGTAAGGGCCTGCATTAGTCTTACGCCTGCTGTGAGGCAGGCGTAAGAAATTGAGGCATTTGTATCCTAGAAGTGGCGCTGTGAAATCTCATAGATTTCACTGCGTCACTTCCATGACCCTTTCTTACGTCAAAACGCCCCCCTTGCATACATTATACCTGGCGCAGGTATAATGTGGCGCAGGGGTTTACAAAGTGACGCATCCACCTAGATGCTTCACTTTGTAAATATGGCGCAACAAGGCGCATTTTTTACGCCACTGGTGCGTCACAAAAAGTGACGCACCGGCGGCGTAAAAGTGACGCACAGCTTCATAAGTGAGGCCCACAGTGCAGACTCTAGGCCATTAATAGATGCGCCGGACATTCTACTGTCATTATATAACTCTCAGAAAAGCGCATAGAGAGGAAAGAAGGGCTAAAATAGCAGAGGCAAACAGTTATGCGGGAACAATTCTCATACAATGGCAAATACTACAAACATATCTAAAAATGCATCATAAAGTTATGAAAGGCTAAAATAGCAACACAAAATGTATTACTTAATATTACAGGCTTTAGGGATAATTCACAAAAGAACGTAGTAAATCAGTTCCCTTAAAAGTACGCATGTGTACTCGCCAGTAATATGTATATAAACTTAAATGTGATGCTTTTCTTTGTTTCTGCCTTTACAGCGCTATGATGACATTTTACTGCAATGGTTTTAATTAACTGTGCTAATTTAATAAACTAAACTAAGCCTGTGTACAGGTGCAGATCCAACTTTTTGCAATTCACAGACTGGTCTGACTGGCCTATAGGGCAATCAGGCAATACTAGATGGGCGAGATCAGTGTGTGGGCCGATTTCTTTATCTATTTGGGGGCCTTTTTTATAGCCAGGTGGGTCTGTTTTTACTGTTAATTTCCCTGACATTATGATAAACATCGCCTGAAGCAAAGGGAAACGCATGCAGGCTTCCATACCTCGCAAAATAGCGTGTCTTCAAAAGTTCAAAACTGGCCTGATTTACAAATGTGGTGGACTTTTTTGGTTTGCTAATGGGGGCCACTTTTATTTTGGGGCACTGGCCTATTTTCTGTCCGAACCTGATTCACACACATTCACATTAGTATGCCAGTGGCATTTCGTCTGGTTTCCTGTGCCCGCTGTGCACAATACTAGATAGAGTAGAATGGCCCACAGAGGGAATAGACCCTGTGCCCACACACACACACAGACACCCAAACAAATGTCTCCTCTCTTCAGGAAAGAATATTTCCCTGGTAATGAAACCTTTCCCCTATACCGTCTAGAGATCCTACAAGGCTAACGGTGTCTAGTCCCACCCATATTCTACCTCTTGCATGGGATTTACTAAAGGAGTGTCCCCCACAGTTGTGGTGAAGAAATCCACAGCAATAAATGCATTGACACCTGTCAGAAATCCTATTGTACATTTTAGGCAAAAATAAATTTAGGTCGTCTCAGCGATAAATGCACTTTTACGGCTGTAAACAGCTTTAAAAATGGCCCTACTGGTGGTTTTGTATTCTAAACCATGTAAAGATTATAACTTATTACTGCTGATTTGAGGGAAAGGGACGGATAATAGTGGATCGGGGTTAGATGCTGGGGTGTGATTCTCCGAAACATGATTGTTTTTAATTCCCTCTCCAATCAACTCTGAAAGCGGGAGTGAGACTAGTGAAGGAAGTTGGTAAAATCCTGGAGTTTGGCAAGAGATTTGATAAGGCTTGTTTCTAAGAGGCATACTTATGAGCCTCTTGTGCCGCTGTAGAGTCACTTTTTGTGCTGCTCAGTTGGGGAAAACCATGAAAATAATATTTATGAGGCAAGGCAAAGCCACTCTTTGTGGCTTTGAATGGCCTCATAGATATGGAGTGAGGTAAGGCACCTCAAATTGCTGCATTGCTGTACTCTGCGAAAGGGAGGCATTCCAGGGGCATTGCGGAGGGTTTCCCCATTTAACACCCATGGAGTTTGACGCATTCCCAGATCTGCAAGGACTTGTAAACCTGGGAATGCGTCAAAACCTTACACCTCCTGAGGTGACTATTTCGTTCTGCGAGCCACCAGTGTACCATGTAATGCAATAATTGGAATAGAGAGGGCACTGCATTTGGCTGGTTTTAAATCCCCATTATATAAAGAAAATGTAGAGAGAGTCATTCTGGGGAATACTTTAATTATAACGTGCTGAAATAAGTATTTCAACTTCACTGTATAGAAAAGGTGTTCCAAACTTTCTCGGTGTTTAACGAAGTGAACAGTCTTATAGGCACAAAGGTAAGTCTGCATTGGCCAACATTGTTACTTTCTCTATCACCTGTAAAAAAGAAAATCGTAACATATTAACACTAACGGCCCCATTAGGATGGCGGGCGAATCACCCCCGTCGGGCCGGCAGGGGCGATCTGCCCGTCATCCGTGCACAAATCACCCCCCGCCACATTAGAATGGCTGGGGGGTCCACGGCGGACGGAAAGGGTTCTATATGGTGGCAGTGTCTAATAGACACCGCCAGCCATTTTAGCATGTGCCTTAACAGATGCCTTTCCGTGGCGTCCCAGAAAGGGATGCCGAGTCTGCTTGGGGGGCCCATTGCAGGCCCCCAGGGACTCCGGGGGGGTGCACATGGGGGGTACCTATGGTAACCCCCTGCAGTTGTGCATGGAAGTGCACAACATGCCTCCCTAACATTGTGGCAAGCGTTGCTGAGTGCTCCGCCCGTCACAATGTTAGTGATGCAGGATGCACCCGCCACTGTGACGGGCGCATCCTAATGGCACATACGGGATCCCTGCCCTTATGGCAGGTGGTCCCTGGTTACGACAGGATGGCGGGCGGACAACGTCCGCCCGCCATCCTAATGTGCCCCTAAGCATTATTAACACCTTCCAAATCTGGCTCCCAGCCCATGACCAAGCTCACTTAAAACGAAAACACAATATCACCTAATGATTGATCTAGGGGAGGAATAATATTGAGGCACTCTGGAAGTAGTGGCTGTTTGCAGGGCTTTAGTGCTTACAGGGTGCCTCCATATTACATTTTGCTCCCACATTATGTGAACTGAGCACCTCTCATTTTCATGGGATTATAACTCCATGCAAAGTACGGAACATCTTTGCCTGTGTGTTTGTGCTGTGTACATGCAAAAATGGCTCTGAGGGGACGCACTAACTATGTGCCAAATAGGAAGTACAACACAGGCAGTGCGTCTCTTGAGGGCATCTTTTGTGATCATGCATGTAGGGTTCTCACTATATTGCCAGTGCCAACACATCATACCAATAATCTGTACAGGCTGGACAGAGGTGTACTTGCAGAAACAGAGAGTGCAGAAAACTTCAGGAAATGCCACTATCCTCCAGGTGTGCTCAGCTCCCCAGCCTCTGGGGGGTGTTGAAGGTCCCACAAAAGTATGTATGTATATATATATGTATATATATATCCTGGAAATTCCGTATTCAACAAACACAATCCAAGTATTCAAACATGGACACGGACCTCAGTTCTGGTGCTTCTTAGTGTTTAATTCAGTGCATGGACATCATGACGCGTTTCAGCCACGCCTCGGGCCTTGATCACATGACACAGTGAGAACGAATACATTGGTTGAAATACCTTACATAGATGGGTGACGTCAGGTGTTTGCAGTTCAAAAAATCATAGACATAAAAGAACTCACCATGTTGTTTTTTCATTAGTAAGTTAGTTACTTTTCTTAAGCCAGGTAAAACAGAACAATATTCTTGTCCATACTGATACTGCCAAAGTAACATCTACATATGCAAATTATACCATTTTCATCAATGCTATTTAGAACTATTCACTGGTTTATTTCCCCAGTTCAAATATTTTTTTCCCATGGATGGCAACCGGCTGCAAATACTCATTCTGTCTTGGAAGCATCGAACTTATGGTGAAATGCTGAATAACATGCTAGGCAAACAATATGTAAAATTGGGAAGTTTTCACTCAGGTCAAAGGGATCTTGAATTTTTAACCCAAACTTATTTGATTTTGCATACAGAACTTTTTGGAACTTAAAATGTAAAGAGGAATCTGTTTCATAGTCAGTTGGCTGCAGTACTGTTCACAGTTTGGATTCAATCAATCATTTATAGAGCATGGCACATCAGCCGTGAGGGTCTTGAGGTGCTGGAGCTTTTCTCTACTGCATGGACATTGATTATTCAAACAGTCAGGTCTTTAGATCCCATCTGAAATGCTGGAGCCATGGTGTTTCCGGAGGTGCAGGGGGCGGTTGTTCCAGGCCTTGGCTGCCAGGTGTGAAAAGGAGCTTCCTCCGCTGTTTGTTCAATGGATACGTGGTGTGTCTGCGATCTGAATGTTCTTTTTGCTGTATGCTGGTCCTTTGTTGTGCAGGGTCTTGTAGGCATGGCTCAAAACCTTGAACTGGCATCTCTTCTGAATCGGGAGCCGGTGCAGTTTTTGGACATGGGGTGTGATGCTAGTCCTTCTGGGCAGGTCCAGTATGAGTCTTGCCACTGACTTCGGTATTGTTTGTAGTCTTTTCAGGAGGCGTGCATTGATTTCTAAGTAGAGGGTGTTTCCATAGTCCAGTTTGCTGGAGATGAGGACCTTCAGGTGTTCATCTGGAACCACCTGAAGATCTTGTGGAGCATGTGAAGGATGTGAAAACAGGCAGATGAAACTGCATTGACTTGTTTCTTCATGGATAGATTGTTGCCTAGGATGATCCAGAGGTTGTAAGCATGGTTAGGTGAGTGATGAGCTCCGGGGGCCACTATGAGTCATTCCAAGTGGAGGTGTTGTTCCCAAAGATAAGGACTTCTGTCTTGTCTGAGTTCAGTTTGAGACAGTTATTCTTCATCGAGGTCGCAACGTGCATCATTCATCTGTGGAAGTTGGTTTTGTGCTGGAGGGATCTTCGGATAGAGAGAGGATGACCTGTGTGTCATCAGCATAGGAGATGCTATTGAGTACGTGTGATCTGACGGTGTCAGCTAGCCAGGCGATGCAGGTGTTGAAGAGGGTCAGGCTGAGGGATAAGCCTAGGGGGAAACCGCAGATGATTATCTTTGGCTCTGAGGTGAATGGTGGGAGACAGACCAGATGTGTTGCGAGACAATCCAATTGAGGGAGTTTCTGTGAATCCTGATGTGGTGGAGTCTGTTGATCAGGATGTGGTGGGAGACAGTGTCAAATGTGGTGGACGGGTGCAGGGGGATGAGGGCTGCTGTTTCACCATGGTCTAGGAGGGCTCTGGTGCAGATTAGTGACTGCGATCAGGGCATGTCTTGGTACTGTGGTTGGCTCCGAATCTGGTTTGGGAGGGTTCCAGGATGTTGTGGTCTTCTAGATGTTGAGTGATGCGCTGGTTGATTGCTTTCTCAAGGACTTTTGCTGGATAGGGGAGCGGTGAGATGGACTGGTAGTTTTTCAAATCAGCAGTGTTGGCAGATATTTCTTTCAGGAGAGGTCTCACTTTGATGTGTTTCCAGTCCTCAGGGAAGGAGGCCACAGTGATGGAGGAGTTCAGGACCTTCCTGAGCTCGTCGACTATTGTCTTACTTCTAAGGTGGAAGACATGGTTGGGGCATGGGTCTGCGGGTACCCCTGAGTGCACCCAGTTCATGATGGAGATGGTGTCTTGCGTGGTGAGGAGTTCCCAGTAGGTGAAGAGGTGTTTGGCGTTTGTGTTCATGGATGCAAGATGGTTGATGCTGTCTATGGTGGAGGGATGGTGTTCAAAGTTTTTGCAGAAGGTTGAGATCTTATCGTGGAAGAAGTCCACAAGGTTGTCATACAGTTTTTGGGAGAGAGTGATGTGATTCCCAACAGCTGAGGGACTGGTGAACTCCTTCATAATGGCGAAGAGGTCATTGCTGTGGTTTGCACTGGCTTCGATGCGGTTTGCTAGGACATTCTTCTTTGTTCCTTTCAGGACGCGGTGATACTGGTTGTGGATGGTCCTGTAGGCATCGCGGTCTTCTGATGTTTTGCTGGTGCGCCACTTCCTTTCGAGTTGATGGCAGTTGCATTTGGTGGAGTGGAGTTCTGTGGGAACCAGCTTGCTCTTTTGCTATGTTCTTTAGCCTTGCTTGTCTTGGCGGGAGTGATGGCATCAGCACATTGTATGATCCACTGGGCGACATTCTTTGCTGAATGTTCGAGGTTGCATGTGGAACCTGGGAGGTGAGAGGGGAGTGTGTTGTTCCTCTGGTCTTTATGATATATTTTTCCAGGTTTCTACGTGTGGATCTGAGGGGCCCAGCCATGGGGTAGTTTGGTCCTGCAATGGTGAAGTGTATGCTGTGGTGGTAGGACCATGTGAGTGGTGTGGTGTGTGTGTATCTGACTCTGTTGCTGGAGGTGAAGATGGGGTTGAGGGTGTCTCTTGTAATGTGGGTGGGTTGGTGACAAGCTGCTTGAGTCTGATGTTGTTCATGCTTTCCAGGAGGTTGGCGGAGTTGGCGTCACTGGGGTCATCGAGGTGGAAGTTAAGGTCCCCTAGGTAGGTGTAGTGCTCTGAGTCAATTGCGAAGTGGGCGATGATTTCTGGGATGGTGCTGCAGAAGAGAGGAGGTCCTGGTGGTCTGTAAGCAAGGGTACCTCTGATGGTGCTTTTACCGTCTGCGAGGAGTTGGAAGTTGAGGTGTTCCATTATCGGTTTTGGGTGGTTAGGGGATGTTGTGCAGCAGATGTGTCCCTGTAGAGGATGGTGATTCCGACTCCATGCTTGTTAGTTCAGTCCAGATGCATTATCTTGTAACATTCACATTTGGGGGCATATTTACAAGGGCGTGCGCCACTGGAACGTCACTTTTTTTCCTGATGTTCCGGTGGCACAATGCCCTGCTCCATATTTACAATGCATCTTTGTAATCATCGTCCTTTTTCATGCAGGTATCTGCGTGAAAGGGGCGTGCAATGGTTGTTGCTGTGGACATTCCGCTGCAACCCCATTGCTTTTTGATGCTGCCCTAGATTTACAAGGATCTGTAAATCTGAGGCAGCGCCAAATACTAATGTCACTGAATAGCAGGATTTAGATTGGCACAATGAGGAGAAATACTGTAATTTCTCTTCTTTTTTGCTCTTTCTATGTGTGCTGCATCACATTTCCAAATTGCTTATGTGCAGGAAGGTTTCCCTTTCTGTACATAAACAATTATTCCCTGCAATGCAGACACCCTTGAACTATGGCGCAAGGGTGTCTGTGTTGGTGCTAGGCACTTTTTTTAGCACCAGTGCAAGGGAAAACACCAGGGTGCGCCATACTCTTATAAATACGGCACAACCCTGCCTTTTTTAAAAGAGGCAAAAAACACAGTTGATGGACAGAATGCAGAACAATGTCTTACATTCACCCCAGTACAAAGATCTGGGCCTAAATCCATCGTTTTTTTGCACTCCACACCACCCTAGGTCAGACAATGGCTATATGCAAATCAGCCTTGACCCTGTGCCTCATGGGAACAGTCCAGCCCGAACTACCAAGCCATGTCTTTCCCAGACCGGAATCAAGCATCCAAGGATCGGTTTCTGGCTATCAGCCTTCTTCAGCCTGGATAGCTTGACTCCAGTGATGTGGAGAGCCTGGGACTCACGTCTGAGCATACCCAGCCCAAAAGAGGCAACGCTGCTAAATTGTGTGCATCTCCTCACAGTGCAATTTCCTTGTTAATATCCCCCAAGGTGCCTAATGACTGTGGCATAATGATACATTGTTTGCAATTGTGAGAGCACATGAATACATAGTGAATGCATTTTAATAAGAAACCTTGAATGTGAAATACTCCAATGTGTATCCTGAATTTGGATATGAGATACTAATGACCTACCTTGCTCACTTCTTTCAGGGCTTGCTTGCAGGTGTCATACTTCGGTGAGTCTTTAGCGGTTTTCTGACAAATAGTCTAAAATAAATAACCATTTAAATTAATTCAGAAGTAGTCATAGTCTGTAGCAGCCAAGTAGTTAATAAATGTACAAGGGTAGCTATAGGTCTAATCTTGGATTAACTTTATAACTTTCTTCTCACTCACACAACTTTTTGTTTCAGGAGTAGGTCCTACACATCTATGCCGTTCATCATTTTCCAAAAGTAAGTACACAGAGAAGAGATGACCCAACAATAAAGAGGTTTAAATCCAAGGAAAATCTGTTGGTTTGGATTAGATGGGACAGTGCACTACCCCGAATTTCTTTCTCTTTTTTTCTCAACATGCAAAGCAATTTATCCTGTAGTAAATTATTTTCCCTTACACCCTCATGCATGTTTGGCACTTTCCTTACCCTTTCCTACAAGCCAAACAAATTCATCCCTAATGTTGCTCTGCATTTAACGTGTTTACAGGGTTGAAACCTGCCTGCAAACCTTGTAAATAAATACAGTTCTTACTTTGTGGACGTTCCCAAAACACTTTTCATGATTAGCTTAACCTTTTCACTCATTTTCTTTCATTTTATCTACTTCTTGATGCACTATCCTAGAAAAAAGGTCAGACGGGTATGCGGATATTACCACATAAATATGTGGATGTTCACTTAGATATCCGAATTTCATAAGTTATGATTCCCAGTTTCTGAGCAGATATCTCCTAACACAGGTTTGATGATTTTAACAGGCTAGGGAATTGCTCTGTTCCTAGTAAGTAAATAAACAAACAATCCTAAACAGCACTCAGAAGAACCGTGTAACTTTTGATCACCTTGACCAATCTCTTGCAAATTTGGAACTAAGAGCCACATGTTGGTAGCCAGCCAAAAATACCGAATTTCGGCCATTACCGACCGGTATTTGGATATTGATCTGTAGGGTCACAAAAAATACAGATTCGGTACATACGAGTCGGTAATTTTACTGAATCGGTAATTTTACAGATTCGGTAAATAAGAAAAGCTAAAAAATGAGTTTTGAGATGTAGGTAAATCCTAAAATACAGAATTTCATGAAATTCGGTATTTAAGAGTCGGTATTTACCATTGAATGAAAGCAGGTGGTAACCAGGTGCAGGACATAAAAAAGGGCCCAAAATGCAACAGTGTGACCAGAATGGCGGCATTCTACGTGATAGCAAGGCGGCTATGGCTACAGGCAGCAGGAGAGAGGGTCTGGAGGAGGGAGGATCAAGTATACAGGCAGAGGATAACGCTATTTCAACTAACTGAGCCAGAGATATTGTAAAGGTACAGGCTACACCCCATACCATCCTGGACTTGATCAGGGACCTGCATCCACTTTTGGAGTACCCAACCCCAAGGGCGCACGCCATCCCACCCCATGTGCAGGTGCTGTGTAGCCTACACCTGCTTGCATCTGGGAGTTACCAGAGTGTGACTGCTGTGGTAGGTGGGGTGTCCCAGAGCTGCCTGTCCCATTTCTTCAGGAAGTTCCTAGAGGCCATGATGCAGAGAATGCATCATTACATCAGCTTCCCTCAAACTCATGCCGAACTGCTCAAGACCAAGACTGACTTTTATCAAATTGCACATTTCCCACATGTCATCGGCTGTATTGATGGCACCCACATCCCAATATGCCCACCTGCTGCCACAGAGTACATATACAGAAACAGAAAGTCAACCCACACAATCAATGTACAGGCAATCTGTGATGCCAAGAACATTATCACGGACATAGTGGCCAAGTTCCCAGGAAGTACCCACGACTCCTACATCTTTCAGAACAGTGAGATCTACACACGCCTGACAGCGGGGGAATTTGGTGAAGGATACCTGCTAGGTAAAACAATGTGTGACACTCCCTTGATACATATTGCAGATGTATGTGTATGTGTACATGTGAGTAATGGCTTTCTCATTTTCAAATAGGGGATAGTGCATATGCCGTCTGCTCTTTCATCCTGACACCCTACCTCAACCCTTCAACCCCCAGCCAGAGACAATACAACGTGGCACACAAATCTACTAGGAACATTGTGGAGGACACCTTTGGGCTGTTAAAAAGCAGGTTCCGCTGCCTCCACAAAAGTGGAGGGGCACGGCAGTACTCACCAATTATCTGCTGTATGATGAGTGCAACTTGTGCAATGTTGCACAACCTTGCTACTAAGGAGGGCACCGAGTTGGAATTGAGTGACTATGAGGACCATGATGATGAACATGCACTGCCTGAACCCAATACAGCAGGAGTTGCGACACCAACAGATGGCAGACACAGACGGGCAGAGATCACACGCAACTACTTTTAAGTAAGTGAAGAGACACAAACAGGTGGAATATGTACCCAACGTAGTTTAATATTTGGCACTACGCAGGTACTCAAAAGCACAAATGTGCAACACAAATGTAATCCTGTTAATAATGGTAGTCCTGGGTCACTGCCCCATTTACTGTACAAGTCATTTCCGCCCACGCCTACCAGTGCCAGATGTAAGTGGCTGGCTCTCTTCACTGTGTGTTTGGGCTGTTGGCTCACCATGGCACCTGCTGCTCCTCCGTGTCTCAACAACAAGGGGGCTTGTCATGCTGCTCCTACTGGTGCTTTACTCACTTTCCGGTACATCCAGAGCAGCAGTTTGTGCTGTCTGTGCATTAATCAGCACCTCTACAGCACTGGTCATCCTAGCAATGCCCATAGACACCTCATTGCTGTTGTGTGTGAGTCCCTCCTGCATGTTGATGCATCGTCTGCATAGCAGGGAAGTGGCTGTGGCCAGGCGGTTCATTGCCTTACTTTGTTGCTGCGCATGCTGCCTCTCCTTTCACCTTGCTAACATGTCCTGGTCCAGTTTACTGCACAGAAGCTGCAATGATTGTGTCATGTCCCGCATCCCTGCAGACATCTCCTTGTTCACATCAACCAGTTCTCTGATGCCCTTCCCTATGTCTTCCATATTTGTGTTCAGGTTCCTCATCTGGCGTTGCACAGACTGGATGGCCTTCCCCTGCATCCTTTGAATCTTGACCATGCTACATTCCAGCCCACAGAAGACACTGGGACCCTCCACATGTGCTGCAACACTGCTATCTCTGGGCCTGCGGCGTCTGCTACCTGTACGGGCTCCCTCTGCACTGGACTGCTGTGTGGCAGTGCTTCCTTCCCCAGCCAAGGTTTGAGTGTCATCCCCCTCCATGTCACCTGCTGATGACTCCACTGGGACTAGTGGGGCAACTACATGCCTCTTGCTCTTTTGTGATGCAGGTGTTGTTAGAGGCAGTGACGCAGGCAGTTCAGGTGAGGACAGTGGCAGAGGGGATCCGGAACGTTCTGGGGACACCTGCAGATGTGGAGACATTTCAAGGTCTTGGGATGGTGGCTGTGTTGTTGGTGCACCTGTGTCCTCTGTGACATTCTGTGCACTTGTGGCTGCCTCCTGGCTGTCATCCCTCTCTGGTGCAGTGCCTTCTGTCTCCCTGGTACGCCTGCGAAATGTCTCGCCTGTGGACATATAAGCGTACATTAGCTCTGTGCTCCTGCCTCACCGCCTCTACAATTAAATGATTCACACTGAAACACTGTACATGTTGCTTGTGCTTGATTATGTCTGATATGATTTGCCAAACTTGTTGCTTGCTGTGCTGTATGACATGGTGTTTCATTTAATGACTACATGTCCCATAATGCATTGCTCCTGAATAGTGCTACCTCTACTGGACTGGGGTTAACTTTGCCACATAGGGAAAAGGGAAGGTGATGGGGTGGGGGTGATTGCTGTGCATGCCTCTTACCTTTTCTGGTGGCAGCTCTGGCTGAGCTGTCTGCATCTCCCAGTCCACAGACGCTCTCTGGTTCAATGGTGGACCCCACCAGCTCCTCCAGCTCAGTCAGGGGGGCGCACAGTTCTTCCTTCCTCCAGTTTTGTTTGCCTCTTTGTGGAGCTCTGCAATTTTTTTCTTAGTCAGGCTCCTCAGGTCATACCACCTCTTTTTCAGGTCATCTATGTCCCTTGGAGTCACTCCTACAGCATTCACCCTTGCTTGTATGTCCAGCCAAATCTTCCTTTTGGCAGATTCAGCCACAGTCAGGGACAGCTTGCCAAACAATTTCTGGTGTTCCTTCATCACCTCCTCCACGAGGACCTGCAGCTCCATAGTGCTAAATTTAATTTTTCTCTTCCTCTCTGGAAGTTCCTTTTCACTGCTGCTTGCCATTTTCAAAGTTTAAAAGCACAAAACTTTTCCTGTGGCTCAGGGACTCAGCTCAGCTTTCACAGGCTCTCCAGAAGCTTCTAATTACTTGCAGCTGCCTGTGTAGCCACTTCCTGGTAGGGAGGGGGAGGGTGGTGGCACCTGATTGGCTGCCTACTTAAGTTTCACTTTTATTTGCTTTCCGATTCGGTATTTACCGAATCTGTATTTACCGAATCGGTATTTCCAATTCATTCCTATGGGCCTTTTGGCCCATAAGAGTGAATGGTAAATACCAATTTGGTAAATACCGATTCGGTAAATGCCGATTCTGTAAATTCCGAATCGGTAAATACTGATTCGGTAAATTCCGAATGGCAGATTCCGAATTTTACCGAATCGGTAAAAAATACCGAATTTTTACCTACATTGCATTTACCGATTCTGAAATACCGAATCGATAAAATTCGGTATTTTAGAGTCAGTAAATTGCAATTACCTACATCTAGCCCTAAGAACCTGGCACTTATCACAAAAGCATCTGCCTCATTTGGTCGAAGATCTGTCAAAAGGTTTGTAGTTTTCAATGCAAAAAATTACAGCATATCCTATGGTTTATATGTCTCACTCGGTAGGCAGACAAAATCGATTTTTTTTAATATCGACCTACCATAATATCGATGTTTTAATATCGAAGGGACAGAATATAGAAGTAAGTAATATCGATTTTTTTTATATCGAAGGGACAGAATTTCGGAGGTAAGTAATATCGAATTTGTTAATATCGATGTAAGTAATATCGATGTTACTAATATTGATGTTAGTAATATCGATGTTACTAATATCGATTTTTATATGATTTTAATGTGTATTTTTTTAATGTAATTTAAGTAAATGTTTTATTTTAGTACTCTAGCATGTTGTGGGTTTATAGGGGAATAGGGTGGGAAGTAATTTAATTATACTAAATTAATTATTAATTGATTAATTTTTTAGGAATTATAAATTAATTTTAATTAAGTGGTAATTAATTTGTAACAATTGGTAATTTACTTTAATTAATTGATGAATTGATAATTATGTTCTGTAACGGGTTATGGGTTTATAGGGGAATAGGGTGGGAAATAATGTAATTATACTAAATTAATTATTGATTTTTTAAGAATTATAAATGAATTTTAATTAATTGGTAATTAATGTTGATTAATTGGAAATTTATTTAAATTAATTGATTAATTGATAATTATGTTCTATAGCGGGTTATGGGTTTATAGGGGAATAGGGTGGGCAGTAATTTAAATGTAATTAAGTAATAATTTATTTTCATTAATTGTTTTTGCTAATTATAGTAGTGTTAATTAATTATTAATTGGTAATTATTTTTTTATTAATTGGTAATTAATTTTTATTAATTAATTAATTAATAATTATGTTAAGTGTATTATTTTATTATTGGTGTTTGTTGTGCGTTAATAGGGGAATAGTGTGTAAAGTAATTGATATGTAATTAAGTACTTATTACAATTATAGTTGGGTATTGATGATTAATTTTTGGGATATTAATTATTAATTGGTAATTATTTTTTAAATAATTATTCATTGGTATTTGTAAATAGTTAAGATTAAGGTAATAAATAATTTTTAAATATTTTAAAATATAAATTTATTTATAAGTATGTTATTTTTAACTTCTACGCTATCCAACACTTTCCCTACTGTTGCACTCTCTGGAGTGGGAATAGTATTTTTTACCCCTAAGCTATCAAGCACGTTCCCTACTGTTGCACTCTCTGGAGTGGGAATAGTAATTTTTACCCCTACGCTATCCAACACTTTCCCTACTGTTGCAGTCTTTGGAGTTAGAATAGTAATTTTAACCCCTCTGCTATCAAACACTTTCCCTACTGTTGCACTCTCTGGAGTGGGAATAGTAATTTTTACCCCTACACTATCCAACACTTTCCCTACTGTTGCACTCTCTGGAGTTGGAATAGTAATTTTTACACCTACGCTACACCGATATTTTTTTTCTCGATATTTTTGTACTTACCTTGTTGTAGATAGGATGTCGATATTGTTGATATCGATATTATTGCTCCGATATTTTTGTATATACCGATATTTTGGGTTTCGTTATTTTGTCAGACATTTGTCTCACTCATAACTATAGAGGTAAAATGTCTCCTCTGTGGGACACATCTCGGGTTTGCTGGGACTAAAAATGTGGGAGGATTAGTTTAGTTATATCAGTAGGGTATACAGGAAGTGGTAAGAAGCTTCCTGCTCGATGTACATAGAAATAATAAATCTGAAGTGAAATCAATATGACTTCTGGGAGTTTTAGTCTAGGTCAGTAGAAGGCACAGACATCCTTTTTCCTCTTTTCCTGCTTGTGCATTACTGGACACAAGTACATATAGTTAGTACATCCTTACCAATGTTAGAATACATTTACTGAATACACCTCTGATTCATTACTGTGATGATGACAATGATTATTATTAAAATCATGGTTTTAGATAGTATATACAATATTCAAGGCAGCAGATTTTCTACAGACCAATATGACTGCATTGTAGTCATCACTGCACGCTTGGAAATTTAGAAAAACCAAGAACAATGGGGTCATTAGGATGACGGACCGCCCGCCATAAGGGAGGGGGCCCCGTGGGGGGAATTAGGATGCGCCCGCCACAGTGACGGGCGCATCCCTTTATTTTTAACATTGCGGCGGGCGGTGCTGAATGCACAGCCCGCCACAATGTCAAAAATACATGCTGTGCATTTCAAAGCACAACGTGACAGGCACCGCGCGGTGCCTGCCACGTTTTCCTTTGAAATGCAGGGGGTACCATAGGTACCCCCCATGTGCACCCCCCACCCCCCGGAGTCCTTGGGGGCCCGCAACGGGCCCCCAAAGTAGACTCTGCATGCCTTTCCGTGGCGGCATTGCCGCCACGGAAAGGAATTTGAAAATGCCCATGGTAATATGGCTGGTGGTGTCTGATAGACACGGCCACCATACAAACCGTTTTCCGCCCTGGTCGCAAGGCGACCGGGGCGGAAGAGCGGCAGACGATCTTTCCGACCGCCGCGGACCCCCCAGCCATACTAATATGGCGGGGGGGTCATTCCGGCAAGGATGGCGGGCGGATTGCCCCCGCCAGGCCGGCGATGGCTACCGCCGGCCTGGCTGGGGCGATCCGCCCGCGATCCTAACGGGCCTCTAAGTGTCAACACAACAAAATGAAATTCCCACCCCTGGACCTTGAATAACCATATGCAGTGATCATTACTGTGTTGTTTTTTCATTAGTCAAACCAAACTAAAGAACAATTGATTACTTTGTGGTGGATTGATGCTATACCAGCAGTGACCACTAGCTTTTATTAGCAGATATTTGTTAAACCTGCTTAATTCTCTACTCTGTGTTTAATATTGGAAAACAGAGGGGCATCATTAAAATTATTTTTCCCTCTTATCTCTCCAATTTTATTCACATCATCTAATACACATCACCTTTTTTTCACTATTTCCTCACGCACTGCAAATCAGTTGCCTTTACACATTTGTTCAGATACCCCCATACTCACCTGATATCACTGGTCCAATGGTACCCCCTTCCACACATAGTGGGTACAATCATATTCTCCTTGGTGTGAGGAGACCCAGATGATGACAAGGGCGGTATCGGACGGTAACTGATGGGTACACTTCATGCCCTAGAGACATCTTATTGTGCCATATTCACATAGGATAGTTCTTCTTCCTCCCTTATAGTTTAATATAAGTTGAGTTCATGCTTTAGACAGGATTATCTTAGACCCACAGGCACCTTTTGTTGGTTTATGTTTCTGATTGGGGGCTGTGTCGTTGTGCAGGTCTATAAATATGCCCTGGGACCCACTTCTTATCGTATGTTGTTGATGATACCAGCAGTGTGCCATAAAGGTCTCATATGATAATTTTATGACCAACAATGTGATCAGTAAGACATGGAAAAATAGAGAATGCTTTATATTCTACCATCACGGGTTAGCTCCAAACAAATGCTCTGACTTGAGGACATGCTGACACCACCATGGCAACCAACACAAACAGTGGTTGAGTCATAGGCATAAAACACAATTGCAGCAGTGTGTAAGGAACGTGTGTGCCCATTTCCTCATGTAAACTAATCATGTTGTTTACAAATCTATTTCAAGCAGAAGAAACTAGCAAACTTCAAAAGCAACATCATGATAAGAAAAAATAAACAATCCTTACATCCATTAGTAGAGGAAGCCGCGTGACCCGCTGCATTGGCAAAATGAGAAAGGAGATCATAGGGAGATTTCTGCAGGCTTCATTGGACTCTATCCCAGACAGAACCTCTTTAAAGGATGCGTTTGTGGAACTGCAGAACAACAACAAAATCAGAAATGGAAAATTAATTTACAACTGAATTTAACACGATTTAAGCAACTAAAATATCTGCAAGCTACTTTAAACAATGAGAGAGGAAACAGGTACAGAAACCCAACTGTCAAACAAGTAATTATCATGATCAACATATATATTCCGAATGTTTAATTAATACATCCATATATCTGTCATCAGTAGTCATATAATACACATTCCGAATTGGTCCATCCCCCTCATTTTGATCTTATTGACAGTAGCCAAACCCCAGAAAAAATCAAGTCAGTACTTTTTGTCACCCCTCACCTTTTTCCCCAGAGACTACAGAAACCTCGTGTAGATACACACCTTGGGCTTGAGTCTGTTTGTTTCTATAGGAAGTATATTCATCCTTGAGGTCTGTCTAAAGGTGAGGTGCTTGTATGCATATTGTTTTGCTTCTTAACTGCTTAGGAAAATTAGGCTGCCTGCATGATCCAGCATTGTGGGCTTGGGGTCTCAGCCATGTGCCCCCCTCAAGCACAGAGTAGAGAGTCCTTGTGGCAAAGCCAAGCCATCATATTAGCCTTCAATGTTACCTGATTCAGTGTTTTAAGGAGGGATGATACTTAACAGGCCAATATTCCATCCTACTCTGCTCAACAGATCAATGATCCATCCAGGGCTCATTCTCATCAACAACTTCTGTTGAGCAATCCACAACAGAATTACCTGTGCATGGGCAATATATCTTCAATGTGCATCTTGCTGGCAGTAGACTTGAATGTGTTATGCACAAAAGGCAGCCATCCACTCTCTGAATAACAGTAGTGGTACAGTTTGCATGTGCCTGTTACAAAATGGCTGTAAACATGCAAGGTGAGAAGTCTTCTTTGGGCTCCAGTTTTGCGGTTGGTGTTGTGGTCTTAGGAAGATGTGCTGATTACCCTATTTCAGAGAAGGGCAATGAAGACAATGTACAAATGTATTGCTCTTATTGTTGGGGTACTTCAAATGGTAAATGCCACAACGATCACCCACCATTTGCTTCAAACATATTGTTCCAGGCATTTTGAGACTGCGGGTACTCCAGGGTGCTTGCTGAACAAGAGGAGAGGGAAGGCTACAAATGGAATCACTGTTTCATGCAGTTTCCAAGATGGAGATACAATAGACCATTTACTATTCAATAGCTTCTGGAATTAGAAAATATCCCAGTTTCTATTTCACACAAAAACATCCGGTTGGGGAGACTCGTTCAGATTTTCTATCAGAGGCTTAGCCATCTCCAACTCTTGGGGCAAATATGTTTAGGTCCAGCGAATATATACTTTGTAGAATTTCATAAACCATTTGGTTTTACTTTTGAAGTTATTCATCCTGACCCAGATCATCTTTTACAAGATAAATGACATATGTTCCAAACCATCTGTCACTCTGTTCCAATAAAGCAACATCTACTGGAGTCAGTTGACACTGAGTTTCTGCCAGCATTAAATGAGGAAGTTAACGGTGGGTCCATTATTTACAGTGACCGGTTTCAAGCTTCATTATCCTTTGGAAATACCTATCCAGTCAAACCAGTGAAAAGAAAAGATTGAGAGCCAGTAAAAAAGCGAATTTATTGTTACTTAAGTATGGGCGGAAAATCTGTTTCGCTCGCGAATTTTGCGGATTTTCAGTAAATTCGCAATCCGCGAGATTCGCGAATCTCTCGCAAAATCCGCAAATCCGCGAGCAGCGGATTTTATGGCTTGCTCGCACTGTTCGCGTGAGTTCGCGGCTTCCCAGTACAACTTCGCGCCCCGCGAATAAGCGCTAAATTGCAGAAATACGATCTTAGCAAAACTGAAACTACTTACCAGGTTCAAAAGTTCAGGCTCATCATTAGTAGCCATTTCCTGTAGTGCTTCCTGAGGGGCCCCTCCAGAGTTCAGTTGCCTACTTGCAACTATTATGTGACCCTGCTCTGAACCTCAGAATAGTTACACATATGCCACAAAGGTCCTGAATTACAGCTAAGGGAGACAAGCAGGAGCCAGGCTGGAAGTTCAAATCCATTAATCAGCCCCTAATTCATTATTGTCAGTTGGGGCAGGGCAGGTGTTGTAACTAATTTTGCAACAATGAAAGCACTTAGCAAGTGCAAAAGATCACTAATCAGGAAGGACTAAGGAAGCAGGTGCCAGCTAAAAAAATATTCTGTGACACATTAATCAGCCCCAAATTAATTCAGGTCACTTGAGGCAGGGAAGGTGTGCTTTGCTTTGCCACAATAATGTACACTGACTGGACAACCAGAGGGTGCTGTGATGAAACAGAGGGTGGCATGGGTGGGCCAGAGGGTGGCATGAGTAGTCAGAGAGTGGCAGTGGTGACAGAGAGTGGCAGTGATGAAGAAGAGTGTCCCAAACAGGCTGGACACGTAGAAACAACAAGTTCGCAAAACTTGCGACCCGACAGGTAAGTTCGCATTTGCAAAATTGTACAAAACCCTCGCGAACTGGCAGAAACCCGCGCGAACACAAAAAAAAATCCGCTAATTCGCGAGAATTCGCGGATTTTGCGAATTGCGAGTTCGCAAATCCGCAAAATTCGCGAACGCGAGATTCGCAAAATTCGCCCATGCTTATTGTTATTAAGTACTTCCAAACCATAAGCACATACTCTGCATATGTTCTAAAACATGAAGAAGTCTAATGATTGTTTGGCTTTACAGGCTATATTGGGAACAGGGTGTTTGTGGTCTATAAGAAACAATATATTGGATTTGAAGGTCGAGGTTTACCCATAGGGTCTATGTAAGTGAGAAAAGCAGTTCTCTCCCATAACTGTGGACTCTCTGCTGCCTGTATCTACTCCTGGCACTACACAGGAAGCCAGTTAGCAATACATGTTCTCATTTCTGAAATATTTCACTGGTATAGGGCCTTCCATGCTTTTTGGTGGATTAATATGCATACAGTTAATCACTTGCCTTGATCATCTCATGGGTTGCTCACAATACGACGGGAACGACGGTAATCTTACCGTCTCTAATGATAGACGTAGAGTTAGCTGGCACAAACTAGCTGAACATCCAGAATTATTAGGGAATCTCTATAATTCAATTCTACCCATGTTCAATGAGCTTGCTACACTAACCGGCCAACCTCCATCTCAAGATTATCTATCCCAACTAGAGGAACTTAATAATAGGGTCTCTCACACTGTGGCTGAGCTTCTGAACCCATGGGTAGTGGGGAGACCAAAAGGACTTCTCATAGCTCCTGGTACACGCCAGCCTGCAGGCGGGCGAAGCAAAAGGTTTTGTTGGAAATTAAGAACAATGACAGAATAAAAATCAAAACTAAGAGGGTAGATTACAAGAGGACAATTAACTGTTCCAAGGAAGAATGGGACCACTTAAAATGGTCCAATCTTTCATTGGCACTGGAAGCCAAGGACGTCCCTAAATTCTGGAATATAGTAAACAATGGTAGTGGTGAGCAGAAAGCAGCAAACGAACCTAACATATCCCCTGAAGCCTGGGAAGGGCACTATTGGGTTTTATATTCTACAGAGGGCCTCACCAACTACACAGTGGATCCTGCGGTTCAGGCCGCTGCGATGTCGCACCCTGAGGCGACCGTGTTTACGGTCCAAGAAGTTTGCAATGCCATCTCCAAACTTGCCCCTGGGAAAGCCCCGGGCCTGGACAAATATCCAGGGGACCTCTTTAGGCAGGAGCCAGGAATCTGGGGTCCTTATTTTCAGATTATGTTTAACGCGATTCTGAGAGGCATGACGGTTCCCTGTACTTGGCTGGGCGCAGAGATAGTGCCCATATTTATAAAGGGCTCACCTCTGCTCCCATCCAACTACAGACCGATCAGCCTCATTGACGTTCCCCAGAAGATTTTCGCCAGACTCATACTGGACCAGATCCAGGATTGGATGGATGAGTCTGCAATTCTCAGTCCCTACCAGGTGGGGTTTAGAAAAAATACCTCCACTGTGGACCAAATTTTTCGGCTCCAACTTTTATACTGGAAAACAGTGAGAATAGAGGGTGGCAGCCTCTATACGGTATTTGTAGACCTTCGCTCCGCCTTTGACCTCGTCCCCAGGGCCAAACTTTGGGCTGTCCTTCTTGATTTTGGCATACCCACACACCTTTTAATGGTCTTGATGAGGCTCCATGAGGTAAACTTTGGGCAGGTCAGGTGTGGGAAAAATGTCTCACTTTCATCTAGATTTCCCGTTGACAAGGGAGTAAGACAGGGTTGTGTCCTTGCACCGACCCTGTTCTGCCTTTATGTCAACGGAGTAATCAAACATCTTAATGGGGTCCCCCACAACGATGCCCCAAAGTTGGCTGGCAATAGGGTCCCGGCAATTATGTTTGCCGATGATACCCTTCTGCTGTCCAAAACCCTATGGGGATTCAGAGAATACTGGATGGTTTCCAGGATTTTTGCACCATTCGAGGCCTGGAGATCAACTCTTTAAAAACAAAGGGGCATATTATCAAGGGGGTTTATCTCCGCTTTTTTGGCTTTAAAAGCCAAGCAAGCGGAGATAAAATTATCTCCCTATTACCTAGCTGTCGCTAACACCAGTTAGCGACAGCTAGTAGGAGATAGCGACCATCTTGGGCCCCACTTTGCATGTCAGAGAAATTTATCACTAATGATATGCAAAGTGGGCGTGCCAAGATGTTAGCGACTGAAAACAGTCGCTAACATCGCTATCTCCTATCACCAACTTTTGGAGATATTCGCGCTAAGCGCGAATATCTCCAAAAGCTAACACCTGCCCTGAGCAGTTCTTAGCCATGTTATCCAATGGGAGGTGGATAACATGGCTAAGAGCATTAGCTCGGTAATGCATGAATATCGCTGAATTTTCAGCGATATTCATGCATTGCGGCGATTTTTATCGCATTTGCGATAAACCTTGGTAATACCAAGGTTTATTAGCGGTAAAAATCGCCGCAGCGCAGCGGTAAATTTTTGTCTCTAACCAAGCAATAGCGATAATTATCGCTATTGCTTGGTAATATGCCCCAAAATTTATGATTTTCAATCCCCCATGAGTTACCAGTGCGAACCCCAGCCTAGGGCCGATACCCTTGGAAAGGGTCAGTATCTTTGATTATCTCGGGGTCACACTACATTAAAACCTTACCTGGGGCCCCCAGCAGATAAAAGCCCAGCTAAAACTGGCCCAACTTTCGGGTGGGATCCTCAAAGTTTCTAGCAAATCTACAATTAAACCTCTAGGACCAACCATTGAGATCTATATGGCAAAAGCCAGGGGTGCTATTACGTATGGGGGTGAACTGTGGGGGTATTCACCGAGGTCTGAAATCATCATGACCAAAAACAAATTCCTAAGAGGGTTATTAGCTCTACCATCGAGTACACCACTTTCCCCCCTTAGGCTCGATCTCGGTATGAGACCAAGCCATCAAGAGTTAGCATTTAAACCCTTGAGATTTTGGTGCAGACTCTGGGTTACCCTAGAGCTGCTACAATATAGAGATGAACTCAAGGAGATTCTGTCTTTTCCCGGCTAGAGGGAAATTCCCTTGGCTTGCCTACATAAAGAATGAATTCATAAGGTTAAAACTTCCGGAGCTTTGGTTTAATCCAGAACAGGGATGTATTAAACTTTCACGCACCCAGCTCACGAATGTTCTTCGTGTAGATAGTCTCACCACGTCCCAATGTAATCCACATAACGGTTCTATAACAGCTTCTTTTCTCCTGGTTAAAGATTCTTATTTTTATGAGGAATTTTTAGATGACATCTACCCTTTTTGGCAAAAAAACGTTATGTGCAGTGGAGGCACGGTGTTTTACCGCTCAGAGCCTTTACCTGCAAGTGGTCAACTTCAGCCCCGTCCACTTGTCCAGCTTGTAAATCTGCCACTGAAAACGAGTTGCATGTGCTGTTTTTTTGCCCCGGCTACTCTAAGGCCAGGACCTACTGGCGGGTTCCTCTATGTAAAAACCTGGGCCTTTGAAGATGCATGCAGGCATTCAGAATATTAAAAACTGACACTACAGCAGTGATTGTATTTGCTGTTTCAAAATATTTGGCTGCTATGTGGTTTAAGCGTAGATCATTGATTGAACACACTTAATCCTGTACTCATAGCCCATGGTATACTGCACCTTTTATATGTTCTTATATGTAAGATTATATTTATTGTTTTAATATTTTAATCGCGGCTGATACCTATGCAATTTGTATACCCTTTGTGTCGTTAAATTCTGTTCAATTGCTTCTTACACATGAATTTGTTACTGCTATTGATATTACAATGCTCTTATAATCACTGTTTCTTTTATGGCACATTGCCGAAATAAAAATCTTTTGAATGAATTAATTGAATGGATAAGTTGCTCCCAATACACATTAAAGTAACAAGCTTAGAGACACAAACTCATTTGCTTGACCTAATTTGCTCCAGTGACTCTTTCACTCTCATATTGAGTGTGCTGCCATAGATGGAGCATGGAGATGGATCAGTGTGACTAGAAACGTCATGCCACACCAGAGTGCTTTATGACCAGGGGACTCTATGGAAGAACCCTAAGTGCTCTATTTCTCCCAATGTGGCCCATGCAGTTCCAGCCTTGAAGCCATCAATCCATGTTCTGTTCTCTGGTGTTGGTCACCTTCCACGAGAGACACTTACTGAAACCCCCTTCCTTCCCATAACAATGCTCTCTCCTTATAATCGGAGTGACTTTGTCTTGAGGTCTTCCTGCATCATATTTTCACTGAATTTCTACTATATCCTGATCAAATGATCCAGCTGAGATGTTCGGTAGCACTGTGATGCTCACACATCCAAACTGTGGTGTTGTGTTTCCTAATATAGGCCTCAAACTCAGCTGGCCGGATGATTTGCCTGCACAACATTTTTCTATAAACTCTGTGTGACCCTGTTTTCCAATGGCTGGCCATATCGATAATTCCCGTAATTCCCACTTACGTTTTTGGTAGTCCATTCCGAGTTCCACATATGCCTAGATTTCACATCATCTAAATCATTTCACATGTTTGTTTATGTAGATATCATCTGCATATTTGTAGACTATTTTTCTAAGTTAAAATAAATAAAAATAAATTCATGTTGTAAAACAAAGTACAATATGTAACAACTTATTTTGCATAGTACTTCTTCATGGACAAATCCTGCAGAAATAATGTATTTTACTAGTTTGTCAGATGTAGTGTACAACACTCCACATTGGATTTTAGTAATGGCAAGCGGTGACACGTAAGAAGATACACTTTGATGGCTGAATGAGATATTTCGTTTCCAGTAGAGCAGGGCGAATAACCATGCCTGATATTCTTCCATGCCAATCTCAGCTGAAGGCAATTCCGAATAGAGTTCAGTCTTCCTGTATCTCAGGTGGCTGGTTTAAAACCTATGTGGGGTTTTAGAGTCTCAGTTCTTGCACGTTTAGGATCTACAACCACGTTTCACTCTTCTGAAGAATCGTTGGTTTATCTGATGGGCAGATCTATAGCAGAGATCTCTGGTAGGGATGTATTGTGCTGTCAGTTTCGGCAAGTGTTTGGAAGATATGCCCGAGTAAGCTTTGTGCACTGTGCAAAAAACCTTGAATGAAATCCTAGCCTCTATTGGGAACCAGGTGAGAGCTTTAAGAGCAGACCTTTTTTTTAACCACATGGCTGCTGGGCGTTTCCCCCCCCCTGTGCTGGAAAATGCCATTTTAGTGGCACCATGACGAGCTCAGCTCGTCATCAGCACACGGCACCCGTGGGTGATGACGAGCTGAGCTCGTCATCAGCATCGAAAGGGTTAATTGGAAGAGTACAAAATTAAGCATATCATATAAACATTCACTTCTACAAGAAGGCCATAAAATTATAGAAACATTACATTTAGTTACATAGCAGCAGATATAATAAATACTTCTCTGGTGATAAATAAATATTATGCCATAAATATTATATTACATATTTTCCCAATCCCACCTTTTACATTATACTAAATTCTTTCTATTCCAGAACTTACCACAGACTGCAAAACTTGTCATATGAACCCAATCTCAGAGCATACCTTCTTTCCAGTTCTTTGACTATTTTCTTTAGATCACCACTTCTGAAATGTTGGAATTATTTCGATCTCCACTATTACACAACTATAAAAAAGCTATTCTAGGAGCCAAAACTGCCTATTTCTCATCAAAAATCCTGGCGGCAGAGAATAAATCTAGGGAGATCTTTACCATCGTACATGATTTAGCCTTTTCTGAGAGGACTACCCCAAAACCCCCTCCTACCCAGTCCCTGTGTGATTCATTGAATCATTATTTCTTGGATAAAATTTCCAATATCAAGACTAACATCCCACCCCCCTCTTCTACTTTTGTTGATCCCCTCCCACCCACAGTCCAGTGCCGTCTGTCTTCGATCCCCCCTCTCACTGAAGAAGTATTTTTGGAAACTCTTCCTAAGGTAAAGTCAGGTCCCCCGGCCGATATCTGTCCAGCCCGCATCCTTCAACAGATCTACTCCATCTGCACTCAGCCCCCGATTACTTTTCTTAATAGCTCCCTTGCGCAAGAGGTTGTGATTCCTGCTCTCAAATCTGCCACAATTGTGCCTATTTTAAAGAAACCTGGAGCAGATCCGTCCGCCCCAGTTAACTACCGCCCCATCTCCCTGCTGCCCTACCTGGGCAAGGAGCTCGAGCGCCATGTTACTTCGGTACTCAGTGCCCATGTGGAAGCAACAGAGGGTCTGGCGTCTTGTCAAGCGGGCTTTCGGCCCAGGCACTCTACTGAGTCCGTTGTGGTGTCGGTCCTGGACAACCTCAGGGAGGGCATGGACCAAAATAAACACCAGGCCCTGGTGCTCCTCGATCTCTCCGCCGCTTTTGATACGGTGGACCTCTCCATCTTGCTTTCACGTATCAGAGCGGCGGGAATCGGGGGCTCAGCCCTGGTCTGGCTATCGTCCTTCCTGAGGGATCGCACCCAGGCTGTCCGGTTGGGGGATTTCACGGCAACTCCACTCAAGATCACTTGTGGTGTTCCCCAGGGCTCCTCTCTTTCCCCTCTTTTGTTCAATCTGTATATCTATCCTCTAATTTTCGCACTCCAGCAGCTGGAGGTCACAGTATATAATTATGCGGATGACCTCCAGCTCGTCTTTAACCTTTCTCCTTCTTCCCATTCAATCTCTAATTTTCAGACTATTATGATTTTCATCAGGGACTGGATGAGCCACAACCACCTGAAGTTGAACCCGAACAAAACCGAGTTGGTTGTCACTGGTGGCTCTTCCAGTCCCTGGAACTCTTTATTTTGTCCCTCTTCCTTAGGATCCCCTCCCACTCCCTCTCCTACAGTTAAGACCTTAGGCATTAAAATGAATAATCACCTCACCCTTCACTCACAAATCAGCTCTGTCGTCTCTTCCTGCTTTTTCACCCTTCGCACTATTCGCACTGTTTTCCGTTTTTTTTCCCCCCTGGCACTTAAGTTGATCATGTCTGCCTTGGTGATCTCCCAGCTGGATTACGCCAATGCCCTGTACAACGGCATTCTGGCCTAAAATCTACGCAAGCTCCAGTTGGTGCAAAACCAGGCGGCCCGACTAGTGTACGGCCTCCCCCGCTCCCACCATTCTACTCCGTTACTGAAGGCGCTCCATTGGTTGCCTGTCAGGGAACGTTCCCTCTTTAAAACTGGCTGCATGGTTTTCCAGGCACGCCAGGGATCAGCCCCGGCCTTTATCATCTCCCTGATAAAGGAATATGTCCCTGCCAGAGAGCTCCGCTCTTCTTCTCAATCCCTTCTACAGGTACCCCACTACAAGCGGAAAAAGTGGGGTGGGGCCAACTTCTCATTTTTGGCACCCACCTTCTGGAACTCCCTCCCCGACCATCTGCGGTCGACCAAACACTACTCCCTCTTCCGCAAGGGTTTGAAAACCTTTTTGTTCAATCAGGCTTTCCCGCAGTAATTCATCAACTGCTGCGCTCCTGATTATTATGCCTTCAAAGCGCCAAGAAACCGTCTGGTGAACTCTGCGCTATACAAGTATTTTAAATTCAAATTCAAATTCAAATTCAAATGTGGGGATCGAACCCGCGACCCTGAGAGCAGACTTAAACTGCAACTCATGCAGAATCAGGCTGCAAGATTGATTTTTAATTTGCCTAGATGGCAACATGCCTCCCCTCTTATGAAGAAGCTACACTGGCTCCCCGTATCCCAACGCTGTGCCTTCAAAAACGGCTGCCTTATTTTCAAATCCTTACGTGGCACATGCCCAGAATTCATCTCCAATATCATTCAGAGATATATACCCATCCGCAATGTGCGATGAGCCCACATGAACTTACTGGTTACCCCATACTATAAATCAAAGCGGTTAGGTGGCAGCAGATTTGCGGTGCTGGCCTAACGTTTTTGGAACACCCTGCCCCTTGACATCAGATCCTGTACAGACCTCCTAAGATTCAGGCCCTAAGAAACCAAACGGTGTATGTGCGCTTTATAAGTAATTTTAACATAACATTTAACATAACAACAGCGATTACACAAAAAGCGAAGATATGCAACAGAGAAAAATGAAGCATTGCTAGGCTAATTCAAAATGGAAATGGAAACTAAAACATGTGGCCTAGAAAAGGGTCCGACACTGTGTTATACAATTCTACAGGTAACAGAAACTTGTTGATATTAATTAAACATATGGTCTAATGTTTACATTATTGAGCAAATATTTCATACTTTTGAAAGATTTGTCACAGAGCCTTCTCTATGACAAGCCACTGTACCGATTTATTCTGTCACAATAATCCTACACCATTAACAAGTGGGCATTATATACCCCTAAATCCTTGGGTCATTTGTTTGATCCTTGTTTTACTATTTTGATTATTTAAAAAAGACACCTAACCACCTTCAAAAATAATATGTTGGTAGTGTGCTTTCTATCCAGTGTTATCACTACGTTTATTCCACTTCACAGATAACATCATAATTTATTATGTTTTGTTGTGGATTGTAGACAGTACAATATGAAATGGTGGAGTGTGCAAGAAGATGCTAAAATTACGTAACACTTGCTCTGATAAATATCATATTATTACTGAGTTTCCTAAATAAAATGTTAAAAATGCAGTTCACATGCCTACCCACCCCAATGGCTAAACTGATTGCATGATCTGCCTAGAACAAATGATCCTACATGCACAAAATGCAGTCTTCAGGAGTGGCCTCTATCTGCATGGATGCTCTGCCTATAGTGTGCCGTATGTTGAATCTCAGGGAGCAAACCTAGGTGTCCGGGGATCTAAGACATCTTGCGCAGAGGATTTTGAATATCCTTGTTCAAACATTCAGGTGTCATTATTGCCTTCAACGCTATGAGTCAGGCACACCGTCCTGAACTCAGGTCACCTCTGGACAATTATTCTCAATTATTCCAGTGCTTTCAGGGGGTTGAGACATGGGATATTGGTTTGAAATAAAATAAAACAGATAACCCAAACTCCCTTTTTGCCACTTAGCTGTAATGATGTATGGTTATAATGTGTAGGTGGGAATAGGTGAGAATATGGATATCTGGATCAGAAAGAATAAATTGCCTGAAAGAAGAACATGCATGATCAATGCTTTGAGAACTAAAGTTAAACTTTTCGGAGGTTCTACTTAGAAAGTGCATGTTTTCCCTCCTTACTCAACCAGTGTTCCTCCAGTTAGTTTCCGGTCAATAAGTACTGCCAAATGTTTAAACTCATTAGTTGCCAATAGAGCCAGCTGCGGTTGACGTTGCTAGAAAACGAAGTCCACTGGGTTCCCAGGTTTGGAAATGTGCCTATAATGACCTCAGTTTGCGCTCACTTAATGGCACATCAGGAGGCTAGTAATAAAACTAATAATCACAAAGACATTAATTTACAGTCTCAATGGTGGCGAGTCTCCTGTTTGTGGGTTTCCTACTTCCACCATTCAGACGTACTGCCAGCTGTATATCATTGGTTTAGAGCTATAAATCTAATTGTGGTCTTTTAACACCTACACATATAACTCTTAAAGAGAAGTGGGGAAAGGAAGGACTCCTGAATCACAGTGAATTGTGGGGTGCATTAATCCATTATTTGCAATTGTAGGTAGAATATTTGTTTTGACAGAATTCTGTGTTTATTTTTCTGTTACACCCTTCCAGCTCGTTGTCCATCTACTAATTGCCTACTGTATCACACTAAACACAGTTGAAAAGTTGAGAACTATATGTGTATCCAATATATCCATCAAGGCCAATTTACTGTATCCAGGGACTTTAATTTGAAATAGAGGGTGAGCAACCAGCCATGCACATAAGTGTAGCAATGTTACATGAAACTCTTCGCAACAGTTTTTTTTAAATTTGAGCTCAACTTGTCATTGTAAGAAGATGAGCTTGTATGGCAAGTACTGGAAGGTTGGTATAGTTTCCCTCTTCTAGAAAAAAGCAAGTTTTGGTCATTAGTACTGTTGCCACTATGCTTTGTACCAGATTAATATTTATGGACGCAAATTCATCAACTTGGGACCAGCAGTTCTCAGGCTGATTCTGTTATCTGTATTTGTTATGTTGATTGTATTTGTTATAACCACAAGGGTATCCTGGTGCTGAGCAGGTGTGAGAGTCTAGAACTTCCTGTGGTGGATTGGTTATTTGAAAAGCCAGGTCTTCAACTTCTTGCGGAATTCAAGAAGAGAGGAAGAGAGGAAGAGAATCTGATGTGGAATGGGAAGTCATTCCACACTTTAGGAATCATGTAGGAGAACATCTATCCTCCTGATCTGGTTCTGTATGTTCGTGGGATGGGTGTGAGTAGAAGTCCTGCGGAGGTGTCTGGGTGCTTGGTCAAAGGAGATGCGCCTGTTCAGGTAGGTGGGGCCTGAGTTGTGTAGTTCCTTGAATGTGTGTGTGAGGAGTTTCAATTGAGCACATTGTGTATCAGAAGCCAGTGTAGTTCACTGAGGTGTGGTGTATTGTGAGTTCTGAGTGGAAGTGTTGAGGATGAGTCTGGCTGCCAAATTCTGGGTGGTTTGTAGTCTTCAAGTGAATTGCTTGGTGATCCCAGCATTCAGGGTGTTCCCATAGCCCAACTTGCTGGTAACTATGGCATGAGTGAGTTTTCCCAGTGTTGGTTAGTAGCCATTTAAAGATATTCCTCAGCATCTTCAGTGTGCAAAAGCAGGATGCAGTGATGGCATAGACTTGTGCTGTCACGTCTAGATTGCTGTTGATAATTATTCAGAGGTTCCAAGCGTGGGTTCTGGGTGTGGGTCTGAGTTTGACTGGCCACCAGATAGAGCCCAATGGTGAAGTATCCTTGCCAAAGATCCAATTAGCATTTTCTGTCATACAGAGAGTGAACCTGTTTCTTGCTGGTGACACAACACTAAATATTTCTCTGCCACTTGGCTAAAATGATCAAAACTGTTGGACAGTAGAAAGGTGTCAATTTGTTTAATTTACCTGTGATATCAATAGATTTCAAAGAGATATTCTCTCAAATTGTCCCCAATGTAGCTAATAAAGGATGCTGATTAAGAGGTTTGGTACCCAACATCAAGATGCACTTTCAAATTAACTGTACTACAGAGTAATTTACTAAGGCTCAAACTGAGATTGCACTCACACCTTACTCAAGCAATAAAGATGTGAATCATCGCTCTAGTACAGCTTCACTCATAACACATTCTGTCTAGCTTTGAGATCATGCAACCAAGTGTTCCCTATTTTTTCCAGTAAGAGTGAACGTATTCATCTATGCTGAGTACAAAGGTGTCTCTTCAACGTGCAAAGTAGTTCGTGTTCTGGGTCTGTAAGATACTATGGGCCTGATTTACAGTTTGGCAGATTAATTACTCGGTCATAAACTTCGCACATATGCCATCCACCATATTATAAGTGCATTTTATTCAACAACACTTGTTATATGTCAGACAGGAAATTCGCCATGTTTGTGACAGAGTAACCCATCCCCCAAACTATGAATTAGGAACTATGTCACAGGGTCCAAGGAAAACCCTGGATCTGGCTTTTAAATGTCATTGGTGATGGGTATGCATGAAATCCATGTATAGTGGCATCGTTTATTTTACTAACATCCAACTTGAAGTTGCCCTGTGTTGGGAATGTGGAGAAATCAGGCATAGGAGTGCTATGGATTGAACATCTGTGCAGGTAACAGCTCAAATAATTTTCCTTCTGTTGCTCGCCTGTTTGTCACGTACAAACATTGCAACATGAGGAAGTAAAATGTGTTTATTAATTATCTTAATCAACTTAAGAAGTTCACCCCAGCAGTCGCAAAAACAAACACAAGATGATAACATTGGTTGAAATGCACAGATGAGGTATTCAAGCCCCTTATTCGTATGCATCAGAACATCCTCCACTGAAAGGAAAAGATGCACCTGAATTGTGTAGAAACATTTTAGAAGTTTGCATAATTGATAGAGCACATGGCATTTCTGATGTATAAAAAGACAGTTTGGAGAGTGGTTATTGTTAGTGGTAACAGTTTCTAGTGGTTTGAGGAGCAGTGCCCCACAGTTTTGCCTGTATTTTACTACACAACTGGGACCCGGGGGCAAAATCCTTGCTTGCATTCGGGCCCCTGTCACAGTTGGTACTCTGCTGATGACACTGTTAGTAATATATTAGAAAGAAATCAAACAATAACTTGTCTAGTTTAGTGTATGACTTACAGCAGTTTCTGGAGTGTTCTCTGCTGGTAAACTTCATTAGTGCAATACTTCACATACGGATCGAAAGTTGACTTAGCATGCTTCTCCACAATATCACTTATGTCCTCTATTAAAATATTTTTCTGATGCCTGGATTCTAGTTCCTTAAAAAATCTGCAATGAAAAGAGATTGCTGAAGCACAAGCATACAGTAGAAACAAGCATATTTTCTTTTAACACGCATTTAAGTCTTTAGTTGAGTAATAAACAACTGTTATTACTTTTATCTATCTCAATTTATTTAACTTGTAAGGACAACAAGCACTGGCGTTGCCAATAGGTCTCGCAGTAGGAAAGTTGGAGCTATTGGTTTTGTAAATGACAAAGCCCTTTATGTATTTAAAATGATAACCAAAGTGAAAGGCATTGTTATTTGCAATTGTAATGGCTCCAACTGTCGTACTGCGAGACCTATTGGCAACGTGAGTGGTTTTTCGTGTGTGAGTGGCGTTGCGTGTGTGAGTGGCGTTGCGTGTGTGAGTGGCGTTGCGTGTGTGAGTGGCGTTGCGTGTGTGAGTGGCGTTGCGTGTGAGTGGCGTTGCGTGTGTGAGTGGCGTTGCGTGTGTGAGTGGCGTTGCGTGTGTGAGTGGCGTTGCATGTGTGAGTGGCGTTGCATGTGTGAGTGGCGTTGCATGTGTGCGTAGTTGAGTGGCGTTGCGTAGTTGAGTGGCGTTGCGTAGTTGAGTGGCGTTGCGTAGTTGAGTGGCGTTGCGTAGTTGAGTGGCGTTGCGTAGTTGAGTGGTGTTGCGTAGTTGCATGGCGTTGCGTAGTTGCATGACGTTGCGTAGTTGCGCGGCGTTGCGTAGTTGAGCGGCGTTGCGTAGTTGCGCGGCGTTGTGTAGTTGAGCGGCGTTGCGTGTAGTTGCGTGGCGTTGTGTAGTTGCGTGGCGTTGCCTAGTTGCGTGGCGTTGCGTAGTTGCGTGGCGTTGCGTAGTTGCGTGGCGTTGCGTAGTTGCGTGGCGTTGCGTAGTTGAGTGGCGTTGCGTAGTTGAGTGGCGTTGCGTAGTTGAGTGGCGTTGCGTAGTTGAGTGGCGTTGCATGTGTGAGTGGCGTTGCATGTGTGAGTGGCGTTGCATGTGTGAGTGGCGTTGCATGTGTGAGTGGCGTTGCATGTGTGAGTGGCGTTGCATGTGTGAGTGGCGTTGCGTTGTTGCGTGGCGTTGCGTTGTTGCGTGGCATTGCGGCGTTGCGTAGTTGCGCGGCGTTGCGTAGTTGAGCGGCGTTGCGTAGTTGAGCGGCGTTGCGTAGTTGAGCGGCGTTGCGTAGTTGAGCGGCGTTGCGTAGTTGAGCGGCGTTGCGTAGTTGAGCGGCGTTGCGTAGTTGAGCGGCGTTGCGTAGTTGAGCGGCGTTGCGTAGTTGAGCGGCGTTGCGTAGTTGAGCGGCGTTGCGTAGTTGAGCGGCGTTGCGTAGTTGAGCGGCGTTGCGTAGTTGAGCGGCGTTGCGTAGTTGAGTGGCGTTGCGTAGTTGAGTGGCGTTGCGTAGTTGAGTGGCGTGGCGTAGTTGATTGGCGTTGCGTAGTTGAGTGGCGTTGCGTAGTTGAGTGGCGTTGCGTAGTTGAGTGGCATTGCGTAGTTGAGTGGCGTTGCGTTGTTGCGTGGCGTTGCGTAGTTGCGTGGCGTTGCGTAGTTGCGTGGCGTTGCGTAGTTGCGTGGCGTTGCGTAGTTGCGTGGCGTTGCATGTGTGAGTGGCGTTGCGTAGTTGCGTGGCGTTGCGTAGTTGCGCAGCGTTGCGTAGTTGAGCGGCGTTGCGTAGTTGAGTGGCGTTGCGTAGTTGAGTGGCGTTGCGTAGTTGAGTGGCGTTGCGTAGTTGAGTGGCGTTGCGTAGTTGAGTGGCGTTGCGTAGTTGAGTGGCGCTGTGTAGTTGAGTGGCGTTGCGTAGTTGCGTGGCGTTGCATGTGTGAGTGGCGTTGCGTTGTTGCGTGGCGTTGCGTAGTTGCGTGGCATTGCGGCGTTGCGTAGTTGCGCGGTGTTGCGTAGTTGAGCGGCGTTGCGTAGTTGAGTGGCGTTGCGTAGTTGAGTGGCGTTGCGTAGTTGAGTGGCGTTGCGTAGTTGCGTGGCGTTGCGTAGTTGCGTGGCGTTGCGTAGTTGCGTGGCGTTGCGTGGTTGAGTGGCGTTGCGTGGTTGAGTGGCGTTGCGTGGTTGAGTGGTGTTGCGTGGTTGAGTGGCGTTGCGTGGTTGAGTGGCGTTGCATGTGTCAGAGGCTAAATGTAGCACAGGGAGACCTCCAGGGGTAAGACAATCAAAAACAACTTAGAAAACATTTGACAGTATGAAGAGATCAAACTCATGAACAAGCGTGATACACCTCAGCTAAAAATCATGATAAATAACAACACACATTAGAAGTGAAACTGCAAGTACAGAAGGACCAGCTTTGCTTGTTTAAAACTCCCACTTCAGGCAGATGAGTGTAATGTGTAAAGCGTCTTGTGCACATGAGCAGATCGGAGTCTGGAAGCAAATACAAAGAAGAGGAATGACTGAGGCGCATTGGTGTGAAGCACATCAAAGGGCTTCTCCTCCCCTAATTAGCCGTTCTGGGGAAACTGAAAGTACGGCCGGCCTGCGGCCGGCCATGAATAATTAGGGGAGGAGAAGCCCTTTGATGTGCTGGGCTGGCTGGCCCTGAATGCGTGTGCATGTTATCACGTGGTTCACGGGCACTGCAAGAAAACCGCGGCTGAAAGCCCTTTGGTTTGAAGAGAAAATAGCCGACTTGAATTCTCCCCATTTCCCATTCCTGCGGAATGGTAAAGGCTCGACCTAAAAAGGGTGTGCCTCCCTGCATGGATTCGAAAATGTGACTCACACAGATCTCAGAAATCAATGGTCAACCCTCAGAGCTATTTATTGAGCCCCAAAACACCAATATGAGATCTGAACAACTGGCCCAGGTAATAGAACAGAATGTATAAGAAAGGTATAGTGAAGGGAAATCTAGATGGGTCTTACACTCTCTATGCCTAGTCAAATTGTATGACTCATAACCAACATTAAGAGGTGATGGTCATTCATTGTTCCCTTTCTATATTAGCTAAGGTTGGTTTCTTTCAGTACTATTGAGACACATTGTATAGTGCACAGTGCATACAGCCCGATTCATCAAGCAAAATTGCGCTCGCAAAGGGCCAGATTCTAAGAATCTGGCCCTTTGCGAGAGCAATTTTTGCATTTGGGATTCATCATCCCAAATGCAAAAATCGCTATTAGCGAAATCGCATATTTGCGAAGAATTGGATTTAAGGAATCTCTAATAGAGATTCCTTAAATGCAATTCATCAACCAATTAGAAATTGCGAAATCGCAATATTTGGTCGCAATTTACCACGAAGTCTGACTTCGTGGTAAATTGCGAAAAAAGAGTAAAAAGCACATTAGTGCATTTTTTTTGCATGTTACACACACACATGTCCTTTGGACATGTGTGTGTGCAACACCTGTTTAAATGTGCATTTAAGGGGTGCTACAGGGTGTCCTTTGGACACCCCTGGCACCCTTCAAATCGCTATCTTATTTGCGATTAGCAAAGAGTTATTCCTTATTTGCGATTAGCAATTTGCTAATCGCAAATAAGGAATGTGTGGGAATCGCATTTAATTTTGCAACTCCTACATGAATCCCGTTTTGCGAGTCTGTAATAGCGATTCCTTATGAATCGCTATTAAAGACTCGCAAAACGGGTCTTTGATGAATCTGGCTGATAGTCCCTTTGTTCTGAAGGGAAAGGATTGCTTGTCATCCCTCGCATAAGGCAAGCCAGGTTGGGAGGAAAATCTTTCTCTTACCTGGCTCCTAAATTGTGGAACCAACTTCCACTTGAGATTCGTCTACCTACCAACTACTTAGGCTTTAGATAAAACTCAAAACTTTACTTTTCTAACTCTGCTTCTCATACTAACAATTGTCTTTAGCGCGGAGATACCCCATTTGGGGTGATTCAGGCACTTTATGAATGATGTAAATAAATAAATAAAAAATAGTCCAGAATCTTTGACTATGGGTTTTGCATAACTGTGACCCACATCATAATGACATTTTCCAAAATGTAAAAGGGGACCATTGAATATTTACCGACATATTGTAATTTATTTTTAAATTGCCCGCTATGGAAATTAATTCAGGTTTAAAAACATTTTCGGACCAAACTTAGAAATCCTCAGTTGGTATAAATCAGCTTTCATCAATTAATATACATTTTGGGTGGCATAACACAGTCTTGCATCATCATGCCCTTGTGAGAAACAAAATATATGTTACGTAAACATGAAGGAAGTTTGCATCGATTATAAAGTGACAAACTAATTACACAAATTAATTCAGGGGTTTATACATCAGAATGTGTACATAACTGCATGTCTGCTAAACTACACAGTACAGAATCAATATCTACCTTTGAAGAAGAGTCTCCCAGTGCACTCTCTATGTAATGTGCAGCCACCCCCACAGAAAAGTACCTCGGCTGGCGATTTGCCAGTAAAAAATGTATTATCAACAAATCAAGTCATTTGTGTTTCTTAGTCATATTAAATCAGTGCCAAATGCTACAGCTCTCAAAACCCTCAAATGATCTAGCATTATTTGAATGTTTAGCTGCAAACTACTGAAAAGTCATTGACTCCTCAAATGAGGTGGTAACATTTTTTCAGCGTGAATCTTTCTGGATTCACTATGCTGTGCATATTCCGCAATCTGGTGGTTGGGTCCGGAATCGTAGCCTTTTTTCTCTTTTTTTTTATTTCCAAACAGGAAGTTCTCCTTATTGGATAGCTTCACCTTTGGAATTATGTCAGGGGGCCTTGGGGTAGGCTCACCTTGATATCTTCCCAGAGAGGAATGTTTTTTTTTGTTTTTTTACAGAAAAACATACCTGGTTTTTTTTACCTCTTGTGCGGTTTTGAGATTACCTCCACATCAGGAGAGCTCACAGCCGGGCATTATTGACATGGAGGTCACGTTAAGCACCTGGCATTGGTGCAGCAGCTGCTGTGTGCTGCTCTGGTGCACTCCGTCACCCTCCATGGATCAGAGTGGATGAATTTCCAGCTCCACTACAGGGGGATGTGACGGTCCCGCAACTGATGCAAATGTGTCACCAACAAGATGATGTCAGTTGCAGTCTAGCACCCAGCAAACACATGCCTGGTTTTCAGGCCAGCACGGCAGGAGTTGAAATCAGTCCAGTTCCCACCCAGACATAGTGTCAGGCCCCCGCTGTGAAAAGGGGAAAGACAGTTTTTCTGCCTTCTCTGGAGGCAGATTGTAGGATTTGCAGAAGTAGGTAGGAAGCCCACTAGGCCAGAGGATTTTCCTTTTTAAAAAAGAAAAGAAAACGGTAATGGCAGCATATGCTATGCCTTCACACTAAAAGGATAATACAGTCTAGCCCCTTAGGAGCAGATAGAAGATTTGCCCTGAATGGTGGGGTTATCCCTAATCTGCCCACCTGAGAGGGTGTGGGTGGGAAGCTCACTAGACAACAGGGAATTTACACTGGGGCAGAAAAAGGAGTAGGCACATCCCACTTTGGCACTGGGCCATAATCCCATTCCAAGAAGGGCGATATAGTCCTTCTGTCAACCCCCCCCCCCCCCCCCCCCCCTCATCGGCAGAGGGGGGCTCCCATCAATTAGCCATCCCAGGGTGGGTGATCAGCCATTAGATACCAGCCAGGGGTTTCAAAATGGTGCCAAAATAGAAAAAGAAATAGGGGATACCCCCCTGACATTAGGCCACACCTTCTCCCCAGAAGGTCAATTGAGTTTCTCTGTCTCCCTAAAGAGCAAATAGGAGGTTTGTCCTAATTGGGGGTTTGCATTTGTGCCCTTTTTCTTTTCATGTCTGTCTGAAATATTTAACCTGAATATCTCAGACCTCATCTCTGTCCATTTCAGCACCCTCTTTACACTCTGTCCTGCACGTACTTCCTTGCATCTCTTTCACTTCACCAACCCCCGCAACACACACAATGCACGCACTGAACCACACCCACCGGATTTCATTTAACTCTCACCCTGTCAAAGCCTTGACAACTACCTACCTCCTAAACACACTTTTGCATGTAGTCACAATTACAATTGGCACATCTGACCATTGGTCTGTGCCCTCCAGAGAGAGGTCATGGATTGGCAAGGCATGTATTCTGAATGCATGTATGACCCACTGACAGGCACTGGAACACTTTGCACTGCGTATCATAATACGCACTATACATCAGTAATACACTGCAGGAACAAACGACAGAAAATTCAGCAACTGGAAACTTTTAGACACAACCTATTAGTGCATAAGTAGCATCAGAAAATCAAGATACAGGTTGCAAATAGTGGGTGCACAATTTACAACCAATATTTGCAACCTTACTCTTTGAACATATGGCCTTAAATTGTTGTGAAGCTTGTAACAATGAGCTGATACATGTTTTTGGCACTTCCTACTCTGTCCGATGGTGAACCACAGACTCAGCACCAGCAAAAGTCCTGTCAGCTGTATGTTGAACAACTTAGTCTGGGCAGCTTTATTACCTTTGTTTCACACCGTACTGATGATGGGAGTGCTTTCTGAAAATAGCACAAGAGTTACCAGCACGGAAGAGAGGAATTTGGGGTCTGATTCACAAAGGACCTCAGCACTCGTGTCGTGGGGGAGTCTCTGCAATCAGGGTGGAGATTCGGACGCAAGTGCAGAGACTCCCCCACAAATGCAGGGCCTCCACCATTAGTGTAGAGGCGTTTATAAATCAGGTCTCTAGTTCAGTGGCGGCTAGCACAGGTAAGTGCAGTGCGGCGGAGCGTGCAACGGCGGGGAAGGAAGCCGATAGACGACAGAATAGGTATTTATTCATTTATTTAATTATACCTCTTCCGTTGTCTGTCAACTGCACCCCACTCCGCCCCGCCCCGCACCGCCCGCCCTTACTGGTGCTGGCCGCCGCTGCTCTATTGTCTAATAGTCATTCATGTTGATTTAAATCTATTACGGCTTGGCTGTCTCTGCCTTGTCATTAAATTTGGTTATCTTTCAGGCATCTAGCCAGGCCAATTTGTGATTTAAACAGCGGAATAATTAAATTATGGTGTTGGTGAGAAAACGTTGGTGAGACCTCTTCTGTTAGACTGCATTAAGTTCAGGAAGCCACATGCGGGGCAAGCACCTATCACAACTCCTTAATTTGGCACAATGTAAAAAATACATCAGAAAGACAAATGAATTTGATGTTTGAAGCTTTACTGAATCGCAAAACTAAATGCACATTAACGTTAAAGTTCCATTCAGAAGTGTGGAGAAGTGTGGCTCACTGGTTAGAGCAGGCAGACCCTGAAGCAGAGGTCAGACCCGGGACCAGGGTTCAATTCCCGACGCGGCAGGGTCGTGAGCTCAAATGTCCATGGACTCGATAATTCTCGCTTCGGTGCCTGACCTAATCATGGGTTCACACTCTGCAACTCTGGGCCTTAAGCTTGCTTAATCTCCACAACGGCCCCCCGCGGCGGGATGCCTGGCTTTCACCTTGGGGATGCCCTGTAGGGGCTATCTCACAGGGAAAAGCCAGGACGGATTCCCAAGGCAAGCGCGGAGATACCCCTTCGGGGGTCGATTCAGGCGCTATATAAGAAACATAATAATAATAAAATATCCTTTAACCAGTTTAAAACCACTTTTGTTATTCACAAAATGTAAACTTACGCTCTTGAAACAATTAATTTTTCAAATGATTCCATCTTCTATTAGGGGCATGGAGTGCGTGATTAATGAATGCCCTCAAATGTTGGTAACATCTACAATAGTGCTTGTTCGTGTATAGTCACAATTTCCCTTCCATTTTCAACCTGAAAACAGCTAACAATGTACTCCTGTCAGGCACAGGAGTAAACCCATTTCCCTCGGTAGGAATCAGAATGGAACTCCCAGAAACTTAGATGTAAGTATAAAGATAATGATTTCTTCACAGAGAAAAAACTTTCCTATTGGGTAAAAAAAAGCTTTAAAGTCAAGTGTGTCCTTTGCAAGATATTTTTTATAAACAACTGTTCACTATGTAAAATTACTCATGCAGAAACGTAATTTAAAGTTCTCAAAAACTTCCAGGGCTTCTCATAGGAACTTGTGACTCTCTCATCTTCCCAGGAGGAGTCTGAAAAATCTTCCTCGTAAAAACACAAATATTTCCTACATGTATATGAAGAAACCTCCCTCGTGAAGCACTCTTACAGTGTACTGAATAAAAATCCCATTTAACTTTCTATGGTGCATCATTTTTGTTTATTTTTGGACTTTTACTAGAAGTGGCAGAAGATCTGAAGCATAAACAGTGAAGTATATGTAACATATAGAGCAGTGTCACAGTTTATTTATTTTCTTTAGGTGCAGGAATGCAGAAGGCACATCACTTCACATTCAGGGGATCGGCACAAACATAAGCCCAAGATTCATCAAGGAAACAATGGAAAAGAATGTCATTCGTAGAAGAAAACAAAGATTTGAGAGAGTAAAAATTCTGCTATCTAGCTGAACTCTTTGGTTTTACAGATATTACATTACATGATGAGATGAGACAGGCATTGCCAAAGCCAGTTGGTCTGGCATTGACTACAAGACTCTTGGAAATTCTTATTTCGTTCTCCCGTAGTTTTTGCAAAACTATTGTTGGGTAATGCTACTGAGCCCTCATCAATCTGAAAAAAAGTTGGCAAAACCATTTGTTGTCTCAAGTAGCACACCAAAATATTCCCTGGCACTGAAGGGACCTACTTTGTGTGTGAATATGATGCTTGTGAAAGGGCAGCATGCCATAACTCATAGTGAAGTTAGCCAATGGCTGAAGTGGTCTGACCCAATTTCCCATCATGCATGCTGGAGTGGGTAGAAGAAAAATGTGAATGACACAACAGACTAATGGAGGAAGTCAGGTTGAAAACCCCTATAACAAAATATGTTATAGAAATTACTTTAATAAAATCAAAAGGGCTTGACTAACACCAGAACTAAGAAAAGCCAACCAAACTGGTGTTGGTTACCAGCCTCTTGCTTTTGCTAATGCTTTGTTTGTAATGTTTTTGTAAATCTTTAGTAAAGACAGATAGAGGGGCTTGCAAAGACAGAAAGACAGAGAGGCTTGTAAACACAGAAAAATGGAGAGGTTTGCAAAGACGGAAAGATAGAGAGGCTAACAAAGACAGTTAGATTGAGAGATAGACTTGCAAAGATGGATACAGATATATTTGCAAATAGATATATAGTGTTGCAAAGATAGGTATACATTTATAGGGTTGCACAGATAGATATGGATAGGAAGGGTTGCAAAGATAGACTAATATAGATCGGGTTACTAAGATAGACTAATACAGACAGATATACAGATAGTGTTGCAAAGACAGACAGACAGACAGACAGATACATAGATAGATAGACTGACAGACTTGCAAAGATAGATAGCTAGATAGCTAGGTAGATAGATAGATAGATAGATAGATAGATAGATAGATAGATAGATAGATAGATAGATAGATAGATAGATAGATAGATAGATAGATAGATAGATAGATAGATAGATAGATAGATAGATAGATAGATAGATAGATAGATAGATAGATAGAAAAGGAGGTCGATAGCCAGACAGTCAGGTCGACAGACAGGTAGGTATATAGATTGACAGACAGATAAGACTGGTAGAGAGATAGAAATATATAGATGGGGTTGTTAAGATAGAAATAGCTAGACAGGTATAGTTTGGGTTACATAGATTTGATTTTGATTTTGATATTTATATAGTGCAAAAATCACCAGAGGGCATCAAGGCGCTAGAGAAAGACCGCAAATAACTAAGTATGGGCCAAAAATTTGTTCCACTCGCGGACTTTGCGGATTTTCCTCAATTTCGCGATCCGCAAATCTCGCGAAATCCGCGAGCGGGCGAATTTTGTTCAGGAAACACTTACAGGGTTACAGCAGGTGCCCAAGTTGAAGCTAATTTCTTTGTAACCATTCACAAAATGGTTACAAAGAAATTAACTTCAACTTGGGCACCTGCTGTAACCCTGTATGTGCTACCTGAGCGGCGCCTCGTTGCCTACTTGCAAATATTCTATGACCCTGCTCCGACCATCGAAGCAGGGTCAGAGAATAGTTACAAGTAGACAACGAGGCTCCTGTCACAAAAATTAAATGTGAACAGGAAGCACTTACAGATATAGATAAAGCAGGTGCACGAGTTGAAGGTCAAATTCAGTAACTCCTTAATCAGCCCCAAAAAATCGTGCGCTTATTTGAGGCTGGGCAGGTGTGCTTTCTCTCCATATCTACAGTCGAAAATTAGCTATGATGCTTGATGAAAGCCTTTGCATCCTTGACTTTCACGAGTGCAATCCCTGTGCAGTTCCTGTAACCAGTATCTTCTTTCTCCTCATCTGCTGCTCTGATCTGTGCCTGACCTTTTATACACAAAAGAAGCATGTGAACTCGCAAAGAATCCCTCCCCGTTTGCCACCCCCCACACACTAGCCGTGTGCACCGTCTTCCCGCCCTTTACCCACTATGATGGACAGCTCACTCAAGGGACCCCGGCGCCCTTCGGCGCGATGGCAAAGTTAATCAGCCCAAAACAAATGTGCATTTTGTCGAGGCTGGGCAGGTGTCCTTTCTCCCCATATCTACAGTCGAAAATTAGCTATGATGCTTGATGGAGGCCTTTGCATCCTTGACTTTCATGAGTGCAATCCCGTGCAGTTCCTGTAACCAGTAACTTCTTTCTCCTCATCAGCTGCTCTGATCTGTGCCTGACCTTTTATACACACAAGAGGCATGTGAACTCGCAAGGAAGCCCCCCTGTTTGCCCCCCCACACACACTAGCGGTGTGCACTGTCTTCCCGCCCTTTACCCACTATGATGGGCAGCTCACTCAAGGGACCCCGGCGCCCTTCGGCGCAATGGCAAAGTTAATCAGCCCAAAACAAATGTGCGTTTTGTCGAGGCTGGGCAGGTGTGCTTTCTCCCCATATCTACTGTCGAAAACTAGCTATGATGCTTGATGAAAGCCTTTGCATCCTTGACTTTCACGAGTGCAATCCCCTTGCAGTTCCTGTAACCAGTAGCTTCTTTCTCCTCATCTGCTGCTCTGATCTGTGCCTGACCTTTTATACACACCAGAGGCAGGTGAATTCGCAAAGAAGCCCCCCCCGTTTGCCCAGCCCACACACACTAGCGGTGTGCACCGTCTTCCCGCCCTTTACCCACTATGATGGACAGCTCACTCGAGGGACCCCGGCACCCTTCGGCACGATGGCAAAGTTAATCAGCCCTAAACAAATGTGCGTTTTGTCGAGGCTGGGCAGGTGTGCTTTCTCCTCATATCTACAGTCGAAAATTAGCTATGATGCTTGATGGAGACCTTTGCATCCTTGACTTTCACAAGTGAAATCCCCGTGCAGTTCCTGTAACCAGTAGCTTCTTTCTCCTCATCTGCTGCTCTGATCTGTGCCTGACCTTTTATACACACAAGAGGCATGTGAACTCGCAAAGAAGCCCCCCACACACACTAGCGGTGTGCACCGTCTTCCCGCCCTTTACACACTATGATGGACATCTCACTAGAGGGACCCCGGCGCCCTTCGGTGCGATGGCAAAGTTACACACACATGGTCACTGGAGGCAACTCTTCTGGCCCTACGCAGCTGTAGTGCAGGAAAAGCACTATACATTTACCCAACAAGGTAGCTTAGCCAGTAGAAAGTACTCCAGTTAAGTATGGTGCAAATCGCAAAAACATCCTCGATTTCACGGGGAAATCTGCAAATTCGCAGATTTTTTTGCGATTTCGCGCGAATTCGCAGACCGCTGATTCGCAAAATTCACCCGTACTTACAAATAACACATCGTCCAGAAGAAGAATGGAGGAGCTTCAGCTCACCGATTGCCTGAGAACAGCCAGGTCTTAAGGGCTTTTCTAAACGGGAGCAGAAGAGGAATAGATCTGAGTGCCAAGGCTAGGGAATTCCAGTGCTTACACACTGCTACTGAAAAAGTCCTAAGCCCCCACTTCTTCTTCTTGGTTCTTGGTACCAGAAGTTGCATTTGATGAGAGGAACCAAGTAGTCGGCCTGGGGAATAGATAGATAGATAGATAGATAGATAGATAGATAGATAGATAGATAGATAGATAGATAGATAGATAGATAGATAGATAGATAGATAGATAGATAGATAGATAGATAGATAGATAGATAGATAGATAGACGGTCCAAAACGCCACCGCTCGGCTAGTGGAAAGAATCCCTTTCAGACACCATATCTCTCCCCTCCTCTGCAAACTGCATTGGCTGCCAATGGCCAAAAGGTGTATTATCAAAGCTATGACGCTAGCCCATCAAGCTTCGCGGGGTATGGGGTCTGCCCATTTGAAAAACACCTTGCAACCGTATACCAATCACAGGACATTCTGGTCCAACTCTCTTCTCCTCCTGGTAACTCGACGTTTTAAACATTCACGGGCAGGCGGAAAAACCTTTGAGGTATGTGCCACTCAGCTCTGGAACAAACTCCCGTTGACCCTACGCTCTTCCCAATCAGAATTGTAATTCAGCAAGTCCCTGAAGACTCATCTGTTTTCCCTCTAACATCCTCCTGTGCCCTCCATTTTCAAAGTTTTCAGCGCCGGGACGCCCCATTGGGGAAGCTGTGCGCTCTACAAAATACACAAAATAAATAAATAGATAGATAGATAGATAGATAGATAGATAGATAGATAGATAGATAGATAGATAGATAGATAGATAGATAGATAGATAGATACAATTCACTGTTGTCTGTGTGATGGGAATCCTTTTAAAAACAGATTGTAAGAAAATCTACTCACAGAGGTTACACATTTATTTGCAACCATACAGCAGATAGCACTATTATATATATGTGTGTGTGTATAAATATATATATAAATATATTATATACTGAAATGTTAATCATTCTGGTGATCGAATCTCTACCACTATTGGTGTCAGTGTGGGTGGACGGATGCCATATCTGACATGAACGGGCATATTTAATGAGGACTTGTGTCACCCTGCGCCACACAATGGGGCGCAAGGGTGACACAACTCATGAGTTATATTTATCAAGCCATGGAAGGGCACCTTGTGTGGCTCTGCATGGCTTCATAAATCCAGAGTAACGTAACGCAGTGCAAATCACTGCATCACATTTCTCTGCCCCAGGGAGGCGTTCCATGGTAGAGCATGGGTGTTCCCAAGCGTTCACCCAAGGATTTTGGTGCATTCCCAGATTAACTAATACTGGTAAACCTGAAAATGCATCAAAATGCTACACCTCTCCCCAGGGGAGGTGTAACAAGGAGAAATATGTTAATTTGTCCTCTTTCTATGTGTGCTGCATTCTGCATTACCACTCCACACAGACTCACACACCCACTCACAGATCCACACAGACACTCACATACCCACTCATCGATGCAGTCTCACACTCGCACACCCACTCTCAGACCGACCCACAGTGTCAATCATACACTCATGCACTCACTCACACACCCACTCACACATCCACTCACAGTCCCATACAGTCACTATCACACCTCTCAAAGACCCATACAGACACACACACACACCCACTCACTGACCCAAAAAGCCACTCACACACCCACTTAAAGACCCTTACAGCCACTCACACATGCACACACACTCATGAACCCATACAGCCACTCACACACCCACTATCAAACGCTACAGGTTATAGTTTCACATAAAAAAAACAAAGGTTATAGGAATTTATTAGTTAGGAAATAGCACTAAAATCCTTAGAAATTCACTTAAAAAGCAAAGGTTGCAGGGACTTTATAGCTAGGAAATAGAATTTAAAAAACCTTTGAAATTCACAGAAAAAACATAGGTTATAGTTTATAGTTCACACATACAAAACCATAGACATTTACAGTTATAATTACCTGAGATAACTATAACTTATGCCCCAACAATGCACTGCTTATGACCTCGCATATTACATCACTAATGGCATGGTCAGTGACATCACTGAGGACATAGCAAATGGCATCACTGATGACATCGTCAACAGAACCATTCACACACCCATTCAACTACTCACACACCCATACAACCACTCATACACCCACTCACAGCCCGTAGAACCACTCACAAACCCACTCACACACTCATACAACCAGTCACACATCTATTTACAGACCTATGCAATGGCTCACACACCCACACACCCTCTCACAAACCTACTCACACACCCATACAACCACTCACACATCCATACAGGCAGGCACACATCCAGTTATATAACCAGAAAACCACTAAAACATCTACTCAAAAACCCATGCAGCCACTCATACCCACTCACAGACCTATACAGCCACTCACACCTATTCAGACGTGCACAGCCCCATACAGTCAGAGACCTAGAAACCACTCTCACCCACACAACCACTCACACAACCATTCACAGACTCATACAGCCACCCACGCATCATCCATTCACACACCCATGCAGCCACTCATACACCCACCCATATACTGATACAGTTACTCACACCCCCATAGCCACTCACACAGCAATTCACACACCCAGAAATCCACTCACCCCCATTCACAGACGCATAGAGCCACTCACACACCACTAAGAAAGCAACACAGCCACTCACACACCCACTGACAGATCCATACAACCACTCACACACCTACTCGCACACTGATAGAACCACACAGACACACACACTCATACAGTCACACAGCTACTCAGATAACATATGTTAGAAATGGTATACTAATATAACTTATGAAGTAGTTTAGTATATATCTTTAAATTGAACAAACTTTTGCAAAACACTCACACTCATTGGATGATGTCATCAGTGAAGTAATTTGAGATGTCATCAGTGATTTCACTGACCATGTCATGATTGATGAAATATGTGAGGTCATAAACAGTACATTGCAAGGGTGTAAGTTATAATTAGCTCAGGTAACTATAACTGCTGATTTTGGTAAAATATAGTGCCCCTGTAACCTTTATTTTTTTCAGTAAATTTCAAAGGTTTTTCAAATTCTTTTTACTAACTACAACGTCCCAGTAACCTTTGTTTTTAAGTGAATTTCTAAACTGTTTTAAATTCTATTTCCTAACTATAATGTCCCTGTAACCTGTTCTCTTCTATGTGAATTTCTAAAGTTTAAAAAAATTGTCTTCATTATTGTAACCTGTAACATTTCAGAGTGGGTGTGCGAGTGGCTATCTGTTGGTCTGCGTGTGGTGGGTGGCCTTTTGGGTCAGTGAGTGGGTGTGTGAGTGGATGTATGGTTCTGTGATTGTCTGTGCGGACCTGTGATTGAGTGTGAGAGTCAGTGTGGATCTGTAAGTGGTATCTGAGTGTGTGAGTGCATGTGTGTCTGTGTGGATCTGAGTGTGTGACTGGGTCTGTGGGTGGGCGTGTATGTGTCTGTGGGTCTGTGAATGTCTGTGTGGATCTGTGAGTGGGTCTATGAGTGTGTGAGTAGGTCTGTGAGTGCGTCTATGAGTTTGAATGTGGGTCTGTGAGTGAGTGTGTATTGGTATATCAGTGGGTATGAGTGTTTGAATGGGCCTGTGATTGGGTATGAGAGTGTCTGAGTGGGTATGAGAGTGGGTGTGTGAGTGTTTGAGTGGGTGTTTGAGTGTGTTTGTGAGTGGGTGTCTGAGGGTCTGTGTTGGTCTGTGAGTGTCTCTGTGAGTGGTTGTGTGAGTATCTGTGTGGGTCTATGACTAGGTCAGTGACTTGTTGTGTGAGTGCCTGTGTGGGCATGTTAATGGTTGAGTGAGTGCCTGGGTGGATTTCTGAGTGGGTCTGTGAGTGGGTTTGATAGTGTCTGAGTGGGTCTCTGAGTGGGTGTGTGAGTGTCTGAGTGGGTCCCTGAATGGATGTCCAAGTGCCTCTGTGGGTCTGTCACAGGGCGTGAGTATCTGAGTGGGTCTGAGAGTGGGTATATGAGTGTTGGTGTGGGTCTGTAAGTGGGTGTGAGAGTGGGTGTGTGGGTGCCTGTGTAGTTCTGTGAGTAGATGCATGAGTGTTTAAATGGGTGTGTGAGTGAATCTCTGAGTGTGTGTGTGTGACTGTCTGAATGGGTCTGAGTGGGTGTGAGAGTATCTGAGTGGGTCTGTGAATGGGTGTGTGAGTGTCTGTGTGGGTCCATGAGTGGGCGTGTGAGTGCCTGTGTGGGTCTATGAGTGGATGTATGAGTGCCTACATGGGTATGTGAGTGGGTGTGTGAGTGGATCTGTGAGTGTTTGTCTGTGTGAGTCTGTGAGTGGGTCTGTGAGTGCATGAGTGTCTAGGTTGGTGTGTGAGTGAATCTCTGAGTGTGTGTGTGAATGTCTGAATGGGTCTGAGTGGGTGTGAGAGTATCTGAGTGGGTCTGTGAGTGGGGGTGTAAGTGTGTGTGTGGGTCGGTGAGTGGATGAATAAGTGTCTGTGTGGGTCCATGAGTGGGTGTGTGAGTGCCTGTGTGGGTCTATGAGTAGCTGTGTGGGTGCCTACATGAATATGTGAGTTGGTGTATGAGTGGATCTGTGAGTGGGTCTGTGATTGAATATAACATGTGCATTTGTAAAGTGCATGTTCAAGCAGTAGGAAATCCGGCTCTGAATAACAGATATTTATTGTTATGCAACTCAATGGTACTCATTTTATTGACCTCAGAAGGATGAAAGGGTGAATTGACCTGCAGGGATTTTACCCTGTGATCATGAAGTCAAACACAGGCCTCTACAGTGAATGCATTAGTCAACTAAGCCACCAATCCAGGCTGTGAGTGTTTGTGTGAGTCTCTGAGTGGGTCTGTGAGTGGGTGTGTGAGTATCTGAGTGAATCTGTGAGTGGGTGTGTGTATGTCTGAGTTGGTCTGTGAGTAGGTCTGTGTGTGGGTGTGTGAAAGAGTGTGTGTCTGTGAGTAAGTGGCTGAATGGGTCTGTGAGTGGGTGTAGGAGTGCCTGCATGTCCCTGTGGGCATGTGAATGCCTGTATAGGTCTGTGAGTGGGTGTATGACAGACTAAGTGAGTCTGTAAATGGGTGTGAGAGTACCTGTGTGGGTATGAAAGTGTTTTTTTTTCTAAGTGCCTCAAGATTTGCGAATCGGTCACAGAGTTACATTAGGGCCACGCTCAGCTTCGAGGGGATCCTCGCTATAACTCAATTTTGCACACAATAGAGGTCCCTCTGACACACCTCTAACACACCCATGGGGTCAGGGCACCTCTGCCCTACCTCCTTAGATCACTTTGCAGAAGGCACTGGGACTGGTTCCCGATAATTAAAATGGCAGCCGTAATCTCCTGGTCATTTTGTGGTCAGCCAATCATGGCATTGCTGGCAGCGTGTGACTTCACGGCGGGGGATCCATGGCAGATTCACAGAGGATCTGTGGCTCTAGAGCCATATTTCATTTTTCTTTAATAACTCCACAACTAATAAACAGATTAACACCAATTCACAAAATGGGCTCCTTATATATATATGCATACATACATACATCGGGTCCTAATCCATCGACTTAGGAACATCGACTTAGGAACATCGGTGTGGAGGGCACGGCGCTGACCTGGCTTACTTCCTTCCTTGGCCAGCGCTCCTTTCAGGTCTGGGAGAATGACACATGTTCCCCCGAAACCCCCCTCCAATGCGGCGTGCCTCAGGGTTCATCCCTGAGCCCGACATTATTCAATGTCTACATGTCCCCATGTTGGAGGTCGTCAACCCGTTCAGAGTGAGTTTCATCAGCTACGCTGATGATACTCAATTAGTGGTGTCCTTATCTCACCCAAACCAAGAACCATCGGATCTATACAACTGTCTGGCACAAATACAAGGATGGATGAATAGCTCGTCCTTGAAACTTAATGGCTCAAAGACAGATATTCTCCTCCTTGGCCAGAAGGGGCTTTCCCTCTCGCAGAACATCTGGCCCCCCTGCTTGGGTGAACCCCCTGCTCCTAAGTCTGAGATTAAAAGCCTGGGAATTTGGCTTGAAAAAGATCTGTCTTTCAGACGCAAGCCAAAAAAATTGCGGGGACTTGCTTTGGACTCCTTAAATCGATCAGGAAGATTCTGCCCCTACTTCCTCCTGCCTCCCAGAAATTGTTAATCCAAGGCCTTATTTTATCAAGGCTGGATTACAGTAACACCATCTACCTAGGCGCTCCAGAGGCAACCCTTAACAAATTACAAAGTATCCAGAATGCCGCGGCTCGGATCCTTACCAATACCCCGACCAGAGCTTCGGCCAAACCAGCCCTGAAATTCCTCCACTGGCTTCCAGTGAGAGAGCGAGTGAAGTTCAAGGCTCTCTGTCTGTCTCACACACTTCTACAAGACAAAGGCCCCCCTTTTTTAAGAAAATTCATCAGGCCCTACAAAGCCCCAAGATCACTCCGATCGGATCAGGAATACCTTATCACCATCCCCAGAGTTAAGAAGGTGCGCACGGGTGGACGGCGCTTTTCTGTTAAAACAGAACGGAACCAGACTATCTCCGATTCAGGAAGCGGCTGAAAACGCACCTTTTCCCCTGATCTGACTTCCCCCTTCGCCCCAGTGACCCTCAGATGTGTGGATCTTAGCGCTGGGATACTTACGGGTGACTACGCGCTTTATAAAATCTAATAATAATAATAATAATAATAATAATAATAATAATAATAATAATACATACACATAATGCCATGTGTGTCTGTATCACCTGGAAAATAAACTTTGAAAAAAACTTTATGCAATCAGCTCTTAGGTAACAATGCTGAAAGACTATTGTGACTAGTTTGTTAAGGCCACTTTTATAAATATTTTAACTACAAGTTACTGCCTACTTATTATTAACCCTGAAAGTCCTTCTTTGCGATATAACCATACAGCTACTGAATGCTTCTTCCCAATCCCTACACGACCTAAATAATCCTTCCTGGATCAATTTGTGATGGTAAACTCTGACACTAATGCTATTTCCATTTTTGCCTGGAACGCATGGATCAACCAGCAGTGGGCCCACCACACTTGGTATAGTTCAGTGCTTGTTTTAGATTTCATGAATGTTTGTTTGTCAACAAATAGGTGCTGATCTAATCTGGATATACCCTCCCTCTCACTTTAAGATTTCTTGTATGCACAAGAGTGCAACAGGCACCCTGATAAATCTGGCAAACATCTTAATGTAAATGACTTGACAGGAATGCTCTAAATCCCATCTTTCCTTTTCTACATGTTTTATTTCACCATTATCGCTAAGGATCAAGCATTTAATTACAATCGAAAAGTTTCATTTTTTGAATTAATCAGTCAAACTGCTCCACACAACAGAGACGTTTTAAAGCATGGACCAAGTGTGCTCAGGGCCCCAACCTTTCAGGGGACCCACTGGTAGAGCAAGTTCCACAGAGTCTTGCCCTGATGACCTTCAATAATATTTAAAAATGTTGTTTGAAATGCTGCTTCCTTTATGATTTTTTTTATATAAAACACTTTCTTTTACTTGCTTTCAACACAAACACCACATGAACACACCCTTTGCTGGTCGACCCTTTAATTTATTTTTAATGTGGCTGATGTGTGAGAGTCTATTACAGACACTTTAAAGAGAAACGTTATTTTTGTGTTCCATGTATCATTCATAAAAAAGTTTATTTTAGATCAATACAGGACCTCGTGAGAAATGGGAGGGTGTCACGGATATTTTTTGCAGTAATATTAGTAGCTCCTGCTGTGTTACAATATTGAAAACACACATCACTGTCCCTGAATATTAGATGTTAACACATTTAGAATTTGGACCAGTATGTTTGTGCATTGTCAGTGACCTGGCCAAAGAGGGCATGAAAGAGCTGCGATTGGATCATAACTTTAAAACTGTCCCAAACAGAGGTCCCCCAAAATACATTTGGCCCAGGGCCCCCAAAATCCTTAAGATGTCCCTGCCACCCAATAGTCGCAGGGCTCCCATTAATTAGGCAAGTTAGATAATGAATAAAACACATATATAAAAACAGACTTGAGATTCAATGCATATTTACCAAGTGAGTTACATCTGACTATCGTTTTATAGTTTTATTATTTTGCCAGTAAAATGTTCTCTTCATCCTTATCTTAGAAGCTTAAACTTCTAAACCAATAGCAGCTGAACATTTTGGCCTGTATTACACCTCACTATTTATAGTTTATGTTCTCCATTCTCAAACAAGAATCATGCCCTCAGTTATAGCTCATAAAAATGCGGATTTAATTGTAGGTAAAAATGTGATTCCACTTCGCACTCCTATCTCAGATTTCGATCTTGTCTGCAGCGGAGGTGGAGTCACGGAGCAGGCAGCCCAAACAAGCATTTTCAATGTAATAAGTCTTGCATTTGTGAGAGTTTAAGCTATTGGCATTGTAAATGACAATGCCTTTTATTTATCTGTTTTGATAATTAAAACATAAAAAAGGCATTGTCATTGACAATGTCAATAGCTCAAAATCTTGGAAATGAGAGACCTATTTAATTTCAAATAAGCGGCCGCCATTGTCCCGGACTGCTCGGAATGTGAAAGCGTAATGTTGCAGTAAAGCATGCCGTGCCAGCAGTGAGAGAGACATATCGTGTAACAACAGAAGTAAAAGGGACAGTCCTCATGGGAGGTTACAAATGAGGACAAGGCGGTACTAAGGAGGGACTAACAAACCTATTAACGAATTAGAAGCCAGCATTCACCAAGGAAAATAACACAAGCTAATGACAAATATGGGTGGAGTGTGGGTGGGGCTTCAAGTCTATACTCAAATACAGCATGCCTCACAGAGCAGTGCATGCGTTGCCCAGGCGCGACCTAAAAAGGAGGATAATCTGAGGGGAGAAGGCGGTTAATGTTCTTTGAAACCCCTCACGTTATCAGATTCCCTTCAATGTAATGTTTCACGAATTCAATGCCTCCCTTCTGCCTTGTCAGCATGTTTATTTGCCGCCTGTCATACGGTAATATATTATGCTAAAAGTAAACATTTTTAGTTTATCATGATGTGCCATTTTTATTTTTTTAATCAATGGTGGAGTTTGTAACCATTTATACTAAACCATATGATTTTATATTGTCTTAAAATCGAATAAAGCTTTCAACTACTACTACTACTACTACTAAACCCTACTGCCGGGAACGCCCTGTTAAATCCCATTACGAAGTTCTAAGTCCATGAAACCTTTATTGTCCTGTTTGTCATTCATCATACCTACATGGAATACCTGATACAATAATGTTGGCACTGGCATGCCTGGCACATGCAAAAAGAAGGGTTCAAAGAGAGGGTAAGAAACAGTATGAATTAAACATATTTAATGATGAGTGGCGAAAAACTAAAAAATTACTTGGACACTGCCAACATGAGGACAAATGTAAAGAAGTCGTTTAAAATGGTTGCATTTCAGGTCGTTAAACTGCAGTGCGTTTTCAAGCAGGACTAAATGTGAAAACGCTGTACACAAAGGACTTACTGACAAAAATGGGTAACAAGTATAACTGTAGTCCTCGAATAAAATACATACCAGCGTGATGTTCAGGAGAGCATTTAGAAATTAATTTCATTCCGTGCATACCAAATTAAAAATGACAACTTCAGGAAGAACAGTTTCAAAGGGACACCATTTGGTATAGTGAGAAACAGCAGAAGTCAGATAAAAAAAGCATTGGCAAAGCCAAAGGGTTTCCCCTCTGCGAGACCTATTGGCGTTGTCAATGTTTTTTTAAATATGTTGCACAGCAGGGCAGGTTGCGTGCAACATGGCTCAAAGTAAATAAAAACAAAGTCCTATGGTATGGCCAGTGCAGACCATGTCAAGTGAGGTTTGTTTTTATTTACTGTAAACCATGTTTCACAGAAGCCCAGGGTGGGAGGTATGTAGTAGAGAGAGACTGCAAACAACTGCACTCTTAAAGAGTGACTAATTAGAACTGGAAACTGTACTTGAAACAAGCTCCAATGGTGACGGAAGACCCATAGAGAAAGTGGAAGCAAGGCAAAGATACAGGACTGGATAAATACCGATATCATGCCTCACCTTCAGGCAGGTTTTCGAGCACTTGTTAGAACTATTGACCAAGTATTCCGCTTTATGCTAATATATTGGAGGACAGTGGTGATTGGAATGGGCAGTATGTATGCAGCATTTGTTGAACTTAAGTCAGCTTTTGACCTAGGCTTACGTAAAAAGCTCTGGATGGTATTACAGGATCTGCTGTCATTAATTGTCCGGCTTCATGAGGACAACTTTGCACAAGTCCGTTGGGGCGCCCAGGGCAATGTCACTGAACTATTTTCAGTGAAAAGGGGGGTAAGCCAAGGGTGTGTTATGGCTCCAACATTGTTTTCTCTTTTTTGAATGCAGTGTCTCACTTTTTATCTACAAATCCATCAGATGTCCCTGACTTAGCAGGAACTTAAATTCCCATCTTAATGTTTCCAGACGACACGCTTATTATTTCTAAAACTCTGTGTGTACTGCAATGCGCATTGTCACACTTTAAGGACTTCTGTAGTAAACGAGAGCTAGAAATTAATACTGCTAAAACGAAATTCATGGTATTAAACCAGCATCGACCATTTAGGGACATCATTAAACTTGATGGGGAGCCCTTAGAGCAGACAGATGTATTCAGCTATCTAGGAATCACATTAGCAAAGAACATAGCTGGAGGCCCCAAGTTGAAATCATGGCCCTAAAACATCGCCAGTATTTAGGGTTATTAGGAAAAGAATTAAAAACCTCTCTGACAAAGCTGTTTAGCCCTGTACTGCAGATCTATGATACCAAAGTATTGACCTCAACCCTATATGGGTCAGAACTCTGGGGTTTTGAGAATTTGAGCTCTCTCGTTTTAGCAGAGAGGGCTAGAAGCTTTCCACAAAGCATCCCTCTCAAACCTCTGCTGAATGACCTAGGCCGAAAATCCTTGGCAGACAAAGTAAGATTTCACCCAATCTCATGCTGGCGCAGAATATGGTGTACTCCAGAGCTGACCAATTATGCTGATGCCCTTATGGATGTGATTGGGCCGACTGTTCATGCAACATCGGCTAGCTCCAAAATATCAAAGGTACTCCGTCTACCATGGTGATGCGGAAGTTTTGGGAGAATCCAATGGGCACACAATTTAAATCAAAATGAAAAATGAAAGAACAGTATTGGGAAATGATAAGGATAAATAATCTCAGAACAACTGAGACCGCTTAACTGACTGGGAGATTTCTAGAATTAAAGCCCCTTCCCCGGTATGAGTTATAATGTGACACAATGTCAAAGCCCTTTCAATAGGAGATTGTATTTTCAATTCCGTGTAGGTACCCTCCCACTAAAATCTTTTATATATATGTGGTACTCCACTGATGATAACAAATGCCCAAATTGTGCAGATCAAATAGAAACGCATCCCCATGTCTTGTTTGTCTGTCCCTCCTTTGCGGGCCCACAAAAGAAATGGTTAAAACCAACCTGCAAAAATGTGGGTATTAGAAATAGCTCTCTGCAATGTGCATTTTCTGTTGCCAAGTTCTTGGGATGGATGTGGGTCATAAGATCTAAGATCAAATCTTAAATATTGTATTGTTAACCTAATTGCATAGCAATTCAGTTGGAACGATGGTGGCCTATTGGGCTAGGTTGATGATCTGCTTTGCTTATTTACGCTGTGTTCGGGCTTACGTTATTCATCTGCATGTTATTTTATGGTTTTTAATATCTATATTGTTTTTAAGGCATGTATTATTAAAATGGGATCACGTTGAGGATTCCCTTTGCTAACCCATATTGTGTTCGGCCTTTTCTGCATATGTTTGCATGGCACTCCATGGTTTTTAATTATTATCAGTATTTATATTGCTATTATGACGTACTGTCAAAATAAAGCTTTTTGATTGATTGAAAGTGGAAGCAGCAGGATTCCCTGACCTATGACAACCAATGAAACGAGGGTAACTTGAGAGCCACCCAATGGGAAGTAACGCTAAGTATGGTGCAAGCTCTAAGTATGTTTTTAAGCTTTTAATTTTTTTTACAATCGCTTTTGCTGACAGCACATGCATGCTGTAGGCAATACCCCAAAAGGCCACTTCAAAAGAAGTTTACAGCACCATTAAAAGGAGACAGGAATTGATAACGCTGGAATGTGCCCTGTGTTTAACATGGAATAACTGGTAGAAACCTCTTGCTATGACATCAGGCTCTAAACATAAAGACAATACTAAACTAATTTTGAAGAAAAAACAAACACTGGTACAGAAAGGAGATACGGAGTGTGCGGATGTGCTCCTTGTGAAAGAGCAAAATGGGAGCAAAATGTGGTCACTCAAAGTGAAGTTATCCAGATGCTGAAGAGTGCTGACTCCTTGCCCCATGCTATGTGCTGTAGTGGGTGGAAGCAAAACATGAATGACATAGCAACAGACCAGTGGAGTGGTGTGGCTCACTGGTTAGAGGCGGCAGACCCAGAAGCAGAGAACGGCCCAGGACCAGGTTTCAATTCCCGACGCGGCAGGGTCGTGGACCAGGGTCAGCGGACTCGATAATTCTCGCCTCGGTGCCTACTCTAACCAGGGATCACACTCGGCAACTCTGGGCATTAGCTTGCCTCATCTCTACAATGGCCCCCCACTTTCGCCGGGGATGCTTGGTTTCACCATGGAGATACCCAGTAGGGACCATCTCACAGGGATAGCCAGGATGGGTTCCCCAGCGGTCTACAGCGCTACGACGCCTCAGGGCAGCAGTGCGCTTTACAAGACCACATACATACATATATACCAATGGTCGAAGACAGGTCACTGAAAGCGCCTTTAAATAAGTATACTATACTTATACATATTTTTTTAATCAAAAGGTCTTGGCTATTGCCAGACGTAAAAAGGATGCAGCCCATTTGACAGACACCAATGTGCTACATAAACAAACCAACAATCATTATCTAGGGAAATAAGGAATACGGTTTAACATACGATTCTAAAATACTATATTGTTATGTATATGGTTTAAAATGATAGACTACTGAACTTTATAGCAACCTGACCGGACGCTGTAAACGAGAATCACACTAGGAGCAACTGGCACTGCTTACACCTTCAGCTCAATCCCTACAATCGTATGAGAGTCCTAATACTTAGATTTCTCTAGTAACTTGAAAATGGAAACGTGACATCATACTGGCGACCCCCTCTTCCATGAAATGCTCGTCCCTTAATGGCAATTTACTGCTCCATTTTTGCCAATATTTTTTTAGAGAAAATATGTATTTATTTGTTTGTCTATTTATTGTAACTATTTTATGATTTAAATGACTAGTGTATTTCTTTATTTGTGTATGTCTTTCTTTCTTAGTGCTTACAGAGTGAGGAAAACACATTCAGCAGAACAGAACTTTGGGGGGGAGGTTAAGAACCCAGTTGGTTGGGTGCAGAGTCTGCAATTATTAAGTTGCAACAGCCCTGGTTCAACATTAGCCAAATGCAAGTCACATTAGTTTGGTTTTTAAACGTTTTTGCAACCACATATAGCTGGGTTCAGATCTCACTTGCACACATAAAAGAAACATAATTGTACTCTCATTTACACACTCCATTTTCATTCAGGGAAATCATGGCTGGATTAAATACAGCTTGCAGCCTACCGATTTCCATGTCCATTCTCCAACCCGCCCACAGTTTAATTTAAAGGATCCTTTCTATTTCCTGCCTTTTAAACATCCATAAATGTAAAAGAGTGGCACAGACCTTGGATTCTCTGAGCAATTCAATAAACGAATGCCTGAAAACCCTCTGCTTTTATTTCCATGATATATGGTGTTTAAAGTGCACTGGGAATTCCATCCCAAATCTGCTTCCATTTACACGCTTTTGAAAGGCAGGAAAGGGACTGGTTACTTCCATTACATCATGCAATCAAATGAGTCAGAAGTTTAGTGGGCGGCTTCAGGCTGTGATTTATCATTGGTAGTGGAAAACACAGTTCTTACAAGATTTTTAAGATTGACAGATTGAGGTCAGGGATACAGCAAATAATATGTGGCTGGAGATGTTTAAAATCGAGTTATTTTAACAAAATGCAACTGACTACACTCAAATCAACTACCATTTTCCAACTACCGTAAGCAAACACTATTCTCCATTTGCCCACACGGGCAACACTGAATAGGGCAATTGTTATTGTGGGAGGGGAGTTCATGGTTAATAGTTACCGACTACACACAGCGTTATCTTTCTGCTAGTCTCGTGTACTAAAAAAACATAATATATAGAAATAACAAAACATACAAACTTACACATAGGGGCTTTGGTTAGCCTCCTTAAGTCAATGCTCAATTGGTGTCAATCAAATGTTGGCTCAGTCCACAGGACATCATAACAGTGGACATATGGACAGGCCGCTTTAGCCTTTAGCTAGCTAGGGTACTAGACCATTCACTTTTTTTGTGTCAGCACACTGACAGTACTCTATTATGCATACTCTGTCAAAGTAGCGGCCAGTGTTATGGACGAGCGGCGGGTGGGCAAGGGGGACATACGGGTCCCGGGATGGCAAAAAAAACACCATAAAAACGTACCTGCAGCCTTCTGCATCGTGATCGTCTGCTCCTCTCCACGCAGGCACAGACTCCCAGATTGCCCTACAGCCAATCCTGAAGCTGCTCTTATGCATGCAAGAAGCTTCAGGGATTAACCTGAGTGCCGCAAATTTGTACTCATAGACAGACTGAGAGCCAGCACCTGCTGTCTCCAACCTGGCATCGCAGCTCAGGTTGGAGAGAGCTTCAATGGGCATGCCAGTGTGGCTGGCCGGAGACGGCTGGCCACACCGTCATGAGCACTGAGAGCAGTGCCGACCACTCCTACTGTCATCCCCATGGACCGGTCCCCAAAGGCTAGGCAGGAAAGGAAAATTAAAATTATAATAAAACGTGTTTATTACCATTGTATTTTTCCTTTCGGGATGTTTTTGAGACAGCTGGTAGCGGGGAACAATGCTCCACCGCCATATATTTTAACACACACATTCTAAACTCACACTACCACCACCCTTCTTCATGATGACATCAGGAGAATATGTAATTAAATATGGGAATTTGAAGAAATTATATAGGGCATAATTATGAGTGAGATGGAATGGGCGAGACATTTAAGGCACATGGCCAAGGAACTGAGGCATAACAAGAGGATGTGGAAGTACTGTACTTTTGTTTCGCCTGTGTTTCACCTCTTTTCCAGTCTTATACCTCAAATAAATGTTGGTAGGTTTTAATCTGCCAAAACTGGAGGTACAAATTATAGAAGATGGAGTGTTTGTAGAATGTGGTAGATATACACAACCTTAGCTAAATACACAGTTCCATAATTACTGCATCACGGTCCCTGCACAAATTTATGTTTGTGCAGGGATTGGAATTTAACCATGAACTCCTCATCAGGGATTCACGGGCTAGCAGTAGAGATGGGAACTGGTGGCTATACAGCCAAGATTGACACAATGGAAGTTCTGTTCAAGTCCTGATTCGGGAAATTCACATAATTTCTATCTCCCTAAAACTGTGATTAATTATGCAAAGTATTAGAATTGTCAAATGTATAGCAAATTAACAGGAGAAGCCAAGTCAGAACTGAGCCATTTGTCGGCTCTGGCTCTTAGAGCCCATGAACGAGCCGAGAATTGCAAATATTTGGAATGCAAATCAATCTACAAACATGACGTTAGAATACAATAAGCTATCTGCAAAAATGTTAAAAAGGATATTGCTTTAAAACTTGGAAGCATTTCACTTTTGTATATCAGATTACATCTCCTGATTGAGAAGAATATATTAAAAGTTAGAGTTTTTAAAGATGACCTAAGAAACATTCCTGCCGCCGCCCTGATGACAATGCTGTTAGCGAACTCTGAGGCAAGTTAGTTGTCATGGGTATACTAAATGTGGCATAGATTCTTATCATCGACCAATCAACATTATAGGCTGGTAAATCAAAAACACAAGAAAGGTTTGTGTACCGCCAGTGCTAAATTTGTAAAATATGAAGTGCAGGTGCTCAAATGTTTGTCGGAGGCCACACCTAATTTTTTCCAGCTCCACCCACTTCCTCCACTGGCTCCACCCACTTCCTTTATTAGCTCCACACACATCCTCAACTGGTACTGCTAAATCATTTGTAATGCCAGAAAGCATGGAAATGTCACACAGAAGTACTCAGAGCAGGAAGCATGGAAACGTCACACAAAGGTACCCAGGCAAGTGGCACTGAAACAATTTTTAAAGTGTTGGTAGGAGAGAGAGCTCTCCTCTCTCCTACCAACGGCAGAGACAAAGTTATATTCCAGTAGACATGAAAACGTATAACAATGGGGAAAAATGTAGATCTCAGAGGCACTTCAGGGCGATTTCTACTGTTAACCACATGCGCGCTAGCGCAATTCCGCTCCTACGCGGAGATTTTCTAAATCGCATGTTACGTGACGAGCTGGGCTCGTCATCAGCGTGCGAGGAGGCTACGCCATGACGAGCCCAGCTCGTCATCAGCCCCGAAGGGGTTAAACAGTAAAATCTCTCTATGGCACTTGCTCTGTATTTGTATCTTGACCAGAACCATTGAAAGTGCGAAGTGCAAAGTTTGTCACACCTGCCTTAATTAGGTCTCTGTTTCTGTGCTCTCTAGTCCTTTTCAGTCATAAGCCATATAAGTAAGAAACCATGTTTACATTGACTCTACATACTGGCCAATGCCAGAGTCCTTATTAAAGCAACAGATTACAGTGAAATGATGTGGTAGAAAGTTCAATGGCACTATAAAAAGCAGGCATATAGAAAAATGTAAAATAAACAAAAATATCAAGAAATATTGCCATCGTGTTAGGGAATTTACAGAGGAACACGTTGCCAGGCCTAGAATGAACCTGAGCAAAATGTATACTTTTGATTCAGTTGGGGCATAATTCTGTTGTCCTCTATGTCATGTGGTTAGATTCTTTACACTGAGATTGCATATTAAATGCATTTAAATGTACTGACATTTTGAATAATCGATCATATATTGGTGGCTAAGAGTTATAAATTAAAAGGCTGCCTTCAAAAAACTGTGTTTTCTACTAACCCACTGCAAGTCAGTCTTGTCTGCTAAAGAAAGAGTCATGAGGTGGAATAAAGACGCCTAAGAAATTCTTAGGGGCCATCCACATTTTTGGTTTTCTTTTTTTTGTGCAAATTAAGAAGTGCTGTTTGTACCAGCAATCCACAAACGTTTGAATTTAAATACATTGAAACATTAAAATATTCTCTTTACTGCCGGCCACATGTAAAATGGAGACTTTGTTTCTTGGTTGGTCATCATAACACTGCAAGTAAGAGATAAATTACACCCAATAAAGCAATATTAGGATCCATTAAAGAGGCTCTTTTTAACTTCTGAACGTAACCTAGCAATGCGATGGATGTGTGCCAGTTTCAGGTTGTTTAGCGGCTGGGGGAGAGGGAAGAGAATCTGAGGGGGCTCTTGCGGTGATTAAAAGAGTTTTAGCAGCAGAAAGGGGAGAGTGCGGTTGAGACTACATTAAGCTCATGAACTTGGAGCGTTTTCGAAACTCCACTCTGCCGGCATCCGCCATAAATAAAAGAAAAGAATTCTTAGGAAAAATAAATCTAAACGGCTCACTCAAGAATGCCAGTGCACGAAGAGTCCACGGTGCCGCCTGTTTAATCGAATGCTCAGGTGGTGCGCGGTCTTCATTAGTCCCCCGGCCGCATTAGGAGGCACGAAGTCACTACGCTGTCGGACTCCATCCCCAGCAGTCAGTAAACTTTCACCACCCCAGGGCCGAAGCAGGGAGAGATGGGTCAGTGGCACCTGGTGCAGGAGAACCACCCTAGGCAGGTGAAGCAAAAACTATGAACATGGGAAGTGATATAGATTTATTACCGCAGGGGGCAATGCAGTGAGAGAAACACCCCCTTCATATGATATGGGTTACCCAGTTACTACTACTGGGGCAAAAACAGACAAAAAAAAATTTTCTTCACAGCCAAGTGATAGCAACCTAATGCGCCTCCTGGTGCCACTGTGGTAAGAACACTTCTGACCATGAACAGCTCCTACTGCTATCTAAATCATGCACCCATGTGTGCCCTCGAGCCGAAGGTGTCCCCTTCTGAGCGCCCCATGCCAACCAGCGTGAGGCCAAAGCCGCCACCATGGGACAGCTGGTGGGCGTCCACCGCACGTCCGTGCCTTTGAGTACGGCCGCATCTCCAGCGCCTGTGCCTACCAGGCCCTGCCTGGTTCTGACAACTGTTGATCCTCACACGAAATATACGGACACACACGTATCTGTATGTGTCCACACACGTGCATTCTCGAAGCCATAACAAAGCACACTTTGGGGAATATTTGTCACGTATGTTCCTAAGCGCTAAAGAAGACCCACCTCCTCACTCAGTGGTACGTGCCAGGCTGTATACATTGGTTTGAATTAAATGACTGGAGGACATTATGTGTACGGCTAGGCCAGGGCCCTGGGCGTCATCCTATCTTCAGATTGTGGAGCTACCACGTCGGTGACCGTCACACCACCAACCTCAAGAAGAAAATGGTATGGCATGGCTACTTAGTACTTACGGTTACAGGTGGTGGACGGCCAGGGCACTGCCTATATTAACTGATCGGCCTGGTCTGAAGATTCTGCTACCTGCCTTCAACCTCGTCCACTGATGACTCGTGTGCCAGGGCGTGGCATTCTAAAAAAAATCTGTGCATGCTGCCTGAAACAAGCATCGTGGGACCGGTTTCTGGCTAATCAGCAGTCATCAGTAAGGCTGGCTTGAATCCAGGGACAAAGTGAGTAAGGGACCCCCAGTCAACTGATCTGGGTTTAATCCATCATCATTCTTTAGCTCACTCCGCCACCCCAGTTCAGACATGGCCATATGCAAATCAGTCTGACCCGGTGCCTCATGGGAACAGTCCAGCCCGAACTGCCAAGCCATGTCTTCCCTGGACCGGAAACAAGCATCCTGGGACCGGTTTCTGGCTAATCAGCTGTCATCAGCCAGGCTAGCTTGAATCCAGTGGCAAAGTGAGCAAGGGACCCACGTCTGGGCATATCCTGCCAACTTAGGGTGAACAAAGCAAAACCAAAGGGGATGATGGACTGAGTGTTGAACATTGCAAGCACTCACCCCCAGTCAACTGATCTGGGGTTAATCCATCATCATTCTTTAGCTCACTCCGCCACCCCAGCTCAGACATGGGCATATGCAAATCAGTCTGACCCGGTGCCTCATTGGAACAGTCCAGCCCGAACTGCCAAGCCATGTCTTCCCTGGACCGGAAACAAGCATCCTGGGACCGGTTTCTGGCTAATCAGCTGTCATCAGCCAGGCTAGCTTGAATCCAGTGGCAAAGTGAGCAAGGGACCCACGTCTGGGCATATCCTGCCAACTTAGGGTGAACAAAGCAAAACCAAAGGGGATGATGGATGGAGTTTTGAACATTGCAAGCACTCGCCCCCAGTCAACTGATCTGGGTTTAATCCATCATCATTCTTTAGCTCACTCCGCTACCCCAGTTCAGACATGGCCAAATGCAAATCAGTCTAACCCTGTGCCTCATGGGATCAGTCTAGCCCGAACTGCCAAGCCATATCTTCCCTGGACCGGACACAAGCACCCTGGGACTAGTTTCTGGCTAATCAGTGGTCATCAGCCAGGCTAGCTTGAATCCAGTGGCAAAGTGAGCAAGGGGCCCACATTTGGGCATACCCTGCCAACTTAGAGCGAACAAAGCAAAACCAAAGGGGATAATGGACGGAGTGTTGAACATTGCAAGCACTCACTCCTAGTCAACTGATCTGGGTTTAATACATCATCATTCTTTAGCTCACTCCGCCACCCCAGTTCAGACATGGCCATATGCAAATCAGTCTGACCCTGTGCCTCATGGGAACAGTCCAGCCCGAACTGCCAAGCCATGTCTTCCCTGGACCGGAAACAAGCATCCTGGGACCGGTTTCTGGCAAATCAGCTGTCATCTTCCAGGCTAGCTTGAATTCAGTGGCAAAGTGAGCAAGGGACCCACGTCTGTGCATACCCTGCCAATTTAGAGCGAACAAATCAAAACCAAAGGGGATGATGGACGGAGTGATGAACATTGCAAGCACTCACCCCCAGTCAACTGATCTGGGTTTAATCCATCATCATTCTTTAGCTCACTCCTCCACCCCAGTTCTGTGACTGGGGGTGAATGTTTTGCCAATGTGCAACATTCTGTCCATCATCTTGTGGGTTTTGCATTTACAATGGGGCACATCGTGACGCAAGGAGAGACAGATGCATGACGCATCTGTCCGCGTATAGATAACGCAGTGCTGGAGTCGTGTCACAAGAGCGACGCAACTCCAGCACTGCTCAGGGGCACCCTATACTTACAATGCTGCGTCACTCCTTACGCCTGCTACAAGCAGACGTAAGGTTTTGACGCAGCATGGACGTAAAAGTGACTCAGATTTCACTGTGCCACTTTTGCGGGGCTTCCTGCGACGCAACGCCCACCCTGCATACATTATGTCTGAAAAAGGTATAATGTAGCTCTGGGCTTTACAACGTGACGCATCTCACTAGATGCTTAACATTGTAAATCTGTTGCATAGTAGCGCATTGTTTACGCCGCCTCTGCGTCACAAAAGTGACATAACAGCGTCAACAAAGTGTTGCAAGGGGCTTGTAAATCTGCCCCTCAGAATCCTAATTTTATTTTTGTCAGTTTTACAGAGCACAAACCTTCCCAAGCACATAAGAGCATAGGAGTGCTTCACATCAGACACATATTAGTAACACTTCTTTTCTGGCACAGGCAGATTTTAAAGGGATTGACAGGATGCGAGGCTAGCATTCAAACCTGGTTACCTGTGCTGCATGGTCTGCATGTACAGCCACTAGGCCACATCGCCGCATGTGAAAGCTCGGCTCATCTTGGTCTGGAGGTTCCAAAAGGTCCTAGAGCTGCGCCAGAGCCAGGCATCTGGCTCAAGTCTAGCTCGAGCTTAAAGTAGCTCTCTCACCTCTAAAATCGCATAGTAAATGGCGTAAATGGGCGCATGGGCACAGAGGATTTTCAGTTACGGACACTCATTGGCTTCGGAAACATATGGGCCAAGGCATGTTAGCCTACACCTGTAATATGGCGTCATAAAACATACAGGTCATTATCAATACTGAAATAGATGGGAAGCCGGCCACAATCGGGTGGACATCGGGTATGTGGAACAACATGGCTACCATGGAGTTTTCTCAACAGAACTGTGCAGCAATAGCAGAACTCCTTTCCCAGTAGGGATGAATGAGTGGAAACAGTATTTCTATTTCTGGGAACGAAAATGAGAAAACTGCAGGTGGGGGAGAGATACTATGTGCTGAGCAGGAAGGAAAGGGAAAGCAAGGGAAATTCAATATTATTGCCGGATATGTGATGGAGAAGAAGACAGATTTATGTGAAACACCATGGAGGTCATTTAGACCTGAGTGCAACATTCTAGATGCCCCTGCTGAAGGCGTTTTCCTGGCACAGCGATTTTCAGATTATTAAGTAGAAAAACGGGCCTTAACCTCATCGCTGCTAGCCATATTCCCCTCCGGTGCTAGAGTATAATGATACTGGGTGTGGTCATGACGGAACGGTTCTGTCATCAGCACCGAAGGGGTTAAGCGCAGAAATTGTAGTTATTGTGCGTCTAGTCAACTCTAATTGACCTCCATCTCAAGTGTAGTTGTTTAGCCACCTTTGGCTAACCAAGCCTTATGCTACCGTTTCTGTTTTCTAAAGAGAGGAAGGTGTGTGGCATCTGATTGTGAATGTAAAGGAGTCGTGTTCACTTTGAAGGGAGGGAGAGAGCGAGAGAGAGAGAGTGAGAGAGAGAGAGAGAGAGAAAGAGAGAGAGAGAGAGAGAGAGAGAGGTTAAAAAGAAGTTAAATTACAATTTATGTCATGTGTCTACCCTAACACCTATATAACGCGTAAGGTGAGCAAACGTTCTAGAAAGTAGCCAGTGGTTAACTTGTAAAATTAAAAAAAATCAATGAATAAAATAGTTTTTTAGTCGCCCATTGCTGCTGAATTCTGTGTTTGCTGAATGCAAAGGCTGCCTAGACTTGATTCCACCTCATGCCTCTTTCTTCCACCGCTGAGCACTTTTTGCCTCATTATCTTAATATTCTGGGTTCCTTTCACTCATGCTCTCTCCTTATGTCATTGCTTTCCCAATGTTATCGTCCTTTCTGCATTTCTCTGTATTGATATACCCCAATGGCAAAAAAACATCCTGCTCACCAAAATGAGTTCTGCCGCACACCACTTACAACCAGCGGCAGACATTAAGCACAAAAACTCGCAATAAGGACATCCGATTAGTCCATTGGTGAGTTGACCTCAATATGAGTGGCCCCGAGTGTGGCCCAGAATTTTCCCCACCTCCGGATTTACCAATAACGGGGCAATTCGGGTTGGACCCCGACCGTCCCCTTAGAAATGAGAAATTGCTGGGGTAAATCAGTAGTTCCAGGTCAGACATGCCCAGTTATGCTGTGACAGTCCCTATAGGAATTAAGGGCCGAATGTATCAACAACCTGATTTGCGATTCTCAAATAGCGATTTTTAAGAAATCGCTATTTGAGAATCGCAAATAGGGATGTATGTACAAAATCGCATTTTTTTAGCGATTTCTTAGTATTTCTTAATTGCGATTAGCAAATTGCGAATTGCAATTAAGGAATACTTTCCATTCATTTCTATGGGCCAGGAGGCCCATAGAAATTAATGGGAAGTTATTCTCAATTTGCGATCCGCAATTTGAGAATTGCAAATTGAGAATATTTTCAAGGGTGCAGGGGTGTCCAAAGGACCCTTTGTTGCACCCCTGAAATTAGCATGGGTGCACATGTGGCGCACACGTGGCGAACATACATGCAAAAAAGTGCATTTTTCAAGGAATTCGCTAATTACCACCAACTTGAAGTTGGTGGTAATTTGCGATTCCTTAAGGCCAATTTGCATTTTTTTTTAATGCTTCTTACATTGCATTTAAGGAATTGCAAAATTTGCGATTCCTTATTTTGCCTTAATATATACCATTTGGCAAAATTGCATTCGCTAACGCCGAAATTCTGCGAAATTCGGAGTTTGCGAATGCAATTTTGCTTGATACATATGGCACTAAGACGCCACTTGTAAGGACAGCCTTAGCGTCCAGGCTTACTGTGGATGGGCCGACCTAAAACCAGAGGATTAGTAAATGTATTTATCACACTTCTCCTGTAGGACCTCCACCATTTTGCTCTTGTACGTTTAGCATTTGTTTTGTGTTTGATCACCATTGCACAAAGCCCTGGTGCTTTACTCGGGTAAAAGTGCTCTACTCAAATGAAGAAATAATGCAATTTTAATGTGTTACTCTGCTAGGACGCTTCTTTAGGAGAAAAAGTTATACTTAAAATTGGCTACACATTTATATCGCTCGTTTATATGGAAAACACATGATCGTTGGGATTGTTTTAACTGAAGAAAAGAAACGTGTGAACGCATTTAATATGGAGTTGGCATGCATATGACTTGAACTTTGCTCATGGTGGCAGGCCAAAGGCGTGGCACTCGTCTCCATGGCGATTTCTTACGCCATGCATACCAGGCTGTGGCAGGCGGAGCAGTGACACCACAATTGTTGCCCTGCAGTTAAATGTAGTGCAAACAAAATGCTAATCACTTGGGCGATTTTGACAAACCCACAAACTACCCCTAACAGATGCAGACATGCTAAATGAGCTTAGAATGTGTTTTTGAGTCAGGAAGAACGTTTGTGTTTTCATCGTGGAAAAAAAATGAGTGATTCCCAAAACAAAGTATTACCATTCTCATAAAAAAACACAATTTTGTTGTGAACAAAATTTTCGTTTCTTTACTAAACGTGTTTTGTACCCAAGGATCAATTTATAATTTTCATCAAAACAGTATTTATTTATTTATTGCACTTGTAAAGCGCGCAGCTACCCAGCAGGGTTTCCCGGTGCTGAAGCATGTGGAGGCAGGACCAAATTAAACAACAGGCAAAAGTGAGCACAGAGATCAAGCTGAGTCACTAAACAGAAACGTATTTAAGCTTTTACAAATAGATAGCAGGGAATGACAGTTCCTAAGGGCAATTGGAAGAGAATTCCAAAGCCCGGGGCCAAGACAGGCAAAGGAACTACCCCTCATACGGACAAGTCGAAATCTGGGAACTAAAAACAGTGAGAGGCTGGAAGATCTCAACTGTTGAGCCGGAACATAAGGTGTAACCAGACTTTGAATATAAGAAGGGGCAAGGCCACATTTGCCATGAAACATGTACCATAGCGGGCCTTGAACTCAATACGCTTGTTAACACCAAGCCAGTGGAGTTGGTGGAGCAGAGGAGACGCAGATGCATATCTGGGTAGATGGAAAAGAAGACGAACAGCATCATTTTTAATGACCTGTAAGCAATGTATTGAGGATTTGTCAGCGCCCAGGTACAGCACATTGCCGTAGTCCAGCCTGGATATCACCAACGCCTGCAGAACCGATCTCTGAGTTGGGGGTGGAATTAACCAAATCATTTTTTTGATCCACCTAAGAGTAGCACAGCAAGATGCCGCTACTCTGGAGACCTGATGCTTAAGGGAGACCCTTTTATCTATAATAAAACCCAGGTTTTTGACTTTAGGGACAGATGCAGGTAATGGGCCCAGATTATCAGGCCAATGTTTAATTCCCCAAAGCTCCCGGTTATTACCCAGACTAAGCACCTCAGTTTTGGTGCTATTTAGCTTCAGAGCGTTACTAGTCAGTCACAAAGAAATATTCCTCAAACCAAGCTGCAGCAAAGAATGTTCTTGGTGCTGGGCAGCAGAAAGGGAGCAAACAATCTGAGTATCGTCGGCATAGGAAAAAATAGTCAAACCCACTTCTCAGCAATGTCGGCCATAGGACGAACGTATATAGTGAAAAGTAACGGCTCAAAAAAGAGCTCTGAGGTTAAGGCTAAAGAGTTGTCCTCACTTCGTTCGAAAAGACCTGAAAGGTATGGTCCCTGAAAGGAGGTCAACCACCTAAGAGCCAGACCCATAATGCCAGAGGCTTCGAGACGGTCTAACAGAATGGAATGAGGCAGCGTATCAAAAGCTACAATCAAATCCAACATGATGAGGGCAGAGGTGGGGGGCGTGGCTTGGGCGCCGCTGGCGATGGTCGCCTGAGAGCTCGGCTCCGGGACTGAGCCCGTGATTATCCTGTAAATCGGAGGCTGCGGGGCACCCCGAACCCCGCATTCTGCTGAACGGACCGACGAAGACCTGCCAGGGCCCTTGATGTGGCTCGGACGAGTGGTGATCTGGCGTAAAACCGAAGTTTGCGGAGTTGCGGAGTGCGACCCAACATGGCGCCCGGACTTCATTGTCCCCCTAGCCGGATCCATTGAACTGGAGGAGCGTCGCCAGCAGCGTCTCGCCCCCGGCTTTGCCATCCCCTGCCGATTTGTGCACTAGATATCGGCCAGATCGGACTTTCTACAACGAGAATGCACTCGGTTGGGTGACTGGGCGGATGCCCATGTTATAGCGGATCCCGTGAGCGGACGTCTGGTGAACCAGGCGGTGGCCCCACTCACGACACCGCACCTAGCTACATTTTCCTGGCCAGTCCACTTCCATGGGAGGCGCGACACTCTGGCGCCACAAATCGTCCAGCGGAGTTGGTGACCCTCACCCCGGGACTTTAGCAGCTGTGCGGGCCTGCCCGACCTGGCGGCGGTTGTCTCCGCCCCCTTATCGGTGCCCTCGGACGCCGTGGTGGTGGCGCGAGCCCAAGCGGAGAAGTTCCCACAGGCCCTGGAGAAGGAGGTCTCCGATACTCGACTTGAGGTCCAGTAACCGGGAGGGTCGTGGTCGGCATCTGCACCCGGAGACGCCTGCTCCTGGACCATCACGGAGTGCCCCCGGCGACATGGGGAAACCTAGAGGAGCCAAGGGGACTACCCCAACCGCCTCAGACTCGGAGACCCAGGACAAAGAGGAACATGGGGACCCAAAGAGTTCTGGTGGTGCATCGATGCAACAGCAGTTCGACCGCGTCCTGGAGGCGATAGCGACCACGCGATCGGCCCTCCAACAGGACATTGCCCAGGTGGCGACGAGCCTTGGTCTCCTTAGAGCGGACCACGGCAAACTTTCGGACCGGGTCAAGGAAGTGGAGAGCTCGGTGAAAACCTTGGAGCCGGCGCAGCGAACCTTGGCTGCGACTATGAAGGATGCCTTATCCCGGATTGCGACCCTAGAGCAGAGAGCGGAAGATGCGGAAGGCCGCAACAGGAGGAACAACATCCGTGTGGTGGGCCTTCCGGAAAAGATCGAGGATGGCGACATGGTGGCATACTTGGAGGCCTGGCTCCGTGACACGGTGGCCCCGGAGGGGCTATCCTCCTTCTACACCTTGGAGCGTGCCCACAGAGTCCCGGCGCGGCCACCGCAGCAGGGACGTGCCCCGAGACCAGTGGTGGCGCGGTTATTGCACTTTCGGGACAGAGACTTCATCCTCAATGCCGCCAGACATAATGGTCCATTTAAAGTGGCGAACAGTCAGGTGAACATCTTCCCGGATTACACCTACGAAACTCAACGCAGGCGGTTCTCCTTCCTGGCGGTCAAGCGCGAGCTCAGGAGCGAGGGCATCCAGTACTCGCTACTCTATCCTGCTAGGCTCCGCATCATTGTCGATGACAAGACTCAATTCTTCGACACCCCGGAGGATGTCTGTGCCTGGCTCGAGCTTTACAGAGCAGGGAAAGATGGCTTCGGCTCCTCATCCCAACAGGCGGAGGAGCCGGAACAGAGACGGCGATCCAGGAGGATTAGAAATCGCCGCGGCCGCTCAGGGGGGCCCTCAACTGCAGAGACGTCGACGGAGCGGAGGGGAGTGCTGGAGGTGTTATCTGAGTTGTCTGGCGCACGGGACGGTGCCATTGAAGAGGAAGCGGACCCGGGTGACGAGGGGGCACCATCGGACTCCGAGGACTCAGTGACTGATAGCGCCCATACACCGGTGATCACACCGAAGTCGGTGGAAGACCTTCTGGATGGACAGGGGTAACGGGGTGAGCTACCTCATTTTGGGAGGGGGCCTGGCAGGGGGGAGGCGGTTGCCGTCAATTGATGCTGACAACGAGGGCGGGGAGGGTGGGGTGCCCCTGTTCTTGCCCCGAGGGTCTTGGGTACTGTTTTGGGCTTGTTTTGGTCCTGGTAGCCTGAGCGTCGAGGGCCCATTGCCTCCGCCCGGCCCGCACCTGGCCCTTAAGGCCTTCCTACGGTGGCGACCGCAGGATTAGTAGGGGTTATTGGGTTGTTGGAGGGCAAGGTTTGGATGGGATCTGGATGGTGCAGTTTGGGTCCTGTTCTGGGGAGGGTGGGTGGGGGTTTGGTTCGTTCTTGGGTTGTTTGGCTTTGGTTGGGGAAAATGGCCGCCATCAGTGCTGGGGTGAATGATGTACTTTTTTTTTGTGTGGGGACCCGGATGGGGAGACTATGCGAGAACAATATGGGACAATGGCTGATGTCGCTAACTTGAAATGTGTTACTTGGAACGTAAGGGGGCTTCATACTATGTCCAGGCGCCACAAAGTCCACGCTTATTTAGTGCGTAGGGGAGTGCAAATGGCGCTGCTGCAGGAAACTCATCTGAACAAGGCGGAAGGGGCGGCGCTACAGCGTAGATGGAGGGGGCAGGTCTTCTACACATCGTACTCCGCGTATGCCAGGGGGGCGCTAATATGGGTTAGAGCTGGGGTCCCCTTCCAGGTCACGAAAACAGTGATAGATCCAGAGGGGCGTTACGTGGCCATTTCGGAACGTTTGCTGTGTGTACACTCCTAATATAGACCAGACTGCCTTCCTTTCCAGGTTATCGGGCTCGTTGGCCCACTTCTTCTCCGGGCCCCTTTTGCTCGGGGGAGATTTCAACTCGGTAGTGGACGTAGACACTGACCGCTCACACCCACCCCTTCCCGATTCTCCGGTTCGTCGCACGGCTAAGGGTCGTAAGGATTGGCAGACCCACTGGGGTCTGACGGATATCTGGAGGGCGCACCACCCCACATCTAGGGACTATTCATACTTCTCGAGCCTGCATGAGTTGCATGTCAGACTGGATGGATTTCTTGGCTCGCCCGAACTGGTTTCGGCAGCGGTCCGATCTGAGTACTTGTCCAGAACCATTTCAGACCATAACCCCCTCCTGCTGGACCTTCGCTGGCTCCCCGGGGCGCCGGCGGTGCCCACCTGGAAGTTACGATCCGAGATTCTTGAGGACAGTGTTTTCAGGGCGGGCCTGGGGGACACGGTATCGGAATATTTTGCGTCCAACAGCGGCACCGCGAGTACAAGAGCGTTAGAGTGGGACGCTTTTAAGGTGGTGGTGAGGGGTTACTGCATCTCTAAAAAGGTGGGCATGAGGCGAGTTATCCTAGCTGACCTAGATGCAGCGGACCGGAAACTCTGCGAGCTGGAACTTCGCCGCCCCGGGCGCCCGGAATTACAGGTACACACGGTGGAGGCGAGGGAGAAGGTGGCGGCGGAGGTCGAACGGCTTCGCTGTTTTGACTACAAGGCCTATATGGTCCGGTCCATCGCGGAGGGGGACAGATCGAGCGCGTTGCTGGCGTGGCTGGCCAACCCCACGCGTCAGTCCTCATTGACGACAAGTATGCGTACGGCAGACGGAACCGAGGTATACACTCAACCGGAGATTCTCAGCTGCTTCCGGCATTATTACGAAAGTTTGTACCGCAGTCGCTCCGCCCGAGACCCTGACCGGCTTGATAATTATCTACGTCCGCTGGAGCTCCAAACAGTGGAGCAAGAAGTGGCGAAAGCCCTGGGGTCCGACATTGAATTGGGGGAGATCCGCGGTGCCATTAAACGGATGGCGAGAAATAAGACCCCGGGCCTGGACGGCCTGCCCGTGGAGTTTTATGCAGCTTATGCTGACCTCCTAGCCCCTAGGTTGTTGGTGGTCTACAGAGAGGCGAAGAGGCTGGGGCGGCTCCCGAGCTCGATGTGTGAGGCGCTGGTGGTTCCTCTCCTCAAACCAGGAAGGGACTCGTCCGACCCGGGGTCTTACCGTCCCTTATCGATGCTGACGGTGGACTATAAAATACTGAGCAGTATCTTGGCCTCGAGGCTGCTGGGACACATGAGTTCCCTGGTGCATGAGGACCAAGCAGGTTTTATCCCAAGGCGTAACACGACTATGAACATTCGCAGGTTGTTCCGTTTGCTAGGGGAGCCGTTTGTGGATGCCCCGTCCCCGGTTGTCTTGTCGGTGGACCTAGAGAAGGCTTTTGATAGCCTGGAGTGGGACTACCTTTGCACGGTGCTGCGGAGATTCGGCCTCGGTGAGGGCTTCATCAGATGGACCGCGGTTCTCTATGCCTCTGCATCGGCCAGGGTCCGGGCGGGACCACTGATTTCCTCGCAATATCCGGTAGAACGAGGCACGAGGCAGGGGTGTTCGTTGTCCCCACTTCTCTTTGCGCTGGCGGTGGAACCACTCGCGCTGCACCTTCGATCGGGAGCCCACTATATGGGCCTGTGGACGCCTTCGGGCCCGCACTACGTTTCACTGTATGCAGACGATCTGTTGCTCTTCCTAGAGGACCCGCTCGACGCTTTACATGGAGCGGCGACGGCGCTCACGGAGTTTGGGGAGGTTTCGGGCCTCCGGGTGAATTGGTCTAAGACCTGTCTTTTCCCGGTTCGTAAGGGTGCCCCCGCCCCTACTTTAAGTAGGGAGATTAGATGGGAACCCGACTGCTTTAAGTACCTGGGGGTATTCGTCTATCACGACCCATCCGACCTCCTGGATGGGAACATTGCCCGCAGCACTCGAGCACTTCGAGGCTGCATGGACTTCTGGGCCACGCTGCCGCTCTCGGTGGCGGGACGGATTGCTCTGCTTAAAATGGTGGCGCTTCCCAGGCTCTTATATTATTTCCGGACACTACCGATATGGGTCCCACCGGCCACGTTTCGACTATTACGATCTATGGTGGTCGGATTCCTCTGGGGCTCGGGCCGCCGTCGGATGGCCCTCAAGACCCTGATGAGGCCGAAAGATGAGGGGGGGCTTGCGGTGCCAGACTTTGAAAAGTATTATCTGGCGGCGCAGCTCCAGACCCTCACCCAGGAGATCGCCCGGGAATTCCGGGGCCCGGAAGACAGAAGGGGGACGGGCATGGCCAGGCATGTTCTCTCCTTCATAGCGCTGCGACAACGTTTGGCCCTGCGGGATTTGTCGCTGGAGGAGCGGACCGTCCGCCTGTGTTGGAATCAAGTTCACGCCCGAGGCCATCTGAGAACACCGTATGCGCCCGAAATACCTTTGGGGATGCTGACGGCCCTCCCCCATGGAGGCGATTGGTCACGATTGGCGGCCTGGGAGGACGCCGGCTTACAGCTAGTTGGGGATTTGTATGAGGACGGAGCACTCTTGACCTTCCAGGATCTTATCGACCGCTTCGAGATCCCCCGTGGTGACTTCCTGTTGCACTCGGCCATTGTTCGAGCGATCCAGGCACACTGGAAGAGCGGGCAGGAGGAACCCGCCTTATCTCCGGTGTGCCAATACGTGATGATGTCTGCGGGCACGGTGAAGGCGGTCACTTGCCTTTACGGTAGATTGATCAACGAAGGGTTGGCTCCTCTCACTACTTTGAGAAACCGCTGGGAGGAGGACATTGGCAGGGAGATCCCGGAGACGACCTGGTCCCAGTTGGTGCGGCGAGCCTGGAAGGGCACACGCCACGCCCGTTTTCAGCTGGTCCACTATTACGTTCTCCATAGAGCATATCTGACCCCAGTGAAAATTAAGCGATATTTTGCCACGAATTCGGCGGATTGCCCAAGGTGCCCAGCTCAGGAGGCGGACCTCCTCCACATGTTATGGGCCTGCCCGGGATTATCATCCTACTGGGTGGAAGTGGGGAAGACCCTGGAAGAGGTGACGGGGAGATCCTTATCATTTGATGCGGCGGTGGGACTCCTACACTGGTTCCCTCATACCCCCAAGAATAAAATTTCCAGCAAATTTATCGACCTAGGGCTCCTTCTTGCTAAGCGAGAGGTGACCAGGAACTGGAAGGCACGTGTTGGTCCGACAGGAAGTCGATGGCACAGCAAGCTCTTGAAGTGGGCGGCGGGGGAGAGCACACTGAGATACCAACTGGCTTGGAGGCAGCGTAATGAGAAGGCGCAGGAAGCAGCGTTGGAGTGGGAAATGTTAGTGCAGGCCCTCAGGGATTATTGCGCCCCCAGCGACTCTGAAGGTGAAGAAACGACTCGCCCCGAGTCCCATTAAACATTTGCACTATTAGTCCTGTTGCTTTCCCCGTGGGTCCCATAGCAGATCCTGTTGCGGTTGTTCCCAGGCGCTGATGGCGGGGTTGGGTGGGGTTTACTTTGGTTAGTAGTATTTTGAGGGTGGGGGGTTTTCTTTTGGGGTTTTATAGGCTTATTTGGAAAAGCAGATGACGGACAGTGGATCATCCGGACCAGCTCTGACATCCTTCTGAGCCCCCATTGAATTTCGCCGCCCGACCCCAGGGATGTGGGCCGGATGGCTGTGTACGGAACTTACGGTGCGGGGACAGAGGGTTGTATTTCGTTGATATTGCTTGTGTTATAATGCTGGTCGATTTTGTAACGATTTACTAATTCCTGCAATAAAAATATATTTAAAAAAAAAAAAATGAGGGCAGAGGTACATTCGAAGTCAAGTTGTAGCCTGAGGTGTTCAGTGATCCCGAGAAGAGTAGACTCTGTACCATGGCCAGGTCGAAAGCCAGATAAATAAGATTATTAATGTGTTGCTCCAAAATTTTTGAAAACACAGGCAAAAGAGGGATAGGATGAAAATTCGACCAAAAGATGGGTTCAAGACCATCCTTTTTTAAAAGAGGAAGGACGAGTGCATGTTTCCACTCCTGAGGAACCAAACCTATGCTAAGAGAAGTATTAAGGAGGTTAAGAATCACAGAAAGAATCATATCATCCAGGAGGATGTGTTTAGATGGGGGTAGAGGATCAAGAGGTGACCTAGACTTGATAGATTTCAGTAACAGCTTCAAGGAAGGGAAACCCAAAGGAGGCCATGAACTAGTCTGTGCAGAAGCCTGGGAGGAAAATTCAGGGGACCCTGTCAAGGGGCTAGTAGGAAACATTAGCTTCCCTTGTTGGAGGGCATCCAAAGCAAGTTGGCCATGAATAGACTTTATTGTAGAAGAAGGAGGCTAGCTCATCACATTGAAGTTGGCAGAGCAAGGGAGAAGCCAGGAATGTACTGGCGGCGGAGAGTTTAGTAATAACCTTATACAACGTTTTCTGACAGTGTTGGAGGCTAGAAATCTTTTCAATATAAAAGGTTACACAAGCCGATCTGCAAAGAGCATGATATCTCTTTGATGCTCCCAAATACTCCAACTTAGCAGCAGGCAAATAGTGTTTCCTCCAGTGCCTTTCTGCGGCTTTATAGGGTTTTTTCTCTTGTTTAAGATAATCAGTAAACCATGGGGCAGGGAGATGGGTCCTACACTGTGGCTTTATAGACAGGGGTAAGGGGTAATATAGAATCAGTGGCCACTGTGAGCCATTGGTGAATAGTAGGCTGGGCTAGGTCAGGGGAGGAGTCAAGAGATGGAATACTGTCCCAAAGTGCTTTGTTGAGTGCTGTTAAATTAAGTTTGGGCCAGTTCCAAATTTTAGGTAGTGAAGTTGGCCTAGTAAAAGAGATACAGGGAAGCTTGATGGAAAAAGAGACTGCAAAATGATCAGTCCAGCAAAGCTGGCAGGGAGATGCAAAAAATAAGGTAGCAAGATTAGAAAAGGTAGGGTCTAGTAAATGACCAGCAATGTGAGTAGGTAGTGAGTTTAGCAATGGAAGATTAACCCCTTCCATGCTTATGACGAGCCCAGCTCGTCATGAGGCACAGTGGAGCTGTGCTCATGACGAGCTGGACTCGTCATAACTATCGCGGCGCTCCCATGCGTAACTGATTCCCCGCCTCTGCGGGAGAATCAATTAGTGGGCGGAGTCGTGACGAGCCCAGCTCACCATAAGCACAGCTCCACTGTGCCTCATGACGAGCTGGGCTCCTCACGAGCACTGCGGCATCGCCCCCCCCCCCCCCGCCGTTGGGGAATTACCCCCATGACGAAGGGGTTAAGAATGTTCTTTCCTCTATGAATGTGGATGTAGATTTATCTTCAGGATTCACCAGATGGAGGTTAAGATCTCCGAGCACCAAGACATTAGCAGCTCGGAGAATATGGGGCGCCGGTAGATCACAAAATGGTGAACACCAATTATGAGAAGGCACAGGAAGCCCATGGATAAGAGTGCCTGAGAAAGTAAACTTATGGTTAAAAGGGATAGAAATGGCAAGGGCTTCACAGTTAGGAATCTGGAGGTCTACAATTTTACAGTTATAATTCTGTTTTTTAAATAATGGCGATACCACCCCCAACTTTGAGTGGCCTATTAATTCCAAACAACGAAAAATTATTAGGAAGGGCCGAGATGAAATCAGGAAGGGAGCCATGATGAAGCCAAGTCTCAGTTAAAGACTACATCAGGATCCATATCAATGAGAAAATTAAGCAGGTGGAGCTGATGTTTTGGTAAGGAGCGTCAGTTTAAGCTAAAATAGCAACATTCGCTACACGGCAAAGAAGCAGTTAAAATATTAGGAAAAGAACAGAGAGCCCCACTCCGGGAGCCTGGAGGCCATGAACAGCTGCTGGCCGAGTGTTAGGAATGAGCTCAAAATGGCAGCATGAGCACTGAAGGAGGGAAAGGTCAGGAATGAGAACCTGACAGGGCGCAGTCAAAGGACGTCGGAGATTGCGCAGCATCGGGAAAGAGTAACATCTGGGAGCTGACTGAAAAGAGCCAGGATTTCTGGCCCCTGAGACCGGCAGGGAGCGGACAGCCACAGACAGGCTTGCCTTAGATGCGCCTTGAGCACAACAGCGGCGCGCCCGCTGCGCGTGTCCGCTTACACATCAGGTTACAATAAGGGGAGAGAGTGGCAAAGCTAAACTGCCCCCTTCGTCCCCCAGAAGTGGAAAAATGGCCAGGAGTGGCCAAGAAAATGACTAGCACGCCCTCGACACAAATGGCACTCAGTCACGTTAGAACGGGGTGGGAAGCAGGTAAGAACAGCATAAAATATCAAATAAAACAAAAGTTAAAACATGCACAAGCTAAAACTTGCACACGCCCAAATTCGCCAATATTGTCAAAAGCGGCAGCAGCATCACCACAGTCCGCTGAGCATCCGCTTACACATTGGGTTAAATAGGGGAGAGAGTGGCAAAGCTAAACCGCCCCCTTCATCACCCGGAAGTGGAAAAATGGCCAGGAGTGGCCAAGAAAATGACTAGCAAGCCCTCCACACAAATGACACTCAGTTGCGGTAGAACAGGGTGGGAAGCAGATAAGACCAGCATACAATTTAAAATAAAACAAAAGTTAAAACATGCACAAGTTAAAACTCGCACACACTCAAATTCGCCAATATTGTCAAAAGCGGCAGCAGCCTCACCACAATCCTCACCACAACAGTATCATGCCATGGATGTCAGCAAAATCAAAATAATTACTATTATTAAGCTAGGTCCAGCATTATAGCAAGGATGGGCCTCGTCATGCCATGGGCAAGTACAGTAAGTTATGAATTATCATCAATATAGAGGGGAAACAGAATTTTGCAAGGGATGCACACTATCTTGTCATGAATGCCTACCTCATGACAAAGCATTTCAGGCAAGAGCACTTTGTGTAGGAGTTCTTGTGACACACAATTGGCAATTTCTGATATTTATCCAATGACACGGAAGTAACCACTTCATCAAGTCATGATACAGTGTCACTCAAAGTCACACATCAGGCATTGAAACAGGATTTAGAAACCCACTGAAAGTATCACATGCAAATGAACTGAAAGCTTGGCAACTAAGCTTAGGGTAATTGCCTTAGTCATTAACTAAAATACAAATCTTGAAAGTTCAACTGATTCCTCTCCAGCCAAGGCAGCATGTGACAAAACTACCTGTCAGTGGCAGTGTGGTGCTGTGGTCAGTCACTGTCTCCTCACTGTGGCTGTGACACTGCCAGCCTGCTACTGACCTGGAAGTGGTGGTGCAGGCTTATCCACAGTTTTAGTTCAGGACAGGCTGTGAGCAATGCCTGGGTGAGTATGGTGCAGTCTTGATTCAGACTAATCCACAGTACAGAAACAATACTCAGTTCATCACAGAATACATCAGCATGATTCTTGACAAAAGAGACATGGCAGCATTTGACACAGTCTCCCATAAAGCGCCTGCATGCAATTAGCAACCAAGGAGCCACTCTCCACTGGAGCTGCTCCTTTTTAACAGACAGAACAAAAGCTGTCAGCCTGGCAACTTACTCCTTGCAAGCCAGCAAAATAATCTGTGGAGGGCTCCAAGATTCATTGCTCAGCCCCATCTTCTTCAGCCAATACATAATTACTATGGGCAGCATCACCTACGCACACATCAACATCCTCTCCTACACCAGCGACACGCAACTCATACTCTCCCTCTCAGCCAAGACCACCAACACAAGAAACAAATTCAATGGCTGAATGATCGAAGTGGATGAAAGTCAATTGTCTCAAACTCAACACCGACTAGACAAAAGAACTGATCTTCAGCAAAAACACCTCACTATGTGATACCATCAATGCATCCTGTTTCCACAGCCTGAAGACAATGTCTACCAAGCAATAAAAGAGAAATTGTCACTTGCCAGTCACCAGCAAGTTGGACTACTTATGCCAAGATCACAAAGCAACTCATTGGAAGACTACAATCAATCCAGAACTCAAAGCTCGGCTTACCCTCAACCTCCCACACATAACTCACATAACTCACATCACACCACAACTCAGGGGGCTCCACTGGCTCAAAATATACAAATGTGCTTATTCCACGCGCCTCACACACTCATTCAAGGCATTAAGTGACTAAGGCCCCACCTCCTTGAACAGTCGCATCTCCTTCTACCAACCACCCAGACTCTTCCGTTCCACAGGACTCCTACTCGCACACATCCCACGCATACCCACAACCAGATCAGGACAGGTGCTCGCTTGCATCACTCCTAAAGTGTTGAAAGAACTCCCACTCCACATCAGAGCCTCCTCATGTCTTCTTGAATTCTGCAAGAAGCTCAAGACCTGGATTTTCAATTAACCAACCTACCATAGTCAGACCTATACCCACACTATTGCTCAGCGCCAGGATACCCTTGTGGGTGACAGTGCACTTTATAAATACACATAACATAACAACATACCATATGGTCCTACATGCACATTGTTCACCAGCCCATGAGACTTGGCCCTCATCTCTGAGATGAGACTCTTTCACACCACCTTAATGGTGTGCAGTCTATATGCTGTCAATGTTCAGTCTCTCTGCAAATCACTGTCAACAGTGGCAATGGCACAGGTGCACAGTGCCTCGGAAGACTTTTAGGACTGCACTTAGCATCCTCAGATAGTTTTTTCTGATGTTACACAAGGTATAGCACTGGCCGGCTGGAACATAAACCAGGACAGAGAGAGTGAGAGCGGTAGCAAGGGGCTTCCAAAAGAGGAGAAAATTACTGTGGCCCACCGCAGATTTGCACGGTCCTGGGGAGGACCAGAAACATAACAAGGGGTTACTTGCTTAGCTTACTTACGCTGTGTTTGGGCTTACATTATGGACTTCGCTCCAGTTTCATCAGTAACATCAGGCCACGCAAGAGACCACTCCCACTTGGGCGGTATTTCTGAATAAGTAACACACCTCTGTCTCCTGTTGCGGTTATTGCCAATGATTAAGAGGTCAACTCAAAACGCGCCTGGCAGTTCGAAGTGATTGTTGCCATGTTCTGCCTCTTTCAACTGCAGCCTTCATGATTAAAAGATGGAAAATCACCTACCTGTTTGAGGCTTTTCCTTTGGGGCAACTTTGTGTTTTGGATTGAAGCGGTGTGCCCGGCCGCGGAAAGAGCCCAGCCGCGAGTGCAGCAATCCCGTGGTAACATCACCTGATGTTACCGATGAAACGGGAGGTAGTCCATTCATGATGGCGGAATTCTGCGTGGGCCTGAGGTGAACATATGCAGCGCCCCACTGTGGTTTTAATAGACTGTTATTCCCGCACCTCGAAGACAGGCTCACTGTAGCAAGAAAGTGTGAAACTACAAATACCATGAGGCCACGCAAGAGACCACTGCCACTTGGGCGGTATTTCTGAATAAGTAACACACCTCTGTCTCCTGTTACGGTTATTGTCAATGATTAAGAGGACAACTCGAAACGCGTCTGGCAGTTTGAAGTGATTGTTGCCATGTTCTGCCTCTTTCAACTGCAGCCTTCATGATTAAAAGATGGAAAATCACCTTTAATCTTTAACAATAGCTGGTTCAGGGAGCTAGAGAAGGTGACAAATAGATTCATTTGGGCTAAGGGCAAAACACGCCACAGTCAAAAAAATTTGTCACTCCCAAGAGAGAGAGGTGGGCTGGCGCTACCAGACTTTAAGGCATATTATTGGTCTTGCAATACATCAGAGGTATGCTGGGGGGGAGTGCTATAGACTGATGGAGAGGTAGAGATGGTGTCCCAGACGTATATGAACTCCTAGTGAAGAATTCTAATCAATGGTTACTTACATATGAGGAGAGGAGTTATCACAAAAAAGTAAGGTTTAAGACCTTGGTGGCCGCAAGGTCAGTCTGGTCTGGGATAAGGAAAAAATTAAAACTTCGGAGAATGAACTATTATACCCCTCTGTATGGGAACCCATCACTGCCGGAGGTATTTCATGACCCAGTTATGAGGGGTTGGGATGCATCAGGAGTCAAAACTATCGGGGACCTCATAGGGGTAACCGGTCTGATCTCTTTTGAGCAGGCACAACGTTTATATAACTTAGGGCGTAGAGACTTCTTTAAATACTTACAAGTGAGGTCAGTTCTGTCAAAGAAACAGGGAGGAGATATGAATTTTCAAAGAATCGAACTGTTGGAATGTGTAAGGGATGAGGGGGGATCCTCTATCTCACAACTATACGAAGAAATTTGTAAATATAAAAAGGATGATTGTGATAGAATGTATGAGAAGTGGAGAGTCAAACTAGGTCTTACAGGAAATGAGGCAGAGAAGTCATTAAAATTGTCAAATTCGGTCCTAAGAGTGGCAAATTTACAATCTCAACAATATAAAACTATGTTTGAACTTTATTACACCCCTCATAAAATAGCGCAGTGGGGGGGAAGTAGCGGGGGCATCTGTCCGAGATGCCAATCCACGCAAGCAGACACAATTCATATGTTTGCATCATGCCCCTCTCTGGATATATATAAAAAATCTTTGGAACAATTCTTTGCCGATTCTTTGGGGATACAGTTAACTTTGACAGATGAAGTTATGATTTTGGGTGTAGCGAGGGAGGGTGTAGATGTTCGTCACCATGAGTTTTTGTATTTAGCAATGACCCTCAGTAGACTATGCATAGCCACACTCTGGAAGGATCCCAACCCCCCAACATTACAGCAATGGATTTCTCGTGTATTGGCCATATACATTTTAGAAATGGCCTTATATGAAAAAAGGAGGGAGGGAAAAAAAGAGGCTGGACGGAGGATATGGGCCCCAATAATTGAATGGAAAAGGAGGCTGGGAGAGATTTAAGATGAAAGGGGGGAAAGCTCGACGGAATTAAGGAAATATGATATTTCTTAAATGATTGATTTCTATTGTTTCCGAGATGATTTTTTTCTATTCTTTAACTCACTCTCCCGAGTCCAAAGCTCTTTGTGCTTTGAAAAATGCTTTATTTGTTTTAAAGCTGATGATAATAATAATAATGCTTTTTGAATTGTAAGATGATTTTTTTTTTTTTTGTGTTTTGTTTCTGTTTTTCTGGCAATATATATTATTATGAATTTGTAATTCTGATGTTGATGAAAAAAAAAAATTTAAAAAAAAAAAAAAAAAGGAAAATCACCTACCTGTTTGAGATCTTTCCTTTGGGGCAACCTTGTGATTTGGATTGAAGCGGTCGGCCGGCCGCGGAAAGACCCCAGCCGCGAGTGCAGCGATCCCGTGGTGACGTCACCTGATGTTACAGATGAAACAGGAGGTAGCCATTCATGATGGCGGAAATCTGCGGGGGCCTGCGGTGAACATGTGCATCGCCCCACTGTGGTTTTAATTGACTGTTATTCCCGCACCTCAAAGACAGGCTCACTGTAGCAAGAAAGTGTGAAACTACAAATACCATGAGGCCACGCAATAGACTTCTCCCACAAGGGCGGTATTTCTGAATAAGTAACACACCTCTGTCTCCTGTTGCGTTTATTGCCAATGATTAAGAGGACGACTCGAAACGCATCTTGCAGTTCGAAGTGATTGTTGCCATGTTCTGCCTCTTTCAACTACAGCCTTCATGATTAAAAGATGGAAAATCACCTACCTGTTTGAGACCTTTCCTTTGGAGCAACCTTGTGTTTTGGATTGAAGCGGTCGGCCCGGCCGCGGAAAGAGCCCAGCCACGAGTGCAGCGATCCTGTCGTGACGTCATCCTGATGTTACCGATGAAACGGGAGGTAGTCCATTCATGATGGCGGAATTCTGCGGGGCCTGAGGTGAACATGTAGAGCGCCCCACTGTGGTTTTAATTGACTGTTATTCCCGCACCTCGAAGACAGGCTCACTGTAACAAGAATGTGTGAAACTACAAATACCATGAGGCCACGCAAGAGACCACTCCCACTTGGGCGGTATTTCTGAATAAATAACACACCTCTGTCTCATGTTGCGATTATTGCTAATGATTAAGAGGAAAACTCGAAACGCGTCTGTCAGTTCGAAGTGATTGTTGCCATGTTCTGCCTCTTTCAACTGCAGCCTTCATGATTAAAAGATGGAAAATCACCTACCTGTTTGAGTGCTTTCCTTTGGGGCAACCTTGTGTTTTGGATTTAAGCTGTCGGCCCAGCCGCGGAAACAGCCCAGCCGCGAGTGCAGCGATCCCGTGGTGACGTCACCTGATGTTACCGATGAAACGGGAGGTAGTCCATTCACAATGGCGGAATTCTGCGGGGGCCTGAGGTGAACATGTGCAGCGCCCCACTGTGGTTTTAATTGACTGTTATTCCCGCACCTCGAAGACAAGCTCACTGTAGCAAGAAAGTGTGAAACTACAAATACCATGAGGCCACGCAAGAGACCACTCCCACTTGGGCGGTATTTCTGAGTAAGTAACACACCTCTGTCTCCTGTTGCGGTTATTGCCAATGATTAAGAGGAGAACTCGAAAGGCGTCTGGCAGTTTGAAGTGATTTTTGCCATGTTCTGCCTCTTTCAACTGCAGCCTTCATGATTAAAAGATGGAAAATCACCTACCTGTTTGAGGCCTTTCTTTTGGGGCAACTATATATATATATATATATATTACCTACTGGCGATAGCCAGTAGGTATATATAGTTAGGATTTTTTCTCTATGGAACTTTTGAAAATTCTATGCCTAATAACTTTGGCGTTTGTGGACGGAATTGGCTGAAATTTTCAGGAAAATGGCACATTTTGTTTCTGAGCAGTTCCTGGGAATTTGGGGGGGGTTCGTCAAGGGGGGGCCGAGAAAAAAGGGGGGTCCCAAAACGCGTTTTTCCCATGTTAATTTCCATAGGGCGGTTGGACTCACTTTTAGCCCGAACGGCTGAATGGATTTCCACGAAACTTGGCAAAATTGTAGGGACTGTTAGCCCGATGTGCCTTTGCTAGGTCTCAATATATGTGCTTCAGTGGATTTTGAGAAATTAACGTTTAAAACAAGATATATATCTGTAACAGCGCTCCGGGCAGCGATCCGGTTCGCGTACTTTTCGCGTATCGGAACTTTGCAAAGCGAAGCTGATTGGCTCTCCGGTGTCTGTCAACATTCTAAACAGTCCGGAGCGGCCGCCATCTTGTCTCTCGGTAGGATCGAGAGACAAGAGGAGGCCAAAACAAAGGGGGAAATGAAGGAAAGGGGGCAAGGTAGACCCCTTCTGACCCCCTAGGATTGATGAGGGGGATATTAGAGAGGCACGCCGGGCCCAAAAAAAAAAAAAAAAAATCCGATTTTTTTCGCCGTAGGGACGCGTCTTGGTACGCGAACCGGGCAGCTAACCGGGAAGCTAACCGGCAGTGTAACGGGAGTCTGAGGAGTAGCTGATTGGCTGTCAACATTGTAAACAGTCCGGAGCGGCCGCCATCTTGTCTCTCGGTAGGATCGAGAGACAAGAGGAGGCCAAAACAAAGGGGGAAATGAAGGAATGAGGGCAAGGTAGACCCCTTCTGACCCCCTAGGATTGATGAGGGGGATATTATAAAGCCACGCGGGGCCAAAAAAAAAAAAATCCGATTTTTTCGCCGTAGAGACGTGTCTTGGTACGCGAACCGGGCAGCTAACCGGGCAGCTAACCGGGAAGCTAACCGGCAGTGTAACGGGAGTCTGAGGAGAAGCTGATTGGCTGTCATCATTGTAAACAGTCTGGAGTGACCGCCATCTTGTCTCTCTGTGGGATCGAGAGACAAGAGGTGGAAAAGAAAAGGTGTAAATGAATGAAAGGGGTAAGGCAGACCCCTCCTGAACCCCTAGGATTGATGAGGGGGCTATTAAAGTTCCCTGGGGGGTGAAAAAAAAAATTGTGATTTTTCGCGGTAAAGGTGCTTCCTGGTACGTTAACCGGGCAGCTAACCGGCAGCGTAACGGGAGTCCGACATATTGTGTTTTTTGAACGTTTGTGATATGTGCACGTGTGGATTTTGTCTAATTAAGGTTAAAAAAATATATATATATCTTTAAGCGTGTTCTGGCGCGCTTACGTTTTGGGTTTGGTTTGCGCTGCAGAGACGATACGTCACGGTTATGCGATGCATCATGAGGCGTCTCACGGGCTACGTGATACGTCACTTAATAAAGAATATATTTTACAGCTATAGATATTAGCTTTTAAAAAACCAATGAAATTCACAGAAAAAAACCATAGGTTATAGACCATATATAGTTAGGAATTTGCATTTACAAAACCTTGAAAATTCACTGAAAAAACCATAGGTTATAGACCATATATAGTTAGGGATTAGCATTTAAAAAACCTTATTTTACTCGCATAAAACCATTGAAATTCCATATATAGTTAGTTGCACTAACTATATATCGCGCACCCGCAATCCACTGCTGATGATGTCACATATTACATCATTCATGACATGGTCAGTGACATCACTGATGACATCTCAAATGACATCACTGATGACATCTCAAATGACATCACTGATGACATCACTGATGACATCTCATTTGACATTACTGATCACATCACTGATGATATCATTCATGTGATAATACGATGAACCTCTTCAGACTCTAATATAACCTTAGATACAATCAGTGTAAACAGACACTCACAGACTGTCACTCATCCATGGAGTTACTCACACACCTAGTCAGTCATGCAAAGAATCAATCACACCTCCATTTCCTCAACTATACAGTTGTACAAACTTTACTTATTCAAACATATACTAACACATATTTACTCTCTTATACAATCCCTGATACAAGTTCACAATGATCCATACAGCCACTCACACATTCACTGGCTCTTATGCACAGTTATTTATATATGTCAACTCTCACATGTACTGTGTTTTACATATGTACTTACTTTGACATGTAGCACTGAGATATCCATTCACTCACCAATACACTCATGCACACAGTCAACCGCCCATACAGCTGTTTCCACATGCACTTTTGAAACCATACATCTAGTGAATCAACTGCTCACACATCTATGCACAGTCATACACCTCCCAGCCACCCACACACACACTCAGTCTCCCATACAAATACTTGGGCAACCAATCAATAACCCATATAGTTACTCATATAGCTACTTATCAACACATGCAACAGTTTACAGAAAAACAGACATAATGATGCACAAATTAAGACAGTTTAGTCACTAACCCATGCACTCAGTGAGACACATTTAATCACTCACTCATACAGTCAGTCATGCACCTACTAAATCCTTCATCCAGACACTTATACATCCACTCATTCTTCAATATGTAAGACATATTTTAACTTTACAGAAACATACAGTCACTGGATGTTGTCATCAGTGATGTCATCAGTGATGTCATTTGAGATGTCATCAGTGATGTCATCAGTGATGTCACTGACCATGTCATGAATGATGTAATATGTGACATCATCAGCAGTGGATTGCGGGTGCGCGATATATAGTTAGTGCAACTAACTATATATGGAATTTCAATGGTTTTATGCGAGTAAAATAAGGTTTTTTAAATGCTAATCCCTAACTATATATGGTCTATAACCTATGGTTTTTTCAGTGAATTTTCAAGGTTTTGTAAATGCAAATTCCTAACTATATATGGTCTATAACCTATGGTTTTTTCTGTGAATATATATATATATATATATATATATATATATATATATATATATATATATATATATATATATATATATATATATATATATATATATATATATATATATATATATCACCATGAAATGTTGCCCTCTCAAGTAGAAACGCACTCACAGGTAGATTAAAAATTCTATAATGTGGATCTGTGAACGGGATCAGCAGCGCTCTGGAATCAGTTACACGCAGCCCTGCGCGTTTCGGGATCCCTTGTTCACGGGCCAAGTAGGAGCAAGCTGCGGAAATATCAGTCACCTGATTTTTGAACAATTGTAGTTTCGCCCCCAGTGGGCCTACATGTGAGCTCTGGGCATTCTGGTCCAGGTAGTCCTGCTGGGATAATACCCTAGTGGGTTAGCTGCAAAGCCAGACTCATGTTAAAAAGTTCAATCCCCCAGTGGGTTGACGACCGGCACAACACAACATGCCCTGATGTTAAACCCTACATCCCTGTACAGTTTATACAGTATATTTACTGCTTGAAAAGTTAACATTATGAATCATTCCTGCCCACTGACGTACATAAAAGGTTTACTAAATGTATATATGTCAAGTTGACAGGCCTGAAAATGTGCTGTACCCAAGAGACAAAAAATGATCTTGAGTAAGAAAAGATCTAGCCACAACCTTAGGGCAATCAGACCGTCACAAGGAAGACATTTTGAGTCCGGAACTGGGCACTCACATGGTGAAAACACAAGGAAATCTGTTTTAAATTCATCTTCCTCCCAAGACGTGCACGCTTGTGGGTATAAATGAATCAGTTCCGTGTGAAAGCAGGGTGTGACATCGCTAAGCATTGTTCAGATGTTACCCTACCTGCAGTGGAAAATATGCAGAAGCGGTGCCAAGAGAATGCAAGTGCAAAGAGCTGAACAAAAACCTAACAGAAGGCGCCACTCTAAAGGTCACCGAGTGGCAGCCACATGCTTGCTGTGAAATCAGGCTGGACGGCGCATGCAGTTTTTAGAAAAAACAATCGCATTTCTTGCTCCCAGTAGCAGCTGCGTTCAGTCAGGCGGATGCCCAAGAAACCAGCCCTGGCAGTGAGAGGTTTGAGAAATCTTCAGTGTTTCTCCTCCGATTGCTGAATGTTTTTCCCTTGAATTTCACCCCGAAATGTTGGCTGTCTTCAGCTGCAGGAATCCCTGTGTGATCCTAATGACTTTTTAATCCTATAGGGCTGGTAACAGCTGTATGAACAAGCACTGACAAAACCAAAACGTCTTGTCTATGCGAGGTATTGGCTTTGTCAATATTTTTTAGCTATGTTGTATAGCAGTGAGGCTCAAAGTTTTTTTTTTTTTTTAAGCACTACCATGCAGCCAGCTCTGGCAGTATGAGAGTGCTTCTTTATTGCTGGTGGGAGGAAAGACGTGGCAGTGTGGCGAAAGACAACATGGAGGATGATGGGCGCTGTAATGATTGTGCTGTGAAGCGCCAGGATCACAGGGTGCATCTTGATGCTTTTTTTTATTGCTGGAGGGAGGACGGGGTGCAACATGGAGGCCAGTGCTTTAAATGGGAAAAAATAAGTGCAGGTACTCATTAGAATGGAGGCGTGGCAAGTGGGCGGGGCTAGGGGCGGGGCAAAGAGCAATATATAATCGTACCTAATGACTTCTGTACCAATTGTACCACGTCAAAACACACGCACATATATTGCATTAAAATGTAAACAAACCTCCTACAACTAAAAAACTCACACTCTAATTACTAACTATCAAGTCCAACAAGTCGTGGTGAACTCCACAACATTTCTAATCTATCACCCAACTGCACACAAAACAGATCCTGAAAACAGCGGTCACAAACGAACCATGATGCTGCCGCCCAGTGACAAGGACCACAGGAAAGAACAACATTTACATGAAGCTGGTAATGATGCTCCTCAGAAGCCGAGTGAAATCTGCCCTGGAGGAGAAACCTAACCTGCGCCTGCTGTGGATCACGGTACCGGTACTCTCCCTGGCTGTAGAGAAGTGCCGGTACTGTGGGCAAAAAAAATCGGAAGTGCCGGTACTCAGTACCGGTGAGTACCGGCCCATTTAAAGCACTGATGGAGGCTAAGTTGGGGAATGAAAAGCACTATGGCGCAGCCAGTGGGGTCCGCGTCATAGCGTTTTTTTTATGGCAGTTGGGGGCGGCAACGCAGATGGGTGGGAGCAGTGCCTTATTTGTCACATCAGGGGTGTGGGCCCAAAGTGGGGGCACGAACAGGAAGGGGACAGTAGAAGATGAGGGCGACCCCTGAAAAAGACCGACTCTGAAAGAGTGTTTTACCGCAACACTTCTCATAGAGTGTTTAAATACACAGTTTCACCTTTCATAGGATCGATAAAATGATTACCACTCATTTGGATAAAAATAAACATCTGTCCTTCAGTGCCAAGATAAGTCTTTTGAGTGAATAGGCGCTTTTCAAATTCACATATTATGTTAGGAGATTATTCCAGAACCCGTGGGGATTGTATTGCAGAATATGTAATTTTGGCATGCTTTAAAAAATAAGATCTTTCTATAGGTATAGATTTTCTAATATTAATTTCATTGAGGCAATATTTCTGTAAACAATATGTGGGATATGATATGTTTACGCTATTCTTCTACTAGACCACATAAAGTATAGAAATACATTCAATAGGGAATCCGTAATGTATCTCAGTTAGGATAACATTTGTATTTGTAAAGCACACATTCACCCAGAATGGTATCATGGGACTAAATAAGAAATGCTTACTGTTACCCAACTCAATGGTACTAATTGTATCGACCTCCGAAGGAAGAAAAGACTGAGTGGACCCAGCGGGATTTGAACCTGCGACCATGGGGTTAAACACAAGACAAATTAATCCACTAAACCACCAGACCAGGTTAACTAAAAGTGCAAGGTAAAACCACCTTACACTTTTAGGTTGGAATTTCATCTAACAGTTGCTGTACTATGGACCCATCTCGAACTGAGAAGAATAATGAAATACAATTCTGACAGAGAGATGCAGAGGGACTTATAGATGATGTAATAGATGAAGTAACAAAACAACCATGCAATTTCCAAATGCAAACAAAGAAATGGATCCAGAAACTGTATGGCAATGTCCCTGCCTGCATTAGGTCCAATTTCCTGTTTGAGTGTACCTGAAAACTGCTGCTCGGGTTGCTTCTATGTCAGCAGTCTTCCCTCGTGCCAATGTGCCTTCCTATCCCTTTGTGTGCCAGTGGCTCTCATCTGGCCTCCACCACCTTGTGTGGATTGTTCTTCCTGTCTCGGCACCACTTCCTGTCCCATTGGTATCTGTAGATTCTGTAGCATTGTGCAGAGGTGCAGGAGGTTTCCAAGGTCATGGCAGCATGCATATGGGGAAATTGAATGTTTGGGGAAACTAGGCACCAGCTTCACCCTATAACTTTAAGTGGATTCGCAATCTTCAATTGACCCCCACCAGAGAAATCTAACAAAACATGAAAATAATATTAAACAAAAACATCTCCAAACATGGCCCCAACATATGAGAGCATAATTTGCATTAGTACAGACTACAGGCCGAAAGGATGGCGGATCAGTGTGTAGATGAAAGGAATCTAGCAGTACTATCTGTTTTTCTTTCCCAAGACTGACAGCCAGTATACACTGTGAAGGGATGACATGGGCAACATATTTAATGTGGTTAAAGGTCTGTATTGCAACCTGTTATTGGCATTGGCTACAGAATATTGTTTGATTTAATGCCACAATAGCTTCATAGGAGGGCTCACCTGGCATATTATGAAATCGAGACATCCCTACTATTATTATATAAAATGTTATTATTAAAATGCAACAAGAGTAAAATTCAAGAATGCAGTTACCTAGATCTCGAAAATCCTTTTGTTACAATGGTTTCACCACCTTTACATAAGTTAATGGCATGAACTGCGCACGGACATATGCAAGGGAAGATAGCAGCAAGCTGTGATTGATGCAACTCAACTATAGCATCAATGCCATTTAGTAACTACATTTTGGCATATTTTAATCCTACAGAGTAGTACTTTACTTTACTTTACTTTAGCAAGTTCATAGCTTTTGAGTGAACCAAAAATATAGACATTCGATAAAATAAGTGTCTCCTTCCTTGAGTAGCAGTGCTTTATGGCGGCCTAGAGTCTGGGAAAAGTAAGCGTTTGCACTAACTGTCTTCAGTTTTGAGTGCCCTCAGACAATTTGTAATCTTTCTTGGAAGCAGAGGTACATTTCGTCTGCTGGCTTCTAACCCTTCTCATCATTAATCTCGAAGTGTAGGAGTTTGGAGCTACTGCTTGTCTATGCACCAGATAACCACACACACTGTGCTGCCATTTTGTTGCTGATTTTACGCTTCATTGGTAAAGTATTCAATCCCAGGATGCATTTTTGGGGATCTAAACAGGGTGTTCCATATGTTTTGCACAGATAATTAATTGGCCTCTTTGTAAAATATTATTCAAAATCGAAACCTTTCTCCTATGGATGAAAAATGTATTTCAATCCGTCTCAGTTAATGGCTCAGTATACCTTCCATTCCACCTTTTTTTACTTTATGGCCCGCCGGGGTTTACGCGAGGTGACTACTCTAGAAAGCTGGGTGAGATCACAATACCTCTCCCACCAGCTGCATTCGTTCTTTCAGTATCACGGATCCCTTTTTCTGTCTGTCTCGCCATTTTATGTTGGCTGACCACTTTCCTTAAGGTCTCCATAGGCACTGTTTACAGTCCTGTATGTTTTTCTGATACCCTATAGCATACTGGGTGCTGTAGTCCTGTGTAGCTTCAATTGAACTAATTCGACTAACACACTTGAAACCAAATATTTGTGGGTGAAAGTTCAGGACTTTAGACAGAGTCTGTGATGACCGGGGGTCGGGGGTGAGGTGTTCACCCTACTCTTAAGGTAAATCTGAAATGAAATCAGAATTGCCCTGCCTAAACAACACAAACAAATATTCTCCTAGCATCAAATAGGAACTCGCCCTTGCTGTACAAGCAAACTATGTGCGTGCAGTCTCCATGCTCCTGTGGCATAGCAAGGGTACAGTGCCCCTAATTCTAATGGGGCCCTTCACTGCCTACTGGAAATTAAAATATTGCTATACTTAGGGTGCAGTGGACTCCTAATGCGACTGAGCCCGGGTGCCACAGCACCTGCTGCACAATTGCTAGCTACACCACTGGCAGCCTGCGTTCACACTAACTTGTTCAAATATATAAGAACACTGATGCCTTCTTTGATATCCCTCTACAAGATTCACAGTATTTATTTTTTTAATTACTGTAATCTGCTCTGCTATCTGTGTTTTAAACCAGAAATACGAAACTGTACTGTGGCCCAGCTTGTTCACGTCATGCATTTGTAGTGGGCTAATGTTTCCTTGTAGCTTCTAAAATGAAAAAAAAACACACATAACAGGAGCCAGCTAAGGATGTTTAGTGAATGCTGCAGTGAACTGCAGTTCACTGGTTCCAATGCCAATAAGATAGCTTGTTGGGTTTATGATCATGCAACACAAAGGTAAATCTAACCATAAATTCTTCAGAGTCATCTGGTTTGAATGAGTGTTGATCATTGCCCTATCGTCTGTGTGGGAAAGGGAATGTATATGGAATATATATACATGGAATTTCTATAGCGCAAACCTAGCCAAAGGCACATACATCAGTGTTTTCTGCATTACCATGGTAAAACTTAACACACACTGAATGGGAGTTACTGGATCCTTCTTCCAAACAAAAATGCATATTTGCGGAAGCTGTGGGAGTCCAAACCCTTGAAAATACGCCTGTGTTCCTCCTCTATTTCAGTGGCCATCTGCGGTATTCCAGCCATAACAAATATTTCCTTAATGGGGCCCTTAAACTACTTACAGACATTAGCCTAACAAATCAGACAGAAAATGAGCATTAACATTCAACATGTGAGTAGGCATGCATGGTGTACTGATGTGGGAAAGAATATATAAAACTTGGGTTTTAAACAAAGTATGGGGGTACACACTCATACCATCAGGCATACCCTAGACCTACACACAAGACCAAAACAAGCAAAACCAACAATCTCATAGGTCAATTTCAACTATGGTCAAATAATTAATGATAACCTTCCATATTTGTCACATGATATTGCTATATTTTCCTCTCACAAGTCGTCTATGCAGATATGGGTCAGACAACTTGAAGGAGTACATTTGAGCCAATTTCAAAACAAACCACAACGCTATTCATAGAGAGTCACCAGGGACAAATGACCAAGAGGGCTGTCAAGAAAACCTTTACCTCATGATAAGTAGAACACTGGAAAAAGTAGCCCCTCTCAGAGAGAAAAAAGGGGTGAATCATCAAATCATGAGGAGCTTGTCAATGTGAAGAGGAAGGTAGAGTAAGGATTTTTTTTAACTCACCTCTTATATAATGGACCTCATAAAAGCATCAGTAATTAATGGGGTAATGTTGGAACGCTGGAAGTCGTAGTAACTCTATTCTTGAGAGGGATCAGCAACCAACCCTAAAGGACTAGACAACTAGCTGATTTTAAATCTCCTTTAGGATAGCAAAATCCTGGAAAATAAAATCGCAAGACAAGTGCAGTAGTACCTGGACCAGCACAGGCTGCAAGACTGTCCACCGGATTCATACTTTTGAGGGCCATAGAAATCATGGTACTCAACATCAGAGAACACTTTCTTATTTCCCTAGAGGAGGACCATGAAGGAGTATAGATTTTACCAGACCTCTTCATGGCATCCTACTTAGAGTATTAAAAACAATTGGACTTAAGGAACAGGCAGGGATTTGGTAATGTTGCTTGTTGACAGCAAAACCTAACTACCTGAACAGAACACTGTTTGTACACTAAACAAGCAGCGAGGTACTAAGGCGGGTGGCAAGTCTATCTTCCTTATCACCACTGCTCTCGAAAATATATGTATGCTTGCTGGAGCGCCTAACTTGCATATTTCAAATACCAAAATACATCAACCAGATCCACCACCACCTGGGAAAGGAAGCAATCCAACATCATAGACTTTCTTTAACACATGTATAATTGCATGTGCAAAAGAGATGCCTCATTGAAACCTAAACTTAACAGTAATATTGGCAGGTGTGAGAGCAAAAACGTTTCTGATAAAGTCCTAGCAAAAATCCCAATCCCAATGCAATGTGTTGTTTTTGACTCAGATAGCTCTTGCATCCCTCAAATTACCAACTGTCAGATGTCATTACTCTGCAAATTCCTGTCATTTCCCACTGGATCTCAAGCTACAGCATGGGCTACACAGGCCTTCCAAAGATAATAACTAATAAGTTGCAAAAGATAGTAAATCAAGTAGTAATGTAGACCTTAAAATGGAAAAGGTATGACATGCCTTAAAAGTATGTGTTAGACCTGGCCCCTTGGCATGGGTCTCCCTTCCATTTTTGCTGTTGCCTCATGTTTTTTTGCTGGTGTTAGATGCTTTGGGCACTGTGCCACTGCTGTCCAGTGCCACAGTGCAAGTGCTCCCTATTGTAAATTAATGTATGAATTAGTCATTCCATGATTGGCTGGTTTGGTTTACCTGTCAGACCCTAGTACAGTGCACCAGGAATGCCCAGGGCTTGTAAACCAAATGCTGCTGGTGGGCTTGCAGCACTGGTTGTGCCACCCACAGAAGCAGCCCGTAAAAGTGTGTCTAAGGCCTGCCATTGCAGAGCCTGTGTGCAGTCTGGTACTGCCAAGTTGACTGGACATGTGGACCCAGTTGCCTGTCCCTAAACCTTCCCCTTTCTTCATATCAGACACCCCTATGGTAGGCCCAAGGGCAGAGTGCATTGTAAGTATAAGGTAGGACAAGCCCTGATGTGTGTGGCATGTCCTAATAGTGAATTACAGCCGTATTTGTTTTTCACTATTGCAAGGCTACCTATTCCCCATAGGCCTGAATGGGCATTTTGATTATTACATCTTATAATCCTAACTGACTCAGGGAACATGGTAGAAATTCGAGTTTAGTATGCCTGAACACAGAATGATAAAATACATCTTTTAGTGAAGTTGATTTTAACATTCTGTGTTTGAAAATACCACTTTTAGAAAGTAGGTATTTTCTTGTCTAACTATTCAAGCCTGCCTCTGCTAGGTTGTGTATTCCTTGTCTGGAGTTTGAGTGACAGGGGTTGGGGGATTCCAGGAGACAGGGTGAGTCAGCCCAGTGGTGAATAGAGAGATCTGCATCTAGATGGGAGGGAGGAGTTGCAACTGCGACCTGAATAGGGCCGTGCCTTCCCTCCACAATGCTAGCTCGACCTCCTGTGGTGCGTCTGATGTCTCTGCCCTGCACTGTGATAGGAAAGAAGGAGTCATGTAAACAGAGTGCTCCAGAGCTGACCATAACTGATTTGGACTAGGCAAAGGCCTCTCTGCCTTCAGAGAACAAGGAGAAACTGGGTATTTAAGAGGGGTCCCAAACCCCAGAGAATTAGATCACTTTTGGACAACAAGGAGAAACCTTGGCTGAGGAGAGGAACCAGAAGAAACTGAGGAGTGACTATCCCTAAGCTGAAGTGCTGCTTGGGGGATTGGCCTGCAGTGGTTGCCTGACTGCCAAAGAAAGGAGTAAGGGACTTTGTGTCCTTTCATCAACTTGTAAGGATCTCCAAGGGCTTGAGGGAAGAGCTTGCCTCCTGCTGAAGTCTCAGGGACAACAGATTTCAACCACCAGCTCCCCAAGAGTTCTTTGGAAGTGCCCGCTGCTGTTTTGGGCCTTCTGAGGGACTGGGTGTCGCAAGGAGCTGGAAGCGCGACTCACGAAGAAGTGTGTCGCCGTCGCAGCCGCTGCCGTCTCAGTTCTGAACAAGGGCGTCGCCGCTGTAGCTGACGCATTGCACCGCATCACAAGAAACGTCTCGCAACATCGAAGAAGCGTGTCGCAGTTGCAGCAGCTGCCGTTACATTTCTAAATTCTGAACAAGGATGGCTGTAGCTGACGCATTGCACCGCAGAAGCACCTCGCATCCACGGAGAAGTGTGCCACCGTCAGAGCTGCTGTTGTCGCATCTCTGAACAAGGGTGTTGCCGCTGCAGCTGTCACATCGAGCGAAAGCGTCTCGCCTCATGGGAGAAGAGTGTCACCGCCAAAGCCGCTGTCGTCACATCTCTGAACAAGGGTGTCGCCGCTGTAGCTGACGCATCGAGTCGACACATCTCGCAACATCAAAGAAGTGTGCCGCATCAAGAAGAAGACGCCATCTTTGTTTCTTTGCATCAGCTCTTCAACGCAGCACCATCCTTGTGTGCCAGGGACTACTGCATCACCTTTCCTGCAACACTTTTGTTGCCCTGCGTGTCGCATCTTAAGGTACATTGACTCAAAATGTTGCATTTTTAGATCTAAAGAGAACTAACCAATTCTACCATTTTAAGTACAGTATTTTGGATGTTTGTCATTTGTGGTCTTGTGTTAAATCTATATAAAGAATACTTATTTTTGACATAAAACCTGTGTGATGTCCATCTGTAGTGTTGTCACTGGATTACTGTATGTGTTCACAAATGCTTTACACACTGCCTCTGAGATAAGCCTGTCAGCTCGTGCCAAGCTACCAAGGGGGTGAGCAGGGGTTATTTTAGGAGTGTACCCCCTTAACCTGACTAGAGGCAAGGGTCCCTATTTCTCACAAGTACTTACTTGTGCCAACTAGAAACCCCCAAATCTAACAGTATGCCACTGTGCCTTGTGGCAGCCAGAATTCAGTTTAAAATGTGCTGTGCCATGCACAAATCATTTCGGAGCAAAGACAACAACACATGCAGAGGAAGGCAGTACATTTGAACTCAACCATATATCTGTTATATAATGCTCTAGCCAGCAGCCAACCAAGATTTGAAAAGTGGAAACATCTTCCTGAACAGTATAGGGCCTAATGTTTTGATCACACCACTCAGAGGCCTTAAACGCTCAACAGAGCTATCGATTGAAATCTAACTGCTGAATATTGATCTAACAATCCAATATGTCACATGACAGGGTCCTACAATCCAGAACAATCCCGAACAGTGACAAGTAATGTCTTCTGGAAGGAGTCCTGCTGTCTTCAATTCACTTATAAACATCCTCTGTTCAATTTATCAGGACAATCATCTTTGAATTCATAGTTGAATGTGGGCTACATCAAAGTAATTACTAAGACAATTCTGATCTTAACATGCAGAATATGTAATTAAAATATAACCATCCATTTAATCTTACAATCTTACAAGTGGTTTCAAGGGGTGGAGAGGGAGTATATGACTATGTGATACACTATTATAAATAAATAAATAATACATATATATTGCCATTATCTATAGAAGAGGCAGGCCCTCTTTAAAGCATGTCTATATATTATTGTAATATTGCCCATCTGAATAGTATTGATGAACAATGACTTAAAATTAAATATTACTGACATACACAGTTAGGATACAAACCAAGATTTGCAGTCCACAATAATAATAATAATAATAATTCCATTTGTAGAGCACCTGGTTATACCCAACGGTGTGTCCCCATGCTAGGATCAAGACCCCACAGAAGGAGAGCAGAGATAGCACCTGAGGGAGGAGGAGGAGTACAGGAAGGCATAAGGATTATCTTGGATTAGAGGTAAAATACCCAGGGGGCATATTAGCAAGCTGAAGTATCGCCGCTTTTTCGGCGAATTGTACCGAGAAAGCGGCAATACTTCCAGCGCCCTATTAAAAAGGGCATGCTAACGCCTGCCTCAAGCCCACTTTGCATGTCAGCGAGAAACATCGCTAATGACATGCAAAGTGGGTGTTCCCACGTCCAACCACATGTAAAATGTGGTTGGAGGTGGGAACACCCTATTACCAAGGCAACGGTTGGGAGAAGAAGACCTGCGATAAACTCGTTTATCGCAGGTCTCCCAACGCCTGCTCTGACCAGGTGGAATGCCAGAAACCGGTCCTCGGAAGCTTGTTTCCGGTCCAGGGAAGACATGGCTTGGTAGTTCGGGTTGGACTGTTCCCATGAGGCACAGGGTCAGACTGATTTGCATATAGCCATGTCTGAACTGGGGTGGCAGTGTGGGCTAAAGAACAGTGATGGATTAAACCCAGATCTTTTGACTGGGTGTGAGTGTTTGATTGATTCAGATGCTCCGTCCATCACCACCCCCTTTTGTACCGCTTTTGGCTGCCATAAGTGTGGCAGGGTATGCTCAGACGTGAGTCTCTTGCTCACTTTGCCACTGGATTCAAGCAAGCCGGGCTGAAGACGGCTGGAATGCCAGAAACCGGTCCTCGGAATCTTGTTTCCGGTCCAGGGAAGACATGGCTTGGCAGTTCGGGCTGGACTGTTCCCATGAGGCACAGGGTCAGACTGATTTGCATATAGCCATGTCTGAACTGGGGTGGGAGAGTGGGCTAAAGAACGGTGATGGATTAAACCCAGATCTTTTGACTGGGTGTGAGTGTTTGATCGATTCAGATGCTCCGTCCATCACCACCCCCTTTTGTACCGCTGACCAGGTGTTAAGACATTGATAACATGGGGGTGTGGATAATAACGCTGAATCCACCCCCCCATATTATCAAGGCACACATTAGCGCGTGAAAACAACGCTTGTTTTCATGAGCTAATGTTCCATATCGCCGACTATCGCCGGATTTCATTTCGTCTACGTGTTGCCATTGATAATTACGCGCTAACACGGCAAAAAAATCCGGCGATATGGAAATGTGCAATGTGCCTTATATAATGCACATCTAGATAATATGCCCCCAGGTTTTTAGATCTTTACGAAAGATGCTCTCAGTGGGTTCAGCTCTGAGGGTCAGCGGTAAGATATTCCACTTTTTAACTGCCAGACTGCCAAAGGATTGCACTCCCATCCTGGCCCTTTGGAATTTGAGCACTTTAACCAGGTGGGCTCCCGTCGATCTCAGATTACGTACAGGAATATAGGGGGTTAACATGGGGTGGATATAGTTTAGACCTCTCTTCCAGAGAATTCTTTGGCAATAGTGCATAGCTTTATACGTGATCCTTTATTTCATTGGCAGCCTGTGGAGGGTGTCCAGAGCTTTGGAGGAGGTTGATCTTCTGGGAAGATTCAGGAACAATTGGGTAGCCGCATTTTGGATGCGTTGAAGTTTGTGGAGACATTTTTAGCAGCTCCTAGATAAAGTATATGGCTGAAGTCAATCTGAGATGTGACTAAAGCATGTACAAGAGTTTTCCTGGCCAAGAGAGGTAGTAAGTCAAGGATTTTTCTTAGGACTTTAAGAGTTCTGAATCATCTTCCAGCTACCTTCCAGATTTGATCCTCAAAGGAAAGTTTTGGATCAAACCAGACCCCTAGATTTTTGGTTTCTTCTTTGGGGGTAGGGATGGGTCTCAAGGTCTGAGGCCACCAACCCAAAGACCAGATAAAGGGGACTTTCCCCACAATCAATACTTCAGTCTTATTGCCCTTCAATTTAAGACAATTGTTGGACATCCATGAGGAAAGCTCCCCTAAAGAAGAGGAGAACTGATTGGCAGTTGTCTCTGTGTCCCGGGATAAGGTGGCAATCAATTGCGTATCATCCACATAAGATACAATGGCTATTTTGTATTTTCCCACAATTTCTGCAAGGGGACCCTTATAAAGATTGAAGAGAGTGGGGCTCAGTATCGAGCCCTGCTGTACCCCTTGCGTGAGCAGAATACTTTTGGATGAATGCGGATGTTGAATGACTTGAAAGCTGCAGGAAAGGAGAAAGGAGGTCAACCAGCGGAAAGCTGAGCCCCCAATCCCACAAAGCCTTAGTCTATGCACGAGCAAGTTATGGGATATAGCGTTGAAAGCTGCACTTCGGTCCAGCAGGACCAGTGCAGCGGTATGACCTTCATCAGCGCTTTTATGCAAGGTTTCAGTTAAGAGAAGTAAAGCCATTTCCATGGAGTGGGAAGCTCTGAAGCCAGATTGAGAGGGATCAAATACATTGTTGAGATTAATGTGGTTAACCAGTTGGGTGTTCACCACTTTTTCTGAAATTTTGGTGAAGAAAGGCAAGAGCGAAACTGGACGTAAGCAGGCTCTTAAGATCATCCAGCAAGGGGGTTTTAAATTCAGAGAAATCAATACCCTCAAGTATTTATAATATCAAGAACAAGGAGGTTTTTGAAGTGACTTATGAGTAGGTCTGGGCGTGGTTCACGAAAAAAAGTCAGCTGTGCTTTGTGGAGTTCAGCAAGCGGTGGAGTGGGTTAGTTTGTGCTGTTCGCGCTGTTTTTAGCGCCAGGTGTTTGTCTCACGCAGAAAAATCAGCGCAAACTGCACCATGCGCAGTGCAAGAGGGCGCTGCTTCTTTCTGCTGCTCAAGTAGATGTTCTACTCCTGCTGCAGCTTCCTCAACGTGAGCGGAAGGTTTCTCAGCATAAGCAGTAGCGGCCATCCCCGACCGCCCGTGTTGAGAAATCTCCGGGAGGTGGTCTGGAGTATAATTTTCCTCGCTCGCGCTCGCCAACTTAAGTTGGCGAGCGCAAGCAAGGAAAAACCTCTGCCCCACTACACGGAGCAGAATTTTTCAGATCTCCATTTGCTACTCAGATCGTGGAGTGGGAAAAACTCTGCAAACTCCATGAGCGGAGCAGAATTTTACGCCCAGGCCTACTTATGAGGCAAGCGTCTTAACTTAAACTTTAACCTAAAGTGATGAGGATAATTTGCCTTTCCATGGTTATTTGCCTAATGTATTTGTTAGACAACAGAATGTGATACATAAGTCCACCTAATGTTCATCATAATATTTTTTTAAACACACAGTAGGGGCACACATGTAACTGCTTTGGTCAATATCATAGTAAAAATATAGATATGCATTTGTGCAGCATTTCAACTTGTCACATTCCACTTCAAAACTGAACATTGTTGCTTATTTTGTTTTACATTTCTCCATACACCCATTTTCTTGTACTATTAAAAGCTGTATCTATGAAACAGAAATGTTTACCTATGTTTAGCTTAGGAATAATTGTGAAGAAATGTAATATGACACCCAAAAGGACAGTTGGAGTTCCAGATCCAGTTAAGCTTAATTTACAGAAAGAGCCAAATGATTCAAGGTATCTCCTTATTTTTAAAGGAACAGTAATTCCTTGAAATGTAGGTTTTTACTCTTAGGACATCCATTTTAGAATTCTCCCAGTTGTTTCTACAATACTTATTTTGAGTTGTGTGAAGGAATGCATATCTTTTACTTGCATTCATGTCATTATTTTCTTTTGCCTACCTAGATTGTTGCCTTGTCGAACATGACTAAGTGATATTTTATGTTTTATTCTTATCTGGTAGCCTCTCTGCCTTGTACTAAATGTGGCACTCTAAGTCTGTCGTAAGAATATACATACCGGATAGAGTTATCAATTGCTTTTTCCACTACTGAATTTTACATAGAATTAAAATGTCTTATAGTATTATAAGTGCTGACATTATCTCATTGCATGGAAAGAGTACGTTAAGGACAAGCCTCAATTAACTGTACTTGCATTACTTTAGACCCTTGCTACTCCTTTCCCAGTTCTCCTTTCATAATGCTATGCCTTATCCTATTTCAAAATCCCAAATACTCTGTAATGATGTAGCACAATTCCATATACATTTCTTTACCATAAAAATGAAACTAATTAAAAACGAAACTAGGTCCAGCCATATCAACTCAACTAGAAAACTGTGTTTGCAAAACTCTTAAAATGGCCATAATAAATGATAATTTTAATGTTAGTTGGTATTTACATTACATGACATACGCCCCATTAAGGCATTCTTCCATTAAGACAGGAAAACTATGACAAAATGTTACCAATAAGGAGTAGAGCTGTGGTAAGACTTCAGAAGCCTGTGAAAGACAGACCCTGCCAGTTTTACCATAAGTACATTTTCTCTTAAATTCATTGGTCCCCTGATCCTATCCTCTGTATTGATCCGAAAAAATACATTAGTGAATTTTTCTCAGACACTGACACTATACAAGACTACTTAATAAGATAAGTTGTATGTTATCATATTGATAGCAAAAGTAACATCTTACATAAATATTGTGACTTAAGATCAATTACAAGACTATCACTCCTTTGGGTGTAGAGCTACTATTATTCACTCCAAAAGTTGCACATTTTCTCTTAAATTCATTGGTCCTCTGATCCTATCCTATGTATTGATCCGAAAAAATACATTAGTGTATTTTCCTCAGACACTGACACTATATAAGACTACTTAATAAGATAAATTGTATGATATCATATTGCTAACAAAAATAACATCTGACATAAATATTGTGTCTTAAATATCATTTACAAGACTATCACTCCATTGGGTGTAGAGCTACTATTATTCACTCCAAAAGTTGCCATTTTTCTGCAAATGTATTTAGATCACACTATTATTGTCAAAAAACTATTTAGGTAACAATATTTTGGTACTGTACCATATAATGGTTAATTAATGTTAGTAGGAGGGTCCACAAATAATAATTCAAGCACAAGAATAAGCTTCCTTTAAAAACACTAATGCACAATTATGAAATATTTTAAGTTTACAGCATAAAAGCAAACACATTTTAAATGTTTTTCAGGGAAGCTCTGCTAGAATGACCAGCATAATCAGAGCTAAAGATTAAATAAGTCATTGGTTCTTCATTTTGTAAACAATTTTTAAAAAGTATCATTCGAATATTATAGCCAGTTGAATATTTAGAGACCTTAAAAAATGTTTGCACAGTCAATATATACACCCAGGTTGTGGGGTGAGGGTAAAGAAAAATAGAGCAGGCATGATTACTTTGAGATGCAGGACAGTGGATGGTGTTGGCCTTTAAAGATGGACTTTTTGGCGTGAAATAAGAATTCGCTGAACAGTCATGTTGTGTGGAACATGCTGATCTGAAGCGTATTTATTTTTCTATTGAAAGTTTGCATGTTTTTGACAGTTTATGTTCTACAGTAGCAAAGGATGACTTTCTACTAGTATCTGGTGTCAAAGAAGATTAGAAAGGATTATATGCTTGGAGCATGCTGGCCTCTGGAAGAAGCTGGAATTAGTTCCTGAACTTTAGACTGGTGTTTTGGTGGGGCAGCCTTTATTCGAATGGTGCCAGCAAGTGTGGCTGAAATTATGTCAGACATTTATTTATTTATTTTCTTGTATAGCGCCTGAATCAATCCCGGCAGGGATATCTCTGCGCTTGCGCTCCTAGTAGAAAGGCTCAAACATGATCATGTACTGTTAGCAAAAGTTTGTTAAGACTGAGTGAATAGATAAGTTTTAAGATTTTTCCTGAAGGATTCCAGATTGGTAATTTGCTTCAGTGTGGGGGGGGAGTGAGTTCCATAGAACTGGGCCTTTATAGGAAAGGGCACAACCACCTTGTCTTGTTCTTCTAAATCTTGGGACCTGAAGTAATTGGTGGCTGCTGGAACGTAAAGGGCGTCCTGGAGTGTATGGGAAAAACTTTTCCTTCAAGTATCTGGGTCCCGAGCCAAACAAACATTTATGTATTGTGCAACACGTCTTAAATTCTATACGTTGCCTTATTGGCAACCAGGGGAGCTGATGTAGAAGAGGACGAGAGGGGGTTCTGGGTTGAGCATTGAGGACCAGCCTCGCCGCAGTATTCTGGACCACTTGCAATTTTTTTTGTTGTTCCTCATTGGCTGCAATTAGCAAACCATTGCAGTAGTCCATCCTACTAATTACTAAAGTCTGGACTAATGTTTTCCTATAGTTATCGGGCAAGAATGGAAAAACACGCCGTAACATGCCGATAACGCGGAAACATGCTCCTGTCACTTGATTGATGTGTTCTTTGAGCAGGAGTGTTTGATCCAGACGTACTCCAAGATTTTTGACAACTTATTTCGGGCTGGGGACAGGTCCCAACTCCAAGGGCCACCAATCTGGGGACCATAGGAGAGTAGCCCCACCAAACAACATGACTTCCGTCTTGGTCACATTACATTGGAGGCTATTTCGTGCCATCCAATCTGACACTGCTCTCATCCCATCTGCAAAAGATTTTTGAATTGCGGGCGTAAGGGTCTCGAAGGGGAATAGGAGTTGGGTGTCATCGGCGTACGACCCCGGGGTGAACCCGTATTTTCTTACAATGTCCGCCAAAGGGGCCACGTACACGTTAGAAAGCGTGGGGCTTAGGCATGAGCCCTGTGGCACTCCCTTGGTGAGCTCCCTTAGAATGGAATTATGGGAGCCCAACTTGACTCCTTGTAGACGACCCGAAAGAAAGCTTTCCAGCCAGGACAGAGCTGTGCCTCCTATGCCCACCTCCCTCAAACGACGAGAAGTATTTCATGTGACATCGTGTCGAAGGCCGCGGATAAATCTAACAGCACCAGAATCGTTGATCCCCCTCCATCTAGTGACATCCTGATGTTATCGGTCACTGAGATGAGGGCCGACTCGGTGCTGTGATTGGGCCTGAAACCAGATTGAGAGTGGTCCAGGCCCTCCGCTGTCTCGATGTAATTTGACAAGTGGGTGTTCACATGCCTCTCGGTCATTTTGCTAAGGTATGGCAGGAGGGAGATGGGTCAGAGGTTAGAAAGGTCCGTCCATGGAAGCGCGGCATTCTTCCGGATAGGGTTCACCACCGCTTTTTTCCATTCCCCGGGCACGTGTCCTTCCCTGAGAGAATGGTTAATGATATCTTGGATTTGTGGTCCAAGAAGAGTACTCAGGGGGACCATCATTTTTGCTGGTAGGAAGTCGTCAGAAGATCCTGACTTTATGTGGCTGATGAGGGATGGGAGGTCTGATTCACCAACTAAAGGGAAGGTTGTCAAGGAGACATTTCTTTGTGTTGATGAGGAGATTGAAGTGCAAGTACTACTATGATTACTGGGGACCTTCATTATTTTCTCATATATCAGGTTGATTTTATTTTCGAAAAACAGAGAAATGTTGTCGCATAAGGATTGGGAGAAGTCATCTGGGCTGTCACAGGCTGTCGGTTTTACAAATGCTTGTAATATTTTGTATAATTCCTTAGAGGAATTACCTGCCTCTGCAAGTTGCTGTATAAGACTATTCTTCCGCGCCATCTTTATATTTTTGTAATAATTAGACTGGGCTACAAGATGTGCTCTGCCGTTTTCTTCTGTGCGATCTTTCCTCCATTTTTTCTCTATCTTCCTACAACCCTGCTTCTCTACTCTCAATGCTTTAGTGTACCATTTTTCTTGTTTGCTCACATAAAATTGTTTATGCAGCTTTAGGGGGGCAAGTTTATCTACTGCTGCGGTCATGGAGTCATTCAATTTAGCTAGGGCACCTTCCACGTCATCTGTGGACATAAGGTTAGGCCTTATCCAGACCCTCTGTAATTCCTCCACCGTTACTCTGTGCCACTGTCGACGGCAAACTGGTGGAAGGGTGTTCTTTTTAGGGCGTTTTTTCCTCTTCCAACAAACAGAATTTCAGCAAGAAATGATCAGACCAGTCTAGCTGGATGGTGGATTGGCACAGAATTTTGGTGCAGTTTGAAAAAAGCAGGTCTAGGGAATGGCCCCCTATATGTGTGGGTCCATTGTTCTGCAAGTCCAGACCTAGGGTAGACAGGTCAGCAAGTAAAGACTTAGTTTCGGGAAGCTCTAAATTATCTATGTGAGTGTTAAAATCTCCAAGGAACAAAAAATCTTCATTGGCTCTAAGGTGAGGAGCTAAGAGCTCCAGAAGAGAAAGAGTAAAACCTGAACTAGATCTTGGTGGGCGATAAACTAACGCCCCTTTCCAGGATGCTCTTGTAGTAGTAATAACTCTAAAAACAATTATTTCAAATTGTGGACAACATTTTTGTTCTGAAACAGTAACTTTTAAGTTATCTTTGTATACGATGGCTATTCCACCGCTACTTTCTCTGGACGGTTCATATTTAAAAACTTATACCCTTGGGGGACCCCTAGAGCTATAGCAGGTATAGTGTGGGGTTTGAGCCAGGTCTCAGTAAAAAAGCCCAAATCGGGTTGTGAAGAATGTAACAAATCCCATATTTGTAACTGGTGCTTGGGCAAAGAGCGAACATTTAAGAGTAAGCACTTTATCCCTTTTATTGGTACATTTGTTACGGTGATCACTCAAGAAACACAAAGGCTTCAGACGATCGAATGATGATCGCGGAGAGGTGACCGATGGAGGCTTATTCTTAACCAGCACAGCATTGCAATTTGTCACCCAGGCATCCCCTTGTGCAAGATTCCTATTTCATCCTGTCAAAAAATGTAACTGTGTACAGTTATGTAATTCAACTCAAACTTTCAAAGGAGGAGATGCATTGAAATCTAACAGGCAGCAAACCATTCAGGACTTTATTATCACTTTGATGGTCCTGCTGCGTCATTGCCACTGTGCCGTCTGCTGAAGAACCGCCAAGGCTGTGGTGCACCCGTCGGATTTTGATAGTAATCCATGGCGGGCGGTGCAGCAGCAGTGGACTGTTAGGCATGGGAGAGCCTAACATGCAGACCGCCGACATGAGACTGCCGACTGCATGTTCCTGCACGGTGTCCATGCAGGAACTGGGGGTGGCCCCCATGCATGTACCCCTATGCTCAGGAGCAGCCCACGGCCATGAAAGCCAACTCATAATATGCTTGGCACTGCTCAAGCGGCACTGCCAGGATATTGTTGCTCCTGACCACTGCAAAACCATACCTGGCAGATGCAGCGGTTTTGTGGCAGTACGATCACCAGAGTCATAATACTGCGGGTGGATCCGCAGTATGGCAGTGATTCAACCGCCACCACGAGTACAGCGGTCCTATGGACCACCATGCTCGTAATAAGGCCCTTAGTACATTACAGCTCAGAGTGTAATCTGGGCTTTAATCGCAAGACATGCCACTTCACCACCAAGTTTGAAGATAAAGGCTGTGATATATTCAGAAATGTTAGCATTGTGGATCAAATTTTGCCAAAAACTTTAAATTACAAGGCAGCAGAACAGCATCTGTATCAAACTAGTTTAGTTAAATTTATCATATATGCTATGGTCTAAAGCATGATAAAGTAGATGAATTGTGTATTTTCTGCAAAGTAAGAAGTACAGTAGACATTACTTCCCTACAGTGGTCTTTTTCTTGGGCAATGACTCAAGTCTGCTTTCAAAGAGTTACCAATATAATATTTGATACTGGGTATAGTCTTTTGTGGCACTTGGAGACCGGATGGACCAAGTTAATTTTTTATAGGCAATTTTTCGATTTCATGCATTTAGACCTTGATGGTTCATGTGCTTTACCCAAGATAAAATTACAATCTTCAACCACAAGGCTACTTTAAAGATAACAAAGGATAGTGTAACCTAAGCAGCACAAACTAGTGCTGCAAATGCAGAAACAATGTGATTTTGGAAAAAGCCAAAAATATTTTTCACTATCCGTTTTTATCAGTAGTAAGGCATGTATATAATTTTAAACCAAGTAAAGATAAGAATTGATTGATTTGAATAGGCAACGGGCATTCGTGATAGAACATGCACTAATCTCTATATATGAATCAAATGGCATGCACTGTATTAAAATGGCACACAAATGAAGTTTTGAAAGATAAAGTGAGGACAAGTATAAAAAATTACACAAATGAGTTGGTGACCAGCAAATAGAAATTACACGAACAAAGCTAGTGCTGAAGCAGAAGCAGTAGTAAACAAAAGTATATTTATACAAGAGCCAGGGCAGATGGGAGCTGAGCAGAATCCACCTTCCCCCTTCTGAGGCTTTAGTAACACTGTGAGTAACAGGAGGAGGAAGTGGTAAAGCCTCACTGTGGGCCCTCCTCGTTTTTTTCCTGTCTAATCGGCATATTCTGGAGAGGCAGGGGGAAAAGAAAGGCAGAGGCTGTGTATTAGGACATTGTCATGTTAAGAGCCACTTTTATAGGCCACTGCTGCTCCACGGTCTTCAATAGAACTCCCAACATTCCAATGTTCTAATATTTGTTAGTCATAAGGAAGTAAATTGTGTTTATGACTCACTGACACGCCCAGTGATGTAAGAGAAGGCATATGTCAAATAGCTTTTATTCCAAGGAGAAATTAGCAAGCTCCCCATTCCAATACTCCCACATACGTCTGACTTAAAACATATTCCTCCAAAAATAAGGTGCAAATGCGAGCATCGGGTGGTGAAACCCTAACTTGTTACATGACAATTTTTCAAAAGCGTGAAATATTCTGAATAAGAAATCCGATGAATATGCTCCACTGTTTCAAATATTTTTAATCAACTGAGAACCCACACCCTGTAGTCTTAGGAAGGGTTACACTCAACACAGTTGTATATATACACCCCCAGATGCATCAACAACCCATTTTGCGATTCCTTAATAGCGTAGCGAAAAACACCGATTCACTATTAAGAAATAGCAAAATGAAATGCATCAAGAAATCACGAAAGAAATAGCGATTTCTTAGAATTCCTTAATTGCGACTCGCAAATTGCGAGTCGCAATTAAGGAATACCTCCCCATTCTTTCCTATGTGCCTAGAGGCCCATAGGAATGAATGGGAAGACAATCTCAATTTGCAAATCGCAATTAGCGATTCGCAAATTGAGATTGCGATTTCAAGGGTGCAGGGGTGTCCAAAGGACACCCTGTTGCACCCCTGAAATTGATCTGTGCACGTATGTTGCGCACACACATGCCCTTAGGGCATGTGTGTGCGCAACATGAAACTTTGAAAAATGCACTTTAGTGCATTTTTCAAAGATTTTGCAAATTACCATGAAGTTGTACTTCATGGTAATTTGCGTGCCCTATTAGCGAATTCGCTATTTTTAAAACTTTCATGCATTGCATTTAAGGAATCTCAATTTGAGATTCCTTAAATGCAAATAATCGCAATTTAGCGATTTTTCAATTTGCGATTTTTGCATTTGGGATGATGCATCCCAAATGCAAAAATACCGGTCGCAAAGGGGCAGATTCTGAGAATCTGCCCCTTTGCGAGCGGATTTTTGTTTTATGCATCTAGCTGATAGTCTATGAAACTGTAATTAATTCTAGAATTAATTCTTATTTACTTTCCGCACGCTGCAAGCTTTAGATTTACAGAAACGATTGACCCATGAGAGGTTATGATCAGCTCAAGAAATAATGTCATGTTTTTTTTGACAGGTTTTCGCCATTTTGTAGTTCTGTGTTATTACCTAATTTAATGGCACTATATTTTTGAAGGGTGAACAGTTGAATTAATCTTCCCTGGATTTGAACGTTTGCCCTTCAGTTGACAGAGAGGTCTTTACTGACAGCATATTAACCACTCCTTCCCTCTGAGCTAGAAACAGGGATGATCCCCATGGCTGAACAAAGGACGCACACAGGAAAACAAATATACAGAAATGGTTTTTGTTTTTAACAATGGCTCTTTTATATGCATGCATTGTTCAGCTGGAGAAATGTCAGTTTCTATTGTTATTTGTTAGATCATTGTAATGTGTTTTGTTGGTCTCTGCCAGTGACACACTGTAGTATGTAAAAAGAAGAATAAATCCAATGACGAGGTAATCCACTCTGAATGTAGGTTGATTGGAAGAAAAGGACCCACGACCTACTGCAATATCCTTCAGACAGTTTCTCTCTAAGGTTTTAAATACCAAGGGGCAGATTTACAAGCCCCTTGCGCCTCTTTTACGCCGCCGGTGTGTCACTTTTGTGACGCAGCAGCGGCGCAAAAGATGCAACATGGTGCGGGGTATTTACAATGTGACGCAGCTGGGAGATGCGTCACGTTGTAAAGCCCTGCGCTATAAGGAGGCGTTCTGGCGCAGGGGGGGCGTTCCTGCGCAGGAACTCCTCCTAAAAGTGGCTGAGTGAAATCTACAAGATTTCACTCAGTCACTTTTAGGACAATTCTGCGTCAAAACCCTGCGCCTGCTTGAAGCAGGCGTAAGGCTTGAGGCAGCATTGGACAGATAGGGCACCCCCGAGCCTTGCTGGAGCTGCGTCGTGCTTGCGACGCAACTCCAGCAATGCGTCACCTTTACGGCACAGATGCGTAACGCATCTGTGCCGTTTTGCACCATGGTGCGCCGCATTGTAAATTCGGTGCACCATGGGTGGCGGAGCTCGGGCGCACAATAACTGGCGCATTCCTGGGGATGCGCCAGTTATTGTAAATCTGCCCCCAAAGTTCTACCCCTGACATTCTTAAAATGACATATGATAATTCTAAACACAACATTCTACGTGAATAACTTACCATATATTACACACACCCAGTGTGAAACGATACACTTGAATGTCTACTGAAGAAAATTATGATTTACGTGATTTGTCACGAATGGCGATTTAGGTGATTTCCAAGGAACACAACAATGGAGACATTAAAGTAAAAATTCAAACGCTTTGCTCCGTAATATATCTGTGCTAGATTGTGTACTGAAACAGCACGTTTAATTTAGCAGCTAAACAAAACAGGAAAACGACCTATTGTTAACTGCATTATACTGACACATAATGTATATTTCAATATTGGTTGTATATGGTTTCGTTCCTTTACTAAATATTTGAGCTTGCCAGCTCCTAGGACCAATGTCCCAGTTGTAAAGTGACAGACTACCACAGACTATGAGCATTTATTCATGTTATTGGCACTATTGATATTTAATATGAATGACAGAAAATCGACATTTTAAGAAACAGCTTATCCAAAACAAAAAATGCAGCCAGTGCTACCTTGACTTAAACCAATCTGCAAACAGTCAGATGTTACAAATGCATAAATCAGTAATGGTTGCATGATACTTTTTATTTCTGGTGTGTGCCATGGCTACTACATGTTTTATAATGTTACATTCAACACAGGACTTGTTGTATATTTCCACGTCACTGTTGTTCGTGCATTGAATTCACTAGAGTGCGTGATGACATGGAAAGGTCCAGAAAACATGCCTGCTTATCATCTAACAAGCGCTGTCAAATTGTGCAAACTAATACAACATGCACTTTGTTGTCATATTTTATAGGGCATGCTAACAAAATGGAGGAAGGACCATTCCCATTCTCTGAAGCTCTTTGAATAGACACTGCAGTTGAAATGTGGATACAGGAGATGACCTTACAGGTTCTGTAATCTATGCTAATATAATAAAGAGAGAGCCTAAACCTTTGAGGCGGGTAATCTCAGGAACCACAACACCAATCACAACACCCAATACAGCGTTGGAAAGGGCAGTTGCAGCAGAAGGACATAGGCTATGCAGACGCCCACCATATACATTTAAAAGGTAAAAGAACCGTGCCAGCAAAGTAGTCCCTTGTGGGCGTGTCTGCGTTGTACTGTGGGTGTGTGCTGGGGGCGTGACAAACGCTGTGGGGTGTGGTACGTTCCGCCCTTCATGCCATGTCTCATATTGTGTGCTAATCCCACCCTGCTCCCTTTAAAAATCCCTGCACCCCATAATCATAACCCACCCTTACTCCTTAAAATACCCCAACATCCTTAAACACTAACCCATCTTAACCCTATAAATATACCCTGTACCCCAAAATCCAAACCTATCCCTAAACCTTAAAAATACCCCTTTACCCCAAAACCCAAACCTAGCCCTGAACCCTATAAATACCCCTGCACCTCAAACCCCAAACCTACCCCTTGAACCTAAAAAAAACCCTGTACCCCAAAACCCAAACCTATCCCAAAACCTTAAAAATACCCCTTTACCCCAAAACCCAAACCTAGCCCTGAACCCTATAAATACCCCTGCACCTCAAACCCCAAACCCACCCCTGAACCCTAAAAAAACCCTGTACCCCAAAACCCAATCCTAGCCCTGAACCCTAAAAATACCACTGTACCCCAAAACCCAAACCTAGCCCTGAACCCTAAAAATACCCCTGTACCCCAAAACCCATACCTATCCATAAACCCTAAAACTACCCCTGTACCCCATAACCCAAAACTATAACTGAACCCTTAAAATACCCAAACACCCCAAAACATATACCTCAGTACCCCAAAACATATACCCCTCTACCCATACTTGCCTTATCCAAACATTAAAAAGAAAACATGCTTTTACCATTCATGCATTTACAACGAATTTCGTTGTAAATGTATGTGTGGTAAAAGCATATAAAATGTAATACCATGCGTTATAATGGCATTGCGGAGTCATGGTACTTTCATAATGAAAGTATGCGGAGTGATGGTATGCGGAAAGAAAGTTGCAGAATAATGGGTGTTTACCCTCCCCCGGGTAAGTACATTGGTGGCACGGCGGCCCACATCTCCAGCAACATACTCATATTTTTTCACCACCCATTTGAAAAATGCACAGGTCTCTCTCATTGATGGCCAGCACCGACATACAATTTTAGACACACCTCCCGCCACAAGTTCTAGAATTGCGAACTTTAGAGCTGGGGAGCTACGTTCGAATCTCGGCATCAGCTCAACATCCTGTGATTCCAGGCAAATCGCTTTGTCTCCCCGTGCCTACCACAAATGAATGTGTTCTTCTATAATGTAAATTGTGCTTATGCCATGTTGTCGAGTTTGCGCTATATAATATTGCAAGGAAAAATAAAGTAGGGAAACTCGAGTTCACACACTATTGAACGCGCACTCTTAAGTGCATCAGCAGTGCACTGTGAATCGGAGCGTTTCACAGGCCTGTCACAGATAAGAAATGCTATCAAAACGAAATCCTACAAAACAATATACTACTGGCCGGCAGCAATTCATACCCGGACAACGTCGGGACAGGCTGCTAGTTACTCTTAATAATTCGATAAAGGGAATGTTTCACAGTCCAGTAAAACAAAAGAAGAGGGTGAGTTGATCACCTTTCACTTGTAGGGGAAGTGCATAAGAATAGTATATGGGTTAAAATTGTTTGGGGTAGGGTTAAACACAGGAATAGTTGCTGAAGGGATGTTGAAATACAGAGTTCCACCTTCAGGCCTCATTGGATAATAAAGGTGTGTGATGAAGTAAGACTTGCTACAACAAATAAACACACACAGCCATGTTTTTAGATAGGTGGTAATAACTATGATATGATTGGGGTGTTATCTAACCTTTGCTTGAATGTGCATAATACTTGCTGAGCTGTTCATTAAATATAAAAATATTCTTATTTCTATTATGTGTAAAAGAATAGCGTATAATAAATAATCGTACAGTATAAAACCCCAGTCCTTCTACTCATTTTGGGGATCGGGGTGAAACCCTTTTATAACTCCTGCAGTTGAGATTGTCTCAGACAGATTTCCCCAGACTCCAAAGACTCTTACTCATATAAGAACAACTCAGGAGGGAGAGATAACAAACACCTGATGGGTTTCTTTGTATCTGAAAAGGTTGCAGTACCTTTTTTAAGGGTCAGGAAACTTTACTGGGAGTGACCCAATAATTTCGGGGTAACATGTCAATATTTCGTCTGGCATGCTCCATTTGAATATTTTCACCTTCACTATTTAGGTTCTTCTAGAAACAAAAATAAACTTTAGGTCAAAGCCCACATTAAAGAGTCGTTCTCAAGCCATACGTCTATTAGGTAACAAGGACAATTTTATGAATATGCAGTGCTTCATTTGCAAATGAAATAAGTGGACCCTCGTTAGGCGACAATTACAGCTTTCACCACCAATTGCCCCAACCGGTGCTGCCAATCAAAAAATTAACCAACACACTCCTAAAAGTGTGACAAGTCAGACTATACCAGGCCCCCAAAGCTATAAGGATGCCGTGCGCTGCAGTTATTTGTCATTTTTCGTCTATAATTAATTAATAAGCATAAGTTGTTGTACTCATCTCCAAATTAAACTCAGTGCCACCAGGTGTGATGGTGTTAACAATTAAATGCCAGTGCAGAGCACCGGAAACCACTGGCTCAAATTAAGCACTGACTATGTGGTAGAGTTGGGGAGGAGTTGGTTTGGGAAGTCACGTTTATAAAACTCGAGGTCATAGCCAATCCTTGAGGATAACACATTCTATTAATGCATGACTAAAACATGGATTATACCACCATCTACACTTGCTTCTCGTGTTCAAGTACCAAGGGGCATATTATCGCCAAGTAGCAATATTTATCGCTAACTAAACTTAGCGACATTTTTTCTATCGCCGTGCATCGCCGGCTTTTATCGCGGAGATAACGTGCTATTAGCAGCGTTTATCTCAAATGCGGTATAATTTTCCGGCGTTAGCGGCGAAATTTGTGAATATCGCTGGTAATCCAGCGATATTCACGCATTATCGCCAATGGGGACTTAACCGGAATATCCACCTCCCATTGGATATAATGGCTAAGAACTGGTCTGAGCAGGTGTTCGTTTTCAGCGATATTCGCGCTTAGCGCAAATTTTTTAATCGCTATGCCTGCGTTGATAATAGGCGATAGCGATGTTAGCGGCTGCTTTCAGTCGCTAACAGGTTGGGTACGCCCATTTTGCATGTCATTAGCAATAAATATCGCTGACATGCAAAGGGGGCCCCAAACCACTCGCTATCGCCTAGAAACTGTCACTAACTGCTGTTAGCGACAGCTTGCTAATAGGGCGATGAAATTATCGCTACTTTGCATCCGAAAACGGCCGCTAAAGCGGCGATACTTTCATATCGCCCGCCTTGATAATATGCCCCCAAATTACTCTTGATTAGATAGCTCAATTTTTCATGCAGCTCTGAATTTCTAGTGGCCACAGACTCTCCAGTATCTAACTGTTCGAAATAATCATTGATAACACCTTTGCTTCAACAGTAAATAGTAGCCGAGGAAAGGCACATCAGCCTGATCCATGTGCCAGATCACGCTACCTTCTTCTATGAATTACAGACACAATTCATGAGTATCACATTAATATATATGTGGCAGAGGCCACTCAGGGTTTACTGAGTGACATAACCAAACCAGTGCCACCTTTAGCCTAAACTAATCAGAATGACCCTTTAAAATGGCGGATCCTGAAATTAGGAAAGACAAGAGATATTGGCTGCCACATTGCTATTTCACAGTGTAGCTGTTGCTAAAAAAAATGCTCCTTTTGCGATTTATGCTGGTTACATTTACTCGCATCAATGGGACAAGGCCAAAACTACCCAAACATTGGAAACACTAGAAGCAGCCGCGGACAGGAAACCTAAACACCCAATTCCTGCTCATTGAACTGCACCTCAAAGGCTTCTCCCTGCAACTGGTGCTTTGTGTACTGACATTGGGATCTTTACCCATAGCAGAATCCCAAACTCAAAAATGCACATCAAAATGAGAACACATGCAACCTATTTTGAACAGTCACTTCACATCTTTAACCAATTCTGCCTTCTACTCAATTTCTAAGTCAATGTCCAAGCCTTTATCCTACTCCACTTGATGGTGGCAATACCCAGTAGAGAATTCTATGAGGTGATGTGGCTTCCCTGAGCTGTAGTCGCATGCCCTTTCCCCCAGTAGGTTAGTTGGTGTAGAGCCACAGCGATGAATGCTCTCTCATATGTGCACTCCACAAAGTGGGTCTGTAGAAGAGAGAAGTTCACCCAGTACACTTCTTCTCTGCATGACAGTACGTTTTCAAACAGAAAGTAGATGACAGGAGGGCACTGATCTTTCAAACAATGGAAAAGGCAAGATTGTTAGAGAATCTGACTACTATGTATGTTTGAGCTTGTCGGATGCTGCCTTATAACTGGGGGGCACTGTGGTGGGTTCTTAAGGGATCATCACTAGGAGAGCTTTATCAGCCATTTTCGCATCACAGCTAGGCAAACAGGCCGTCAAGAGCTTCAAGATCCTATAAAAGATATTCATTTGTGGCGCAATTGTCATTAGATTCCCTTACAAGGGCAAACTAAGAGAGTGCACCAAAACGGGTGGAGTTTGGGTTGAGGAAAGAGCAGGTGATGCAATGTTGGAGTGGGCGATCCAATTTCTGCTTGGGAGTATTTGTTTATTTATTTTCTGAGCTTATATGGCGTGCAGCTACCCCCAACGGGGATGTCCAGGTGCTTGGAGGGCAAAGAAGGGAGTAGACTCAGGTGAAATTAATCACTGGAGAAGAGCCACGTCTTGAGGTCTCGGCAGAAGATGGATTCTGAGTTAGTCAATCGTAAAACCAAGGGTAGGCTATTCCAGATTTTGGCAGCAACTACCGCAAAGGCTCTGCCGCCCATTCTGGTGCGATGAAAGCGGGGGGATGAGGAGTCGTAGGTGGTTGGATCTGAGAACAAGATTAGATTGGGCTTGCCTGAGTCAAGCTCTCAGATAGGCCGGACCCATATTTCGTAGTGGTCTGAAGACTAAGATCATTGTTTTAAATTGGATGCGTTTAGCCACTAGGAGCCAGTAGAGCTTCTGCAGGATGGGGGAGTGTCGGTAAGGGATATTGTATATCAGCCTAGCTGCTGCATTCTGGACTCTCTGTAAGCATCTGATCAAGTAGGCAGGAGCCCCTGCGTACAAGCTATTAGCGTAGTCTAAATGGGAAGTAATACATGCATGAATAATGGTCCTCCATGAGTCCTGAGGGAGGAAGGAGAAGATTTTTCTGATCATGCGGAGTTTTCCAAAACAGGCTGCAGATACTTGATCAATTTGATTTTTGCATGAAAGTTCGCTGTTGACCCCCAAGTTCCTGGCCGATGTCACTGGTTCGGGAGGAGGGGATAATAAAGGGGTCACCAAAGTAAAGGAGGAGGAGGGCTAGGTTGGTTAAAGAATAGCACCTCTGTTTTATCCGAGTTTAGTTTGAGGGTATTGAGGGCCATCCAGGACGAGATGTTGCGCAGGCAGCGACAAAACTTAGAGAAGGTAGCTTCGGAGTAGTCTCTGAAAGAGAACACTAACTGGGTGTCGTCAGCGTAGGAGATCTCACGGACTCTGCAGGCTTCAACAATTTGAGCTAGGGGGATAGATAAACGTTAAAAAGTAGAGGGCTAAGTGCGGAGCCCTGTGGGACACCACAGTTCAGTGGTTTTTCACAGGAGACAGAGGACTGCAAGGAGACTGATTGAGAGCGGTCAGTTAGGAATGATCTGAGCCAGGAAAGGGGGGGGGGGGGCTGGATTCCGAGGCTGAGTAGTCGCTCTATCAAGATCTCATGGGAGACCATATCGAAAGCCGCAGACAGGTCGAGGAGCACTAGCATGGCTGCCTCGCCAGTGTCTATGGATTCACAGATGTTTTCCGACACCTCCAACAGGGCGGTCTCTGTGCTAAAACTGGGTCTGAAGCCGGACTGAGAGTTGTGGGGGAGGTGGTTGGCTTCAAGGTAGGTGGTGAGTTGTTTTTGGACAATTTTTTCAAGAACCTTCGCTGGTTTAGGTAGAAGGGAAATGGGGCGATAGTTATTAAAAACTGAGGGGTCAGCATCAGGTTTTTTAAAAATAGGTATAAGCATGGCCTGTTTACAGGCAGAGGGGAAGATTCCAGTCTGTAGTGAAGTGTTCCAGATGGTGATCAGCGGAGAGATAATGAGGGGGGCAACTAAGCTAAAAAGTGAAGCCGGGCAAGGGTCAATGGGTGAGCCAGATTTACAGGAGAGCCATTTTTGAAGAGCAGCTTTGTGGGAGATCGGGGAAAAGGAGGTGAGAGAGTGCACAGTGGAGGGTTCAGTGATGGGTTCAGGGTGGTGCAGGGAGGGGTCGAAGGAAGAGTAGATCTCAACAATTTTATCATGGAAAAAATTAGAGAGGTGGTCCTGAGTAGGGGGAGTCTTACTGGATAGGGCATCCGGCTTAGCAAAACCTTTTACAATTTTAAAGAGGGATTTAGATGAGTTGCTGGCTGAGTTGATCTTCTTAGCATAATAGTCTTTCATTTCTGCGCGCTTTAGTCTGTGACAGTTCTTAATGGCAGCTCTATATATGGCTTTAGCCTCCAAACTATAAGTGAGTCTCCAGCTCTGCTCCAATGTTTTTCAGCAGCTCTTTGCGGCTTGTAGTGCGGGGGTGAACCAAGGGGCGGAAGGTTTAAGTCTGGTGGAGACAAGTAGTTGGATACGGGCAACCTTGTCAAGAGCAGAGGAGAGCCAGTCGTTAAAGCCAGTAACAACATGATCCAAGTCTCCACTAGCCCATGGCAGGAAGTTGTCAAGGGCAGTGGCCAGGGAAGAACAGGTGACCTTGCACCATTTTCTGCCACACTCCCGGATAGGGGGGCTGGATAGGAGGTGGAATAAAATAGAAACTAAAGGGGATCGGAGAATGGTCTGACCAGGGGAGCGGCAATGGGGTAGTAGTGAGGAGGTTGGAATTGTTTGTGAATAGTAGGTCTAGAGTGTGACCAGCCCGATGAGTGGGGCCCTTCACCCTTTGCCTGAGATTGAGGCCATTCATAGTTTCTAAAAGTTGGCTAGCTCTACAACAGCCTACGTCATCGACGTGAAGGTTGAAATCGCCGAGAACAGTGAAGTGCGCATGTTTTAGTGATAGATCGGCCACAATGTCATAGAAATCTACGAGTGGTTGTGGTGGGGAATTAGGGGGACGATAGAGGAGTATTCCAGCCAACACCAGATTGGAGGTGGAGGATATGCAAAAGTACATTGCTTCCAAAGGACTAATATTGGTGATAGTTCTGGAGGATAATTCCCAGCCGTGTCTGAGTATCACAGCAATCCCACCACCTACTTTGCTATTAGGTCTGTTAAAACCTGTGAGGTGGTAGTCTGGTGGAAGAGCTAGCTTAAGACCACGGTTAGAGGAGTCCCTGATCCCTATTTCGGTCAGAAACATAATGTCCCTGGCATGGGTTGTTAGGGAGAGCCATATGTCATCAGAGTGGTGGGGGAGCGATTTACAGTTAAGAAGACAGGCTTTTGGGGATAGGAGTACTGCACTAGACCTGCGTAAAGTTGCTGTGAGGGACCAAGGAAGCAGCTGCTGAGGGTCAATCTATCAATCAGGGGCTTTTAAAGCATGATAATCCGCTGTAAGGGTCCCAAGGAGCTGGGGTATACTGTAAAAAAAAATGTTATGTACAAAATTGTTATTTGAATGATTTAAAGACATTGACAATTCTGATGTGCAGGTACATTACTTTGGCCTTTTTATATAGCCAACGTGTAGCTGGACATCCTGCATCCTGGGGGAATGATGATGGAGGAGAACACGTACTGAAGGCATTGATGGGTGCATAATCACAGTTCCAGAACCAGTGATGGTCCAATGCTTAGTATTTTGCGCCAGACAGGTGCCGGAGGTCACCGCCACACAGTAATGGATCCTGGTATTATCCATGGATGCGACTGAGTAGTAGGTGAAACTATGGCCTGCGCATGGGGGAAGTGATGAACACGGTGTGAAGCCAAATAAATATATGCATGATGCCCTCAACAGTTATGCACAATAGCTGGAGTGGTCATCCACCCTTAAATTGAGGTCACAAGCAGACAGGAATAACTTGATACTGACAGGAGGAGCTGAATCACTTCATTGAGTTATAGTGGGAAATGACCTATAAGCTTGTGGGTGGGGACAGTTGACCACATCTATATATAGCCTGATAGAACCCCTGAGCACTATGCATCTGGATGTTCATAGCAGGTGCTGAGATATCAGTGTAAACCGTGATGAAATGTACGCTGACTAAAGCAGGACTGTATGACTTGTATGTCTTGGCTGAAAGTCTCAATGTCACCCTTACTACACACTTTCCAATGAATTCCATTCCTTTCTTACCAAACACCATTAATTGTTTTATAAAGTAAACACTAAAATAGGTTTCCAATGGATCAACAAACACTCCCCATGATAGATTATCAACCCCTCTCCTCCTGAAGCATATCCCACTGATCGTTTTACTCTGAAGCAAAGTGCACATGGTTACAGGTGAACCCTTATTTAATAGCTCCAATGAAAATCTCTGTAATAATTGAAGATTAGATATAAAGTCTGAGATCTGCAGTATAGCATTGTTGCCATTACCAGAGACTAATTACGTGAAGGTAAACCGATACAAAGCAATTGTAAAGATATGATGAACAAACGTCTTCCTTCAAGAAATGACAACATGTGTGCTTTTAGTAGACAATGTACTATAGCTTAACCACTTCGATGCTGATGACGAGCTCAGCTCGTCATCAGCTACGGCGCTCGTATGCTGATGACGAGCTGAGCTCGTCATGTAACGCGGTATTTTGAAAATAGCCGCACACAACGGGAATAGCCGCCGCAGCGATGCGGTTAAAATGTCATGCACCTCACACTCCCATTAAAGAGTTTCATCAAGGATTTTCAGCCCAGCACTGAGGAACAAGAAGCAGGTATCAAATAATCAAAGAACAACCAGCTCCACCTATGAAATAAACCCAAAATGATATAGCTGGATATGTAAAAGTTATTGCAGAAAGATGAATGCTGTTTCATTAAGGAGCCAGACTGTGTACTTAAATAAGAAACAGGCCTGAACTTACATGAGGAGAGAGTCTGTTTCACACCATCCTACTTCTCTATCTGAGATGAACAAGCTACCATCAAGGCTTGTGGAGAAGTGTGGCTCACTGGTTAGAGGAGGCAGACCTGGAAGCAGAGGTCAGCCCGGGACCAGGGTTCAATTCCCGGCTCGGCGGGGTCTTGAGTCCTAAAAATGTCCATGGACTTGACAATTCTCGCTCCGGTGCCTACTCGATTCACGGGTTCACACTCTGCGACTCTGGGCAATAGCTTGCTTAATCTCCACAACGGCCCCTCGCGGCGGGATGCCTGGCTTTCACCTTGCGGATACCCTGCCGGGGTTATCTCACAGGGGAATACCAGGACGGGTTCCCTAAGCAAGCACTTAGAAACCGCTCGGTGATTTGCGCTATATAAATTCCTGTACAAGGCTTCAATGCACATGTTATATGAAGAAACGAGACCTAATGCTAGGAGGTAACCATGGTTTTCACCCTTCAGGAGTCTTGATTCTTTATGTCACACTCAAGACACCCGAGCATTGGAATACACAACTGAGGTGCACATACAGATTGGCTCTGATGAAGCCATAGTTGTATTTGCTCAACCCCTTCTGATTCTGCCCCAAGGAGGGAACAGTCGCTACTAACCTAGCAGTCGTGAGGGTGATGCACAAACACCTAAGCTACTGCCTACATTTTTTCTGGTTATATTCTCAGCTGTTTTGCAGGTTTCAATTGACTGCTCTTTGAGTGCCGCTTAGTTGTGTGGGTTTTCCAACAACCCTAACCACCCCTAATCAAGCTGAGTTAGAAGCTGATTTCCAGAGAGCAAAACAGATCTCCCCACCTCCTGAGCACTATTGTAAATGTCTATGTGTCAGCGCGTGCACTGCTGTGTTTTAACTGAGTTGTAATGTTGTTCCGTGCTCCAGAGAATCACCCTCTGAACAGGTCCCGCGGAGAAGGACGCGGCACACATGTGCCATAATCGAGATACGAAACACTAACGATAATCCCCTTGATGAAGGCCACAGGCCGAAATGCATCGGGAATAAAAAGCCTAAAAGAATGTTAAACTCAGCACCAGGAATGATGCATTTTGGGAATTGAAGTCCCATGAATAAAACGTGTGAAGATTAACACAAGAATAAAGAACATTTGTAATAAAGTACTTTTATTTATCATTTAAATGTGGAAACCTTTTGGTAAGGACTGATCCTGTGCCCGAGGGACATCACCCACTTCCGTGGAGGATGCAGAAGGAGCACTATTGTAAATTTAGCACGTGGGATGCAGTGGAGTGGATTTGTGAATGGGGCCCAGCATATTTCTTTAACACCTATATCATATATCTATCAACCTGCTCTCTCCATCCATTACTTCTGAGACATGCCCATCTCATCAAGATGTACTTTACTAACACGATAGTCCGTTTTTGTCTCCCTGTGAGTAGGTTGTCCCCACTGTTCCATTATTTACTGAAGCCAGCACTTTGCTGCTGTTGGTAAGCCTAGTCTGTGCTTCATAAAACTTTCAGATAAATAAAATCCACACAGGCCATTCAGGGTCAACTTTAGCGCTGGTGGCGCTCCGGCAACCATGTTTGTTGGTGCCTCCCAATGACCTTCTTCTCCATGGAATTCCCCATAACCACCCTTTAACAGTGCCCCTTAAGTCTCCATAACCTCTCTCTCTCTCACATGCATTTCTTTTGTTTTATAGTGCCACTCATACTAGTGTAGGGTGTCAGAGCACTTTACATCACCCACACACGGACAATGAATCATATGTGTGTAAATCAGTGTATAGTAAATGTTACGTGCGAGAGAGGACTACAAGGTTTAGGAATCACATGTCATCCATAATGGTAGGCAGTATAGCTTAAGAGTGCTTGGTCTGGAGAAGCATAAACTAAAAATGTAAGATGGATGGGGGTTGTCATTACTAATAAGAATTGATTTCTACCCAAATGAACCTTTTTAACAACATTAGGATAAGGAAAAACTGGGAGGGGAAAATCCTAACTCTCGTACCTATACCTTACAGTTTGCATGAAGCTCCCTGAGGACAGTTAATAGCGACTGTTCTATATTGGAATTTTAACCTATAAACTGCAAGTAACAAAAGGATACCTCTGGAAAAAGCAGTAACCCCTGAACTAGCAACATTATATGCACTTTGTGATCTGGGTGGTGCACCTGCTTTGCAGCAGGCATATTAACTATCTGCACTACCTTATAATAAATCAAAACTGCCACTAGACTAAACTCCGATCTCTCTCCAGCAGGACCATTAATCACCAGAGCTATTTTGGCAATTGTATTGCTGCCTTGAAAATAGCTGGAGGCAAGGAACACAGCAGCAAGTGTTTTAAAATCATAATATATTTGAAAACACTGCACCTCCCAATTTCAGTGCCCAGAGTGGTGGCACCGGTCACACTGCCCTAGAGCCGGCCGGAGGTCAATTTGTTTTGATTGCAGGTTTGTGTTGCACCAACTTTTCCTCAACAGGTAAAGACTGCATTCATGGCAGGTTTAGAGGCAACAACACTGCCCTGGTAGGGATGATTTGTTGGTGCAATCCAAGGTCTTATGTGCTAAAATTACTATTTGTTCCTGGTATGCGGTGCAGAAACCATATTTGCTGCACTGCGTTGTAGAAGGAGAAAACACATTGCAAAATCATAACAACTGAGATTTGTCTGCTGCTCCAGTCTTCTCCAGTGTTGGTGCTCTAATTATGTTGCCTTGCTCGACAAACAGCCTCACACCTTGGTGCAAAGGTGAAAAGGCACTCCGTAACATAAGATTTGTACTGGAAGAGCACCTTTCCAGTACAAACACCTAGGGTACGCACATTTTAGAAGGATTACACGCCTTGGATATGTACGGTGCACTTCACAAGAGATGCAGTGAATGGGTTTTTGTATGAAATGAAAAAAACATTTCCCCTGGTTGACTCCAGCTTCAAGGAGGCTTTCAAATTTGACACAAAAACTGGACAGGCTCTCTTACTACATTGTGCTTTGCGCCAAAACCTTTGGGTGTTTATGATGATCTGCACAAGCAATGCTCCCTTTGACGTAAAGCGATGCAAAGCCGAATAAATAACTTTTTGCACTGAGAAAAGAGTACCCTTCCAATGCGCCGCTTTGCCTCACTTTGTGACAGTGCACAGCCAGCGGTGGCTCCTCCGTTAATGCAGAGGATCGTAGCCCCACTACTCTCTCAGCAGTGAGAACATGGAAAATAAAACAACATATTATCATTTAATTTTCCTCGCTGAGTCGTGTCTAATACGGGGCAGGCCCAGGCCATCTTAATGGACAGCCGTAGGGAGGAGGAGTGGTGGGCACTGCTGCAAGTGCGCATCTTAGGACGGCCAAACCGACATGCACACTTAGATCTCTCCAACAGAGTTGTGCTGTACAGCCGGGTGGAGAACTGACACAGGCCTTTTATTTTCCTCGCTGAGCCGTGTCTAGAACGGGGCAGGCCCAGGCCATCCTAATGGACAGCCGCAGGGAGGAGGAGTGGTGGCCACTGCTGCAAGTGCGCATCTTAGGACGGCCAAACCGACATGCAAACTTAGATCTCTCCAACAGAGTTGTGCTGTACAGCCGGGTGGAGAACTGACTTAGACCTTTTATTTTCCTCGCTGAGCCGTGTCTAGAACGGGGCAGGCCCAGGCCATCCTAATGGACAGCCGCAGGGAGGAGGAGTGGTGGGCACTGCTGCAAGTGCGCATCTTAGGACGGCCAAACGACATGCACACTTAGATCTCTCCAACCGAGTTGTGCTGTACAGCCGGGTGGAGAACTGACACAGGCTCCCAGGGCCTGACTGAGGGTCAAACCAAACCACACAGACCAATCCCGGCGCTTCTCTTATGCTGGGCGCTATCAGCATGAGAACAGTGTCTGGATTGGTGTAGGGAGTCTGGGAGACTGTGCATGGAGTGCCGGGAGTCCAGAGGAACAGAAGAGCAACGAAGCGGCGGCCGCCAAGTAAGTGCTATTTTATTTCGTTTCTTCTTTTTCTCCCCCTTTGCTGCCCCTGTGCTGCCCCTGTGCTGCCTCTCTCCCCACTTTAACCCCTTCTATGCTCATGACGGAGCCGCTCCGTCATGAGCCTCGGTTGAGCTGTGCTCATGACGGAGCGGTTCCGTCATGGCCCGCTCGGCGCGCCTGCGGGGCGCGAATTTCGCGCCTGCGCTGGACGTTCCATTGAGCGGGCGGGGCCATGACGGAACAGCTCCGTCATGAGCACAGCTCAACCGCTATGTAACCGCTATGTAACCGGGTATGTAACACTAAAATCCTTAAGCTAAGCCGAAGACAAAAGTATTGGCTTTGTCAATTCTTCTTTTATAATACTAATAGAATGCTGTCAGCGCATTTCATGAACTAAATCCTGACTGTGCATCACTGAAGGAAAAAAATTAAACCTTTTTTCAGTAATGTGGTCAAAAATGCACATATGCATTGACTGCACGCACATGCATTTCCTTGGGAGCCATTCACGCAACATTTTATTCTAATGTAGAAATATATCTTTTCTCTGTTAAAAAAATCCTAGTTTTAAATATTTATACCCAAGTCGCATAATTTATGGCAGTGAAATATCTTGGCATTCAGATATGTAATAAAAAAAACACAGAAATGGAAAATCATTGTTACTTCATTAATCAGTTGTGGCCACAATTTCCATCAACCAAAAATAAAGTTTCAATGGAATGACACTCTCCCTTTGGTATTTCCTGTCCTGCGGTTTTTATCCAGGCACTGCACAGGATACAGGAAGTGAGAAATATGATCCTTTATTTAGATATGAATTTAATGTAAGCTTATGGGGTTATGTATTCTAAGCACAGAATCTGGTCACTTAGGATGCAAGTATAATAAAGTGATGGGAATATTGTACAGCTAGTAGTTACATGCTTTGCTGACTTCCTGTCAGAGCTGGTTCTGTCAGAGAGAATTAAGGAATTCGGCTTCTTTAGAACTACCTCCAAGTGCTTATTTGTATTTAATTTGATACATTATTCATTTATTACATCATGAATTATTATACAACAGCTAAGAGCCTTTGGGCGACATTTGCAAAGTCCTTCATGGCCATAGGCCCATGTTTATGCTGAAAATGGCTCCACTTAAGCCCGTCGAGTATTAAAAACAAGCATTTGCAATGCAATGGTCTCGGCATCATTAAAGGTAGAGCTTTTGGCATTGCTCATGACATTTTTTTTTTCTTTAAATCACAAATAATCGGCATTGTCATTAACATTGCCAATACACAGCACTCTGCACTCAACAGCACACAATGCTCTGCACACTCACTCTGCACATAATGCTCTGCACACTCACTCTGCACACTCACTCTGCACACTCACTCTGCACACTCACTCTGCACACTCACTACTCTGCACACTCACTACTCTGCACACTCACTACTCTGCACACTCACTACTCTGCACACTCAATACTCTGCACTCACTACTCTGCACTCACTACTCTGCACTCACTACTCTGCACCCACTACTCTGCACCCACTACTCTGCACCCACTACTCTGCACTCACTACTCTGCACTCACTACTCTGCACTCACTACTCTGCACTCACTACTCTGCACTCACTACTCACTACTCTGCGCTCACTACTCTGCACTCACTACTCTGCACTCACTACTCTGCACTCACTACTCTGCACTCACTACTCACTGCTCTGCACTCACTACTCACTGCTCTGCACTCACTACTCACTGCTCTGCACTCACTACTCTGCACTCACTACTCACTGCTCTGCACTCACTACTCACTGCTCTGCACTCACTACTCACTGCTCTGCACTCACTACTCTGCACTCACTACTCTGCACTCACTACTCTGCACTCACTACTCTGCACTCACTACTCACTACTCTCCACTCACTACTCACTACTCTCCACTCACTACTCTGCGCTTCTGTGCAACACTGGAAGACCCCAATAATAGCAAAAGTTTTCGCTTGCACGAAAAACTGTTCCCGTTTTGTCAATGCTTGTTTATTTCTTTGTTTCCTTTTGTTTATGGCCCTCTGTCTGCTCACTGACACTTTCTTTCACAAAAGTAAGAGCGTGCCTGGTTCCATACACGAGGTAATGTCAAACAGCCGACAAATAGTGCCACAATTGTCCTTGACTATGCTCCTAAAAAAATTTAATTTATTTTATAGTGTTCGCTATTACAACATGTAGCCGTGAGGCTAAAGGCGGTTCGATTTTATCTATAGAAGGGCTTGAGCGAGTCTTTAAGGGCCAAAAGTCTTGAAGATAGGATGTGAAAGTTGTCACTTGTGACTCCACACACGACATTTGCTGGTAGATAGCAGTGGGTGCTGCTAGCAGCCATGAAGCCCTCAGTCCCTTCCTTGCAGGGCTTTAGCGAGCGTATGTGGCCTGGAGAGCAGGAGTGCTGCTGCATCGACTCCGGCGTGCGTGTAGCGGTTCATAAATACTGGTAATAAAGGGGAGCATTTGAAGAGGTAAAGAAGCAGCCACCTCACCTATGTGCTTGAAACAGGCAGCATTGTGGTCGAAGCAAGCATTCCCACACAGCTAACACCCACGGATCAGAGCAAAGTGTTTCAGTTATTAAACTTGCATTTCAGTAAAACACAATCAAAAGGCTTTAATGTACATTGTACAATGTCAATAGGTGTGTCACAAAATAAAATAAGGTAGAACAGCTGTATTAAAAAATAAATTAGGCACGCTGCCTTGTAAATACTGGCAATGTAACATGCATTAGTTAAATAGCAATGTCGTTAACATTTTCTGTAAAAAGTATGTGAACAGAATGTGAAACATATTATGCGACTGCTAAAAAAAAACAAGCCTACTCATTTCGCGGCTGCCCCGGAAGTCAGGCACGGTCGCCTGTGACGGGGGCGGGGCCACGTTCACACCGGAAGAGGAGGCAGGCGGAGTCGTAGCGTCTCGCGGCCCGGGGCTCCTGTGAGCGGTGTAGAGCCCCGGGGCCGCGCCAGCAGGAGGTTGGGCGCCGCGTGCTGAGGTAAGGTAAGTTCTGGAGCGCGATTGGTGCACTTGTGTGTGTGTATGCTCGTGTGTGTGTGTGTATGTATGTGCGCGACGGTGACGGCGGGGGAGGGGGAGGGGGGGCCTTGGTGCACTTGTGTGTGTGCGCGCGTGTGTGTATGAGTCAGGGGTGGTGTCTCTGTATGTATGTATGTGCGTGCGTGCATGGGCGCGCGTGTGTGTGTATGCGCATGCGTGTGTGGTGCTTGCGCTTCCCAGGAGACAGCGCCTGGCCACAGCGCGCGTTCCAGTTACAAATCGCCTGGAAGGATGCGCGTGGCCAGGACTGTCTCCTGGGAATGCTACTCGCTGACAAAAGATCTCGGCGGAGACGCGCTTCCGCGCGCTGACGCCGAGACCTAAAAATGCATACATGAAGGGTACGAACGGTTTTAACCCCTTCCCGCTGGGCACATTCCCCCGCTGTTCTGGGGGGAGGGGGGGGGCGCGCACAGCGCCCCCGTGCTCATGACGAGCTGAACTCGTCATGCAGCACAGTGCTCGTGTGCTCATGACGAGCTGAGCTCGTCATGACCACACCCGTTTCTTTAGAACGTTCGCACAGCAGGGGAATTTGCCCAGCGTGCGAGCGTTCTAAAGGTCATGATGAGCTCAGCTCGTCATGAGCACAAGAGAACCATGGCTCATGACGAGCTGAGCTCGTCATGAGCTTGGGAGAGGTTAATACCATCTAATGGTATGCCACACCTGCGTCAAATTATGCAATAGTATTCTCTAACCATGGTGCATGGACGTGGATTCACCAAAATTCCAGGGATTGTGGAAGTGACATTGTGCCACCTTTGACCTTCATGATATCACAGGTAGTGACATCATATGACCTTAGACTCTGAATTTCCAACGGAGGGCACATCACATGATCTTACCCCTAATGGCAAAACAATAAGTGACGTTGCTGAAGATCCATAATAACTGCATTATTTATATAACAAAACAGCATATACATGTCTATTTTAGATAAAGCCTATATCAGGGTGTTGACATGATCTCTAAAGGTTCTGGGGCTTAATACTAACACTGAACTGTTGCAAGCAAGGGAAGCAAGTAGCCAGACCTGTTCTAACAGGGCTTGGCGGGGGAGGGGGTGGGGGTGGGCCTGCCACAAGGAATTCGTTTTTAAAAATGTGATCAAATAGTGCATTTTGAAGCACAATGTTCACATACACTTGTTTTAAAGCCCAGGCTCGGAAGGGACACTCCTTCAATATTCAAGTCCTTTTATGGTATACCAAGCCAATGATGCATACACTCCCCAGGAGGTGACCCCGATTTTTCAAAATGTGCAATGGGTGCCCCCAATCCAAAAAAGATATTCATTGTGCCAGGGCCAGCATTTTGTCATGGGTGCTCTTTTAACCAAAAATGACATACAAGATACGAGAGTCATTCATATACTATGGGTGATCCTTACGCCAAAAATTACCTCAGTATGTCAGGGTCAGAATTTTTTTATGCTTGTTCCCCTCTCATATGCTACGGTCCCATTCCAGGTAACGGTACTCCATTTTTGTGTTACACTTACAGTGAATAATATGGTATTATTCAGTAAGGACGAGGTTCCGCTGTGTTCTTGGCACTGTTTTTGCCCCTTCTGAGGCTAAGGGTTGCAAAGACTGTACCGCGGGTCACAAAGAGCAAGCAGTGGTCACAGTTGCAGTGTCCATGAGAGTGTGTGGTGGCAGTGAGTAGATCAAAGAGTGGGTTGCCTCAGGAGTTTGTGAAGGCTCCCAAACATGTGAATGTGTTAGCATTCACAAACTCCTGTCTGAGCCTTTCCCACATTGGAAATGGTCAGAGATTTGCTCCAACAAACACATGGAGTAACTCCTCTTCCAGGGCAAGAACAGGAACAGAACACCCCAACTCTTTTGGGAGCAGTAGGGAAAGAGGCTTCCCCAAAGGGAAAAAGGCTTTGTCATGATAAAAAAATGCACTTTTGCACAGTCGACTGCCTTTCAGCAATGTGGAGATTTACTGTAAATACAACTCCACGTGGCGAAATAAAACATGTCACACAACCTTGCCAGCAGTAAGGAAACCTGCAAATGACTTCAAAGCTTACTATTGGGAAATGCATATAAAGCCCCATATCTCAGAAATCTCACATGTGACTAGGGTGGTGATTTACGAGTTTGTGAATCTTGGCATATTATCTATAGATTTGTATTCTGTACATTCGTTATCATAATAAAGTCAAGGGTCATATATACCTACAGTAGGGATGGACAGAGAATAACAAAAAAAGAAAAGTTTTTTCAGGCATGGCAAACTAGGGGCTAGATGTAGGTAGAATAGATTTACCGATTTTTAATTACCGAATTTTACCGATTCGGTAATTAAAAATCGGTAATGCCCATTCATTCCTATGGGCTTTGAAACCCATAGGAATGAATGAGCATTACCGATTCGGTATTTACCGAATCGGTAAATACCGAATTTCACATGGGTGCAGGGGGTGTCACTTTGACACCCTCTGGCACCCCAAAAATAGGCATGTGCGCCATGTGGCACACAGACATGCCCTAAGGGCATGTCTGTCTGTCACATGGCTAGGTGTGCATGCACACATGTGCATGCACACCTGAATTCGGTATTTTAACACCCAATTGGATTGGGTGGTAAAATACCGAATTTGTAGGGCTTTTGGGACTCAGAAGAGTCCCACCTACATCTGGGAATTACCGAATCGGTAAAAATACCGATTCGGTATTTTACAGATTCTGTAAATTTACCGATTCGGTAAATTTTCAGAATCTGTAAAATCTGTCCCCCTACATCTCAAGATGCCAAATACCGGTCGGAAACGGCCAAATTCGGCTGTTTCCGACCGGTATTTGCCACCTACATCGGGCCCTCAATCTGGAATAAGCCAATGCTTTTTCTAAAAGTTCTGTCAGAGGTCTATACCATGGAGGACCTAAACTAACAACATTCAGGTGCACACCAAGCACATACAGTCAGTTCAAAGGCTCACGGTAGACACAAGGTAACCAAGTATTAAAATGAAACAGAGCAGGTATGAAAAACTGGTCAAAAGAGGTTCCCCCTTCCAGTAAATATTAACTTCTATGTTTTATGCAATTGCTCAAGACTAAGGTAGCTTGACTTTTTCCAGAGAAACCAATGGCACCCAAATTGACCCCCTCCATTTTGAAGCTTAACAATGTAGTGGAAATAATTTTGTTGTAGCCAAAATAGGAAATGCTAATATTAAATGATCTCCAAGGAGGTACAAATATCAGTAATATAATATAATATAATATAATATAATATAATATAATATAGAATTGAATATATTTTGAGCATATGTTACTAAGACATGGAATGTCCAAGTGTCTCGACAATCAACAGTAAAAAAGTAGCCTGTGTCCCTTTAATAGCATACATTGGAGAAGTCGATATGGCCGAGTGGCTGAGTTGCTGATTTTAAAATCCTAAAAACCTGGGTTCTAGTTATGACGTTGCTCTTTATAAAAAAATATTGCACCACACTGGGCAAACTACTTCCTCTGCATGAATATTTAGTTTAATTAGATAAAGCAAATAGGTGTTATGTAAAAATATTACAGCCTAAATCGGAAGCAATGTTTATATCCCGCTCAAGCCATCAACATATTTCTAGCTGATGTTTCCGCTAATTGTTTTCAAGGCAGACATTTCCCTAATTTACAGCTTTTCAAATCTGCTTTGGGTAGGAATTAATGTCCTGAAGAACTACTTTAACTTCAATCTAAAGGAGCCTTTAAAATCACATGGGAACTTAATAAGGTTACAGGTAAAACATATCTAATGTAAGTGAAGATTGAAAAGACATGAGTTTCAATTACGGATAAAGAATGACTGAGGTGCGACTTCTGGTTGCTCCCTGGTATGGTTTAAATTGCCCTGTTATCCCTGATTTCAGGTTCATCAGTGCAGGTACAGAAAGTAAACCAGTTTCTAGAACCTCTATTTAGACCATGAACTAGGGTGGAAATAATTTTCCTCCAGCAAACCACCACCACACAACTCTCAGCTGCCAATCTGAAGGCTACAGTGGAGTGAGGGATACCGCAAATCAAGAAGGGGTATATCGACCTCCTCCAGACCACTCCGAACAAGAATTGGGTTGCATTTTACGATCTAATATGGAAGGAAATATTACCCTCTATGTTTTATGCATTCCCCTAAGTACTAAGTATGGTAAAGTGATGAGGAACCATGGGGTTTCCCAATAGGTTTGGGCTCCACCAAATGAATGTGCAGGGGCCTTGCACCACCATACTGATGTCTGCCACAGCCCTGCCTATCACCCACAATGGCCTGCCCTGCCTTTTACCCACAGTGGTCTGTCCTGCCAATCGCCCACAATGGCCTGCCCTGCATTTGGCCCACAATGGCCTGTCCTGCCAATCGCCCACAATGGCCTGCCCTGCCGTTGGCCCACAATGGCCTGCCATGACGTTCGCCCACAATGGCCTGCCCTGCTGTTCGCTCACAATGGCCTGCCCTGCTGTTCGCTCACAATGGCCTGCTGCCCGAGTGCAAAGGAGGTAGCAGGAGTGCACACTTCCAGAAGACAAAAAGGAACAGATACTGCATGTTGCAGCAGCAGCGCAAACTTCCTTCACAAGTACAGAAGAATGACACCAAAGACTGCCACGGTACAAGCTCTCTCACACACAAGGACAGGCACAGCATGTGCAGTACCAGTTCAAGTTCATTTCTGCTGCTCATTCTTTCTCCCACGCTATGGTGGGGCTCCAGAAGGCTGTTGTTTGCAATATGGACCGGTCGAGGGAAAGAGACACACACCAGTATATGTGCCTGTGCCTTGCGGCCTGGTGCTTACTTCTTACATTAACCTTAGAGGGAGAGGGGCATGGTAGGAGAAGGCCCCACTCCTGTCCCAGGTACGACTGGCATGGGTGCTCTGGATACTAGATGGTGTGACATTCTAACATCCCTCTGCCCTACTCTCTGTCAGAGCACCATCCAAGCTCCCACAGAAGCAGATTTTGTGATGAGGATGTTATTTCATGTTTCTTGCACCAGAGGCCAAAGAAGCCAATTAATATTTGAATAATGAAACTTTTCGAAAGTATTAGCCTCAATTGATTTAACACTGTTGAGAACATTTTAATTGCTAATATACAATTGCAGTTATACGGCGCTTCACAACAGGTTTTACACGTTATACCAGCCTTGGCAACAGCTTGCTTCGTTCAAGTTTAGTATCCAGTCACAGAAAGCGTCTAGATTAACATTTGTATAACAGTTCACGTTCAGAATTCATGTCTCATACATGTGATGTCTTTCGCGTCCAGATCAGATCACTTTCTGACGAACAGAGGACAATGAGTATCTCTTTCCCTGCAGCTAAGAATCACAAGCACACCACCCACTCTCCACCGACGGACGGAACTACAGCAAAGGCCTGCCCTAAGTACCTCGTTGTTCTTTCTGTGGGCCCTGTTTTCATTTCCATCAAAGAGTATTCACGAGCCTCTGCTTCATCTACACTAGGAGCCAGCACTTACAAAAAAGGTTTCGAATGATACATTTCAGAAAACGCTCTGCAATTAAGTTATTTTGTTCATGTTTCCCACAACTTGCAGAACAATCCAGAAAAACAAACACACCACTCCCAGGCAAATGTAACGCCTTTGAGCTTAATTGTAATTATATTTCTTTTATAAATGAAACTAAAACAACTGCTGAATTTTAAACAAACAGGTAGGGCAGGTAGAATTGTGAATATTGTTTTTAGAGTAAATGTTAATACAAGAAGCCTCACTGAAACAAGTGTTTTTTGATGGATGCTTGCCATCTTTTCCCTTGCCCTTCTTTTCCTTTTCCTTTTCCCTTCTGCTTCCTTTCCCGTTTCCTTTGTTCCTTTTCCCTATGTTCCCTTTCCCGTTGTTCCCTTTCCCTTTGTTCCCTTGCCCTTTACATTCTCCTCCCCCTTCCCCCTTCCTCTTCCCTTTCCCCTTCCTCTTCCCCTCTATTTTTCAGGAGGATCTGTTCCTGTCACCACTAAGATCTTCTCAAACACCTATACACACTATCGATAATCACTGTGTTGACATATGTAAGGAAGCGAGTGATCTGACAAAACCTACAATGTATTTATGCTTCTCATTAAAATGTAATGATCAACAAGACAGGATTTGGACCAACAACGGTTCCGTCATGAGCATCGGTCGAGCTGTGCTCATGACGGAACCGTTCCGTCATGACCACACCCATTAACATTGGGGCCCAGCACCGGCGGTAAATCGGGGCAGCACGGATGAGGTTAAGGTTCCAGTTGGGAAACAGAATACAGACGACAAGTGGTACATATTTTTATTCACGTCAGGGATTACAGAAAGAGAACAGTAATTTTATTATAAAGGAGGTAACTACTTTGAAGAAGCTATCTAGGGACCTAGGTTAGTGCAGGGTCAGCAGTACATCTGTGATTGTGATAAAGGGTAGCTTTGTCTCATTCCCCAGAGAAGCATTGAGGAGGAAACACGGATGCCAGAAGAGTGAAGAGTGGCAGCAGGTTGAGGGGTAGCACTATGAGAACCTGCAGGGATCATGGAAGCGGTGCTGTAGAGGGCTGGATGTGTAAGAAGGCTTTGCTTTGCACAGCTGCGAAGGGTTTGTGAAAGGAGCAGGACTGGCTGTCAAGAGAGAAATTGAATAAGAGCTTGAGAAAGGTGTGGGGGACCCAGTGAAACCAAAGGGAAGAGGATTTATGCTAAACTTCAATTTGTTGGAGTCCAAGATCTACCTTTGTATATCAAATGGCACGGCGGCTAAGAGTGACGACGAGCCAGAGGGGGGATTCTATTGGAAAATGTTTGATTTTTCCGAAAACACATGCTTTAGATTTAGACCTGATTTAATGTTTTGCGGACAGATACTCTGTCACAGACATTTACTACTACCCAGTTTGCCATATTACACATGGATTAGGATATGAAGCACTTGCGGGGAATGAGATTTTGATATCAATTTATGATCAATTTAATAACTTATCTCATTCATCTATTTTGGACCGCTAGTATCTGTCATTGAGTAAAAGACAACCCCCGCATAGGTTAGACAAACCCCATTAACTGACGCCACTCTGAAGAACCACTTACAACTGATAAAGTTTAAAAGTTTTATATAAAAGTCAAATTTGAATGCAATTACAATCCCCTCAGGATCAAAGTATACAAAAGAATACAAAATCAATTCCAATCTCAACAATCTAAAGCTCCGATGTGAAGTGGTTCCTTGGCGTCATTTACAGAAAGAGAAGAGTATCACGTTAAATCTGTCCCTACTCTATGCTAGGTGACATCCCTACTTCGCAAGTTCCTAACCTAAAAAGGTGTCAGCAGTTTGTCTCCCAAAGAAGTTCAAACTCTCTTAGCCTCTAAAGGTAACTTAAATTTTAAGAAGCAGTACCCTCTCTGCCTACCCATCCGCTCTTCTTAAGGGTCCTCGGCCTACTGCTCTCCTGCGCTCTGATCTCTCTCAGCGCATCTGCTCAAGTCATCTACGCTCTTGCTCTCTATGATGACTTCTGCTCTGAGCTGTTCGCCCTCGCCTTCGCTAATTTCTCATTGCCCTCTTATCCCCGGGGTGCTGTCCCTAAAATACACAATCACAGTGTGGGTGGAACGCCCCTTGACGCCCACCACGGACTTTCCCCGATGATGTCAGCTTCTAGCTTCGTCCATTGCTTCATCTCTTTCGCCGTCCGTTAAGTTGACCTTTCTTCTTTAGATGTCATCTTCATCTTCTTATTGGCAACTTCAACTGACACTTTCAGATCAAAAGTCATATGAACTTAAACAAGACTTTAACTTACAACTGCTATTCTTTGACCTTCTAGGTCCTGTGAATGGTCACTCAAAAACAATTCAAATTCTAAGCGCTTCTCATCACGTTCAGGCCATAAACTCCATCCGGCGTTGTCACCTTAAATCTAACAAGGGCTAGACTTCTTGGCTCTCACGTCCACATCAAGCTATTTACGACTCCTGTAAGTCCACTAAATTACATACATTGGACTACGCTCCTGCGAACTCTTGGTCAGTCAGGTTATAATCACAAATGACCTAAAAATCTTCCAGCATTCTTACAAACTTCTGCTACACAGTATAACCTTTAACATACATTTATATATTCGCTTTTAGTATATCCTTTCCTCTATTTGAATACAACTTACATAGAATATATAATACACAGAGTACGAGGTTTTATGCTTATTCGTTATCCTCATATTTTCTCCATACATTTCTCCACGTTTCTCCGTTTAAAAGTTACACACGTACATGAATTCTACCGTGCATGTTTATATTTCGTAAGCATTTCTTCATTTACCCATTATGTATACAGGCCTCCCAAATCTAATACATGTTCTAAAGTGAATACAGTTACATTTCCTATATTACTTTGGATTATCTCAGTTATCTATATGCTATAAGTGTCAACTTCACATTACGATATGCATTTCATTCCTTCGTTTATAACATATACGTCTAAATGTGGCTACGATATACATTTCATTCAAATTGCGCTCTCTCAGTTCCCCCCTTTGATGACTTTTAGGAGTCATCACTAAATGCAATTTGAATAACACCTCTACACAGAACTAGTTACAATATTACCTCTTTTCATTGTTTCGAGAGCTCTTAAGCTTTTGTACTGTTGATCTTGTAAAGCAGCTAATTTCCTTTCTTGCTCTCTCATTGTTCGTTGTAACCGATTCGACCTATACCATTTATATAATTTTACTAAACCTAACAATTTGATTATACAAATTAATACTATCAATACAGGCTTTATAATGTACCATACTATGCTTTTACCAAGGTTGGCAAACCAACTCCCAACCTTTCCTACTCCATGACCAACTTTTTCCCAAACATTTATTTTTGATAAATCTTCGATCTCTTGATGAATCTGTGTAATGTTCCGTATGACTTTCTCAAGTGGTTTTGAATTATCAGGAATATAAGTACAACATTCCTGGACCTTCAAAGCCTTACAAACTCCGCCTTCTTTTGCTAGCAGTACATCTAAAGCAAGTCGGTTCTGAAGAACCATTGCTCTAATCGACTGCATCTCGCCTTCTACCAACATTAATGATCTTGCAGTACTTGCAGATAATCTATCCACAACTGTAGCCAGTCTCCTGATCTTAACATCGTTAAGTATTAAACCTAACATAGGAAACATTGCTCCAAATACATCTCCTACTACTTCTGCATCTCCTACTTCCCTTTTCGCTCTCCTCGAAGCCTTTCCTTCTACCATCGCTACATCCTTTGCATGATATATTTTGGGGAAGACAATTGCCAAGTAACACGAACCATACCAATTGTCAGGTAGTTTTACATAGGCATTTCTTCCACATACAAAATACACATTCGGAATAGCTTGCATCCCTTTCATGAAATCTTTCGTATAGTATTCCAATCTAAAAGCATGTTCGCAATTTACTTCACCTACAAATATACTCTCATAATACGTCTTGCTTCGAGTTAAACATAACTTTCCTTTCTGCGTTCTATCCAATGCTATTGGACCATTGCTACCTTTCTTTTTATGTGCTTTCTCTTCTTCTGTCCAATCAGTTTTCCACTGTCCTGACATTTTTAGAATCTTCTGCCTTCTGTATCGGTCATCCACTTGTCCGATAAACTTTTTCTCTACCTCTGACACTTTGCAAGTCAGATTATTCTTACGTGCATATGATGTATCTAATGTATCCCAAGGAAGAAATAATTTTGCTAGTCTATCCTCCTTTTTGTAATAGTCCCACTTATTCATTTGCTTATAATTCGGAACTTCAGGCAGTACCGAATCATAATTTGAAAAGTAGTACTCAAATCCTTCTCTACCATAAAATATACTAAGCAGTAAACTACATGTTATCCCATAAGTCAATGGGAGATGGTGATATCTAATGCCTTCGTCTACAGAAGCCGGCAATTGCATACAAACATAGCAATCTTTGGCCTCCATGGCATCGATATACTCATATAACAATTTAGCATATGCGTTTGACCTAAAATTTCCCTGTGACTCGTCTACGTGTAATCTACGAGCTTCTTCTGCTAGTAACGCCTTTTCACGTATAACATTGCTCTCCTCCTTTTTTCCCACAAGAGCAGGTTTCAAAGTCGTTACAGTTTTTATATTTCCTATTTCTTTGTCGTTCTCCTGTCCTATGATGTATGATATTGTCACTACTGTAATTATGAGAAATATTACTACTGCTATAAGTGTACCTACTATACATCTAGCTTTTCGGTTTGGGTTGCCGTTCTCCATGTCATCAAAACAAATTCCCTCCTTCTTTTGCGAAAAAGTTTGTCCTTCGGCAGTCTTTGTTTGCTTTATTTGCTTTCTCAATCTTTAAAGTGCTTTTTATCAACCAAGTCTCTTTTTCACAACAATGTCTTTTCTCTCTTTTAGCAACAGACAACCCTAACCCTTCTCCGTCCTCTAAATGTAATCCCTAATTTTATTCTTCTTTCCACTCGGCGCTAGGTTATCTTCTTCCCTATCTTATATACAAAAGTCTTTATGTATCAACAATTATTCTTGTACCTGCAGCTCTTGCAACAAGTTCCAACAACTCAAAACGAATGACTTTATCTTCTTCCTCTGATATTTGATAACCAAATGTTGGAAATTGTAATCTGTTCAACACTAAATCTTTAATCCGACTCAAGTAAGGGGGTATGGGAAGTGTGAAAGTCAGTAACCCCTCAGTCTCGAGTCCCGGCGTCAACATCCATATCTCCACTGCCACATATGGATCGAGATCGATTACTTTCACGCTCTTCACTCTCCCAGATTTCTGTCCCCAAGACATCTGCTAGATAAGTCCACTCCGGGGTGGCGTACCTTCTGCAGGGCACACGTACCCTTCTCGATCTTCGTGGACTCTCAGTTCCTGAGTCTGTCGTTTCTTCCTCCTGATCCGATTCTTCAGCGATCGGGACAAGAGTTCTTTCTTTCTTTCCTTCCGAGCTCGGCCTTTTCCTTCTTTCCGGCCAACTGGCTTCGTCACTCCTTGTCCTTCCGCTCCTTGTTCTGGGACTTGTCTCTTGGTCACTCTCAGTCTGCTCGATATCTGTGTCGGATTCCCAATTACTTTCCTCTCCTGAGGGGACTTCGGTCCCACTAGTATCCTGACCTTCGTCGTCCTGTTCCAACACAGTTTCAGTTTCTTCGATCACCTCCACAGCTTGATTTTCCCCCTCTATGGCTTCTCCGCTTCCCGCCGGATTCTCATCCGAGAGAGGAGCTGTTTCTTCTAGAGGTGTTGGCACTCTTCGGGTGTGTGAGGCATGTATCCAGTTTGGCAGACCTCCACACTTTACTGCAGTATTCGTTACAAGTATGACTTGGAACGGTCCTCTCCAGCGCACGTCTAAGCAGTTCTTTCTGACATGCTTCTTCACCAGGACCCAGTCCCCCGGACTCAGGTCATGGCACAAATCTTGTGCTGATGGAACCTCTGCAGCCTGGACCTGGAGGGACACAGAATTAACGGCATCAGATAGTCCCTTACAGTAGACCAAGATCAAATCATCTGTGATGTTCACTAACGCTGCAGTCGGAACCGATGGCAATCTCGTAGCTCTCCCCATTAACACCTCGTGTGGAGAGAGGCCTGTTTTTCTATCAGGTGTGCTACGTATGCTCATAAGAACCACTGGAAGTGCGTCTGGCCAACTCAGGGATGTCGATGAACAAACTTTAGCCAGTCTGGACTTGATTGTACTGTTGATTTGTTCTACAATCCCTGAAGCTTCTGGTCGATAGCTGCAGTGTAACTTCTGATCGATATTCAAAGCTGAACATAGCATCTTCACTACTTCGCTGTTAAAATGAGTTCCTCTGTCCGATTCCAAAGAGGATGGCACCCCAAACCTCGGTATTAACTCTCTAAGTAATAATTTTGCTACTGTAAGTGTATCGCACCTACGGGTAGGGTAAGCCTCAACCCATCTAGAAAATATGCAAACAATCACTAAAACGTATCTGAGTCTGTTGCACGGAGGCATTTCTATAAAATCAAGCTGCATCCTATTGAAAGGCCCCCCAGACCTTCCTATGTGACTCAAGGTAACTGGTGTTCTTTTCCCACGTTTAGTTGCTGACAGATCGCACATCGCTGACACACTGCTTCTGCCGGTACTCTAAATTTGGGATTAAACCATGTTTGTCTGAATACTCTCACCATAGCATCTCTTCCTATGTGTGCTGATCCATGCAATTTCCTTGCCATTGGACTAACAAGTTCATTTGGTAAAACTGCTCTCCCATCGGCGGAGATCCAGAAATTCATCTCGCTTCTGGAACAACCCGCTGTTTCCCAACTCTTTTTCTCATCATCTGGTGCATTCTCCTGTACACATCTCAATTCATCCCACGTATCTACAGTATCTAGCAACATTGTCAATTCAGTTCTTTCCTGGATTCCCCCCACTTTAACATCAGTGTGAGAATATCCCTGCTCTGCGCAATAACGCGCTACTTCATCCGCATAGCGGTTTCCTAGTGACACAAAGTCAACATTTTTTGTATGCGCTGCACATTTGACCACTGCTATAGCTGTCGGTCCTTGTAATGCCTCTAACAAAAGTCTCACGAATTCTCCATTCCTAATGGGAGAACCCGAGGAGGTCATGTAACCTCTTTGAGACCATAACTGCCCGTAATCGTGAACTACCCCGAAACCATACTGGCTATCGGTGTATATGGTGACTCGAAATTTGTCGCCTGCTAAGCAAGCACGAGTCAAGGCAACAATTTCAGCTACCTGGGCGGAGTGTACTCCTTCCAGGCAAGCGGCTTCTATAACTCTGGTAATTGTGCAAACTGCATAAGCTGCTCTCAGCTGACCGACATTGTCTCTTACACATGAACCATCAACAAAGAAAATTTCATCTGGGTCAGTCAATGGTTCATCCACAATATCGGGTCTCGGTTTGGTGCATAGTTCAGTCACATCAAGGCAGTCATGATCTGTACAATTTTCATCATCCACCTCATTCGGAAGTGGCATCAAAGTTGCAGGATTCAAGACAGAGCATCTTTTTAGGGTCACATTCTCGGCAGCCAGTATGACTTGCTCGTAGCGTGTGAGCCTGCTATTTGTCAGATGCTGAGTCTTAGTCCTGGTCATTAACAATTCCACAGAATGCGGCACGTACACCACTAACTGGTGTCCCATCACCACGCTTTCCGATCTTTCAATGCTGACACCCGTTGCAGCTACGGATTTGAGACATCCGGGCAACGCTGCGGCTACTGGGTCTAATGTAGCCGAGAAATACGCCACTGGCCTGCGCGCATCTCCGTGGATCTGAGCTAAAACCGCTAAAGCGCATCCCTCTCTTTCGCAGCAGTAAAGCAAAAATGGTTTTGTGTAATCAGGCATTCCTAAAGCCGGGGCACGACATAAGTCCTCCCTCAGCTGCAAAAACGCCATCAAACAATCTTTGTCCCATGGTACCGGATCACTTACTCCTTTGTGCGTCAGTTGTAATAACGGTTTTGCCTTCAGTGAGAAGTTGGCTATCCACTGCCGACAATAACCGACCATACCTAGAAACATCCTGACTTCTCTTTGTGTTGTAGGCGCGTTCATTTTCATGATCGCCTCTATTCTGTCTGGAGACACCTTCCGCTTTCCCTTTTCAATCCTATGGCCCAAGTATTGCACTTCAGTCTTACAATATTGCAATTTACTTGGAGACACCTTGTGTCCATTCTCGGCCAAATGATTTAACAAGGTTATGGTGTCTTCTCTGCAAGCTTCCTCAGTTTCTGACGCAACTAGGAGGTCGTCTATGTACTGGACTAGAACCGAATTCTTGGGCAGTACTAGACTTTCAAGATTTCTTCTTAATAACTGGTTAAAGATCGATGGGCTTTCTGTATACCCCTGAGGGATACGACACCATGTTAAGACGCGATCTTCCAGCTTAAAAGCGAAAAGATACTGGCTCTCTTCATCTAAAGGTATCGAAAAGAAAGCCTGGCATAAATCTATCACTGTAAACCATTCAGCTTGGAACGGTATCTGAAATAATATCACTGATGGATTCGGTACCACTGGACAACATGAGACAACAATGTTATTAATTTTCCGAAGATCCTGCACTATTCTGTATTTTCCACTAGGCTTCTGCAAACCCATAATCGGGGAGTTACATGGACTTCCCACGATCTCCTTCAGTATTCCCTGTTTAATCATGTATTCGATCACAGGCTTTATTCCTGCAATCGTCTCTGGAGTCAACTTGTATTGCGGGGTTCTTGGATACTCAGCATTGGGTCTTACCAAGATTTTTACTGGTTCTACTCCTTTAATCAGTCCTATTTCTTCTCCGGTAAAATCCCACACCTCAGCTGACACTTTCTCCCTCAAATCCTGTGGAAGTTCTTCCACTGTTAAGGTAGGATATAGTTCCACGCACTCGTGTGAGTTTACAACTTTAAAATCGGCATCCTCCTCATTGGTCTGCACTTCTACTCCTTCAGGTGTACAATGTATTGTGCAATTCAGTTTACACAATAGATCTCTTCCTAGCAAACACACAGGACTAGAATCACAGATCACAAACTGATGTTCGTCACTGTAATTCCCTATTTTTACTGACACTGGTTCGGTCAGAGGATTAGTCATCCTCTTGTTTGCGACTCCTACCACCTGAATCGTCTCTCCCGATATTGGCAAACCTGGGACTACCGCTGATCTCAACGTGGATCGAGTAGCACCCGTATCTACCAAAAAGGTTGTAGGACATCCAGCTACTTCAGCCTCTACGTATGGTCCTCTCTGATCTACTTCCAAGGCGGCTCCTAGAGTACAGTCTTCCTCCCTATTTACTCGTTGCCCTGTAAGAGGATCAACGTAATAGCATTCCTCTCCTCCTACAAACAATGGCATTTGTCTATAGGTTTTCCCTCCGTTTGTGATGCGAGGCGGTTGAGGAAACGGGGCTCGAGGAGTCTGAGTCCCCCCTTTGATAAACTTTCCCTTCGGGGCTGCGGCTCCCTTAACCACGTTATTCTGTACCTCTTCCTCCTCTTGTTCTAATTCCCCTGTCTCAACATTGTAAGGACACTCGCGTCTCCAATGTCCCACTTCGTTACACTGATGACACCTCGTTGTCTTTTTCAGTGTCGCGATATCCATTCTCGGTCTCGGTCTTTCTTCCTCATCTCTGCTCTGATTATTCTGTTTCTTTGCTTGCGCTCCTGTTCCCTGTTGCCGCTGTCCACCCTTTCCAGCTGCTTGCATTTGTACCAGCATTAATTTTTCCTTGAGTTTCTTCGCTTTCGAATCTATCTCATCGCTACAGTACCTTGCATACCTCAGAATTTCGTCTAAAGGTTTGTTTTGCCAACAGATCAAATGCTGTTGAATCATTAGGCTTATGTCTGGTCTCAATCCGAGAACAAACTTCGACACGAACTGCCCTATGTCCTTAGGATCCATTACATCTAACCCACTGTACTGCTTGAATGCTTTCAGCAATCGCTCATAAAACTCATGGACTGTTTCCTTCGGCTCCTGAGTAGTTCGATCTATCTTAACCCAGTCTATATCGTGCACTGGCACTTTCTCTTTTAGCCATGTTATGACCCTCTCGTATTTTTCCATGACTCTGACTGATGGACCATTCGTCCGGGTATCTCTCGGAGGCTCACAAGTAGGCCATTCAACATTAAGTTTGGATGCCGTCCACAAATCTCCGGGTACTACGATATCGAACAATGTGTTCAAATCGATCCACAGTACCTTCGAGATCTTCACGAATCTTTCTACCTGTTTGTACCACTCGACGGGATTTTCTCTAAGCTTTGGGAAGGAATTGGTAAATGCCGCCAAATCCCCCCTACTCCATGGTACGTGAACGTAGTTTCCGTTCGCGATTTCTCGCAAAGGGAAAGCTTCCATTCGCATTAGGTCTGTATCTTGGGACTTCGCAATTGTAATTCTTCTAAGAGATCCCCTCTTAGACCATTTTTCCTCCCATCTATCCAGATCTCTCCATATTCTGATACACATGACTAGTTCCCGTATGTGTACTCTTAGTCCAATCGTTCTACGTTCATCCAAATCTAGGTCTGTGCAATTTAGCCTATGATTGGGCTGCAAGGCTTTGGTTCGAGACAAGTCTATCATATATCTATTTGCCAAGTTAGATAAATTTTCATGAGCTGACCTCGCTCTCCGAGTAACATCCTTGGCTAAGAACAATACTTTATCTGGTGTGTACAACTCTAATCTCTCTATTGCCACTGTGCCATCAATTATTTCATCCAAGTCTGATTTTAAGCTCATTACGTAAATCCGTCTGGCTTTTATTTCGGCTCTCAGTATGTCAGTCCTAGGTGGTTCGCTCATACCTCTCTCACCTCCACTATGCGCCCTACGCCTAAGCACAGGTGAGTTATGAGGAGTTTTCTTTCCATCCCTTTGTTCCCACCTCTCTAGATCCCAAGCCTTTCCATCTTCCCGTGGGGTGTGGTGGAACATTACTCCATCCCCCATCCCTACACTTCGTCGTTTCGGCTCGGTTTCTCCAGATACGAGATAGGATCCACCGTTTTGTTCTAAATCACTGTAACTCGCTTGCTGTCTGGTGTCGCTCAATAAACGATAAGGTCCTTCATGGCCCTCCATGCTCCCGCGATCTCGTTCTTGATCACCAGAAGTATGGCGAGACGTTTCGCGACTCCCTATATTCTTATGACTTCGCTCGCACTCACCGGATGCATGGCGAGACCCTTCACGACTCTCCATGTTCCCGTGATTCCAATGTTGCACCGTTTCACCCGGGGTATGGTGAGTGCATCTGAAAGTATTACGGTACTCCTGCGTCCTTCGTTCCCCTTCACTAAAGGTGACGCGAGGCACTTCGCCACACCCTGTACTCCTGTCGTCGCACATTTGCCTATTGCCGTTGATAGTAGGACAATTATTTCCTCTGCTTTCCTGACTCCCTCTCTCCCACTCCGGGCTGCTTTCGCCAGCTCCACAATGAGAGAGAATCCTGTTATCCTGGTCTCTCCACTCTGCTCCTGTTTCTAAACTTTTATTCCGAGCCTCTTCGGCAGTATCCCATTCTTTCAGGTATTCCCTTAATTCCTTATGGGTTTTCGGTTTTGGTCCCCTTAAGTCCATTGGCCCTCTCTGACGCCCTTGTTCTACCCAGGGACCTGTTGCTGCATCTAATGGGGTACTCCGACTCATTGGTGCTAATATCTGTCTCTGAGGATTCATCATGGTATCCCTATTCTCCATCTCTGCTCTTTCCCTATCCCATCGTGTCTGTTCCTCCTGCTGGACCCCTTCTGGGTTGTAGATTAACACGATAGGACCTATGGTAACCGGTACTTGTAGAGCATCCGGCATTTGATAAGACCTTGCATGTTGCGTTTCTGGCATTTTCTGGACCACGAATCTTCCCACTACCCTCTGTTCGGAACTAGATTGAGGTACTTCCTCCTCTTTCTTGGCATCCCAATCCGTTACTGGGATCGATTTATATTCCCCCCATCTAGCTCCGTCCTCTTGTGGTAATATAGGACTTGCGGCCCCTCCGCTGTACGGAGGTGGTCTATCTGTCAATAGCCTCTCTATCAAATCCTCTTCTGTCTCGCTTTCCTCATCTTCCTCTTGAGGTTTCTTTTCTCCCGTAACTTCCAGCATCGGGTACAGTTTGTCTGCTTCTATCTTTTGTACCCTCCACTTTTTAGCCTCATCGTCCCATTTAGCATCCTGCACTGCTTTTACCGATCTTCTCACTCTTTCTTGGCGCCTCTTTACACTCTTTTCGTGTGCTGTTCTAAACCATACACTAAGTGCTTCGAACTGTGTTGGCCTCGGTAGAGGTCTTGTTGAAAGCATTACTGCTTTTAGTTCGTTCAACACATCTAGCTTAAACGTTCCGAATCTCGGAAACGCCAGTTCCTTATTCCCTTCAGTTAGCTTATTCCACTCGGAAATCCATAATATCGAGTGCAAGCCTACATTCACTGCCATATAATAAGCTGGTGTGCCTTCTGGTGGAGCTTCCTCTCCGGCATATAAGTTTCTTCTATTCCTCCTAAAGAGTGCTCTTAAACTCTTAAAACACTTCATTTTCGACAATCTACAATTTTCCCTTTACTCTTCCTTGTTTACGTCCCACTGACAACCACCAACCAATCCCTACGCGGCTCTTGCTAATCGGCCTATCTCAGTGCGACTCTTCGCTGACGTCTGACAAACTAACCAATCTCAGCGCGGTTCTATGCTGACGTCACTCGTTCCCTCTGCAGCAGTTCTCTTTCTTTCTCAATTCGTCTCACGATTTCGCATGCGTTTTCATTCATACATTGAAAAAAATGACTACTTCCGTCCAAGCGATCACTTTTCTCTGACTGTACGGCCACAGTCTAACTGTAATTGCTACCTCAACTGGCACAGAGTCCTTCCTCTTACGGTCGGACACTTGCCTCAACTGATAGGTTACTTACACACAGTAAACGTACGACCAGCGTCCGTTACTCATTCACTCACTCATACGCCCCCCTATCATCGGTCTGTCGGGAAATCAATGGTACCTCATGACCCCCTTTCAATGGTAGACAAATTACTCTGGGTGTTCGATACACCCGAACCACTTAAGTCCTCTGGACATAAGATTTCATCCGGTTGCGCGCGCTCACAACCTTCCCTCAATCACACTACAGGCATTCAACTCCGCTTGACATTACAACACAGGAACAACATAAAATACCACAATCTTACAACGCATGACCCTTATACTCACTCTCGACCGACTCTGCTGCTTTTCTCTCGACGCTTCGTCAGCACCGTCTTCGGCTGCAATTCTTCTTCTGGTCGACGATGACTAGGGACCTTGGGGTAAACTAACCTGGCCTAGGTCGTCTTCCTCAAGAAGATAACCATCATTACTCTGCTACCAACTGCGGGGAATGAGATTTTGATATCAATTTATGATCAATTTAATAACTTATCTCATTCATCTATTTTGGACCGCTAGTATCTGTCATTGAGTAAAAGACAACCCCCGCATAGGTTAGACAAACCCCATTAACTGACGCCACTCTGAAGAACCACTTACAACTGATAAAGTTTAAAAGTTTTATATAAAAGTCAAATTTGAATGCAATTACAATCCCCTCAGGATCAAAGTATATAAAAGAATACAAAATCAATTCCAATCTCAACAATCTAAAGCTCCGATGTGAAGTGGTTCCTTGGCGTCATTTACAGAAAGAGAAGAGTATCACGTTAAATCTGTCCCTACTCTATGCTAGGTGACATCCCTACTTCGCAAGTTCCTAACCTAAAAAGGTGTCAGCAGTTTGTCTCCCAAAGAAGTTCAAACTCTCTTAGCCTCTAAAGGTAACTTAAATTTTAAGAAGCAGTACCCTCTCTGCCTACCCATCCGCTCTTCTTAAGGGTCCTCGGCCTACTGCTCTCCTGCGCTCTGATCTCTCTCAGCGCATCTGCTCAAGTCATCTACGCTCTTGCTCTCTATGATGACTTCTGCTCTGAGCTGTTCGCCCTCGCCTTCGCTAATTTCTCATTGCCCTCTTATCCCCGGGGTGCTGTCCCTAAAATACACAATCACAGTGTGGGTGGAACGCCCCTTGACGCCCACCACGGACTTTCCCCGATGATGTCAGCTTCTAGCTTCGTCCATTGCTTCATCTCTTTCGCCGTCCGTTAAGTTGACCTTTATTCTTTAGATGTCATCTTCATCTTCTTATTGGCAACTTCAACTGACACTTTCAGATCAAAAGTCATATGAACTTAAACAAGACTTTAACTTACAACTGCTATTCTTTGACCTTCTAGGTCCTGTGAATGGTCACTCAAAAACAATTCAAATTCTAAGCGCTTCTCATCACGTTCAGGCCATAAACTCCATCCGGCGTTGTCACCTTAAATCTAACAAGGGCTAGACTTCTTGGCTCTCACGTCCACATCAAGCTATTTACGACTCCTGTAAGTCCACTAAATTACATACATTGGACTACGCTCCTGCGAACTCTTGGTCAGTCAGGTTATAATCACAAATGACCTAAAAATCTTCCAGCATTCTTACAAACTTCTGCTACACAGTATAATCTTTAACATACATTTATATATTCGCTTTTAGTATATCCTTTCCTCTATTTGAATACAACTTACATAGAATATATAATACACAGAGTACGAGGTTTTATGCTTATTCGTTATCCTCATATTTTCTCCATACATTTCTCCACGTTTCTCCGTTTAAAAGTTACACACGTACATGAATTCTACCGTGCATGTTTATATTTCGTAAGCATTTCTTCATTTACCCATTATGTATACAGGCCTCCCAAATCTAATACATGTTCTAAAGTGAATACAGTTACATTTCCTATATTACTTTGGATTATCTCAGTTATCTATATGCTATAAGTGTCAACTTCACATTACGATATGCATTTCATTCCTTCGTTTATAACATATACGTCTAAATGTGGCTACGATATACATTTCATTCAAATTGCGCTCTCTCACACTTGTAAGGCAGATTGGATATCCGTCCTGTTTGTGATGCAGTACTCACCCATCAACTCTAAACAAGGGCCTTAGCATCCATTTGACACTGGAATTAGAACATAGGTCTAATGCTGTAGTGGACAATATCCAAGCTCCAAATAAGTGAGAAAACAATATTCTTATTTGTGCTGCAGAAGAGCACATCCAACATTTCAGGAGGTCACATTGACATCAGATGAGGATAAGTGCAGAGATGACGCTTTAACTGATAATATAGAGTAGGTGTGCAATGGTGATACGATAGAATGTTGGACCGACCACAAGACCTACCAGAAAGTAACAAAATATGTGTATGGAAAGACAGCGTGTCTGAACACATTTTGTAAAAGAAACATCTGACGTATAATATCATCTTTGCATGGCCCCCATACAACCTGACAACAATTGACCCAGTATTTTCCCCTGTTCTCCAAATACCATGCTACAAATACGATGAGCCTATTAACTTTCTTGTGGTGTGGAATAGTGTAGGATTCTCAATTGGACCCAAAGGTTCCCAGAGTAATGGGTTGCTACCAGAAAATCTGAAATACTGCATCCAATTTCTGAGTTAGTAAAATTTACTGTGTGTATGTCAATCAGTGATTTCGGCATGTGGACTACCTAGGTGTAACACTACTGAACCGCCATGTTCCCATGGGACATTTATTGGTGAATAAGGCTCGAAACTCCCACCACGCTCACAATGAGGGTGTAAAAGGTAATGTTCTTTAAACAGAATCACAAGCCACAAAACATGAAGCATGAATCTGTGCAAAACTGAGTGTAGCAAAACTACAGAAGTGACATAGGCCTTTGAAAGAAGAGGGCCATCATTTTAAAGGAAGTTTCCTTCAAATACAGTGAGTGAGATGCCTATGTTTATCTCCATCATTTCACAGAATTTACTACTGCATTGTTTCCCTTTCCCTTGATATTTGAGAATTTACCAATTTTATGAATACATTAGCCTTCCAGATGTCACATTGGAATAGAAATATGCTTCAGTCTAATCATTGTTAAATATTAGAACTCTTCCACGACTGTCCTGTAATTACTTCATAGCCTTTCTTCTCAACTACTAAGCAGAGCCCTTTAGACAATAACAAAAACTCACAGGATGTTCTTTGAAAGAATATACATTCTTGAAGGCAGGGGTTTGCATGAGAAGAACACACATTTTACAGACACGTCATTGACTCATGGTGGCACACTTACTTTTTACTTGCCTCTGAGACATCAGCAATGTTCGAGAAAAGATGGTGGCTCTCGGTCTTGGTCATTGTGCCACTCAATGCTTTAGAGTTCTTGAACATCTTGATCAGTATGTCCAGACTGAGCAAATATGAATGTTCTGAAGAAATCACTTCAAAGATGGCCTGTGTTGATAGAATTCAGATGGGATACAGTCAAATGTGGATCTATGTAGCATCGTTCCTAGTGGATTATAAAGCAGCGAGAGTAGAGAAAAAACATGGAGGCACAATTTCCAGTGTTGCTGCAGGTGTGGTGCTACCGTGCCACTAGACATCAGGGGCCTACAGAACCATGCTTATTGTTTTAATGTATTGTCCAGCAAGTGGGCAGGGGCCCATTTTGCTTGCTTGCACCAGGGCCTGTAGCACTCTTACTACGCCACTGGCAAGAAGAACAAAAGGATGATGCACGAGTGCATGCCTTGACTCTCAAAACTGAAAGGAGAAGCTCATATAACATCCTTTAGAAATGTTAATTAAAAAATGATATGCCAACATCAGCTTTGAAAAGGCCTGGTCACATTTTTTACAGTTATAAATCGATCTAAAAACATACATAAATTAACCCTTTCACCACCTTAGCTTAGCCTATTATGTACATTTCCCCAGATCTTAGCCTCATGAGCCAAATCTGCCTATATTTGTGACATTTTTATCTCCCATGCCTTTTAAGCAATTACCCCTTAATGAAAAGGGTCTAACATGGCTAACCCTTGCGACCATGAATCAACCAAGGAAGGTATTATGATGGCTTTGAGGGATAAATGCCAAAGCCCAGCGACTCTCACAAGTGGGTAAATCCACATTAATAGCCAGCTGTCCCTGTCTCTAGGCCACATTAATAGCAGACAACACATATTCTAATGTTGTTACAAACACGCACACACACACACACACTGAAGAACTGCAGATAACACATAAGTAACACCAAAGTTTAGCTCAACTCAGAAACCTTTATTGCAGGTATTTATTGCTGGGTAAGTTGGCACACACAATGTCTCAGGACAGTAATAAGGAAAGAGGCAGGGAGTTTCCTGCTCCCATGTGGCACTCCCTATTCACAACCTATGCTTCGCCCATCCCGCAATGGCATTTTGGCAGTCGTGACCGCCACAATAAAGAGGTGGGGGTGCGTGGTGGGGTGCGGAGGAGCCCAGGAGGCTGAGCGCTGGGGGGTGGGGGGGGGGGGGGGGAGGGGGGGTTTATAATACAAAATACATTTAAAAGAAAAACTTACCTGGAGCTGCCTCCCGCCTCTTACTTGGCATAGTCCTTCCTGGTCCCAGCAAGCACTGGGGCCACGCCATGGACTCCCTGCAATCCATGTGCTGCTCTCACATGAGAGCCGCGCAGGGATTGGTCTGAGTGGGCAGGAAAAACCTAAGTGCGCATGTGTGTTTTGGATGGCCGGGGACAGCTGGCCAAACACATGAGCACTTAAGGAGTGCACATAGCACTCCTCCACATAATGCCTCACCCCTCCCTTCACAATTATGACATTGTTTTATATTTCATTTACTGGCTCTGCACCGGGCAGTGGGGCGACGCTCCTCCGCCATTGTGGAGGAGCCGCCACCGCATTTTGGGTGCAGAGACTCCTAACAAGAAGCACATCCTCGCTGTCCATGACCTGCATTGTATGTGCCATACTTGACGACAAAGCCACCATGCGTCGCGTGACGGCCCCAGTGGCTGCTGCTAACTGAGCTAAGGTTGCTTCCAAAAGGATAAGGTAGTTGCAGTGGGATGCAGGAATACAAGGCATACAGAGGGGTCAAGAAAGGAGGAACAAGGATTATAAAAGAGACAAACAGAACAAAAACCGAGCAATAAAACAAACGTTGATCAAGACAGAAGGGACTGTCACTTTCGCTTTCACTGATAAATGAATGCGGAAGGCAGACAACGACACACAACTATGGTCTGTTTGCAGCTGGTGACACTAGTCTGTGCTTTGTTGCGAGCTCCATTGTCACTTCCAACAGACTTTGTATCACAAAGGACAATACTTTGAAAAGCTATAATGTACAAAACATTGTTTCTTTCCTGCAGCCTCAGTGCTGATGTATCTGAGACCAGATTCTGAAAGTGGCAGAATTAGCAGAATTAGGTCAATCTAATGGACCAATTCAAAGGCGAGAAAACTAAGCTCTGAAGAGCACGTGACGTCATAAAACATGGTGGGGCAGTGCCTTTGTTGATGCCTTGTGCGCTATATGATAGAGTATTAGTGCAACCTTTGGTGATATAGACATTGGTTATAGGAAAGACGGAAATGAAGTGACAAAACAATAATTAAAAGATTAATGAAAATCAAATTACGACTATAGTTTTTTTAAAAGGTATCCTGGAAGCGATCGACTGGGGAGGAATAGTTAGAGTTTAAAACAAACGCTGACGGGAATTCTGCTCCAATCAATGCAATGAGTGCCTAAGCATAGAAACAGTGCTTAAAAAATAAAACACAAACAACAACAAATATTACCAAGCCCAAAATGTGGTTCGGTAGTCTCCCCTTAATTCCGCCTCATGCCCGTTTCTTCGACTTCTCTGCACTTCCGGTCTATCTCTCACTCTTGCAAGTTCTTTCCATGTTGGCTTTTTCACTGTTTTTTTTATTTATTTTTTTACAATTTTTCTCTTCCCACCTTGCTTCGTTATTCTCGCTATGTGTCAAAAACGTTAATTTTTGGAGCTTATTTTTCTCAGTGCCGACATTTTATACTGAATCACTGTCGTGACATTAAATCGAGAACTTATGACGTGCAGTGCGTGTTGGCTTTTGACCTTTGAGCTGAGAAGTGCCCCACCCACGCGACCACGTGGTCCCGTGAGATTAGATCACTCCACAGACCTGTTCGACAGCAGCTGATATCAGGTGACAGCTGTGGCACGCGCCGAGGACAATATAACCCCGTCTATGTCCCAAGATGTCTGTGTCAACCAGGAAGTCTAACCAAAGGCTGTCACTGCCTGCAAACATGTACGCCTAACCTGCTATTGAAACATTATGGACATGAAATAACATTACAAATACAGCATTGAGCAACATACCTCTTGTCTCTTTTTCTCTTCTTGGCTTATTGCCTGTGACAACCCTTTTCTTTTCACCTGTGAATGAAGAAAACAAAACATGTAAATCGTTTTTAATCTGAGCACGTGTGTATAGTACGCTATACAGCAGGGGTCTCCAAACCGGTCCTGGATGGCCGGATCCATGCCAGATTTTGAGGATATCTCCATTGAGATACATGTAGTTATTTTAAAAATCTGGCATGGGTCCAGCCCTCGAGGACCGGTTTGGAGACCCCTGCTATACAGTATATATTACAAAAATATGTTCAGTAAACGTTGATCAGCGTGCTTCTAACAAACTCAGGCTAAGGAACAACTAGGAATATCCCCGCCACTGTCTGTTAAGTGGGCATGAAAAGGTAGGGAATGTGGGGTTGAGGCTATTTAGAGTCTGGAAACTGTCAAATCTATTGAGAGTATTATGGCTTTGGTATTTTTAATGTATTATTTTATTTTATAGCCAAAGATCATTTATTTATTATTTATTTATTTAAAAGGTTTTATATAGCGCCGGCTGGACCCAAGAGTATCAGAGTGCTTTATAGCCAAAGATCATTTATTTATTATTTATTTATTTAAAAGGTTTTATATAGCGCCGGCTACCCAAGAGTATCAGAGTGCTTTATTGCCAAAGATCGTTTATTTATTATTTATTTATTTAAAAGGTTTTATATAGCGCCGGCTGGACCCAAGAGTATCAGAGTGCTTTATAGCCAAAGATCATTTATTTATTATTTATTTATTTAAAAGGTTTTATATAGCGCCGGCTGGACCCAAGAGTATCAGAGTGCTTTATAGCCAAAGATCATTTATTTATTATTTATTTATTTAAAAGGTTTTATATAGCGCCGGCTACCCAAGAGTATCAGAGTGCTTTATTGCCAAAGATCGTTTATTTATTATTTATTTATTTAAAAGGTTTTATATAGCGCCGGCTGGACCCAAGAGTATCAGAGCGCTTTACAGGATAGGTTAAACAAAAGACAGGTCAAACTAAGTACGGTTCCCAAAATAAGGTAAGGCAGTTCAAGATTAAGAGTGATTTACAGACAGGAAGTTCAAAATCAAGTAGAAAATTGAGGAGATTAGATCGGGAGGACAGAGAAGATTTGTATAGTAGGTCAATAGTTGGAGACAGGCGAGAGATTAAGGTATAAAATTGTGGAAGGGAGGGATGGAGTGAATTATAAGTAGGGGGAGCCTGTATAAGTAATGTCCAATGGGGACAAGTGAAGTCTCAAACAGCTGCAGCATATATAGCAGAGCAAAGTTGCAAGGAGTGAAGGGGCTTAGTGGATACGACTATACTAAGAAATGATTCTGGGGCCTCACTACAAGTTTGTGGTAATCACCATGGAAACAGTAAAGGTAGATACAAGTCTCATTGGTATTATAAAATGTACAGTAATCACCTAACCCAGAATCACAGAATCCTCCAGGATTGATAATTGCAAGGGTGGAGAATTTCAGCCAAAATCAAGTCCACTTAATAAGTCCTGCGTATTTTCCCTCACGGGAAATTTGAAGTAATCAGGGCAATTTGCTTATAGCGCACTATCTTCACCTGCTTTGTCAAAAAAGGCAGGTGTTCAAGGCAATTCTGATATGAAACTGATGAAATCCTCATATGGACAGCTAACCACCCCAACTGTCCATGGTTTTTGGTCCTGTCCAGCGAGGTCTGGACAGAATGCCTGCACCCGTAGCCCTGCGGGCAGCCAACCCTGACTTTACATGCTCTGTGGCTGTTTGCAGAAGAAGTACTTTTTCTTTTTTGTGTGTTCTTTTAAATTTTCTTTAAAAAACTTTCTATTTTCCCTGCATCTTAAAATGGTGACAGTGGGATTGTGATTTCAGGACAGTGAATTCGTTTTTTTTCCCTCCCTTTTTTACAGGTCTCTAAGTGCCCCCTATAACTCCCCTAGAGTTGGGTACCTTTCATCCTGCCCCTCCCATCCCTCCCTTGTTTACAGGTCTCTAACTGCCCCCTACAACTCCCCTAGAGTTGGGTACCTTTCATCCTGCCTTTCCCATTGCTGTGGAAATATTTTTTTTCCCACTGAATGAAAACGTTTTTTTGTTTGCTTTTTAGATTGTGATTTTCAAGATGGTGGAAAAAAATACTTTTCATTAGCCAATCACATTTGTAAAAAAAAAATCAAACATGATTGACAAAATTGTGATTTTCAAAATAACGATTTTAAATGTAAAACTATGTTATCCGAGAAAGAAGTATAGTTACATTAGAGCCACAAAAGCCACCCACAAGGGCTCTGGACTATATTTATTCTAGTCTAGTAGCAGAGCTAATGGTGAACATATGCCTTGATCTTGTACAGATGTGGAAAATCCATCCTGTTGCCCTCTCAACTTGCTGCAAGAAACACTAACATTCTCCCAGTAATGTACTTAATTAGAATAAAAACAAGGAGGGTGACCTGAAGCAAAGAGACAAATATATGTGACTAAATGAAGCTATGGAATCAAGTGGTATACTGATTTTAGGAAGACATTCACAGTCTCCATAAGGATTTAGAATTTATTTATATGCTTTAAGAATGTTGTTATTCACACAGCTGTCTCCATACGCGGTAGGGAACTACCTAATGGCTTTATCCTTTAGAATAAATGTGACAGAGTGGTTAGGGTCTAGGAGATGAGGAGGAATGGCAAAAAGGTAATGGGAGACTTACTGACAGCATCCACCTTGAAATGTAACCTGAAAGCTTGACTTTTTCATTGAACTCCCTACTGTCACAACTTCTTGGGTTCAAAATATGAACAGCTACAAGTATTGACGGAAGAAGGTCATTTTGTGGCTTACTCATTGGTAAATGATTGTTAGATATAGCTAGATGGTCATAACCTAAGTATCGTCCGACAACCTAACAGAATGCGAAGTCATACCTGCGACGTAACTCGAAAACCTAGGTCAAACATTGAGCTGATGTAATACTGATGGATAAAAATTCAAATTCAAAATACATTATTCGATTAAAAACTAAATCATAAAAGCATACAATCAAAAGATTTGCAGCAAGAAAAAAAACAAGCATTAAAATGTTAATAATACATACGGTTTCAGCTCCGAAACAATACTTTTAGGAAATATCCAAAAGTAGCACATAATGTCGGGCTACATAACGTCTGCAGAAAATGTAAAGCAGGTCTACATAATCTGACATTATGAGTTTTAAAACTGGTAAGAGAAAGAGCCTAGTATACTTTATATAAAACTAGCGGCCCGTCCCGACGTTGTCCGGGTAAAAAAAGGCTAGGCAGCAATGGTTTTAGTATTGAAAATAACATTTACTTCAAAACTTCATGGTACACCACATTTCGTGTTTCATGAGAATCAGGAAGTAGAATAAATTGGTTGTCGGAATTCCCCGACCTCGATAGCGCGACATATAACTGTCCATGAGTGAAGCAGTCCTCTCGTAAGTCTATCCCAATGACTTTGTATGTCTGACCTTGTGATTTGTTAATGGTGGATGCAAAAGCAATGTTAATAGGGAATTGTAAGCGTTTGAATTGAAATGGTAGATCAGTAGGGATCATGGTTATCCAGGGAATATGGGCTAACTGTCCTGCAGCAGGGCCAGTGAGAATAGTAGTCTCTATTACATAAGGTAAAGGAGATTTAACTTGTAGGCGCGTCCCATTGCAGAGATTTGGTGGATGTAGGTTTTGTAATAACATGATAGGAACACCTACTTTCATTTGGAGTGTATGAGGGGGAAGCCCTGAAGGGTTAAGCGAGTGGAGGAATTCTTGGGGATAATCCCCAGCGTCTTGTGTATCTAATACTGTATCAATGAAATTATATATTGTGGTTTCACCTGGGAATAGTTGTAGTATGTGTTTATTAATATGATGCACTGCAGAGTTTCGGGCGGCAACTATAGACCTTTCGCAAATCCATGTGTAATCTTTGCTGAGAAGATGCTTGATGTCTGGGTAAACATGTTGTATGAGTTCATGTAGGGTACAGAGACGCTTACCTAAGTTTTGTATGTTGATAAAGCCATTTGTGTCAGGTATGTCCCAGTTGGCCACTTCTATTAGAAGATCTGCAAATTGTGTATCTCCACCTCCTAAATGTGTCCTCATGTTAGTGCGCAAGGTAATAGATTGTACAGAGTTCCATAGGTGTGATGCTTTTAAGCATGCTTTTAGTATATCAGCCTGCGTTCCTGTAGGCACCACAGGAAGAGTTTGTCGGAAGTCACCAGCAAACACAAAAGTAACACCTCCAATTATGTTGTATGAATTTCTAATGTCTTTGAGAGTTCTGTCAACTGCCTCAATATGTGAGCGGTGTGTCATTGTACATTCGTCCCACATGATAAGAGACACATTTTGAAGCAGTGTCCCCAAAGGTCCGTTTTTCCGAATAGAGCATATTGAATCCTTTTCAAGGGAAACTGTTAGAGGCAGTTCAAAGGTAGAATGTGCTGTTTTCCCAGCTGTTAGCAAAGTGGCAGCTATTTCAGATGAAGCAACAGCTAGAGCCAAATTCCCAGAAGATCGAACTTTGGCAAGTATGAGGTTGATTAGGTAAGTCTTTCCTGTGCCACCAGGGGCGTCTATGAACAATAGTTTGCCTTGCTTCTTTTCAACACTATCAACTATGGTGTTGTAGGCGAGTTGTTGATCGGGAACTAAGTTAGGCAAGTGTTGAGCAAGGTAGTTATTTAGCTCTGGAATATTGTGTGCGGTAGCGATATTGTGGTATCCAGTTAGTTTAGTTCGGACCGCTGGCGGCAGGCTGAAATCTTGTAAGGACTTCTCGCTTAATAGATACAGTGAGTCTTCAATTTCTATAAGTCCTTGGTTTATGATTTCATTGTTGATAGCAGCCCGTGCCAGCGTTGTCCGGGTATGAATTGCTGCTGGCCAGTAGTATATTGTTTTGTAGGATTTCGTTTTGATAGCATTTCTTATCTGTGATAGGCCTGTGAAACGCTCCGATTCACAGTGCACTGCTGATGCACTTAAGAGTGGGCGTTCAGTAGTGTGTGAACTTGAGTTTCCCTACTTTATTTTCCCTTGCAATATTATATAGCGCAAACTCGACAACATGGCATAAGCACAATTTACATTACAGAAGAACACATTCATTTGTGGTAGGCACAGGGAGACAAAGTGATTTGCCTGGAATCATAGGATGTTGAGCTGATGCCGAAATTCGAACGTAGCTCCCCAGCTCTAAAGTTCGCAATTCTAGAACTTGTGGCGGGAGGTGTGTCTAAAAGTGTATGTTGGTGCTGGCCATCAATGAGAGAGACTTGTGCATTTTTCAAATGGGTGGTGAAAAAATATGAGTATGTTGCTGGAGATGTGAGCCGCCGTGCCACCAATGTACTTACCGGGGGAGGGTAAACACCGATTATTCCGCAACTTTCTTTCCGCATACCATCACTCCGCATACTTTCATTACGAAAGTACCATGACTCCGCAATGCCATTATAACGCATGGCATTACATTTTATATGCTTTTACTATGCATACATTTACAACGAAATTCGTTGTAAATGCATGAATGGTAAAAGCATATTTTTTTTAATGTTTTGATAAGGTAAGTATGGGTATAGGGGTATATGTTTTGGGGTACTTGGGTATATGTTTTGGGGTGTTTGGGTATTTTAAGGGTTCAGATATAGTTTTGGGTTATGGGGTGCAGGGGTAGTTTTAGGGTTTAGGGATAGGTATGGGTTTTGGGGTACAGGGGTATTTTTAGGGTTCAGTGCTAGGTTTGGGTTTTGGGGTATAGGGGTATTTTTAGAGTTCAGGGGTAGGTTTGGGTTTTGGAGTACAGGGGTATTTTAAGGGTTCATGGCTAGGTTTGGGTTTTGGGGTACAGGGGTATTTTTAGGGTTCAGGGCTAGGTTTGGGTTTTGGGGTACAGGGGTATTTTAAGGGTTCAGATATAGTTTTGGGGAATAGGGGTATTTTTAGGGTTCAGCGGTAGGTTTGGGTTTTGGGGTACCGGGGTATTTTTAGGGTTCAGGGCTAGGTTTGGGTTTTGGGGTACAGAGGTATTTTGTGGTTCAGGGGTAGGTTTGGATTTTGGGGTACAGGGGTATTTTTAGGGTTCAGGGCTAGGTTTGGGTTTTGGGGTACAGGGGTATTTTTAGGGTTCAGGGGTAGGTTTGGGTTTTGGGGTACAGGGGTATTTTAAGGGTTCAGGGGTAGGTTTGGGTTTTGGGGTACAGTGGTATTTTTAGGGTTCAGGGCTAGGTTTGGGTTTTGGGGTACAGAGGTATTTTTAGGGTTCAGGCGTAGGTTTGGGTTTTGAGGTACAGGGGTATTTATAGGGTTCAGGGCTAGGTTTGGGTTTTGGGGTATAGGGGTATTTTTAGGGTTTAGGGATAGGTTTGGGTTTTGGGGTACAGGGTATATTTATAGGGTTAAGATGGGTTAGTGTTTAAGGGTGTTGGGGTATTTTAAGGAGTAAGGGTGGGTTATGATCATGGGGTGCAGCTGTATTTAAAGGGAGCAGGGTGGGATTAGCACACAATATGAGACATGGCATGAAGGGTGGAACGTACGACACGCCCCCAGTGTTTGTCATGCCCCCAGCACACGCCCCCCAGCACACGCCCACAGCACAACGCAGACACGCCCACAAGGGACTACTTTGCTGGCACGTTCTTTTACCTTTTAAATGTATATGGTGGGCGTCTGTATAGCCTATGTCCTTCTGCTGCAACTGCCCTTTCCAACGCTGTATTGGGTGTTGTGATTGGTGCTGTGGTTCCTGAGATTACCCGCTTCAAAGGTTTGGGCTCTCTCTTTATATTATTAGTATGGATTTACAAAAAAAGGTCAAATGAAAAAGTGTTTGAGGAGACGCACCATCACAAGACAAAATATGGAACAAGCCCCCCCCCCCCCAATAAAGCCCAGTTGATAACAGAGCAAGTTCCTAATTTTACCCAATCTGAACCTCAGCAGTAATACCCTTCCCCATTGAGTAGATGAGTACAACAAATAAGGCTCAATACCACCAGTAGTTATCTGCCTATTAGAAGGCTTCGCAAGTTCAACTACATCCCTCTTGGACCTCCTGCCCTATAAAAAAAAGCCAGTATCCACCAGATGTTACCAGACTTTGTCACACTTTTAGGGCCAGTAAACAGGGATGGGCAGCCCAGAGTGGTGAAGCAATATTTAACATAAGAGAGCCATAGTATGCACATACCAAAATCACATTTAAGGAAATCCAAAATCACCTATTGATTGAGAATTCTAGTGGGATTATTCCACTTCGACAGCCACAGCTGAAGTGAAAAAACTTTTATAAGATCCTCAATATATATGTAACATAAAATGTGGACTTCCGTGAGGATGAGATAAGCTAGCTACTGAAGCTTATCCCAAGGGGCCAGTGCCATAAATCGCAGGGGGATCATATTGTCTATTATAAGGTTCAAGGAACACTGCAATCTGTTTGCCCACTCCACCATGGGAGTTAGGTTAGGAAATGCGCCAATAGAGTGAGAAAATTCAAGATGCCTGCTAGTTAAATTAGTAGACTAGGAAGTCTAAGCAAACCCCCATAGAAAGTGGTCACGGCTAACAAGGCATTGGAATTAGTGTGGATTGGGCTCAATGAATGCCTCATTGCACCACACACCATAACATGAGACTTAGAATAATTGATGTCCCTGTCTTGGGTCGTCATGAGGAGGAAAACAATGACACACAGTGCAACAGGCTCCGGGGCTTACGAGCCAACAGCACAGCATTGTCAGCATAAAGTAACAGACGGACCTGTTGCTTGTCAATCTGCAGTACTCCCGGCCTGCATGATGTCAAATGTTGACTCAAATTATTTATAAAAAGAATACATACAATTGGTGCTAGTATACCGCTCTGTCAAACCCTTCCATGGAGACTAAACAACTCTGGACACTCCCCATTCTAGTCAAATCTTATCCTAGCAGATAACTGTAAATTAAGAAAGTGCAAAAATGTAATCAAGGCGGCATCCAACCACTTTTGGAGTAACAGAGACCATAGCTTGGACCTATTTATGTGATCGAATGCGCTGGACAGGTCCATGAAGCCTCGATAGAGAGGACAGTGCCTTGCAGCCTCATATTTATCAATAAGGAGACAGAACTTCAAGAACTTCAAACACTGCATCACCATGTCCAGGCCTCCTCTAAACCCATACTGACTGGAGCTCAGAATGTTATTATCATTATCCCAAGATCTTACCCAATTGTATATCACTTTCTCCAGAATTTTGGCAGACTGGTCGATGAGGGATTTCAGGAAACAACATTCAAGCAAAAATAAAAATGATTGCGCATAGGAGCCCTTAATTCATAATTGCAATTAAATAGATCAATTGGGACTCTATCAGGCCCTTGTGCTTTAGTTGCAGAAATTTCCTTGAGAGCTGCAATAACTTCTTCCAAGTCAGATGTTAGTCTAGCATTAGAAGCAACTCTAACAAATTGGTTCATAGAGGAACCAATGAAATACTAGAGCAATAAACGCTTGAGAAATCAGATGCCCATCAATTCCTAATTTGGTTGATGGCCGACCAGAAGAGTTTTGTCTTGTTAAGATTGTTGGCTTCCATTAAAGCCAAAAGGCTACTGTCCCAAATGGCCTTATTCCTTACCTGCAGGATATGTATATTATTCACCCAGCACCTCCCTACTTTCTCTATGTTCCTAGGCCTGGTATCCAAAAGGCATCTCAAATTACAATTGGATTAGAAACATGCTCTGTCAAATCATTTAGGGTTCAGCGTATTGGACCGAAAAAGTGGTTGAAAATGCACAGTTCCCACTTGAGTTCATTATTTCGGTGGAGGACCCAACAATGGCTACATGGTCAGACTCTTCAGCATTTAAAGGTCTCTGAATTGCTCCTAATTAACTTAGGTAAAAAGATTTGAGGGTGAGACAATTTCCACGCCAAACACTGACTGCAGTTTTTAGTGGTCATTGAAGTAGAAGCCCCTGGCCAAATAACAGACTGTAATCCAGAGAGATTAAAAAACAGCAGATTATGATTGCCAATGAGCAAATTAACTATTTTGCTGTTCAAACCCAAACTAACAAGGGATCTAGACAGGAATATATAGTCAATGATGCTTGCACATCTTTTACCAAAAAATGTTGGGAAGCATGAATATTGGATAGGTGCCACTTATGGATGTAAACCAAACGCTTCCCTATAATATTGAAGGGCCACCTTTAGCAGCAGTAGGAAGTACTTGTCCAAGTAGACCCAGATATGCTGCACCACTTCCACCCCTATGATCCATCCAGGAAGACTGTATCTGAGACAGCTGGACTGTAATACATATGGTGTGGAGCTGGAAACCAAAATCAGCCCCTGCAAAAATGTATAAACCAGCCCCACACTGCAGGGTGTTGTGACTAGAATGTGGTGATGGAATCTTGACCAGGTCATGGCAGTCCATCCTGCTATAAAAGCCGTCCAATAACCTAACGCCTACCAAGAAGATGCCAGCATATCCACCAGATGTTACCAGACGTTGTCACACTTTTAGGTTCAGTAAAAAGGGATGGGCAGCCCAGAGTGGTGAAGCAATATTTAACATACGAGAGCCATAGTATGCACATACCAAAATCACATTTAAGGCAATCCATAATCACCTGTTGATTGAGAATTCTAGTGGGATTATTCCACTTCGACAGCCACAGCTGAAGTGAAAAAACTTTAATAAGATCCTCAATATATATGTAACATAAAATGTGGACTTCCGTGAGGATGAGATAAGCTATTTACTAAAGCTTAGCCCAAGGGGCCAGTGCCATATATAGCAGGGGGATCATATTGTCTATTATAAGGTTCAAGGAACACTGCAATCTGTTTGCCCAATCCACCATGGGAGTTAGGTTAAGAAATGCACCAATAGAGTGAGAAAATTTAAGATGCCTGGTAGTTAAATTAGTAGATTAGGAACCCTTAGAGTCTAAGCGAACCCCCATAGAAAGTGGTCACGGCTAACAAGGCATTGGAATTAGTGTGGATTGGGCTCAATGAATGACTCATTGCACCACACACCTTAACATGAGACTTAGAATAATTGATGTCCCTGTCTTAGGTTGTCATGAGGAGGAAAACAATGCTTATGAGCCAACAGCACAGCATTGTCAGCATAAAGTAACAGACGGACCTGTTGCTTGTCAATCTGCAGTGCACCCTGCCTGCATGATGTCAAATGTTGACTCAAATTATTTATAAAAAGAATACATACAATTGGTGCTAGTATACCGCTCTGTCAAACCCTTCCATGGAGACTAAACAACTCTGGGCACTCCCCATTCTAGCCAAATCTTATCCTAGCAGATAACTGTAAATTAAGAAAGTGCAAAAATGTAATCAAGGTGGCATCCAACCCCTTTTGGAGTAACAGAGACCATAGCTTGGACCTATTTATGTGATCGAATGCGCTGGACAGGTCCATGAAGCCTCGATAGAGAGGACAGTGCCTTGCAGCCTCATATTTATCAATAAGGAGACAGAACTTCAAACACTGCATCACCATGTCCAGGCCTTCTCTAAACCCATACTGACAGGAGCTCAGAATGTTATTTCATTATCCCAAGATCTTACCCAATTGTAATCACTCTCTCCAGAATTTTGGCGGACTGGTCGATGAGGGATTTCAGGAAACAACATTCAAGCAAAAATAAAAATGATTGCTCATAGGAGCCCTTAAATCATAATTGCAATTAAATAGATCAATTGGGGCTCCATCAGGAGGCCCTTGTGCTTTAGTTGCAGACATTTCCTTGAGAGCTGCAATAACTTCTTCCAAGTCAGATGTTAGTCTAGCATTAGAAGCAACTCTAACAAATTGGTTCATAGAGGAACCAATGAAATACTAGAGCAATAAACGCTTGAGAAATCAGATGCCCAGCAATTCCTAATGTGGTTGATGGCTGACCAGAAGAGTTTTGTCTTGTTAAGATTGTTGGCTTCCATTAAAGCCAAAAGGTTACTGTCCCAAATGGCCTTATTCCTTACCTGCAGGATATGTATATTATTCACCCAGCACCTCCCTACTTTCTCTATGTTCCTAGGCCTGGTATCCAAAAGGCATCTCAAATTACAATTGGATTAGAAACACACTCTGTCAAATCATTTAGGGTTCAGCGTATTGGACCGAAAAAGTGGTTGAAAATCCACAGTTCCCACTTGAATGCATTATTTCGGTGGAGGACCCAACCATGGCTACATGGTTGGACTCTTCAGTGAGACGCATTTAAAGGTCTCTGAATTGCTCCTAATTAACTTAGGTAAAAAGATTTGAGGGTGAGACAATTTCCACGCCAAACACTGACTGCAGTTTTTAGTGGTCATTGAAGTAGAAGCCCCTGGCCACAAAACAGACTGTAATCCAGAGAGAATAAAAAACAGCAGATTATGATTGCCAATGAGCAAATTAACTATTTTGCTGTTCAAACCCAAACTAACAAGGGATCTAGACAGGAATATATAGTCAATGATGCTTGCACATCTTTTACCAAAAAATGTTGGGAAGCATGAATATTGGATAGGTGCCACTTATGGATGTAAACCAAACGCTTCCCTATAATATTGAAGGGCCACCTTTAGCAGCAGTAGGAAGTACTTGTCCAAGTAGACCCAGATATGCTGCACCACTTCCACCTCTATGATCCATCCAGGAAGACTGTATCTGAGACAGCTGGACTGTAATACATATGGTGTGGAGCTGGAAACCAAAATCAGCCCCTGCAAAAATGTATAAACCAGCCCCACACTGCAGGGTGTTGTGACTAGAATGTGGTGATGGAAGCTTGACAAGGTCATGGCAGTCCATCTTGCTCTGAAAGCCGTCTAATAACCTACCGCCTACCTAGAAGATGCCAGTGTCGCAGAATGGCCAGTCTATCCCTGAATACATGGGAGTATGTAAAAGTCACTACCAAAAGCACTTGTTGAGATCCTCTAGGACACTGTTTCTAATCAGGCTAGGTAGATGGACAACAACTCACCATCCACTATAATCTACCACTTGGTATTTCAGGAAGAACATGTTGCTTATTTGATTGAAGTGATCTACTAAAGTCATAACTTTTGGTAGAGGGTGAAGGAAACAAATCATGTTGCAGAATTTGTATCACTATTTTACAAACTATTCGATCATTTTATGATTTACATTTCTATTGAATTATTCTGTGTGGATGTTAGTTCTACCACATGAATTATTATCCCCCATGTTTGCTGCTAGTGACCACATGTGAATTTACTGTCTTACATTTCTATTGCTCGGTCCAGTTTGGCTGTTCCAGTCCTGGCACATAAGTACTCCTGGAAGTTTGAGGAGCTCAATGTTCTCTTGTAAAACGATGAAAAAAGAAACTTCAGAGACATTTTTCCAAACTATGCAATGTTCCACAAGATGAAGCGATAGAAGCTTTAATATTAATAAATGTATCAAGATTGCATAACTGTGAATTAGCAGTTTCATGTAATTGCTATCATACGCCATAAACCTTATCAGAATCATTGCAACTCTACGGGCCATATGTATCAACGCATTTCCCCATAGACACAGAATGGGCAAAACCCTTTGATACATCTGGCCCAAAATGTCATAAAGATCCTTGGAGAGGACTGATCTTCTGACATGCAGTGTTGTTTAAAATATATTATGAACAGGTTCACTTCACTTTTCATAATTGTTATTTAAAAATATCTTGAGCTGGACATATACCATGAAATATGTAAATTAAACTTGTAAAAAGTACAGTTTATCTTTCCAAAATATAGGGCACTATACCCAAAGAGGATGAAGGATTTGAAAGCACCTCAAAACGATTAAGCATACCAATGACAAAGAAATGAGCTTTCAAAATAATCATACCATGTGCAGTCAGGCACACCCGGAACTGGGCTTGGTTATCAGTGGGCCGCTAATCTAGACGAGGCCATAACTGGTGCCCAGCGCTTAATGTGAGAAAGAAAGAGGGCCTGCTGGTGCCCCAGTAGTCCTGCTCAGAAGCAGGCGACCAGTGCAATTAAATGTTGAGATGCCGAATTTCAGCCCTGCCAAGTACCACGCATCAGGTGTTTGATTAACGCATTTAGTGGGGTGGTCCGCATTACCACACTGAAATGCAAAATCACGCATTATAGAGCCTCCTCGGGTGTCAAGCTGGAGTGCTGTTATAATGCACCATACTGTGACTGAAAGCTACAGTGGGCAACCGTTCATGAATAAAGTTTTGGCTGCTGCAGTGGGCAATGGCAGAAGAGCTCGCCGCTCGTACCGCAGCAGTAAATGTGATCCCGCAACGTGACAGGACCCCACCCCACCAGCATTTGCGGCTGACTCATTTCGAACCTACTGCTGGCAATATGGCGGAGCTCGCTGCTCTACACTGTGGTGATATTGATCCGGCGACCGGACCCAGCCTGGATTTGTTCCTCAGCTGCAGCCTAGAGCAATGGCAGCAGTCCGGTGTTTGTACCAGAATAATGTGGCGTGGTGTTGCCACAAGAGTCCATGAGTCATTGCGGGCTGGCAGCCCGGCGGGAGCTGCCTGTTGTTGCGGCACCAGCTCACAAAGAAGTAAATGCCTGAGTGACAGACTGTAAAATCTCCTAATTGCTATACTAATCACATTTGCCATGTAGCACGCTGATATGATCAGATCATCTACTTCAGATCTGCTAGCTAACTCGTTTTGAGTTAGGTTGATGAATTAGAGCCACTGTGGTGTAACTGAAATCATAGCTAGCGGGTGGCGTGCCGGACCCATGGCCCAGGTTGACGGCTGCTCAGCTTAGCTAATGAGCTTAAGTCTTTTTGAAATAATACAGCTTGCCTGGATGTGCCTATGTGTGCCTCAGCCTCACTCTCCTGAGGCTTGCCCAATGCAGTGCTGTCTACAGCGGCTGGCATACACGAGTCAGCTGACAGTTGACTCTAATTCATTTATGATATAGGCTGAGGGAACTGAGAAGAGATCTTTGTTGGGGCCTCATATCCAGTCACTGATACTGCCTGGAAGCATCAGTGGGGTGGATGGCGGTAAGGGCGGGGGAAATCACTTAAAAAAAATCACTTACCTCCCAGTCGGCTGGCAGGCTAGCCGCTGCCTCTCCTGTGTCCTCTTCTTGGCCTCTTGTGAGAAACAGAAAGCAGGAAGCACCTGGCCTCCGACGCTCCCCGCAGCCAATCACAACGCTGCAATGCAGCTTTGTGATTGGTCTGAGCGCTGAGACATGGCGCTCAGCCAGTGCTGTAGGGGTGGGCATGTTCTCCATGCAGGCTGTAATGCAGCCTGCATGGAGTACAGGGAAAGTGCGCATGACTGTTTTGGGCGGCCAAAGAAGGCCGACCAAATAGTCATTCTGCACTTAGGATGGTTGTACCACTCCTTCCCTGCTCTTCAGCCCCGCCCTATCCCCTCATGCAAGCTGCCGAAGCAGGAAACAAAATACAATTATAATATCATTAGTTAATATAATTTTATTTTTTCCTTTCTTTTTCTGCTTCGAGGCAGTGGGGCCGGAGGAGCCGCTACTGCTCACATCCTGTTGGTACAGTTTCTCCTTGCTCAAATGGTATAGTTTCTGATAACTATACATTTCCCTCGTCTTGATTGTTTGATTGCTGGCGATCATAATTACACCGAATTTGTGAAAATGTCACGCATAAGCAATCTGAAACCTTAGCAGCTCTGGAAATATGAAGTCTGGTAGACTTTAATCCACTACCAGACAGTCCTTGCCCCTTTATGTCACTCTTGGAGCTTGCAGTTTGCCGTTTTCTCACTTTGTGACGATTTTGCCATCTTTCTCTGTCTTTCAGATGTGTGTGTTTTCCCCCCTCTTGCATGCGCTTAACATCTGATCCGGGAAAATAAGTTCCAATCCCCAAAAATAAGGGCTGGTGCCCCACACCAGCAATCACCAGCTCAAATTAAGCACTGGGTTACTGATGACTGTGATTACAAGTGATATGGAATTACCACTGGAATACTGTAGCTTGCAATACTTCAACAACTCTAAGCAAGTAAAAACTCCTTGAGAAAAACACCACCAGAATGGGGAATACCATGAGGGAATAGTTGAGAACATATTCTTCCTCGCATTTTATATCCTATTTGTCAGGTAGGAGAACCTTTAGGGCTGTGCGCCTCGTGCAGCAGCGCCTGGTGCTTACCTGTTGGGGGAGGGGGAGGCTGTGTTTATAAATAATTCATGGGTTTACAAGCACCTAATGCAGAGTTTCCCGTGTCCAACAGATTCCAGGGAACAATAAAAATGACAAGATAGCTCTGGTGTTTAATATTCTTGCTGGAGAGAGGTGGGAGTCTGTCTAGGGGCAGGTTGACTCATCATATGAGTGTACTATGCAGATCACACAACTATTTTATATGGGAAGCTCAGTGGGTTACTGCTTCTGTCACAGAGATCCTTTTCTTACTCCCCCTTCATAAATCACAATCCTAATATAGCACAGTGACTTATGAAAAACTGCATGCAAACTCCAAAGTATAGGCTAAGTTGTTATGTTCCCCCCCCCCCCCAGTCTTTCAGTATCTATTCCTAAAGTTGCTGAAAACGGTTCGGTTCGTTTGGGTAGAAATACAATATTAGTAAATTCGACCCAAACCAGCGCTTTGAAACAAATGAAATGCATGTGAGAGAGAGGCTATAGAGATGAGGAGCACTATTGGAGGGTGGCAGTGTGGGAATCAGGGCCGGACTGAGAACCAAAACTGGCGCTGGCATAGTGCTCGGTCGGCCCCCTGGGGGTGTGACTGAGCTCTTTGCCGGGGCCCGCTTTCGGCCGATTTTGCAGCTATGCTGCAAAAACGTCCCTGTAACAAAAACGGCCCCCAGGGCCCAAAACCGGCCCCCACCCTTACGGCGCACCGGGGGATTGCCTGGTGCCCGCAACGGCCAGTCCGGGCCTGGTGGGAATCTGTGAAAAAGAAGGTAACCGGGGAGAGGGGGGGTCGGACACAAAATTGTCGCACTGAGCGCCACCAGCACTAAAGCCGGGCCTGTTCTCAGGGTCAACCTTGCAAGAACTAGTGATATCTGTGGTGCAATAACTTCCTGGTGCAGGAATTCCTATGCATTATTCCCTTACCACCGGTAATCGTTGATTTATTATTTCAAAAGGCCAGAAAGTATTTTTTAAGAAAAAGCTGTAAAGTCCTATGAATACGTCTGTGTTATCCAGCATGTTCACAAAGATATTTGTTTTTACAATGCCAAAAATAAATGTTGAGAAATAAATTATGCTTTTGTTCTAGAAGAAAAATGCCCCTTTGCTGGTCCTACCCACTTGTTCCAGGAACACTCCTAATGTACTGTTTTAAAGCTTATTGTGTTCAGCAAGGAGGAGAAATTAGGAACACATGTTTTAATGATCCCAATGCACATGCTATACTAAAAATACAGAATAAAGGGCCTTATTTAGAGTGTGGCAAAGCATGGAATCCTAATTATTTAGAGTGCCATTTATATCAACTCACTCTTAACCTCATCCGTGCGGCGCATTTTCCCGCTGTGCGCTGAACTTTTAAAAATCCCGCGGTTCATGACGAGCTGAGCGTACGAGAGGTGTACTTCATGACGAGCTGAGCTCGTCATCAGCGTCGAAGGGGTTAATGGGGCAGACGGGATATCCGCCCAAATCTATATAAAACCTAAAGATCATTCATTCACACGTAATTATGAATATTATAGTTCAGGTGACAGGTTCTTTCCCCAATTTTTCCTTCAGTTCTTCTGTTGAGTCAGAACATCAGCACCATTTCACAGTAGGAATGTTGAGGATTTAATTTCATTGTAGTATTAATTTCTTATGTACACCCAATACATATTTTGCGGATTTTTTTCCGCTTTATCAAGGCTCATGAATCAGTAATCAAGCAGATTTTCTTATAAAGATTTAATTTTACACTCAAAATTTCTATTGAATCATGATGACGCAATACGAAGAAGGGGGATGACGAACGAGTACCAACAAGACTGATTAAAAAAAGATTAAGAAGTAAAATGTATTTGTGCAAGCGAAATATGTTGTTGGAGCTAATTCCTTTGCTTGTTTATTTGTTCTTGTACATAAAAGATAAAACGTGGGCAGGCTTGACAAGTTTAACTAAGTACCTTAGGAATGCTGCCAGGATTCTGTTTCGCGGTGAACCCAATGTCTGTATATGTTTATAATTCCAAAGAGAATAACACAACTTCCTTTGCATGTGTATCAGGATATTCTGGCTGCTTACTTGTGTATTATCTTTTTTTAGTTTTCTTCCTAGGGAGCGTGCAAGGAAGCCCATCCAAGAAAGGAGGGTTTTTAAATTGTTTGTATCGTTGGCAGGAGTTTGGAATTAAAATGGCAAAGGCTACGTAGAGCGATGTGGAGGAAATCTGCCTTTTCTGCATGGTCACTCCAAAGTTTTTGCCTTTTTCTGGAACCTATTGTAGGCTGGTATTAGTACTCTGCGCCATGTGACACAGTTATTCAGGGACAGTGTTGTGTTCAGCCCCAAAACCTATCTTGATAAAACTGGTTTCATTCAATTGGATATTTAAATGGTCCCATGGAATTGGAATTTAAAACTCTTATGTGGGCTGCATTGTGTACACCTCCCACATATATGACAAAATGTATGGCTCCAGTTAGGAAGCAGTTTAAAGGCACTGCAGTAACCCATGGCAAAGAAAGGAGGGCCCTTACCATGTAGGTAACCCTATTTTATATGTTAAAAGGCACATCTAAGTGTGCCTTATAAGTCCCATGGCAAGGTGTCTAATATATAAAACTTTAAACACTAAATATTTTAAATACATGACATAACAGTGACTGAGGGACTAAAAGCTATTTCCACTTTGATGGTTCAGCCACTTTCCATAAGTCAAGCCAGGGGGCGAATAACATATTTATTTTATATCTGTACTTGGATAAATGCTAGAGAAGTCATCCAAAGTTGTTTTCTCCCTGGTTCTGATTTAATGGTGAAGTCAGACATTGGATAACTTTAGTAGTAAGGTAACTGTGTAAAAATGTACTCTGGGCAACTGAAGCCAGAACTGGCTTGAAGCCAGTTCTGACAATCTGGCTGGAGTTGACTCTGCCTGCCTGAGGGCACTAGCCTGTCCTTTGTACAAAGAAAGGCAGACGTATTGTCACCAACTGGCAACTTAGCAGGTATTATCCATCTGGGAGGGGCAGAACAAATAACAGCCTTAACAATTCTTCATTTGACTTGCTGGTCCTAAATAGGGCTGGCCGGATCAAATCCCATTGTTTCCCACTCTTTCTAGACTCTTTCAGCCATCTTGAATGTATCGCTCCTTAGAATTTTTACAGTAAAGCTGGAAGATGTACTGCAAAAGGAGGTGTGCTAAGTGCAAGGACATAGAGAGGACTGGGTAAGAAAAACTTTCCAATAACAGACTAGTACAAAAGGTAGGGCCGGCACCTATTAACAATCTCTAAAACCTATTCAGAACGCTCCTGGACCTGAGTAAAGAAGAAGAAGGTCTGCTGGAAGAAAGAAGATTCCTAACCATGGCCGTAAGAAGAAGACTACTTATGGACTCCTACTGGTACATAGGCCTGGAACTACTCTCCAAGAGTCAATAGGTTGGTCTCCTATTTGCCTGGATAAGGCACAAAAAGCAGACCTGTGGACTCTTGAGGACTACTGACGCTAGAGGGCCCATCTGCCAGAGGATAGGAACCATTAAGGGCCTTGCCTGGAGGGACATCTAGTGCCTAGAGGCCTGCCCTGAGGACCAGGTGGCTGTAGGATGGACTAGAAAGGAATTACCCAGCAGATGGATAAAAGTGTAACTCAATAAGTTTTTTTCACTGCCAAAGGACTGGGACTAGATGCTGAGGTTTGTCCTGTGAACTTGCCCCAACAGTGGGCAAGAAAACCAGGTTCATCCCCCTCAGAGCTTTCGCAGTGTTGAAAACGGGTTAAGTGGGACTTTGCGGTAAACATATCTGACTTAGTGGAGTCCTACCCTGTTATAGCTTCCACCCTTGCCCCGCTGGATTTTTTAGAATCAGAAAAGTGACTATGTCCCAAGGTAATGCCTTGGACTAAGGTGAGGCTCCAAATTTATCCCAGCAACAAAATAACTTTGGCAACTACAAAATTCATCTTTCTCCCAGTCTAAGCTTTTACTGCCAAACTCAATGGCTTTAATGGAAGTACAAGGATAATGTATTCAAGCTTGAGGGACCCCCCACCAGCCTCTATTTTGGACCTTGATCTATTGAAGGATTTTGATTTCCATTTGAGATACTATGTTGTAAGTTAAAATCTATGGAGCATATTTACAATGACTGGCGCATCTCTGCAAATCAGCAGGGATGTGCAAGAACAGATGCATCATGCAAGTCTCCCCTTGCACCACCACGGATGCATCGCATTTACAATGCGGCGCACCGTGGATCAAGGGGAGGCAGATGCGTGTCACATCTTGTGGCATAAGCGCAGTGCATTGCTGGAGTCGTGTTGCAAGCACGACGCAGCACCAGCAATGCACAGGGGCCGCCTCTACCTAACATGGTGCGCCACTCCTTACGCCTGCTTCAAGCAGGCATAAGGTTTTGTTGCAGCGTACTCGGAAAAGTGACTCAGTGAAATCTTGTAGATTTCACTGCGTCACTTTTACGAGGCGCTCCTGCGACGGAATGCCCACATAAAACCTATAGCAGGTTTCATGTGGCGCAGGGCTTTACAACGTGACACATCTCCCTAGATGCGTCACGTCGTAAATAAGGCGCAACGTGGCGCATGGTTTATGCCGCCGCTGCGTCACAGAAGTGACGCAACGGTGGCGTAAATGTGTCGCAAGGGGCTTGTGAATCTGCCCCTTTGACCGGGATGATTTGCTTCATGTATCTAACCTCCACTCAACTGCGGTCAGCCTGAAATCGTGCCTAGTTCCCTGTCAACCACAAACTGTTTTTTCCCAGTGACACTTTACTTTTTCCAAATGCTTTTTACCTTAAAACGTTTTTTTTAAATATATATCCAGTTCCTCATTCCAAATGTAATAATACTTGTGTAATTTTGTTTATTAAATATTTCTCTAGTTTCCCGAATTGGAGTGCGACTTTCATTTTGTTATTTTCTTGCTTTTTATTATATGGCCTTTTTTGCCTTTCTGATTGAACTTAAGACACACAATTCTGGGAATTGCTTGTTGCTAGTGTCATAACTTTAAGAGTCTAAGAAGAGATTTTCTAAGAAAAATGTTTTGCCTAATCTGATTGTTTTTATTTAGTTGGTAGGGTTCACTCTCCCCCAAATTAGTAAACTAATTTCAGAACTTTGTCAGTAATTTTGTCTGGTGTACAGTGTTCAAACTGTTGAATGCCTTTTAGGCCAATCTCTTAATTTTCGATCCCTTGAAGGCATAATAAGACTGATCTGATCAACATGGCAGTTTATGTGACATCTTTAAAATCAATGAATTCACAAACTTCTTGTGGAAGCAGCCTTACCCTCCTGATTATATATCATTCTTCACAAAGAAAATATAAAAATGATTGACTCCAACTTTTGTACAAATCACTCAGCAGTAAGATGCACAATAATCACTACAGATCTCCTGGTACTGAAAGTAGATCTGAGAAAGACAGACATTATGGCTTACATCACAAGCACGACACATGTACTTGTAAAGACAGACATACAGGATGAGCTCATTAATACAAAAGGTACTAAGTACTGTATGGTCATATTTAGTACTCATTTTATGTTCATTTGCCTCCTACATATTTAGTACAGATTGTACTGCTCCTAGGCGTCAGCACTAGATGGTACACCGCAACCTGAATTGTAAACATTCCCCTCAGTCCTGCCAAGTTCAAAATAATCAAATTTATGGAGAGTAAAAATAAAACTTCGGAAACAATGTCCTAAAAACGAATTTTCATAAAATGATTCAAATAATCCACGAATGGGCAGAATAAACTAGAACAGATTAGCTACAAAAGCTAATCTGCAGAACATACTTTAGTGCACATGAATAATTCTGCCACTAATTGCTGTCCCTAAGGATGACAAAAATAACAACAAGCATTGGCAAAGCCAATAGGTCAAACCTTTGCGAGCTATTGGCTTTGGCAATGTTTTGTTGCCAATTCGTTTAGCAGTGGAGATACTTTACAGTGTGGCTAAAACTAATTTAGGAAATCACTATCGCATAAAGAAAGCAATTGTACCCATGTCCACATCTTAGTAAAAAGTTGGCAGCAGATAACATCTGTTGTCACAATAAAAGCAGAAAACCCTGTTGTTACAATAAACATCCCTTTCAAATGAGAAAAGGGCTTCTTTGAAATGTGTGTGATACAGTATAACATAGCTACAAATGGTGAAAGGTTAAAAAAGGATGACTCGGAAGGAGGAAAAATAAAATTAGCACCTCAATCACATCGCGATCAGCGGAAGGAGAGCAATCAAGCTGAAGTAATCAGTACCTGGTCCATGCTCTAGCCAAAAGAACAGAAAGTGAAGCCTGCACGCGCTGGCCAATTAGAAGGCAGCAAATGAGAATGTCAATGAAGCCAACAAATGCTAAACAATGGACGCACTGCTGGCTCCTTTTTGAATACAATATCTCTCGCAAGAGCAATCAGCTCATGCGTTGTTGTAGGTGACACCTAATACATCACAAACAACACTTATTAGCATTTCATCAAAGTGTTCTAAAGATTAGCATGCCATAATCTCAAAGAGGGAGCATTTGATATATTAGATCAAAGAAACATGTTAACCATGGTGCCAATTTCACCTTAGGCTCTGCAGCCACACATCATAACAAACATGGGCAACAACAATGTGTCTGGCTTATAATTAAAAGTATGCCTGAAGTCACAGGTGAGCTAAGGCACACAGTAAGTCATCATATATGCACTATGTCCCCTTACTTACACATATGTACATATTTATCCACCCACTCACTAGGTCTTGCATCCCCACACTTACCAATCCACAATAACACACAAGCTCAACATACATGTGTAAGATGAATTAAAAGTAGAAAAGTAAAAAGAAAGCATATCGGCACCTAAATATGGCATGTATATGCCTGCAATAATAAATATACGTAACCATTGTAGTGGGTGGCCATCTTGCAATGATATGGAGCATATTGTATCATAGTATTAAAGTTCCGACATGGACAACATGTATGTGTTTAGAAGCTCATGTCATGTAAATAATTATATATATCTATGTGTATTGCATGTTGAATGTTTGGGGTTACAACAGCCAGGCTTTTAAATAAACATGTCTTCTCCTCCTGAGAGGTCCCAGCACGGATTATCAAACTGCAAATCATCTACCCTGTGGTTTGTCAACATCAAAACCATTCTTTCAATCTTTCAGAGTCCAAGTAATAAAATACCTGCCTACAGACTTTAACATTGCGTAATAATATTCCAGTCTTAAAGCTGAATGCCTTTAACAAATGCATTTCAAAATAAATAAGTCAAGCCCACCTCCTTTGTCCTGCCTTTTCATAATAAAACAGATAAGACCTACGGCATCTGACATAACTTTTTCCCAATGAACCAATTAGGCCTATAGCCTTTAACATTGGCTTGTCACCATAGCCAACTACCAGGGACTGTATTACACAAGTGCCCCGGGGTTGCACCAGGCATTTGAGTCCGCTTTATGCTCCCTGGTGGCACTTTGGTATTACAGAAGAGGCCTCAGAGGCTTGTGCATCCCTTTTGTAATACAGAGAGCGCTGTAATTTCTGTCAAAAGCCATTGGCCCATTGGCTTTAGCAACTAGTTTTTCTAATTAAATATGTAAGATCTACTGCATTTGCCTCACATGTCATAACAAATAGATCAGACCCGGGGCATCTGGCATAGCTTTTCATAATGGTTCAATAGCCCAGCAGCCAGCCGCGGTAGGTAGTGGGAGTACCTGCTGGGCGGTGACGTGGGGAGGGGGAGGGGCAGATGGGGGGTAGTAATCCATGGATTACGGAGCTTTACAGGTAAGTAAACATATAAATAAATAAAACGAATTTTGTTGCGTGTTCTGCCTAAGGCTTCTCATCAGAACCAACTAAAGCCTATTGTGTGGAGCAGAAGCTTTCCTACAATGCAACCATCGGGCATACAATCACAAAATTACAAATATACACAAAATTTTAGTTGGCTGAATAACGCACTTTTCCCAGAGGGATTAACAAGGATAATCACAGTGAAAATCACCTACACCTAGGGTTTGTCTGAGGGGTTGGCCAACCCTAAACTCTTTGCCTACTACTGGAATCTGTTAGATGCCATAGAAAAATGCCTGTCTGCAGACTTTAGTACAGTGTGATAATACTCAGCCTTTAAAGTCTGATTGGCTTTAACAAATTAATTTCACATTGAGTTCAGGGAGGACCTACTGTGGCAGTTCGGTCTGGACTGTTCCTATTGGAGCTGGACCTAGACTGATTTAAAGGAGTCTAAAAATTATGTCAGGGTTTTAATATGTGATCATTTCAAGTTATGCAGGAATACAAACGTATCAGACTTTAAAAGGGGTAAAATATTTACATAAAAAATATACATCAGTCCAATATTTTATGCCTTCACCTAGTAAACACCAACTACATTGAAGAAGGAACAAGTATCTTATAGTTACATCTTGGTAAAAAACAAAATTCAAAACAATATTAACCGCATTGGGTTTAGGAATTACTGTTTAAACCGTTAAATGCGGCGCAAATTCCGCTGCGGTGCATGAGTTTTATTGAGTCGGCGGGATCACGTCAGCCAACGGAAGTGCGCAGCACTACCGAAGTAGTGCTCGCGACGGCCGTTGGCCGACGCGCGCATGCAACGGGTTAAATCTGTGACTAATTGTCAGATCAAAAGTTCAAACCTCAGCACGGAAACATCTGAATCTGATCCTTCTGAGGTAAAAAAAAAAGAATATCAATGCAGATTAGCTAATAATAATTACATACATAGATGTTCTGTGCAAAATAGTGTCATTCTATATAAAGCGAATCATTGGTATAATAAAGCACTGCATTATTCTCTCTACTTGTAAATGTGTAATGGTTTAATTATTGCTAGTTTTCTTAGCCTCATAATACACACAAAAAAGTGTTTTCCTGCCCCATTTATACCACTCACTGGTGGGCATAGCTGGAGGTAGATCCTCGCCTCATCACTGTGGCCACGTCACTGTGCCACCTACCCCAAACCCTCCACAATGTACACTTACAAAGGTAAAATAGCTTTCACATTGACGTCAGTAGGGATTCAAAACATAATTCCAAATTTGCGAGAGGAAAACTGCGACTGTCGCAGTTTCCCAGGAATACTCCTGCAATGTTTTTAAAATCACAAATCTTTTCCAGACATAGTCATGTACCAACTGGAGTAAATGTGCACATTTTGGAGCAAAACTATTAAGGTTTTGCATTGCTCTTTGACACTCAAGTGGGCGAAAGGGCAATGCAAAACCTAAGAGAAATATACGAAGCCACGCAGGGCCACCATGCATGGCCCTGCATGGCTCGATAAATCAAGAGTAACGCAAGGCAACGCACGCCACTGCCTTCCGTTACTTTGCCGCAGGGAGGAGGCGTTGAAAGGGTGTTCCCACGCATCCACACATGGATTCTGGCGCATTCTAAGATTTACCATTAATGGCAACCCTGGGAATGTATAAAAATGCTGGGCCTCCCCAGGTGAGGCATAACAAGGATAAATATCTTTATTTCTCCAAATTATTTCCTCTTTCTGAGTGTTCTGCATTCTGCAGCACACATAGAGGAAAATACCTCTCAGGATTGTTTTTGTGACAGACATAAATGTGCTGTTTAATGGAAAACACATCACATTTCTACCCTTTGCCTTTCATGCAGCACAACACAGCAAGGTGGCTTGCTGTGCTGTGTTGCGTGAAAGAATGATAAATCTGGCACTTTATGTATATTAAGCACTATGCTTCCTTCCATATGGTGTACCATACAGGAAATTGCAATCGTGCACCACAGACATACAAATTGGCACCTCTTCCCAGTTAGTGGTATCTGCATCACCTTCTCATTCCCATGCAGAGTTTGGGGATGTACTTCCACTAACCGACAGGAATCCAGCAGAAAGCAGATGTGGATGCTCCCTCCGGGATCTTTACCAATCGCCACCAATATGAAGTAAGAAACACTTACAACATAAGTGTTTAAATCCAGTCTTTATTGGAGCATCCACATACAAGATAGACTGGTCCCCAACTGAATAAGAACCTCCAACTTAGAACCTGGAATGCCATCAGTATGATTCAGCTCAGCCAATAAACACAAAGAATAACAACAATAAGATATGGGATACCTGAAGTAAAGAAATTTGGTTAAAGAACATGGAATTAACTTCTTGCGCGCCCATGACGAGCTGAGCTCGTCATGCAGCATGGTGGCGCTGTGGCTGATGATGAGCTGAGCTCGTCATGACTGTTACGGAACGCCCGCGCAGGGATAATTCCCCTGCTGTGCTAGGCGTTCCATTGGAACGGGCGTGGTCATGAGGAGCTCAGCTCGTCATCAGCACAGCTCCACTGCATGATGAACCGAGCTCGTCATGAGCACCGCGGCGCCGCGCGCAGCCCCCACCCCCCTCGCACCGCGGGGGAATTAGCCCCGCGGCGAAGGGGTTAAGAATACATATAATGCTATGTATGAAGAAGCGAACACTAGCTACCACAAATTCCTCAATCTCTCTCTCTCTCAAGTACAAGAGGTGTGGAGCCAATTGCAGTCTACTATTGATAGCTCTCCAATCAACAAACTGCGTGATCCTGGGCCAGTCACTGCATCTTGCCTTGGTTTTGCTCTCTGCCAAAACTTTGAGGGCGTAGGAATTATACAGTTTGCGCTGAAGGCAAGCGGGGTACAAATACTAACCCCATACGGCAATGAGCCAGAAAATGTCACAATACTTACAGAACTAATGGGGCCAAATGAGGAGAACAGAATGTTCAGTAGAAGCTTGATTCCAATTCATAGGCTTTACAGACCACTCTGAATGGCAAGTAACGCGGCACTCCATTATCCATGAAGACATAAACAAGGAAGCATGGACTGCTAGAATTAGAAGCGATTACAAATTCTGATGCTTTCGATACAATGTAGTTTTCACTTAGTCTGGTGACATTGAACCATCCCTATTGTGAACTTCATGCGCCATTGTAACGTTTTCCATAGAGCACTGTGGAAAGCTCTACATGAATTATTGTTAGGATGAATTCTGAAACAATGTGTTTCAGTGTAGACCTTTCCGAAACTAACTTGTGTCAAACCATTTCTTGAGTAACTGCCTTAGAGATAGAGCTGCAGTAACCGATTCTCAGAGCCGGCCAACTTCGCCTCATTCAATTAGCTTTACAATTGAAGTAAATTAAGAATGAGTGGCAATTAGGGGCAGACCTCCTTCCAATGGCATGGAAAAGACTTTTAGACATGCACTTTGTTTTCCCAGGAGTTTGTCAGTAATATTGAAGACACTATATCGAATGATCACAATATCATGGCCAGGATTTACAGAAAAAGGTACTTGTGTATAGATTTTCTATACATAACTCCACATATCGGACATGGGTGAGATATATATATATATCTTCAAGGTAGGTAGATGTGGAGTTATAAATAGTAAATGCATCCCCCTGTGAATTTACCTCTTCGATATTTTGTCCCACGATATTCTGGTGATGATATTGTGACCCTTCGATACTGTGTCCTCGATACTCCCTAACATAATCGTTTTTCTACAGTGAGCTGAATGATCTTGGAGTACTCTCTAGGTGTGCCTTGCTTTTGTATGTGACATTAGACTTTTGAGAGGACCCAAAGGGTGCACTCAACTGCCATCAAGGGTTGCTACTTCTTCCTGGCATCAGGCTATGCAGAGACGCATGGTTAGTGGAAGGTGAATTACAGCCTCATTAGGACTGACTTTTTACTACTGCCCCTAGAGGAAAGATGACTTGCTGTTCACCTGTAAAGTCCAGGCAGTCCACCATAACTGGGATCCTAATATTCACCCTATGATGCGTGCGGCTGTGCATGACGTTTTTCAGGTGTGCTGGGGTCAGGAAACTGTGACCTCAATCACTGGTATTTTTAAAGGCTCTACCTAAGGCAAAGAACAGAATATACACCTTGGCTTTAAAAATGTATTTCCAGGCTGCCTCCAGCAAGGGGATGCCTTTTTAATACAGCGTACTCATGTACATACTTTGAGCAGGGCGGGGAATGTGCTTTTAGTTTGCTTTGATAGGTCATGTTTGTTCTTGAGATGCTGCAGGCTGCTTGCACATGCAAGAGCTGGAGAAGTATTCTTTGTAAGCATAGGCCAAGCTTTATTGCTGCCCTTTCCTTGAATGTAAATGTACAGGAATTTATATAGCCCAAATCACTGTGCGGTTTCTAAGCCCTTGCTTAGGGAACCCGTCCTGGTATTCCCCTGTGAGATAACCCCAGCAGGGTATCCGCAAGGTGAAAGCCAGGCATCCCGCCGCGAGGGGCCGTTGTGGAGATTAAGCAAGCTATTGCCCAGAGTCGCAGAGTGTGAACCCGTGAATCGAGTAGGCACCGGAGCGAGAATTGTCGAGTCCATGGACATTTTAGGACTCAAGACCCCGCCGAGCCGGGATTGAACCCTGGTCCCGGGCTGACCTCTGCTTCCTGGTCTGCCTCCGCTAACCAGTGAGCCAACAGACTGCATTTGTTGCATGTAGGTTTTACCAGATTTCCTCCTCTTTACAACCCCCTCTGTGGCTGCCTAGTAGTGTTCCACTCTAAATCCAGCTCAGATTCCTATGTTCTAAAGTTTATACATGGAAAGAGGTATTCATAGGAAGCAGAGCTAGTATCAAGGGCTTTAGGAACCAACGTTGTTTTGTTGGTGCTTTCTTTCTGTGTGAACTCTTGGAGAAAAATCTGCATGGTTTTCTGTAATTTGTTTGAATTGTGCTATATTGTATTGTATTATTTGTATGCCGCTTACTAACCCTATGAGGGTCGCTGACAAATGTACCCATAAGAATAGCAAGAAACACTGTGTAGGGTGTGTAGCTGTAAGGGTGATGTTTTTGTTTTTCCCCAATTGTGGCATGTGTTTTTGTCTTGTGTGTGATGACCACCAAGGAGTAGTTATTGTGGTATGGGACGCAGTGCCTGGCAGTGTGATGGGAGAGGTTGGCTGAGATCATGAATTTTGAACCTGGCACTATGCATGACTGGCCTTGTCATGGCGCAAGTATTCTCAGTTTTAAATAAATACCAGTCTCCTTAATTCAGTAGGTAGTTTTATTCTGGAGCCAATTTGTTGCACAACACAGTAGGAAATTTGAACTAGACGAAATGCTCTGAAATGTATATCTTTTCTCGGAGGCTGAGAAGAAGCACAGAATCCTTTAACATGGGCTCTGGTGCTTTAGCCCAGAGACGACGAATGTCCAATGATTTGGAGGGAGATGACTCCTGACCATGAGGAGAAGAAGAAGCACGTGGTCTCTCCATTTAACTGTGTACAATACCCACATTGTCATGGACCAGCATCACCATTAACTAGACGCTGGAACGTTGACTTTGGACCAATCCAAATATATCATTTTTCTGTGGGTGGGAGTCCCACTGCTTTTTTGGATGCTGAGTTGCGACATATTTAAACGGCTGTGCTGCGGGACATTTTTGGAAAATTTCACAGCTGCCTCGACACAAACTCATTGAATTGTTCCTATGAAGAAGGCTGCTGAGAAACCTGGGTCAAACAACTGCTATATTCAAAACGTGTGATATATCGAATCCTTCTCATTCAATCTTGGGTTTATGAAGCATGCTACTCACCCATGAGGGTCTCAAAGCGCTGGTGGGGAGTGGGGGGGGGGATGCAGCTCAGGATCAGTCAAAGAGACCGGTATTGAGGCTCTTCCTGGAGGTTTCCAGCACATTACGAACATTGACTGAGGACTGTAAAGATGGCTTTTGAATTTCATTAAATTTCATATATTGCTTTCTAGGACTTGAATGCTGGTTGAAGAACGCCTCAAAGTGCCCTAATAAAAGAATTGAAATCCAGATATTTCCAAAAATATTCAAGAAAGGAAAAACCTCCATCCTTATGCTAACATTGTCCATGGAGGCCCATGGTATTAGAACTGTAGCGCCTTACCACATGGTATCTCAGACCAAAATGTACAAGGACATACAGATTCTTGTGTTTATCATTACTTTACATTGTTTGAGATTATTTATGTGGCTCTAAAATAGCTATTCTTTTTATAAGCAAAAACGGATTTGATGTGTGTGATTTCTGTACCATACAGTAAACTGGACCAGGGCACTTTTTTTATATTCTCTATACAAAGAGATTAACTTGATTAAACAGACTTAGTGTACTGGTGTTAGACGCATTGCAACTTTTACTGTTATTACCCTAAAGCGCAATCAAAAAGGGTTTGTGACAAAAGACCCTTAAAGAACTGTATGTGGGGCTCAGAAGAATTAAAACTTAAGAACTTTTAACAACTCGAAATAATGGCAACAAAAACAAAGAAAAAACAGGTGCTTTATGATGAAGGTGTGAGGTCAAGCAGAGCATAGCTGCACACCTCTTTTTATGCAATATTTAACTTGGAAAACCTCCGAGTTAATGAATGCACTGAAGTCAGCAGAGTTTGGGAAGAAGAGAGAGAAGCGGTTTCTGAGCTGTCCGCATCGCATGCATTAACTAAGGGTAATTCTGAGCCACTTCTTTTCTCTCCTTTTCTTTCCTAGATCCACTTCTCTGCAAGTATAGATGGCGAAGAGGGCCCCTGGCAAATCTAATGATCTGCGATGTTCTGCCCTATGCGCACCAGCTGCGGGGAACCAATAATGCAACTGCTGTATTTTCTTCTTGTACATAAAATTAAAAATTAAAAATATTTAAAAAAAAAAAAAAATGTGAAATTGCATAAAAACAGGTGCACAGCTGTCCTGCATGAATGCACAACCTCATGACAGAGTCCGCATGTTCAGTATTCCCTCCCATTGGCACGCATGTGTCATCAAAGGAAGCATATCCTGCATCAATTGTTCATATCATCAACTATTTTCATGAACCATAGAGGACTCTGTAGTCTATAACCTCCACGTACTATATTTCAAGAGAAGTGATGTTAGCCTGTTCCATAAACTGAGAATCGAACACATCCCACTGGCAGTGGCGGTTCCGCCTCTCGTTTGCGAATAATTTACCGCTATAGTTCAGTATCAGAAAAATATTAATGATTTGCGTCCGGATTTCTGTCACAAAATATTAATAAATCTCATTCTGAATCGCTATTTGGGAGGGACGTCCTAAACACATCCCTTCCAAATGCCGATTCGGTATGTATTCACAAACTCAAACTGCGATTTGGTAACATGTTACCGAATCAGTATTTGCGTTTGGTACATACAAAAAGGTCATTTTGCGGTCACAAATGGTCTGAATTTGTTCATCGCAAAAAGCCTTCGTACATTTGGCCCCAAGTGCACATACCTGGTCAGTTGAGTCGCATGCATTAACCCTTTGCCTGCGGGGCTAATTCCCCACTGTGCTGGGGGGCGGGGGGGGCACGCACAGCACCCCGGTGCTCATGACGAGCTCAGCTCGTCATGAGCCACGGTGGCCGTGTGCTCATGACGAGCTGAGCTCGTCACGGCCAGACCCGTTTCTTCAGAACGTTCATCACAGCAGGGGAATTAGCCCTGTGTGCAAACGTTCTGACCATTAGCTCAGCTGGTCATGAGCACACGGCCACCGTCGCTCATGACGAGTTGAGCTCGTCATGAGCATGGGAGGGGTTAAGGGTGTGAAGCAGCACAGATCTGTAACACCCATATGTAATTAATGGGGCCCCAGGGAGACTCATGGAACGTTATAGAGATGTTGACATAGAAATAAAGGTTCAGATGTACTAAGATGTTGCATCTGGGTTGGGTCACATTCGAGGCACAGCCTCGAAGGAAAAATCCAATTTGGCATTTACTAAGCCTGCAAAGGAGCTTTGTGTGGCTTTGCGTGGTTTAATAAACGCAACGGAGCCGATAGTGCTGCCTTCTGTTACTTTACGTTAGTTAGGCGTTAAATGGGTGGATCATGGGCATTCTCGTACAAAAACTATCCTGCCCATAATGCAAGGCAAGGATGCCTGCGTTGGAGTTAGGCAGACACAAATGCGTGAGGGCACAGAGAGTGCTGACCAGTGCCATATCTTGGTAAAGATGGCGCTGTTCAGCGCTCTCCTGTCCATGCAATGCAACGCAGCAACTTACCTTACTGATCTACATTGGATAAACTATTAGTAAATATGCCCCAAAGTACGACCAATAACCATGCATTGAGGGATTTCTGATAAGTAAGTAGTAGTCTAAAACAAGGGTAGATTTCTTGAGAACAACGCATGAGGATCACAAGCAAAAATCCACATAACAATAGACTGTGAAACAAAAATCTGAAACATCCCACACCTTGGAAAGTCTATGGGTAAGCCAACAGAGATGAACTGCATTTTACATAGTTCTATATTTGTTGTCAAGGTCTTATTTTGAAACACACTTCCATCAATTGGATTTCTTTTTAGTACTGTGACTGTTGACTTTGGCAGGCAGCAGTACATTTACAAGCGTTCTGGGATACTCAGCACTCAACTTATTATTCATTTGAAATAGCAAGCCTGACGCAGAAACTGAATTAACTAAATCGGTCTAGAATTGTTTTACTGCAAAGTGAAGTGAAAACCCAAGCATGGATTCCATTTAAAGCCAAAAACCTTGTCTTCTTTGACAGGCCTTGGATATGGTCTCTGTGATGGTTGCCAGAACTTCGGAGCCCAATATGTTTTCAACACAGAGTATGTTTTCCCTTTCCATAGCATACCAAAAAGTTTTAAAAAAAACAGAACAGTAAAGTGGACATCACTGACATTTTCTATCAAACAAAATAAAAACAGAATTCTGTGCACTGAAACGAGGCTGAATGAGCCTGTGCTATGAAAATATATGGTCTGAAACATAAAGACCTAATAAGTCATCTGTAAGGGGAGCTTTTAGTAGATCACTTACCGCAGACAGCTGGCTCCAGGAGGACCGCAGAGGCCTGTATTGAATAACTATCCGCTCATCCGATTTCCGCTCTCTGCTCTCCGCCTCCTCGTCAGAGTCAATGTCAAGGGCCTTCTCTTTGTAATTTTGGTAGAGTACAGCAGTTTCTAAAATATGAAAATATATAAATTACTGTAATTCATCACACTCATCCAATTGTAACAATTTCTTATCCAAAAAGTAAGCAGCCCATCTAAACATTCCACAGTACAGTGTTCCACCAAACCCATATTGTGTCCCCCATTCTCTGCTCTACAATATCACATCAGTACACAGTTCGAACTTTATTTCCGAGGCCCATGAAAATCAATAACTGGTCCCAAATTGAGGCTTGCGCCCAAATCAGGCTTACCAGTGTTGCATGAATTACAGAACACGGTGCTGTTTGCCCCCGAATGTTTTGCCGATCAAAACCTGGAATTTTTCGGGTGACCAAACAGCACACATTCCACGTTTACACATCATGGAACCACATGCGACCGGTGCGTTAGCACCCATTTTGAGGTGCACCTATCAAAAAGGTGCTGGAATTATGGGACTAATAATTAGTGCACCCAATGGTATCGCAAAATGCGGGAGCAGAATTACCCAACCTCATTTTTCATTGCCCTTGGAATGAGAGCTTTATAGCTTTCATAAAATATATTCACATAAAGACTTTAACAAAACCTAAAGATAGAAAGTACTTTAGAAACAGTGGCACCCAGTACTACACACTGCAACAATCCTCAACAAGACAGTGTTTTGGGTTCTATAGTTGGCAGACATTAACCATTCCACACCCTGTCGACCCCGCTCTCTCCACCTCCCCCCTCCGCCTTTCCAAGCTCTCTCCGCTGGTTCTGGGCTCCCTCTATGGTCCCTTGACTAGTAGCAGCTCAGGTGCAGTTTCAATCAGCCCCAAATGCATATGTGCACTCCGTTATGGGATCACTATGTCCTCTCCGGATCCTTTCAGCGCTGTCAAGAACACCACAGGCACACCTGCACACTTACAAATGGGGGTGGGGTCACACACTACTCACACACCGGCGGTGTCGCCCCTAAGGACTCTGGTTATTGCAGTTAAGTGTTCGCGATGCATCGTCTTTCGATCTTCTGCTATCTTTCCTGTCTTCGCCATCCCTGGACACGTGTTTCGGGGTATCAACCCTCGTCAGCAGGGATAGACCTGCACACTTACAAGAGCAAAAGCGCCCCAGCAGTCATAATTGGAGCTTCTTCTGCGCTGGACGTAGGGCTGCGTTCAGGGGCGTGCTTGTTGAGGCTTCAATTCGCAGTTGCCTGAAGATCAGCAGTCCAGAGATGGCAGGGTAACAGCCAGACCGCTAGTGAGTGCAGTGCTGAAGCGGTCCTCACTACTGACATGCAGGGCCAACTGGATAGCAGGGATAGCACCGGCAGCGCCTTCAGCTCTTCGGCAGACACTGACCTGCAAGGGCTGTTCAGCAATTCAGCAGATGCAGCTCACGCAGGCTGTTCAGTAATCAGGCAGATGAACACCAGGGTCTTCCTGGATTGTTCTCTATAAGTTTATGACTGCCGGGTGCCACACAAACACTGCAAGCATGTGGGCGGCACTGATTTCCGGAAAATCTCTCCTACTCCGGGTTTAGGCAGGCTTCTAACCTCTCTCAGCCGGTAGACAAGTTTCTAAGTACTTTATTTATTTTATTTATTTATTTGACATTTGTAGAGCGCACTGCAACCCTGCAGGCATCTTGGCGATGGAAAAATAGCAAAGAGCCAGGAGAGAACTGTTAGTGAATGTGAAGGGCGAACTACAGAAGAGAAAACAATGTTACTAAGAGGCAGGATTTTCAAACTTTAGGGAAAAGCCATCTTAACTCTTTACGGAACAACGTCAGACTCTGAATACTCCTGATTTCCAGGGGAAGACGGTTCCAGAGGCGGGCTGCTGCCACGCTAAAAGCTCTCCCCCAGACAGTCACACAGTACATCGAAGCAGAGATCCCGACTTCGGGTGATATCTTCTCACCTCTGAGAAACTGGCTGTCTGGGAGACACCAGCTTTGGCTGTACAGCAGACCTCTTAGTATTCTACAGAGCAATCTGTTCCTTCGTCACAGAGAACTTAGAACTGGAAGAAAGTGGGGTAGCTGGGGTCCCACTTTTATATACACCTGCCAGACAGGAAATATTGAGCATCTATATCAAACTGAAGAACTGGGTTGCATAGTTTCTTCTTTCAAGTGTCATTTGTTGGCTGTCCTTCTGGCATAGTCTTTGCACAGAATTAGGCTTCTGACAACAGGATTTTCTCTATACGTAAGCACACACAACAGAGACACAAACAAGCACTCGGTTTCTGCAACTACGTAATTTCAGCCCACCTGAATGAGAAGGCTAATTCACCTTTCACAAGAGAGTCTACAACCACAAACCCCACCAACCAAATGGCAGTGTTCGATAAGAGTAATCAGCAACTCATTGATAACCAAAAGGCCTTATAGAATATCTAAAGAAGTCCTTTATCCACATGCCTCACTTCAGTGTCTGGGTCCCTTCCTCCAGCTGCAGAAACGTGAGCGGTACACTTCCACGGTCTGAGAGCACAGTCGTCAACCTCCAGCTTGTAGAAGGTCAGACCAGGGACATCCAGCCTGGATGCCACGGCCTCTATCGCTCTGTTTTACAAACACAAAGACACACACACACCAAGCATGTACCGCAAGGGCTAAACACACCATTACTCAACACAGTCAAGGGATGTAAATGAAGGGACTGGGTAAGAACACAGACGCAGACCTCACACATGTGGGCCAGTAGACCTCCACTGTTGTGAGTCAGATACTGGCCATGATACTGATCCTAAAAAACATATACTGCCACCATAGCTCTATGTACTACACCTACTGACAGGGACAGCATTCTCTTTCACAAATAAGGGCTCTCTATGTGCACTTCTTCAGGTCACAGAAAAATTCCAGGATCTCTTAAAGTGAGGGGCAGGCCCAGGCCTGTGCGCTTACACAACATTAGCATTATGTCACAAACAAATTAAAGTCAGGATCCAAGATTCAGGCAGGTGGGCACTTTTTACCACTCAGTGATTTGCGCGCTAGCGCTCATATCCGTTGGCGACTTTTAAGTTAGAAGCTTCAATCTATGCGGGTCAACTCAGCCTTTTATTTTTCTCTGTTTGATTAACTGAGTATCAATAATTTCCGTAGGTTTGATGATTGTGGGTCAAATATCAAGGCCTAAATATCAAGAACCAAGATACAGTGAAGATAAGCGCATAGGTAAATAGTGATTTCCTGCCTCAACTCGACGTCTATGCTCCTTGAAGATATACATATTGTCAAGGTACAAATGTGAAGTTAAACATAGTAAATCTATACTGAGCTTTATAACTTTACCTTCACAATATGTGTGTTGTTAACATTTAGGCATTGAAATTTTGGCCCCATGATATTTTTTCTTTGATATTCTGGTAGAAAACTTTACACATTTATGATTTTCCGACTGATTACAAATGACTAATCTGTAGTCCTAACTGCTACAAAACAACAAGTTATCATCCTGGAGACTTGAAATAGCCTGGGGCACTGGAATTATGCAATTTTGTGTCCGTTGAGCTTTCCTCATAATTGTGGATTTATCACGGTTGCTACTTAATTCATCATCTGATGCATAATCTGCAAATTTTGCCAAAAAATCTGTTGTTTCTAGCTCAAACTGGCCAAAAGTTACTAAAATGCAATGTAACGTGTTGCTGCACACTCTAAGGCCTATGCAAAGTTTGACTGGTCACCTATCTGTTGCTTATTCCTGTATTTGGGTTTTAAATCTGTAGCAATGGAGTTAAACCTTTATCCAGACAGTATTCAGGTGTAAAAAGGACTAAATTAAGTAATACTATTGAATATGGTGCATTAGGCAGCATTACATTATACATAATTTTCCTTTCTTGCTGCATAATTGTATCCACCCTGCATCACAATTTGGTTCTAGCCTGCTGCATAATTTAACTCAGACAGTAAACATTATAAAAAGGAATACCCCGTGTAAAACAGAAGTGAAATAAATTTCCCTCCCTTGACCCACCAAAAGAGTGCCTGGTATATGGGCCGGATTTTCCCCACTACCAGAGTTACCAATACCAGATATACCAGTAACTCTGGATGGAGAAAACTCAGCCCATTTCAAGGTGGACACTGAGAGTCCACTAACAAATGAGGAATTACTGAGGGCATTGAAGTGGAAATTGCAGGTCCTATTCTGCCAGTAATTCCTCATTCCCTCCGTTCCTTCACACAGGGTTATTTTTGAGAGTTGAAATCTCCGTTTAAAGTAAAGAGATCTACCATGTTCCCACGGATCTGTGTATTACGATGGGACCGGATTGCAGAGGCCACTAGTGTAAGGGACTATCGGTCCTTACATTAAAGATCAGGGATAGAACCAAGGAATATTCTTTTTATAAGAACTTTATCCAGACACATTAACATAAAAGCCCAATCTCCTAAAGAAACTCGATTAAGAACAAAGGGCCAGATGTATCAAAGGGTTTTTCCCATTCTGTGTCTATGGGAAAATGTGTTCATGCTTATGGCCCAAAGTGCAGTTTGTTCTATTTTTTTTCCTGGGTATCAAGCAGCAAGGCGGTGCTGGCTTATTCAACTGTGCCAGATCTGGGGTTTGTGCAATGTATGCCGGCATACAGAGTTTTGAAGTATGACACCTCTAAGCCCATTGTCTTCTCTGTCTCTCGATTTCTAAATTCAATGTGGCGGAGGAGATGGGCTTTTTTAGAAAAGGAAAAACAATTAAAAATTGTTAGCCAGACTCCAGTGTCAAAACAAGTGTCCAATGCATAGACTATCGGAGTGCCTATAAACGGGTAACAGCTTTTAACGTTTTTATGTCGAATGTGGCTTTTAACTGAATCCTGTAGTTTTAACAATTTATTGTATTACTGCTGTTTTGTCGTATGCATTGGGTTGAATTATTTACACTAAATGAACTGATCTGCTACCTGGTATCTCTGCCTATGTATTGTGTTTTTTCCTTCCTCTTGCCACCTTAGCACTATACTCTAAATGGGGAAATGCTTTGTTGTTATGTGTAGGCAAATCACCTCTGATGGAATAGGTCTCATTTGCACTGTTCGGTATGTTTTAAATTTATAATGCTAGTTCTTTTTATCTTTGTATACTTTTATGGTCCCAGTGATCGAAATAAAGGTTTTTGAACTGAACTGAACTGAAACAAAGAGAAGTAACATGAACAGCCCAACCAAAGCCTAGAAATAAAAGAACTGCTCCTAATCTCACAGAAAAGGCAGCAGACAAAGGAAACGGTTAATTTCACTTTGTTGCCTGCAATAATAAGCACACAGGGCCGGTCATTAATAAATGATTAACCAATGGCGCACTAATCATTCCTTTAAAGATCTAAGATTTTCTCTGTAACTCGAAACTTTACTCAGTGGAGTTTTGAGGGCATGAATGCACCGATATTATCTAGAAGAAAATTACAAAACCAGAAACCATGCTATCGCGAGTTTCATTTTACTTCAAACAAACCTTCAGAGCACCGGACCACAGATAGTTTAATCAGACTGTCAGCGACAAAGCAGCCCCATGTTGTCGAAATGCTTTCATTTGCATTAGTATTCAAATGTACGGCGGAATTTCCTTTTGGGAAGTCATAACCAGGGCCATCGTGTTTATGAGACAACGGACGGATACATTGAGAGTCAGGAGGACTAAATTAGGCTGCAAGACAGGCAAATCTTGTGCATATTATGTGATTAAATGCAAATTATGCACCACGTTCTGTGGCCTTATTGCCTGTCTATTTTTGCACACCGTTATTGACTCAAAAGGGATCCTGGAGATACAGAAAATACAGATGTTTATGAAGGAAAATGTAGTTTCTGGATGACATACAGTATTACATTCAGCTGAAAACAAACCTATTTGTATACAAGTCTTCTAATTCACACTGTTCTTTTCTAGGCATCCAGCTGTCCTTTAAAACCTGCCTCCTGGAGTTCCATGTTTTTAGTTTCTTTTGGCCTTAATCTTTGTAGCACCTGGGGGGCGTGGCTTGCGCGCCGCTGCAGTATGGCGTGTTGCGCTTGAGCTCCGGGGTGAGTTGGTCCCGTCGAGCGTTTCTCTCCGTCTCTTCTTGCCCTCCTGACCGGAAAAACCATACACCAACGGCGGAACATGTGCTGAACTCTACGACGCTGTTTTTCCGCGGTGTGAGTCATCGAAAATATGCGTTCTGATTCATCCTTCACAGGCGCTCGCATTCCTGAAGAGCGGCCGCCATTTTGCCGCGTATGACGTTCCTGTCATCTGTCTTCTGAGGCGCCGCCGTGGATACAATTTAGCAGTCTTAACTGTCTGACTAAGGGTTTCTCCACACGACGTCTACAATGGTAACATTTATGCTTTTTTTTTTTTTTTTTTTTTCTTTCTAATGTTACTCTATTGCTGCTTGGCTGGTTTTGAAGCTGCTCACAGTTTATTTTTTTCTTAACTGTTCTTTGAGGTGTTCATATCGCTTCATTGAGGTGCTTTCCTGCTTATCTATGCTCATACTTGAACCGCTAGTTTAGCGTAGCGTGTTTTGAGCGTGAACTGCCTCTTTTTTCACGGTACCTGACTATTTTGCGCAACTTTGGTGCTATACTCTATTCCAGTGGTATTCTGTTAGCCTCCTGCTACAACACTGCCAATATGAATCGGTCCTCGAATAACAAAGACTCTAAGGACCCGGGCACATCTTTGAAACGACTTAAGTCAGTCTCTCCGACTCCTGAATCTCCTCAGGCTGACAATACTTCCACATTGGACACCATTTTGGCGCGCCTTAATGAGGTTCATGATATTGCGCAGTCAACCAAAACTAACACTGACTTACTACAAGTGGAAGTGTCTGCTATCAGGAATGACTTTAAAGCCCTTTCTCTACGTGTATCAGCGACAGAAACACGGATAAGCTCCGCAGAGGATGGTATGCAAAAGCAATCCAGGTCCCTTTCTCAACTGGAGCGCTCTATGGCGGCGATGCGCAGAGACCTCACGGAGCAGGAGGACCGTAATAGAAGATCTAATCTGCGTATTTTTGGCCTACCGGAGGACTCAGAGAAAACATCCTCCTCCATGATTGAGTTCTTATCTCATTGGATTCCGGATACGCTTCAATTATCTTTCCACAGAGATTTTGAGATTGAAAGAGCACACCGTGTTCCAACGTTCCGTTCTAAGGCAGCCACCCAGCCAAGAGCAATCATTTTTAAGCCCTTACGACATCAACACACTGAGCTGATTCTGTCTCATATGCGCAAGATTAAACAACTCAACTGGGAGGGTCATCGCATATCCATTTCCCAAGACTTTGCCAGAGACACGGTCATAAGACGGAAAGGTTTCTTGAATCTTCGAAAACGTCTCACTGACTTGGGCATCCCTTTTTCCTTTTCTGGTCCATCCAAGTTTCGCATTACATATAAAGGGCGTTCCAGAATCTTCGACGAACCGGCGGACTTGGCAACGTTCTTGGATAACCAGGAGGAAATAGAGATGGAAATTGAAAGAGCAACTACACAGGCTCATGGTGCCTCAGGAACCTGATTTGTTGTTCTCTCTACTTCTGGTTGTGTCTTTTTTCTGGATGGTTACCTCCTCTTTTTTTCCAGCCATGTTTACTTGTTGATCTACTCCTCTGCTATCGTACGTCCTATCTCTTTTTTCCTCTCCATACTACTCTGAAAGCTCTCCTTCTTTCTAGTATCCGACCTCCCCATCCTTTTCTCTTCTTTATCCTTCGAGAAATCTTTTTTTTTAGATCCTTTCAATTTTTTCTTCTTTTTCTTTTGCCCGTCTTATCTGATCTCTTTAGTTTGTGTACCTCTTTATCTGTACCTTTTTTCTTGCTCCTACCTATTTTTATTACGGTGTGTTTCACTTATATTATTGCTGTTTAAACTTACATGCTACCTGCATTTTTATAGCTATTGTTTGCAGATTTATTGTCTATAATTCAAGTATCATTACTTCTTTCAATAGCATTTTGTATTACATTTGCATTATACTGAGTATCATTGTAATATGGTTGTGTTGACTTCTCCTTATTCTTTATGCTCTTCTTCATCTTCCCTCTCTGTTTCTTCCTCATTCCTATATGCTGTTTTCGTCTTTCTTATATAATTCCACTTTATAGTATAGTTATAACTAGGTGTTTTTGTATTATTCATATGCGGTTTCAGTACATATTTGTTCCTGTATTCACAAAATGATATATGCTTTTTAAGATGGTTCGTACATAATTAAGCTTTTCTTATATTTTATATTATTGTTATTTAATTCATGATCTTGCTCTCGTTGTGGTATTGTTAATCTACTCTGAGTGGTATTATTCTTCTAATAGCAATTTAGTACTTCGTTATCAAATGTATTTCTATGAGTATGGTTTATCTATTGCTTTTTAGCTCACTGACAGTTGTTTTTTAATAATGGGCTATTCTTCTTTACCAACTTTTGCTCCTAGTACGGGTCTCCTACTCGCCTTTTCCACGTTCTCCCTTGCATGATATGGGTCTCTTTTAGACCTCCCCCTCTGCCTCTTTTCTTTCTCTTTTCTAGTCTTTCTTCTCCTTTTCTGTCTTTTCTTTTTTCCTGGTTCTCCCACATGGATGCTCCCGTAACATCTATTTTGCTTAGTGGTTGGTCTACTATATCTTTGAACTCCGCCTTTTCTCTGTTATCAATGTTGTCTTCGTTTGTTTCCCCTTACGTTATATGCCAGGCTTAAATGTATTATCCCTTAATGTTAAGGGTTTGAATCATCCGGTGAAACGATCTAAAATCTTAGATTATTGTAAATCTCTCTCGGCGGACTTAGTCCTATTTCAAGAATCTAAGATCACTAGTAGAGAAGCGTTATTCTTAAAGAAAGAATGGGTGTCCGATGTGTCTTGTTCGGATGCTTCTGGTAAACGCAATGGTGTGGTTACGTTAGTTTCGAGGAATTCAGGTTTATCAATTCTCTCTTCTGAACATGATTCTGAGGGTCGGTGGCTCTTATCTAAATTATCGGATGGACAACATGATTTGTTTGTTATGAATATCTATGCCCCGAATGTTGACAACCCTGCTTTTTGGAAATCCATTTCTAAAAAATTGCATGACACCCCACATGCTGGAAATCTCATTGTTGGTGGAGATTTTAACTTACCTATGGATCCTTTATTGGACAGGAACTCAGCATTTCAGTTTCGTCCGCCTAAAGCACATAAACAGATGCTTAACATGTGTTCCACTGCTAAATTGCATGATATTTGGCGTCTCCATAATCCCACTGGTAGTGAATTTTCTTTCTTTTCCTCCCCTCATTCCTCATTCTCTCGTATTGATTATCTCCTAGTTCACTCTTCTCTTGTCTCAGCTTCTTCTTCCCCGCTTATACATCCCATTGTCATCTCGGACCATGCTGCGGTCACTTTTGCGCTTTCGTCCTTTGCTCCGAAACCACGTGGTCGTTCCTGGAGACTTAATACGGAAGTGTTACATGACTCTGCCCAAGTGGAAGAATTTTCAACGGATATAAACACTTTTTTCCGTGAAAATGAGGATTCTGTATCTTCTCCAATAATTCTATGGGACTCTTTTAAATGTACTTTCCGGGGCCAAGTTATTGCATGCATGTCCAAACGCAATTTAGCGATTAAAAAAGAACTTACTGACTTATCGTCTGAAATCAAGACTCTAGAGGCTTCCTTTAGACATACTAAAGATCCGACTATTCTGCAACAAATTAAGCTTCTAAAATACAAATATAATACAATTGTCACTAAAAGAGCTCATATTGGTTTCCAAGCACAAAAGTCCAAAAAATTACTTTTAAAGAATCGGGCTGGCAAACTTTTGGCTGCTACATTAAAATTCCAAGATTCTTCCTATAAATCCTCTCAGATCTCTTCTATTAAAGATCATACTGGATCTAAAAAATTCCAAACTGAGGAAATTCTTGAAGTTTTTCGTGATTTCTATAACAAATTGTATACCCCCTCTAACCAAGCCTCTTTTGACAAATGCCAAGATTTTCTAAAATCGATTCCGATTCAATCAGTATCAGAAGAAGATCGCTCCACTCTGAATGAACCTATCTCACCTGAGGAAATAGTTTCTGCTATCAAGGCCACCCGTTCGGGGAAAGCACCTGGCCCAGATGGATATCCGATATTATTTTATAAAACCTTTCTCCCGTTGCTTGTTCCTAAGTTACAAGCTGTCTTTGACGCTTTTATTCGTAATGGTTCTGTTTCTGGTACGGCTGCTGAAGCCACCATTGTAGTGATCCCGAAAGAGGGGAAGGACCATTCGGATCCTAAGAATTTCCGCCCTATTTCGCTTCTCAATATGGAAGCGAAAATTTTTGCTAAAATCCTGGCTAAACGTCTAGAATCTTTTATTCCCAATCTAGTTCATCCCTCCCAAACTGGTTTTGTTAAGGGTAGGTTGGCGAGAGACAATATTCGCACTTTTTGTCATATTATTGGGGCTGCTAAGCGATCCCAACTACCTGCTGCGGCCTTGGCTCTTGATGCGGAGAAGGCCTTCGATAAGGTCTCTTGGCCTTTCCTTCGAGCTGTCTTATGTGCACATAACCTTGGGGAGTCTTTTATTAACATGGTAATGTCTTTATATTCCCAACCTAAAGCTAATATTAGAGTTAATGGTACTACATCTTCTTTTTTTAATCTGTGCCAGGGCACGAGACAAGGATGTCCCTTATCCCCTCTCTTGTTTTTGTTATCTATTGATCCTCTCCTTCGGCTGATTGATTTACACCCTGATATCAAAGGGTTTTCTTTTGGCCCTCACTGTCTTAAAACTGCAGCCTACGCTGACGATGTTCTCATTTTCTCAGATGATATTGCGTTGGCCATTCCTGCTATCTCTGACACCATTTCTTTGTTTTCTAAGGTATCGGGATATACTCTAAACAAAGATAAGACAGAAATGTTCCCTTTAAATGCCTACTGTTTTCCTGCTCATATGGGTCCGGCTGGCTTTAAATGGCAATCTACCCATCTCAAATATCTAGGCATCTATTTCTGTTCCACGCTACATACCACGGTTGCCTATAATGAATCTCAAACTCTTACTAAAGTTCGTCGTCTTCTGGATACATGGTCTCCAAAACATATCTCATGGTGGGGTCGCCTACAAACCCTTAAAATGATGATCACGCCGATTATCAATTTTGTCTCCTCCATGATTCCGATTAAATTATCTGACTCCTTTTTTCGGGAAATCGATGGTATCACCTCCAAATTTTTATGGAGCGGCAAACGTGCTCGGATAGCATATAAACATTTGCGTAGACCTTGTGATATGGGGGGTTGTAATTTCACGGATTGGGAAAAATATCAGACTGCTTTTCTGGCCTCTCAAGGTGCCTTATGGTTTTCTCCCCCAACCCGGCATATTCCTTTATGGCTACTCATAGAACAGGATTTAGCTGCACCTTTACCAATTGCCTCTTTTTGCACTACTTCCACTCTGCATATTCTGTTTTCCCGCTCTATAATTATTGATACAATTGTCGCAATTAAAAAAGTGGACAGGAAGATGGCATTTCCTCTGCACAAAACTAGATGGTCTTCCATTTGGCGTAATTCCAAAATTAAACTTAATATCACTCCCACCCTCATGTCTTACTGGGCTTCGAAAGGTGTCTCTCTTGTCCAACATTTGTATAGTGATTCTGGCGAGCCATTACCTTTATCTACCTTAGCGCTCAAACACTCTCTAACTAATCTAGACTTCTATACCTTTCTTAAAATCAAGGTTGCGGTCTCAAAAACTCGTCTTCATCCCTCCTCCTCCACCATCTCGCTGTTCTGTATTTGGCTCAAAGCGGGTCATGTTGCTTCCCACATATATAGGTTTCTATCCTCTACTTCGCTTCCTGATCAGACGGTTGCTCAGCAAAAATGGTTGCGTCATTTTGATCACAATATTACGGATCATATATCATCCGAAGCTTGGCAATCCATTGGCAAATTGGCGCTCCGTAATAAAATAGCTCCTTCCTTAATACAGTCCAAGTTTTTCTCGATCAATCTACTTCACTGGACACCTGTACGTCTTCATGCTCTCAACCTTAAAGAGGATGATCTCTGCTGGAGTTGTGGCTTGGAGGCGGGTGATTTTCCGCATATGTTCTATAACTGTTCCTTGCTTAAACCTTTCTGGGACCTTATTCAGCAACATTTGTCTCTTATCTTTGATATTGAGCTTCAGCTCTCCTTTCCTTTAGTTATATTAGGTCCCTGGGCTGCGCCTACGCCTCTTCCCCTTGATCCGTTGCAATTACAACTATTAGACCTTCTTTTATCTGTAGCGGTCAAAGTTATCCTTATGGAATGGAAATCTTTCTCGTCTGTCTCATACCATACGTGGTGGGCATGGGTTTCCTTCTTACGCAGTGCTCACACCTCAGTAGATCTAGCACACCTGTCGCCTTCCATATCTAATGGGGTTTGGGCAACCCTGGATGACTACATGGAACTCTCCTCGAAAGGTATAGTTCCTCAATTTCCTGTTGTTCTGTCTACTTAATTTTTTGTCTGTGGTTGCGTTACATTGGGTTATTCCTGTGAGATTCCTTCTTCCTTTCTCCCTCTTTCCTGTCCTCTCCTCCCGTTCTTTCTTTCGGCTGCTCTTTTTCTTTCTTTCCTTCTTTCTTCCTTTGGTTCTTCTTCTCTTCCCCTGCCCCTATCCTCATCTTAGAGAATGATACGTTCTGCGTTCTGAACATTTAATCCTTTATTAGCTCATATAACTAACTTCATATTGATTGCCTTTTTTCCAATTTTACTTCCATTGAGTTTGGTTACTGATCAATTGTTACCCATGTTTTCATATTCTACTCATATTGGAATGTATCACCTCTTCGTATTTTGATTACTATTATTTGGATCATTATTTCTCTCAATAAAATCTTGCTGAAATGAAAAAAAAAAAAAAAAAAAAATCTTTGTAGCACCTGGAAGTACATTTCCACAAGTAGCAGTCTCGCGTAACAGTACAGTAGATTATTATGTAAGGGTCTAAGTGGGATGGCCTTTAAACACCAAGCCTCCAGACCTCAAACAGATGTCAGGTATTTGGGATTCTTTGAAAAGGAGCGCATTTCTCAATTTGCCAGTATGTCAGGTGTGATCCCTGAGGCTCAAGTGGGCGAGGACTTGCTCAGTGTGCCAGAGGGATGCTAACTCTACTAGGGGCTGCTCACGGATGTCGCACTGGTACAGGTTACTTATTATCCCCAGCTATGCAACTCTGCTGCATGATGTCTCTGACATCACAGTTGTTTACCAAGATAAGCGAGCTGCCATGAGGCCAGTGTCCTGATGTCCCATCTATTTAAAGTGAACATTAGCATATTGCCTACGCAAGGTCATATATTGCCGTGGCAGCAGTCACACTGCCCCCAGTATCCAAAACACCATCGGCTTGCAAATAATCATAACAGTCACGCCAGAATCCACATTGCCCCCACATCTGTAGCAATAATAAAATATCAAGAAGCATATTAGATCTATTATGGAAGTCACCATTATTCTATCTGTTTCAATACTGGCATGTGCAAAGCACAATTACCAAGTGAGTATACACATTGGTTCCCACTATGTATAAAAACATATGACCACACTGGTATGATCTATTCTTCATTGAATGCGAAGCACGACAACTCTGCCCTTATCCATGGCGGCCAAGATCTGGCTCGGTGACAGATGAGCAGAACTAGGGCATTCTATAGTGTGCCGCTCCACTGATGGCTTGGGCCTCTTGGCATGGGGTCTAGTGCTCAGAGTGGCAGTAGAAGCAAGCAGCTGTATAGCTGTCCGCAGCATGTCAATTCCACCCTGGCCAATGAGCAACAGGGAGCTCCATGGGACACACCAAATAAAGGATACTGCTTCACAGCAAGCCCGCTCAAACGGCTCAGAAGAACCAGCGTCATATTCCTAGTAGCTTGGCACTGAACAAGGGTGATGAATTATATGTAAAACACTCTACAGCATGGACCAAGACAGCACGAGCCGGTGACAGGATAAGTGAGTTATACATCCAGCATACATGAAACTTCTGGATACAAATTTATAGAGGCCTTCCAGAGACTCCTGGGGAAAATTCTGGTGATGCGCATGGCCAGCCCACTGTGGTTGGCTGGAGTGCGAGTGATGGATGAAACCAATATGGGCAGGGACAAAAACCTTTAAAGTGTAATGTGGATGGTAAAGCATCCTCCATTCCATCTATTTAGAAAAAGTATTTAGATATCATCAAATATCTCCAACAGCAAAGACATGGATAGTTTCTTAATGAATGTTCATAACGAATAAGACAAAGATATAATATATTCCCTGCAGTAAAAACAACAACGTCAACATTAATACTTCATATTCTATTTTCCAAGCTCGCAGCTTTACATATACCGAATTTCTAATCCCAGATAGCCAAAGCTATTTGTTTGGAATTTTAGAGCAGTTATTGGACAAAAAACAATAGGCCTGAACCATGGAAAGCCCTTTGTCCTTTACTATACCACGGTGCCTGATGATATTTTTATTTATGTAATCACTGACCCTAGGTCACCACGCAGATTTCAATGAATTTGAGTATAATGTTCCTTCTTTCATTGGAGGCACCATTGCCTGAGATTGCGTCAGACAGGAACTTTCGGATTTTAGACTTAAAATTACACAAGGCTCCTCTAGGATTATTGAGGCCTAACTACTGAGACCATTCTGTAGGTGAACAGTTGTTGTACCTAGGACACTCAGGTAGCCTGGACACACAACACGAGTTTCCATTAATAATAGCCTTGGCGTTATGATGCTCTATGATTTATACTGATGCTAGTTTTATTGATATTTATACTTCTGTTATTATCATTACTTATTTGCAGAGTGAAGTCTTGCTTGTGCTTATTACTCTTATGTGCAGTTTTTAGGTCTCGCGACCTATCGATGTGCGCAAGCGCATCGAGCGGAGCGAGAATTCAAGTGGCGAAAACATCGTCAAACTAAGGGCTTTCAGCCCCGCGGTTTTCATGTAGTTCACGTGTACATGCACGCGCATCGCATGCAAGCCCAGCCTCTCGCAAGCCCAGCCTCTCGCATTCCCAGGCTCTCCCGCCCCTATCCGGCATCCGGCTTCTCCTCCCCTAGCAGCACTCCTCCCACACCAGCAACTCCCCCCTCCCACACCAGCACCTCCCCTCTCTCTCCACGCAATCACAGCCTTTCCCTAGAAGCACTCCTCCCACACCAGCACCTCCCCCCTCCCACACCAGCACCTCCCCCCTGCCACACCAGCACTTCCCCTCTCTCTCCACGCAATCACAGCCTTGCCGCACTGCCGAGCCTGTCCCAACAACACAACCCAGCTCCGTCACATGGCTTCTGCTTTGCTCTTCTTCCACCACCTCTCCTAACCACTGCTTCTTGGCGCTCGATACATCTCGCCACCCGACCCCCTCTCCTACCATTCCTAGCTACCCCACTTTCGCTCTCCTCGCACACCCCAACACTTTGCCAAACCCTGCCCCAAAACCACCGCTCCCACTTTCCACTAACCCCGCTCTCGTCTTCTCCTGCCCCCAGCGTCTCCCCACCACCGAAGCCCAAGCTCTCCCCTCACCCTCCAACGCTACTACTCACAGCCTACCCATGACCACCACAGCCATCTCAAAAGCGCCACAGTCTCTGCCCCCAATCTCCAAAGGTCCTCGCACCTCCACCCACGGCACGCGCCGGCGCCATGTCAAGTGCCATACTCATGCCCGATTTATCAAAAGTCTCAAATTATCGACCGGGCATATCACTTTCCCCAGCAAAAGCACCCCCCCCCCCCCCCCCCAGCCTTCATCACGCTCCAGGCTCCCCCCAACATAGCCAAAACCCAGGAGGTTAAACTAGGCCTGGGGGTGAGGCCGGCCGAGGAAGGGGCAAACAGTAAGGAGCCCCCACGCAGCACACGCGCAATTAACACTGTGAGAAACGGAAGACTCAGTGGCCCCTCATCATAGTCAGCAGTGGGGGCAACGTTGTGCATCATGCCACAGCCCCGCTTAATGCTGCCAGAATGTCTCTCGCCATCGCCACAGTGTTTGTCATCACAGCCTCCCTCGCCGACGCCCTACCTCCTCCACCCACAGTCTCTCGGGGTCACTTTCGACAGCACCTCCCCCCTCCCACATCAGCACCTCCCCTCTCTCTCTCCACGCAATCATAGCCTTGCCCTAGCAGCACTCCTCCCACACCAGCACCTCCTCCCTCCCATTTCAGCACCTCCCCTCTCTCTCCACGCAATCACAGCCTTGCCGTCTGGTTTACTTCCATTTTATTTGCTTCGCAAACACAGCCTTGCCCTATCAGCACTCCTCCCACACCAGCACCTCCCCCCTCCCACACCAGCACCTCCCCTCTCTCTCCCCGCAAACACAGCCTTGTTTTCATTCTGTGCTATTCAAACAATGCACTGCAGCAGCCTCTCCCACTCCAACCCCGACCTCTCCCCTCATACACTGCCGAGCCTGTCCCAACAACACAACCCAGCTCCGTCACATGGCTTCTGCTTTGCTCTTCTTCCACCACCTCTCCTAACCACTGCTTCTTGGCGCTCTATACATCTCGCCACCCGACCCCCTCCCCTACCATTCCTAGCTACCCCACTTTCATTCTCCTCGCACACCCCACCACTTCTCCAACCCCTGCCCCAAAACCACCGCTCCCACTTTCCACTAACCCCGCTCTCGTCTTCTCCTGCCCCCAGCGTCTCCCCACCACCGAAGCCCAAGTTCTCCCCTCACCCTCCAACGCTACTACTCACAGCCTACCCACGACCACCACAGCCATCTCAACAGCACCACAGTCTCTGCCCCCAATCTCCAAAGGTCCTCGCACCTCCACCCATGCCGCCAGAATGTCTCTCGCCATCTCACACGCAACGCCACTCTCACACACGCAACGCCACTCTCACCCATGCAATGCCACTCACCCACGCAACGCAACTCACCCACCCACGCAACGCAACTCACACACGCAACGCCACTCACACATGCAACGCCACTCACCCACGCAACGCAACTCACTCAAAGCCACTCACACACACGCAGTGCCACTTTCACCCACAATGTGCAGTGCACAATAGGTCTCGCAGTAGGAAAGTTGGAGCTATTGGTTTTGTAAATGACAAAGCCCTTTATGTTTTTTAAATGAAAAAAAAATAAAAGGCATTGTTATTTGCAATTGTAATAGCTCCAACTTTCCTACTGCGAGACCTATTGGCAACGCCAGTGCTTGTTGTACTTGAATGTGATAGTTTGTGGCCTGTGCCCAGGAGCAGCTCCTCCGCTAAGCGGAAAGTGTCGCCCCACAGGAAATATTTAATTATAATAACACCATGTTATCATTTTATTTTTCCAAACTTCCTCTGTTTAGGATTGGTGGGTGGAGCTGGCCTGCCTACAGAGCAGGAGGAGGAGTGGTGGGCACTTTCTAAGTGTGCATGACGGTTTGGCAGGCCATCTTGTGCAGACCGAACAGTCATGAGCACTTAGCATGCTCTCCATCTGGCTGAATTGCACAGACTGGGTGGAGAACATACACAGGCTCCCAGTCCTCGTCTGAGCGCTGAACCACGGCATACAGACTCATCACAACGCTGCTGTCATGCTGGTGACAGCAGTATCATGATGGGCTAGGGAGTCTAGGAGCCGGTGTGCTTCCTGTGTCAGATGGTGTAGAGGCAGCGGCCATCAGGTAAGTGGATTTTTCTTTTAAATAAAATAATCCTCCTCCTCCTCCTCCCCGCCCCACCACGACAGCCCCGTAGCAACCGCTACTGCCGCCTTCAAAGTTGTTTAGCTCAGTTACAGCTGAGTGACCAGTGCACGAGGTGTGTTGGGTGTGTGCTCCCTGTTCGGATGTACTGGAGTTTTTAATAAATGATACAGATTACACTCTACCTGTAAGAAGTCTCCTTTCAACAAATGCACTGACTCATCACCACGCACTGTGCTGCCCTGGGCAAACAAGCAGCATGTGAACTATGCACACTGCAGCAGCTGTACATGTTCCAGATGATGTGTCACAGTGCAGTTCTGTAAATGGCTCAGTGCCATAATCATTTACAGATAAGCTCCTAGTCGGTCCTTCCAGCTGAAATAAAATATGTCCATCTAGACAGCTGTTTCCAGCCTGCTCTGCCAGATTGATGTTAAGGATCCCAGCTCGATTCACAAAGATGTTGCTGTAACGTACTCCTGGTTTACTTCTAAATTACATGACTGAGGGAGAAGAGTAAGCAGGAATATTGGGAGAGAAAGTCACACCTACTCACAGCCCACTGTTTGTGAATCTCTGTATTTTTACCTATTTTATATATCGACTGACATATGTGAATTGATTCTGAACTGTGATTTTATGTACTTTTATGGTTGTCAAAGTTTTATAACCAAATAAAGTCTTTTCGAATTGAATTGAATTGAATCCAGCACCCAGTTTGCTTTGATTGTGCTATAAGACAAGGGTTCCGATTCACAGATTTTGCTAGAATTTGGTGTCAAGTATTATGATTGTGCTCTCGATTTACTCTGAAGAGTAAATATGTTTTTGAAACTGGGAATGGAGAACAAAGAGCCCTAAAATTGATTGCGATACAGTGGAACCTGCTTCTCCCAAGAGAAAGATGTTTGATCAGTTACAAAAAAAGTGTCATTGTCCTAATATGAAGTTTTTTTTCAATCGCAAAATAATACATTATAATAAGGGCTCCCGGTTTTATGGCATTTTTTTTTTACATTTCCCTCTACATTTATCCATATTTATTCGTTGTGAATTTGATCTGTATCTTGCCTGCCCTAGGGCCTCCGGAGTAGCAGCGTGAGCATTCCTGCAAGCAGGATCTGGGCCCCCTAGTTGACAATTCCCTCCCCCAGGACACCATTGCTTCTAGTCTGGGAACCTCCAGCAATGCCTGAACAGCTGCGCGAGGAGAATGACGGGAACTCAATTAATGCAAATTCATACTGGCGCGAGTCCCAAAGCTGCCGGGTGAAAACCAGGGCCTTTATTTCATTCATAGCCGTCTGTACGGGCAAGAAAAGAGCTTAGGACGACAAAGGCCGGCATGCTCCCAAATGTGAACCAAACAAAACACACATTCCACGCATCCGTGAACACGCGAAAGTAGCCTGACGGGCACACCAGTAAAACGTGGACTTGCGGAAAATGTGCAAAACTACGCCGCGCAGCGAGAAAAAACATACTTTCAGAGAAACAAATGTGAAACCGGTGCCCAGCTGAAACATCTGTATCCTGCTACAAGCACGTTACACATACGTCCTGAAATACCCAGATTCTTCTTTACAACGATCATGTTTACGTGCACAAAACTAGAATTGCAGTTTGCGCATTCAGCTGCAATGCGAAGTTTGGGAACTGGACAAAGTTCACAGAAATTGTTTTTATGTGTCACCATCAAAGAGTTAAATAGCAGCGGGAGAAAAAAAAATATACCACAATTGAAAAAGTTAAATTCACGCTTTTTCAGTGTGTCTGCGGAGTAAAACTGGGGGTTTGAAATGCCAAAAATCCCTTTTGGAGGAGAAATACAAAAGCGTCGGATTTTGTACTTGTACACAGAGAAAAAGTCCTATGCTTAGCCCACTCGTTCCTTCGTCCGACTGCAAAACGTTGTCCGGGAGGTGGGGCTTCCCAAATCAACACAGATTAGCTCAATCAGAATACTCCTAACACAGGGAAACATTAGATTACGGGCAACATTGGCCAATCAGTTTGCTGTTTTTTCAGTAATATGATTGGTCACCCTTTCAAATAAGGCCTCGTGTGCAGCACATTCTGATTAGTAACAGATAGCCAATGAAAACAGCCCTTTCACAAATTTCAAGCACTTCCCATAACATAACTTAATCTTCTATTGTCTGCTGATAATCTCTCTTAAATCTGAGGGCCGCTGTAAATGTACTGGCTGCACCTTGTTTATATATGTAGCTCTCTGCAGTGGGAAGAGTGCCCCAGGAAAACGGAATTTTCGAGACTGTGGGTATGTGAAATGTTACTGGGGTAATCAGACCAGGAATTACTGATTCCCATGTAAATTAGGGTGACCAGAATTTTAAAGCCAAAAACCAGGGCATTTCAATGAAACAGAAGAAAGACTACAATTTTACTTCAAGAATGACAGTGCTCCTCAGCAGAGAATTACAGATTAGGCTATAAGAACCTACATAAAGTATAATTTTTTAACCCCTTCGCCGGGGTGCTAATTCCCCCGCGGCACGGGGGGAAGGGGGCCGCGCGCAGCGCCGCAGTGCTTGTGACAAGCTCGGCTCGTCACGGTGGCACTGTGCTCATGACTAGCTGAGCTCGTCATGACCACGCCCGTTTAATGGAACGCCCAGCACAGCAGGGGAATTATCCCTGCGTGGGCGTTCCATGGCGGTTATGACGAGCTCAACTCATCATGAGCACAGCGCCACTGAGCTTGTCATGAGCACCGATGTGGTTAGCCTGATAATTACATTGTTTTCTTAAAACAACTGATAACTTTCCCTGCTTTGTAAACATTATAAAGCACCCTCTCTAAAAACCGGGACAGGAGCTACATTCCCTGAAATCTGCCGGAACAGCTGGTGAAAAACCGGGACCGTCCGGGCAAATCCGGGACGCCTGGTCACCTTAATGTCCTTATTTCCAAGGCAATCTTTAGCATCCAACTTGTAATAGCCCAAGATTTTCCCACTCTCGGAATTATGGATACCCTTGGTACTGGAATCGATAACTCCGGGAGTGGGAAGATCCAGGCCACTTGTGATGAAACACTCAAAAACCTTCAACGTTTGCATATGGTATGTAGGTTATATTAACCTTTAAATGGTATGCATTTAAGATTGGCAAAAATACCCTCTACCCTGGCACAACAGTCTAGCAGCATGGCATTGCAAAATTGTTCCAAATTAAAGGCGTTTTATGGTAGAGAAAGCACAGCTGACATAGTGTCCCTGTCCCATGTTTTACACTTTCACCCAGTCTTGACTTTGTAGGTGGTTTGTTTGCTGCACTTTTGGACTCCTAAGTAGAAGGTTAAAAGCAAAACTAAGGGGGCGTGGCTTATGCGCCGGCGTGTGATGGCGCTGCCCGGCTGAGCTCCGTGACGACGCGGGAGTCATTCCTGGATTTCTGCTTCCATTCCTCCTACGGACACTGGGAAAAGCTGTTCACGCACGGCGGAACATGGTCTCCGTGCTTTGCGAGCGATAGCGGCGTTTGAAATTGCCGTTTTGACATCTTTTTAAGCTGCAGCTTCTGGTCTGAGTTCAAGGACGCGAGCGGCCGCCATTTTGTGCCGTCGCGCTCGCGTTCCATTTTTTCTGGCGGTTCCAGCAATATCCCTGCTCGTATATTGCTGCCACAGGTCGCATTCAGACAAGGTATGTCCTAACTATTGCGCATCATGTCTCCTCTGCATTTTTATGACCCTTGACGCCAAAGTTCTCCTCAGCATCTCTATTGCTACTAGCTCTACCTCTCGGCGGCCATTTTGAGGTCATACCTGCGCACTTGCGATACACCTCCGTTTCTGTCACCATTAACCTTCCGCTGCTCACTGAATGAACCACATGTTTCCATTCCTCATGGACGCTATGCTGCTTTCTTCTCCACTATATTCCTAGTTGGCTCTTTGGTTGTGAATTTCTACTTTTTGCTGCCTCTTGACACCTGTCGTATGGATTAAAGTTAGTGTTCTCCAGTGCTGCCTGTTACCCCGCCCACGACCTCTTTCAACAAGTACTTTCTACCTATTTACTGTTAGGGTCTTAATACTTTACATTTTTGAATTGGCTTCTATTCCTGCGGTCCTCCTAGTTTGCCCCTCTGTTGGCAACATGTCTCAGGACGCAGGTCATGCGAGAGCGTCTGTCACCGGAACAAAACCAAAACGCCTCAAGAATGACCCTCCGTCCCCAATTCGCACCTCTCAAAACCCGGTGCTGGACTCTATTTTGGAAGAGGTTCGTGGCCTACAGCCTGTCATGGTGGCAACTAATGAGAAGCTCAAGCAGATTGAAGACAGATGGGTTGTCATGGAAAACAAAGTCCTGCAACTGGAACAACGTATTAGTGACGTCCAGGACGTATCCACAAAAATTCCTCTTCTCGAAAAGGAGCTGAAACTTCACACTGAGGACCTTGAAAACCGTAACAGGCGAAATAACCTCCGAATTTATGGTGTCCCGGAGTCCCTTGGGGAGGGCGATATGGTGACCTTCGTCCGCAAACTCCTATACGAGCTTTTGGGTCTTCAACCTGAATCTATCCCACTGAACATTCAGCGTGCACACCGTCTGGGTCGACCAACGTCCAACCCGGCCAAACCCAGAGGTATCATCCTGTTGTTTCTGGAATTCACTGAATTAATGACTGTCCTTAAAGCTGCAAGAGCAAAACGTCGCCTCATATGGTCGGGCCACACCATCTACATATCCCAGGACCTCTCGAATGCTACCAATGCACGTCGCAAGGAATTCCTTAATCCACGTCCTCGCATGAGGGATCTCAACATTCAATATGGAATTCTTCACCCTTGCCTCTGCAAAATAACCCACAATGGTCGTTCCCGTACCTTTGATGATCCTCAGAAGCTTCGAGATTATCTTCTCACCGTCTCTTCACCAACGATGGACACCAATGACTGAAACTAACTTTCTTCTACTTTTTGCAATCGTTTTTCTAATGTCTTGACGACTGTTGTGGCCTTGTCCCGGTTTCTTTCCTGTCATGTCTTGCTAATCTTTCACTTTTTATCGACTATATCTTGCCTATTTTCCCGCGTTTTCCTTGCTCTGCTGGCTAGGCGCCCGCGTTGGCGTCTCCATGCTTCCTTTACTTGGATCTTCTCTTACTTCTCAGGTCTGGCATCCTTGCCTTGATCTGTTTCTTAGCTGTTTCCTTCTCTTTTCCTCTTTTCTCTTTCTCTCCCTTTTCACAGGCCATTGTTGCATATTCCTTGCTCATTCATGTTCAGTTATCTTCTTTGTTTCCCTTCTTGTCTTTCTTCTTGTAGTCTCTAGTGTTCCTCATGGTTATTCTTACCTCGCTATATGGATTGTGATGCTCCTTCATATTTTGTTTTCCTATATTTACCCGTTTTGTATTGCTAACATGTTTGTCTTCCTTGTCTCTCCCTTTAGTTCCCTACCTGCAGTGTACTGGACCCAACTGTTACCCTCCTCCCTTACCACCCATCATGTGTAACTTCGTAACGTGGAATGTTCGTGGTCTTGGCAACCCAGTTAAGCGTCAAAAGGTATTGTCCCACTTATCCAAATTGAATGCTCAGATTGCTTTTCTCCAAGAAACGCATTGTACAGATGTCGAATCGCTGAAACTTAAGAGGGCTTGGGTGGGTCAAGTGGTGTTTTCTCCTGCGATTGATAAGAAAGGGGGTGTTGCTATTTTATTCCGTAAAGGTCTCGATGTTCAAATTTTATCCTCTCAATCGGATGCTGAGGGTCGTTGGGTTATGTCAAAAGTGTCTATACAAAGCAAAACTATGGTGCTACTCAATATCTATGGTCCTGTCCGTCCTGATCCTAAATTTTGGAATGATATTAAAATCCTCATTTCATCTATTGACTGCTCTAATGTTGTCATAGCTGGTGACCTTAACCAATGGTTGGACCCATTTTCGGATAGACTATCCTCCTCCAAATTCCAGCCGGATAAGACTCATAAAGCTTTCCAATCTGCAATTGCCTCCCGTCCCCTGTTTGATGTGTGGAAAACATGTAATCCTGAGTCACTCGAATATACATTCTACTCTAATGTACACCATACCAGGTCCAGAATTGATTATATTCTAGTAAGTAAATCTCTTCTCCCTGCGATTCAGAAATCTGAAATTGGTTCCATTTTCCTTTCGGACCATGCACCTGTATATGCCACTTTTGACCTGTCCCACACTACCACCTCTTTCAATCGTTGGAAATTTAACACTTTCCTTCTCTCTGATTCGGTTTTCATGTCCAAAGTTAAAAGTTTCATCTCTGAGTACTTCTCCCTCAATTCACCCCAAGACACATCAGTTTCAAACAATTGGGATGCTTTTAAAGCTGCACTGCGAGGTTTTACAATTTCTTATGTTTCTAGGAAAAAGAAACTCAACAGGGACAAATACACCGCCCAACTCGCCAACATTAAGACCCTAGAACACTCTTACTTCTCTTCCAAGAACCCTGACGCTCTCCTTCTCCTTATTAAAGCCAAATCTGAACTTAATCAAATTGCCACGGTTGAAGCTTGCAACACCCTTTTAAAGATCAAATCCAAATTTCATGGGGGTCAAAATAAAGCGGGGAAAATGTTGGCAAATTATCTTAAAATTAGATCTGAACGCAAATCAATTGGCTCTATTCTTAATGAAGACACTAATACAAAGGTTTCCTCTGATGAGGATATTGCACAGGTCTTCCATAATTATTATAAACTCTTATATACAGATGATACACGTCCTGTAGATGAGGATCTCTCTCGTTTCTTCGAAGGCCTTCCCCCTCCTCCATCCCTTCCCACTGAATTTCAGCAATTAGAAGCTGACATTACCCCTCAGGAAATACTCAAGGCTATTACCTCCCTTAAGAAAGCGAAAGCCCCTGGTCCAGATGGTCTCCCTATCGAATTTTATGCCAACATGCATTCCATTTTTGTTCCTCACCTTTTACAACTTTTTAATTCCTTTATTGCAGATGCCAAAGCGTCGGGTTCATTTTTGGATGCCCTCATAATCATCATTCCCAAACCGGACAAGGACCATTCCCTATGCAAAAATTATCGCCCCATATCCCTTATTAATTACGACTGTAAAATGTTTGCCAAAATTTTAGCTGCCCGCCTTGAATCCCTTATACCTCTGCTAATCACGACCGATCAAGTTGGCTTCGTGAAAGGTAGACTTGCTGCAGACAATGCCCGTGTTTTTACCAATATTATTTCCCACAGTAACCGTTTCAAGGCCCCTCTAGCTGCCCTTTCACTAGACGCAGAGAAAGCGTTTGATCGAATTAATTGGAAATTCATGTTTAAGGCATTACAATGGTTTGGTTTTGGCCCCCACTTCATTTCCTTGGTTAGACTCCTTTACTCTGCTCCCCGTGCCAGTGTTTTTGTTAATAATCAATTCTCTAAGTTTTTCCCCTTATCTAGAGGGACAAGACAAGGCTGTCCTCTCTCCCCGTTACTCTTTATTCTTTGCCTTGAGCCCTTCCTTATTAAAATCCGCTCTAACCCCCTCATCCAGGGATTCAAACAGTCCTCGATTGAGACAAAAATCTCGGCATATGCCGATGATGTTCTGGTCTACATGGCCAACCCTGTCTCATCCCTTCCCCCATTCTTAGAAGAGGTCCACCTATACTCATCTGTCTCTGGCTATAAACTTAATCTCTCCAAAACGGAAGTCCTACCCCTTAACTCATCCTGTTATCAATATATGTTTGATTCCACCGATTTTGCATGGTGTCCCTCCAAGATCAAATATCTGGGCATTTGGTTCTCCTCCACCCTGCGTGACACACTCAAACTGACCTTTACCTCCCTTACTCAAAAACTTCACTCACTCCTACAGACATGGTCTCCTCTTTTCCTTTCATGGTGGGGTCGCTTAGACACCATCAAAATGATGATTTCTCCACATATACTATATACTGTTTCCATGCTTCCTGTAAAAATTCCTAAATTGTACTTTAATAGGCTAAACTCCATCTGCTCTAAATTTTTATGGAACAATAAGCGACCCCGAATTTCCCTACCAAAACTTATACGCCCTAAATCTGAAGGGGGGGTTCGCTTCCCTGACTTCCAATCATATCATTCGGCCTTTTTACTAAAACAAGCCTTTTCATTGGCGTTTGATTTTACTGATACCCCATTACCCAGATGGATTGCAGTTGAGAGATCTTTGTTAAAGGATTTCACTTTTCAACAATCCCTTTTTATGTCCAACTGCTCATTTTTGACGCATTACCCTGTGTTGAAATATTCCCATACACTGCTACACAATATTTTTTCTAAAGACTCATCGCCCTTACAGAATTTTCTTTCCTCCAGTATTTGGTATAACAAATATCTCAAATACAAGGGTAAATCTTTCTACTTCAAGTATTGGAAAGAAAAGGATATTATGTTTGTCTATCAATTCTTTTCAGATTCATCCATTATTTCATTTGATGAAATGCAAACTAAGTTTGATTTATCTGTACAACATCGTAATGAATTTGATATTATTACTACTGCCATTATGTCTCACCTATCTACCCTCCCTACGTTTGATATCCTTCCCTCCCTTACTCCTTCCACCCCTCTATACCCTTTGTTCACTCAACAAATACCCAAAGCTGCTCTGATTTATAAAATGTTATTAGAGAATGTTGGTCCTAGACCTAAAACTGTTAATGAAGATGCTTGGGAAACTGATTTCTCTTTCTCGTTATCTATTGATACTTGGGATCGATTATGGTCCAAATTCTTTAAGACTTCAGTTTCGGCCCGTATTACTCAATCACTTTTTTTTATTTACCACAGAGCTCTGTTTACCCCTGTAAGCATTACCAAATTCTCCCCTTCCTCCTCACCCCTTTGTTGGTCCTGTTCATCTCACCCAGGCACACTTAAACACCTCTTATTTGATTGCCCACGAGTTATCACCTTTTGGAAATCAGTTTGGAAATACTGTATGCGTATTTTTCATTTTTCTGAACCATTTTCATCGTTGCATATTTTTCTAGGTTCTATTTCTGATGTTTTGGACTTACATTCTTATAATGCAAAATTGTTTGACCTATTCATTGCAACTGCATACAAAGTAATCCTGTCTTGCTGGAAGGATAACTCTAAACTGTCTGTGCAGACATGGTGGAATTTTGTGTGTGATGAGCATAGAATTGCTATTACTTCTTCTTCATCTGTCACCTTAAAAATTAAGTCTGATCTTACCTGGCTACCTTTCTCCACCTTCTTATCCTCTTCTCCCCCCCCTTAACCCCCCTTCCTTCCTTTCTCTTCCTCTTTTCCTCTTTTTCTCTTTCCTTCTTTTTCTTCTTTCCGTCTCTATACGGTTTTCTTCAATTACATGATTTTACTTCCTCGTTTCTCTTTCTCTATATCTCAAAAATTTCTTTCATGATTATCTCCTATTGACTTTGCGTTATCTTATGTTGTAATATTATGATTAGGCTGTCCTGTTTTCAGTTTCTATTTTTGGTAAATTCTGGTGGGGTTTTTTCAGTGTTTTCAATATCTTAAAAAACAGTTGTTATCAGTGGTTACACATTTTCGCACCACTAAAAACAACAGAAAAAGTTTTTTCCGGTGTTTATGAAACGTTTTGCTTTTATTATTGCTTGCTTTCTGCCCTGAAAGAACATGGTATATAGACAGTGTACTTATAGTGTATATGAGTTCCAAATAGATTTTTGCAAATTAATCTTATTGTAGTACACCCTACAATACTTCTTCCGTAAGTCTTTGGGACATGTGCGCTTGCTCTTTCCTACCCATGTAATCTTCTGTGAAAAGCCCCTCTCAGCATTCATAGCCCCTTGGGCTGAGAACCATCAGCTAAGGGACACAGTTGGGATGACTCTTTTTTTGATGCCACATAAAGCACGAAATGATAAATATTTGCGTTTTAGTTCCTGTATATAAGAAAACAGTGCACTAGAATGGACTAAAAAGTCAATAGCATCCCTCATTAACTCTGAAGATGGTAAATATGCTTTCAGCATACCATCTAACAAGTGGCAAGGATCTCCTACAGGAAATCACTTCAACTCGGGTATCAATTTTGACAGGTCATCACACAACTTTTTTTATATACGTAGCTGAATCACTGCAAATACAAACAATATCACTCCAATCTTTGTTGAACTTGGAAAGAACCTTTTTTGCAGAGCATTACAAGTGACACTGAGTTCAATGCTTTCTAAAAGTCTGGTGTCATGTTTTCACCACCACCCCAGATGCTTGGTGATATATATACTTGTCACTATACCTTGCATTGAATGTTTAAAGCCTGAGGTGTTGGCAATTCACCTACTATCAATACTGACTCACTAGAAACTATGGTCTGATGTATTAAGGGTTTTTACCCATTCTCTGTGGGTAAATGTGATGACACATATTAGGAAAGATTTTTATGAAACCAGCCATTTTACCTATCAGTGAAAGAATAAAATGCAGCCAAAATATCAAATATGAGTTTGATATTTTTTGATTCTATACAGTTTATACAATAATTAAACTAGACCTACAACATGAAACTAAACCCTGCATCTTTAGACCATAGGCCACAAAACTGAAAAAAAGTAAAAGGAAGAAGAAACAACATTTTAGTGGCATCCCTAAAGAACAAAACTCAAGCAGAACAATGTTAGCCAGTCTTCCTTACAGCTAGCTTCCATAAGAAAGTTACATTGTATTGACATCAGGAAGAAAAAAATGTCTCTTTCACTCTCTTTTTTCTTTTCTTTGAATGGCATTTAGTTTTTGGTTGTGCAGGTGTTTTTTCAGTGTTTATATGTTGCCACCGGTGAGGGCTATTTATCTTTCAGTGGGGTTTTATCAGTTATTATAGGTTTAAACCTAAAACCCCACAGCCTAATTATGATGTATCATTTTTCTTATGCTCAATAAAACTTTATTAAAAAAAAAAAAAAAAAGCAAAACTAAGCTCCAGAATGCAACAGTCTAGTGCAGGCTACAGGTGTCACATACAGTACCGTACCAAAGGTGCCATGGGCCCTAGTGCATGAAAGGAAAATAGGACCCCTGACTTTTCTTTTGCAAGTCAAATCAAATATAACTAAGGTTCAGGAGCCCCTCAGGCCCCTGGACTCCTGTGCCACTTCTCCTGCTGTACTATTGATAGCTACACCCCTGGTCACACATAACATGGGGACAATTGTCAGCTATGAGCTATGCTTAACTTGAGCCTGTGGTTTCCGGTGCTCGGCACTGGCACTTAATTGGCAACACTGGCACTTATGACTGTCTGTCACATGGTGGGCTGTTTGCCTGATTTAGAGTGAGGACAACAACAATTGTTTACTAATTCAATATACATTAAAATGACTAATACCTGCCATACTTGCTAATCTTATAGCTTTGGGGCCCTGGAATAGTCAAAATTGTCACACTTTTAGGTGTTTGGTGGTTAGTACTTGGGTTGGTACTGTCATTGGCAGCGCTGGCAGTGGCAATGAGTGGTGTAGGTTGCTGCAGCCTCCTGATTAGGGCCCTGGCACTTATTTGTTTTACAAATTAAGCACTGGCTACGAGGAAGTACTTGACTGCCCAAGATATACCCTGAAAAAGTAACTTGAGAATTGGTATGGAGTGTGAACAGTAAGAGACAGCGAGGCATTGAAACCTTGCCAGAAACCGGGCCAGTCTGTGGAACCCAAAGCTGCTCTGGAAAAAATGCTCAAACCAGCTCCGCTCCCTTCATCTTTCCATACATCCATTCTCTCTGTCTCCTCTCCTTTCTCCTCCATCTCTGATCGTTTTCTCTTTAGCTCCCCTTTACCTTTCTTTCTGTTCTATTTATCTCTCTCTTGAAGCCTCTGTGCGCCTGCTGCAGTTAACCTCAGGGAGCTGGGGAAAGTGACAGAGGCATCATGAGCTGCCCTGGGCTTTTAAACCTCACGTCAAGGGGGTTTAGCCCACCGGGGAAATGCCTAGTGGAATAAAGGGCCTATCGACCCTGGCTAGAATCACCTGGAAGTAAAGGCTTTCCCATCATTTGCAGAATGTGACCTGCATATTTCTCTTCGTTCCAAGTGTGAGCCATGGAGTGTATAGAGAAGGCAAAGTTGACACATTTTAAAAACCACTTCGAGGTACACTTTTCAGCCAACAGGGACATTTGTGAACTAAATCTCTATAAAGTCACGGGCATACATGGAAGCAATTGTCAGATAGTCCAAGGAAAAATGAGATGCTTTTCAATTTTGAGTGCAAGAAATGACATTCAGATATATCAATGTCCTTGGAAAACTTATGTGCAGGGCTGTTGATGTCCTGACAAAACAAAGCACTCGAATACCATTGCGAAGAGCTCAGACTTTCAACCAACCATGCAAGGTGCGTTAGCTCAGACTTTCAACCAACCATGCAAGGTGCGTTCCTGAAAAAATCATCACTTCCTTATCTGGTATGTTTTGTTCTAGGAAAATTTTTATTTTTTAAATGTATTTATTGAGTTTTGTTATAGAAATTAGATTTCAGAGATAAACAATACCACGTCAGAGCAATAACATTGCAGGTAGACCATTCGAACATCGTGACATATGTTTTTAGTCCAATGAGGGAGACGACCACAGTCCCGAGTGCCCAGTTGTCTGGGGCAGTGTCCCCTGAGCGGGCCTATACATGGGGGGCTACGAGGAGTTTCTCATGCGCTATCTCCGTACCCTTCAGTGCGTGGCTCAGTGCCAGCGTCCTCCGCACCGGGGTGCTCTAGGAGATATGATTGAAGGGGGGGCCAAATGTCACGCGGGTGGGAGGAGGGCGACAGAAGGTCAGCATACTTGTTCAATTGTTCCTGACAATATAGGAGGCCCGGTAAGTATAGAGGGGTTTACCCAAATAAGTCACTGGGGACCTGGGTGCTAAGTAGTATACAAAAAGAGGGTCCCAGTGAACCGTTATATATTAATCACATTTATTCACAATACCATTAAATACATAAACTTATCAGAGCGCATTGCTAATTAATCACAATGAGCTGAATCCACAATACATTAGGAGACAATAATAGCGACATATTCATCATAGTGCCCCAGGGGGAGGAAAGAAAGGGTAGCGTGATGTAGTGAAAAAGGAAAAAGCCGTTTCGACTCCAAAACTACAACTGTAGGCGTAGTTGTCACCTTACACCGTCTTCATCAGGACAAAAGCGTGAAACCCAAGGGTACACTAAGTCTTCTATAAAGGTAAATTGAATCATATATTAGTACTCTCAAAGTCAAATTTAGAGAGGATATGCAAACATAACGTTAAATCATCATGAACACAAGAGGATTTTACCATGGTGGGTGGAATATATAATTGCCACAGGATAATAGACCAAAGCATCAGTTCAATCAATCAGGCAGCTTCGTTGTCATATAGACGCTTCAAAGGTCGTCAAATCTCAGGACAATTAATTACCACTTTTTCATTGTCAAGAATTATGAAAAAGTACATGAATGTACCTTCTAAAATATTCATTAAAATATTTCTAAAAGCAACACAGGACAATCGGTAAACCAAAACTCTACCAACACAGTAAGGTATAAAGCAAAATCCACATAGCACTCCCGACGTGATAGTATATTTTTCAAAGGGTAAAATGCATGTGACATTCCGTGGTTATACGTGACATTTATAGCATTCGGTTGTCAGTGGAAAGCATCATTCACGAATCAATTAGGGTCCTGAACACGCATCACAACAGGATCTAGTACAACCAGTAAAAGACATAATCAACAGGGTATATAGTCCCTAAAGGCACTGTCACACACCACATCGCGTGTAAGTCAAAACATGAACTCTCAAAGAAGTGTCCCATTTCAAAAACAAATAACCATAACATGTTCTCATGATACAGTGATGTTCGTACCTTCTGATTGGCAAACTGTTCTTGAGATCAGTAGAGACCATTCATTCTCGATTAAAAACCACCTCGAGACCTTGGGGGTAAAATAGTGCAAGGGAATGCGAGTGAGTAATTAAACGGCTTATAATGGTACACACCCTGTGTTTTAACGCTTGCCATTAAAACACATACCTAATCTTGAGGAGATCTCTCATTAAATGATGTAAAGATATGGGCAGCTGTCAAAAGAGTCCAAACGAAACAGTCTCCTACAGGGAAAAAGTCGTGTTAGCCAGGTGATTGCTAACTACGCCTACAGTTGTAGTTTTGGGGTCGAAACGTCGACGGCTACTCTCTCCAGCATCAGTTGACGCCACCCCTATTTCAGATATTGAGTACCAGCATCATATACATGATTACTGATGAACCTTTGGAAATTAGTTATCCCAATTCTTGGCTCAAGGATCTGAAGCCAATTTATTTTTGTATGTTAAATTTGAAATAACCTGTGGTCACATTAATTATTTTTTCTTGCACAATTCTTTTTCCTTTTTCACTACATCATGCTACCCTTTCTTTCCTCCCCCTGGGGCACTATGATGAATATGTCACTATTATTGTCTCCTAATGTATTGTGGATATAGCTCATTGTGATTAATTAGCAATGCGCTCTGATAAGTTTATGTATTTAATGGTATTGTGAATAAATGTGATTAATATATAACGGTTCACTGGGACCCTCTTTTTGTGTACTAATATAGGAGGCCCTGCAGCCATTCTTTAAATTTGGGAGCCAGTCCCCTGCCCCACCTGCAAGCGACCCATCTCTTTGGGAGAAGGAGTGCTTGGGAGATGTAGCGCCGCACTGAAGCAGCTAGTGTCGCAGTGTGGCCCAGAAGCATTACCAGGGGATCATCTGGAATGTGTAGTCCAGTCATTTGGTCAAGCGCTTTCAGCACTTACGCCCAGTAGCTCCGTATGGGAGGGCAGTCCCAAGCTAAGTGCCTAAAATCAGCCCCCTCACAGCCACAGCAGTCACAGCAGTCAGTGTGACGGAGCTATAGGTGCTATAAGCGTGCAGGCGTGTAGATGAGTCGATGAATATATTTATAATGTATGATACGCAGTCTGCAGTTGGCAGATATTTCACCAGTCTGTCGGCAGCAAAAGGACCACTGTTCGTCAGTTATGGGGAGCCTAGTTCTTCCTCCCAACGGGAACGAACCTGAGGGAGAGCGTGTGCGCTGTCTTGCTGGGTGGTGCGGTATAATAATGAGATCACATGCGTGGGGGTAGTTTGTTGAAGGAGGGCATGTAGTGAGGCCATAATGGGGGGGGGGGGGTAGGGTAGTGCCAAAGAATTCCTCGCTGGTGCAAAATGTTCCATTGACATATAATTTCCCCCAGGTTTGGAGTTTTCGGAGGAGCCGGCAGCAGCCGCCCTCTTGTGTGACGGGTAGATCCAGTCAGCCCTGGAGGAGGAGCAAGGGGAGTAGAGAAAGGGCGCGTGAATGCGGCGGGCCAAGCATACCTCCAAGCGCTGACGGTGCACTCCACTGTAGTGGAGGCCAAGCGGCGAGGGATGGCAGGTGCACTGAAGAATGCAGAACAAGGGGTCAGGAGCATATTGCCTTCTTCGACTGCGAGGTGCGGCATGTAAGGGGGGTTAATCCAGTATGATGCGAAGTGGGCCTGGGCACAGCTAAAATATAGCTCCAAATCCGGGATTCCAAAGCCCCCAGCCTCGAAGGGGCGCATGAGAGTGTCCCATTGCAGTCTAGCGTGTTTCCCTCCCCATGTGAGACGTATGAGTTGCATTTTTAGGACTTTGAAGAAGTGTTGACTAGGAGCGTAGGGGATGTTAGTGAATAGGTTGAGCAGTTTAGGCAGGCTGACCATCTTAATCAGTGAGGCCACCCCAGCTACAGAGATGGGCATGGCGATCCATCTTGTGATCGTGTCTGTGATGAGGTCAAGTACGCGCTCATAGTTAGCTGTCATCAAATCATTACGGTTACGAGTGATGACTATACCAAGGTACTTAACTGTGTCTTCACACCACATGAGAGGGACTTCTGGGATGCACGGCAAAGTGGCATCTGTGAGAGGGAATAGCAGGGACGTCCCCCAATTAATATTGACCCCAGAGAGATGACCGATGAGGATGAATAGCCATAGGATAGGGTTGAGGCTAGCTTCCGGATTGCGAAGGTATTGGGTGAGGTCATCTGCGTATAAGGAAATGAGAACTTGCCTATTAGGGTATGTAAGGGCATGATCTCGATAGCATTGGTGGACCATAGCAGCTAGGAGCTCGATAGCCAGGGCAAAAAGGAGGGCGAAAGGGGGCACCCCTGTCTGTTGCCTCTGGCTATGGCGAAGGGAGAGGATCTAGTGCCATTCACAAGGCTGCTGGCCCCACAGGCCGGTATATAGCAGGTTTATCCATGCCAGAAAGGCGGTGGGAAATGCCATACGTTGGAGGACCATACGTTGGAGGAAATACACCAGATAATCCCACTCAAAGGTGTCAAACGCTTTGATGGCCTCAAGGAAGACCGCCACCATGTTTGTGTTAGGCTCAATGTCCCGCTGGACAGTGAATAGAGTGTGCAGGTTATGAGATGTGCCTCTACTCGGCACAAACCCAGACTGGTCAGGCAGAACCAGGGCGGTCGTGAGGCAGCTGTCCGGTTCGCGATCAGCTTGGCTAATATCTTGGCATCTACATTTATAAGTGAGAGGGGCCTATATGAATCACATTGTGTAGCCGGTTTCCCAGGCTTCAGGATGGAGATTATGAGTGCCTCCTGCATTGTCTGGGGCAGTATGCCCGTCTCACGAGCTTCCTCAAAAGCGTGTCGCAGTATTGGGATAAGTAAGTGGCGATAGGTCTTATAAAACTCGGGCGGAAGGCCATCTGGGCCAGGGGCTTTCCCCCGATTGCAGTTGCATTATAGCGGCTATGATCTCTTTGTCTTCTTGGTGTGCAAGGAGGAATTCCCGCAGAGTGTCCCCAAGCCAAGCAATCGCGGTGTAGTCGAAAAAGGGTGTGAAGTCGACGGGGTGTGTCCTATGTGAAGTATAAAAGGTTTTGTAAAAGATTCTAAAGTTTGCTGCAATCTCAGGGGTATTCCAATGTGTTTGTCCGTCCTCATCTGCAATTTCAAGGACAGTGTTAGAGAATCTATGTGGGCGAACCAGGGCTGCGAGCGCCTTCCCCCGTCTCTCCCCTTCTCCATAGCAGCGTGCCTGATGATATTTCACCCTAAATTTACACTTTCGTTCTGCCGTCTCCTGATATTCAGAGAGCAGGTCTCTCAAGCGCAATTGTAGTTCTGGGGTGGGGGTGCTCTGCATCTGGGCTTCCATTTGTTTGAGTTCGGCCTCTAGTTTATGAAACGTGGAGCGAATATCTTTTAGGACTCCTCCGCCTTTAGCGATGCATATACCGCGCACGATGACCTTGAAGCCCTCCTATATTACGGAGTAGTGCTTGACTAAGTGCTTGTTGCAGGGAAAGAAGTCCTCAATCTCCTGTTCGAGTTCAGATTTAAATACGGGGTCCAAGAGGGTCTGCAGGGGTAGACTCCAGGACAAGTACGGCGCTTCTTCATGAGAGGGCATGGGTGTGATGAGCACCGGTCAATGATCACAGTATGTGCGGGGGAGGTGAGAGGCCCAGAATAGCCACGGAGTTAGTACTTGAGATAGAATCCACCTATTGATTCGTGACCAGGAGGAGTTGGCAGTGGATATGCAGGAACCCTCCCTATCGTGGGGATGAATTGTGCGCCAGGCATCAATGAGGCCGTGGTCAGTGATGATTTGGTTAAGGGTGTGTTGCGCATTGGAGTAGTGATGAGGGTGTGGATGTGAACGGTCCAGAGCCGGGTCTAAGGTAACCTTAAAGTCCCCTCCCCATACTACATCTGTCGAGTCAAAGTATCTGGAAGAATTCCGGGTCACCCACGTTCGGCCCATAACATGAGATGAACGCAATGGAATGCGCAGCCATTCTGCCCCATAGGATACTGTAGAGCCCTGTGGATCAGCATTGGACCCAATGGGAGTGTAGGGGAGTGTGCATTTAACCACGTGCATAGGTAGAGTATGAGGAAAACCCTCTGTAGCTCAACCAGCGAGATAGGAACGTTCCTGCGGCTGGGATTAAAATGCATTTCCTGAAACATGGCACAGTGTGTATTATGTTGATCTAGGTAAGAAAGAATGTGGCGGCGCTTGCAGGGGTACCCCAGACCTCTCATATTCCAGTTCAGAAAGTTGTATTTGGGTGGACTAGGTCGGTCCTCCAAGGTCGGTTGTCATAAGCCTTTCAGTGAGCGTTAAGTGCATGTCACATAGAGTGCCGAACCAAGTCATACAAAAGATGGTCAGGTCAGTAGTAAGTGGCGTGTAACACCACCCCCCTCCCCACCAACATCAGCAGCCCAATCCTGCCGCATCGCAGTCCCCCCACCCATACACAGTGCCTCATACCTCCTCACGCTCCTAACAGGGGAGGGCGAAGGCAGGGTCATCTAAACACTAAACCAAAACAGTGTTGGGATTCCCCAAGTGGGTAGCATCCAGAAGGCAAACCAGAAACCCCTCGCACCGGCGAGAATGCTCGGGGGATATTGGAAGTAAGTCTCATCTGTCCCAGCGGCGTTGAGATAAAGTCCACCAGTGAATGGAGGGCCAGGAATATATGTGGAGAGAGTTCAACATATTCCATTCAGCATGTCAGTCTGAGGCCTGTGATTGTCCGAGTGCTGAGCGATAGGAGTACAACATTCCCAGCATCCACATCTGATGGCAAGGGTGATAGTCCCAGTGCTGGGGGGAGGGCTTAATTCTACATCCGACGTGCCACCATCTCCATTAGACTTATTGAGGGGGGAGATGCGCCCCGCGGCCTCCTTAGACAGGGTTTTGATGAAGTTGTGGACGTGTTGTGGGTTGGTAAAGAAATGTTGTTTCCCCTAGTGAGTGACTTTTAAGCGTGCAGGGTAGAGCATAGTGTAAGCAATGTTCAATTGTTGAAGCTTCCTCTTAACTGGAATAAACTTGCAACACCCCTCCTGGAAGACCATGGTAAAGTCCGGATAAAGTGAGACCTCGATGCCCTCAAAAAGAACCTTTCCTCGCTCCCTGGCTAAGCGGAGTGCAGCATCTTAATCTCTGTAGTAGAGTAGCTTCGCCATGATGGGGTGGTGCAGGGCCCCGGTGACAGGGCGAGGGGCCAGAGATCGATGTGCTCTCTCGATAAGGAAGACCATTGAAAAGGCCTCTCTCCCAAAGGTAGTGGTCAGCATGCGCTCCAGAAACTCTTCCATTTTGCCCGTAGAGGTGAATTTCGGCACTCCCAGGATCCGCAGGTTATTTCGCCTTGAGCGGGATACGAGGTCTTCGATCTTTGCGGCTATAACCTTTAGGACTTTTTCCATATCAAGTGTTCTGTTTGCGTTCAAGGCAGAGGTGTCCTCCAGGTTAGAGATGTGGCGTTCGGTCTCCTTGATACGAGCATCATGTCTCTCGCTTTTGTGGGTGAGAGCATCCATATGAGCGTTCATGGCGTCCATTTTGCTCTCTATGGAAGACAGGCTAGATTGGATGACCAGTAGTATTGTTTTGAGGTCTTCTATGAAGTTGCGATGTTCTGGGGCGGAGGCGCCGGTCTGTTCTCCCTCCATGTCTGCTTGTGTTCTCATGGACTTGCGGGCTTGGAAGTTCAGTTTGGGTTGTTTGCCATCAGTTCGTTCCATGGTGGCATGTGCAGCACGATGGGAGGCCGGCGGATGAATGCGCCCCTAGGGCTGTCCGCTGGTGCGGCAAGAAGAAGGATATGGTCCGCCACGTGTTCAGGCAGTAGTACGTATACAGTCTTGCACTGTCAGGAGTGTGCAGCGGGCCCAGCAGTCGAGTGGCACAAAGGACAGCAGGTTACGATAGGCACCGGGCGGTGGAGATGGCTGCGCACCAGTAATCCCGCCCAGAGTGGAGAGGCAGAATGGGTGTTGTTGACCCGCAGGCCACAGGGCAGCTGTCCCCCAAATATCGGAGTGTTCCCAGCACAGCAGGTGTCAAGGGCAGTGGGGCGGGAGAGGTTGACGGAGAAAGGCATCAAAGGCTGGTTTCTACCGGCAACCTGAAACGCGACGTCCAAGGCTTCAGTATTGAACAGTGCTGGGGTCTCTTTGAAAAAGGGCAGATGGTGGGTCCAGCGCCGTCTAGGTGTACGACCCAGGCGCAGAGGGGCAAACTGGTGGCGGTGATGAGAGCGGAGCCTAATCCCCAGTTGCAGTCCCCCAATCTGGCCGTGCAGAAATGGGCGTGCTGCGTGATAGCATTGGTCTGCCCAGGACAGGCGAGGTTGTGACGCACAGTTGCAGCCTTTGCCTGTATACAGCAGCCTCAAGTGCTCTGCAGGGTTGCGGCGTTGTGGGCGCCAAACCTGGAGAGTTCAGTAGTCCCTGCTGTAGGGTCCTAACGTAGGAGGCAGTGTAGGTACACTATGCATCTGACGTGGGGAAGAAGGAGGGTAGTGGCAGCAGGCGGAGTGCAGATATGCCACGGGGTGCACTCACCGGTTGAAGGCGTGCTGGTTTCTCTGGCCCCCGGAATATGCAGAACAGGTGGCAAGGCCTCGGGCGCCCCCCCTCGACCTCAGAGAGCCCCAGACAACGTCCAGAGCTGGGGCAGCCACAGAGGAGACGAGGCAGGCCGACTCGGCAGTCCGGGCGAGGGAGTGGCAGACGCCAGGCAGCGACAGCAGCATGAACCTACTAGCAGACACGCCCTCCCGTTGGGCCCCCGTCGTGCCTCAGGTCATGGGAGCGGGCTGCACTAGTCACGGTAACAGCGGATCCGGGAGTTGGGCGTCGCGCTCGCTTATGCAAGGCCGCCGCTCTGATGTCAGAGGCGGCGCCGCAGGCACAGGCGATCTCCCAGGTACAGGCAGCCGGGAGGGTTGACCAGCCGCAACAGGAGGGCACGGAGCAGCTTAGGCACGGCCCGCGCAGGTCGCAGCGCCGGTGTTCTCCGAACTAAGCGGTGGTGTAAGTCGCCATTTTAGGCCACCCAGGCCTTGCTCCCACTGTGTCGTCCCTCGGGAGATTCAGGCCTCGTACAGGAAGAATGGCAGCATCGGCGGACAGCGGGTGGCCCCCTATTCACAGCAATGTCATTTTCAGCAGTGTGGGGCAGACGGAGATCAGGATATTTGACGGATAGTCCCCCAAGCAGCAGGAGACTCATGTAAGTGCGGCCATCTTGCTCGCCGCCCTCTATCGCCCCCTCCATGTTTTGTTCTAGGAACATTAAACAGGAGGAGATTATTTCTGATTCCCTAGTTCTTTGGTAGTACAATATAGATAAAGGACTAAACTTTTCCATAAAAGCATGCAACAAGCCTAAAACAACCATTGCCAATACACAGGTATATCTCTATGTCTGAAGTGATGTCAGAGGAAGTCATGTCACAACCCTTTGATGCATTTGACATTCATTACGTTAAAGGTATTATTTATATTTTCCAGTTAAATAAAGATAAGGCACATACTTTGCTGTGCATACTAGATATGAATTTAAATAGGTGCACACAACGTATGTGTTTCTATGTATAAACCACACATTCATGTTTACTTCTTTGCCCCTACAAAGCAGTGTCTGAGGCACGTGAGATCCACTATGTAAAACTCAACGCAAGCAGATAGAAACTACCTGCAATGCACTAAAAACACAAAGAAGGCGCTGCAAAGATCACTATATGAACTAATGGGCATTTTTATGTTGTTACCTTTTGTACATGTGACTTATGGGGTGAATATCAGCAATGGCATATATCAAATGAACATGTGCTACGGGAAATTAGTGCAATTATCCATGCAGAAAACTCAAAATGATCTTGCTTGTCTGAGTAATACATGAACATCAAATGAAATAGACATTATCACGTAGAGAGGTGAAGAAACAAGTAAAATATATCCCTTAACTATTTGCGCCACATTAAAAGAGGTAATTGTACTTAAATAACTGAAAGAATCAACGTTTCAAAAGAAAGGAGAGGTTAGTGTGGTAGGTACATCTGAATGGGCTCTATTTACTGAAGATGTCAGCAACAGCCTTAAGATTCTTAGTCTTATCAAAGCCAATATTGAGGAAACTAGGGTCGATCCAACATACAAGGAGTAGTCATCTTTCCAAAATCTTCCTGCGGCTCTTCACATGAGAATACTCGCAACTAAGTACAAGTACAGATTCCCAATCAAAACCCACAAACATCAACCTTTAAGCCAATATATTTTAGGAGATGTCCCAGGGACACAGGACTAAGACCATGCTTTATCTGTAACATACCACCACAGTCAAATCCCACTGAAATCAGTTACATGTTATTGCATCGGGGTACTGTAATATCAAATCACCTACAACAACTGACAACTACACTGTATGGTAAGTATATATTTACTATTCTTGACTCCACCCATACTTATTTTAAGAGGCATGTGTAAGTGGAGTTGAAAATCTACATAATTACATTTCAATTCAGTGGCAGGTTCGTGTATTGGATGGAATATTATAGCCATGCAATATCTTCTATGCAATACAGTCACCTACCACCTTGAAATCATTATTCTTCAGAACTTGTGAATGAATAAAGATGCATTTACAAAATGCAAGAGACATTCTACACCAAGAATATAAAAATAGGAAAGATAAGACCTTCAAGAGAAAGTGACCTATCACAATTAATCTTGTAGATATCATACTGTACTTGTTCTTACGATGATCTGTGGTTAACATGCCAATAGGACAATTTGTCAACTTCTCAAGTGAAAAATGAGCTGTTGGGTCATGGACAGCAATCTCTGACATCCCCCTGAACTGTTGGATTTCTTCAATCACTCAAGTCCTCAACACTATCTTTCTCTTTAAGCGGAGTGTACCGAACAGATGTGAACAGCACATCTACTACATTCCTGGCACTGTTCCTCGTGCACGCTTTATATGTTGACTATTTTATACTTTCTACTGTTTAAAAATGCATGATATCTGCTCCATCCTTTCAATATTGTATTTTTCCAAATGACATTGTATCACCAAATCCATAAGCCGTTCTAGCGGTGTCAAATAAGCAGACCACCTGACCACTGTAATCCTATAACTTGTTTCTGCTCAAGTCAAACCAGGTGACCTTCTATCATTCCAATGACAGAAATAATACTCCATGATGTGTGAGAAGACCTACCCAGTTCCATCTGACATTCGCATCTCTGCTTACTGGGAAGAGAGGCAGTGAAAGGCTATCACTCAGGCCTGTACAGCCAAGGGACAGGACAACAGCTTTATTGAGGGAGTTGAGGAAAGGGCCAGGTAAGGGAACGGCACACATGTCTAATGGTTATGTGCACTCATAACTGTCTTTCGGAGGTTCCTGATTCCTCTCATCACTGGTTCGGTCGCTATCAGCTATAGAAAGAACTAGATCCTATCCCAGGGCCTACTCTCCTCATTGGATGTGCCCCTCGCTGGCTTAGTAATTTGGGAGAGGAAGGAGGGACCTGGGCGTGGTGGGGGGCTGGCCTTGGCTGTATGGCATGTCCTCGCCTCTGCACTCAGACAAAAACACCAAACATGTGATTTGGGGCAACAGGTCAAGCTCCCACATTCAAAGGGACATTGTGTGTTTGTGGTTCTGAGTGTCTATCTAGTGCTTTGCTGCACACCCGCTGTCATCTTCCTCTCGGATGGCGGCAGTGTGAGGGCACCAAAGCCTCTCCCGCTCCTTGCCTCCACCCTCTGTGATGGGGGATTGCCCAAGTTACCCACATGGAGCAGCAGTGTGTGACCCTTCGGGCCTTTAGCTTCACATTTCACCTTGCACTTGTCTGCGCTCCTGCACGCTCTACCACCACATAGTACAAGTACTTTGGTTTTCCTGTAGCGAAAGAGTGTTCACCATCATCAAATTACAACACAAGTACATCATGGGCAACAGTGAACAGAGCAAGCTTTCATAACACAAGGAACAGAAACACGGTGTGCTACAGGAGTTCCAGGCTCCCTTTGTGTGTGAATTACGCACTTGCGCCTGCTACCTATGAGCTACCTCTCCTGTGTATTACTTAAGATGGTAAACACCCTTTCAATACACAAAAGAAGCAAAAATGATTGGCATTTCTTTACTAATGAATTTGCTATGTATGGAATTCGCTGTACCCTGCACTTTTGCACTATCTGCTCATGTTTTATAATTACTGTGTGTTTTAATATGTTTTAAATTGTTTATACTGTAAATGCACTTTTATGGTTTGAATCAAAACCGAATAAAGTCCTTTTGACTTGACTTGACTTGATTGGCATTTCTATTGCTTGTTTTACTTTTTTCTTGCAGTTGTTTAAAGTTACATGGCTGGAGTATACACCTGTGTTGCTCCACTGTTGGCAGTCGGAGCAGATTTGGGTAACAATACACTTTGCATGGTTACAATGTTTTGACTCTAGCAGCCTCTGAGGTCCTCGGATAAAACAATCATAGCTACTTTTCCACAAACGTAGCTCAATATATGAAGCCAAAAAACTAACATGACATAAGTGTTTTTGTGCTTACAATTACAATAATCTTTGTTTCACGTTACCCGCACCCGAAAGTTTCATACTGCCTTTCATAAACTATACGATGTTGAACGCTTTATTGTCATTTTTAAGGGACTGTTTTGCCAAAAGTGCACACAAAGGGAAAATAAACTTTTTGAAGGGATTGCCAAGAACAATTAGTTCCATTAGTCAGCCACAACATGGCACAGTTTCCACAATTCACTGCTTACCTTCTCTGCCAAATGTTCCTTGACCTTTCAGAGATTTCTTCTTTTAATGGGTTCAAAGTGCGCAGAAAATAGAAAAGAATATGTCAGTGAAAACTTTAGAGACATTAGCACACAATTATATTTAAATGACTTTAATCCAACCCCTAGTTCTGGGGATGCGTTGCTATCATTGTGCTGTAAACAGAGTCACACAAGGGCTGTGTGCAGCCACTCTTGACAGGGATTACTGAACTGTCAACTCAGGTCACTGGCTTGGCCCCATTGGCTGAGCACATCAGCACTTCCATGAACACATTTTTTCTGTTCGAGGGTATTTTTAAAGCTAGCAGTGAAAACTTTTTTTTGGTACAGGACAGAGTTTTTTTGGTAAACAGGGGGACATCTTTTCTATTGGAAGGCTCCTAACCAGCTCATTAGTCTAAAAAAGAACATTTTAGTGCCAGGAAATTTCAGCTGCATGTGAAGCATGAATATCTGCCCCTATTGTGTGAGCCTTTGGTGGATTCCTTTGCAGGAAAGACTGGATCTTTTCTTTATGTTAATGTCCCTTTGATTACTTGACAATAACCGCATGGGAATCTAATTATTCCAGCCACAGCGGTTATGTGCTGCCTGGAGAGCTGTACCACAAGGTTTATGCAGGAAACCCGCCCAGTGTTTGCGTATAAACAGATTTATGGAACACATCCAAGGGCTTAAAGTAAACATTCACAAGAAATCCACAAAGACAAGTGTCTTTGGCAAAAGGTGCAACCAGACACAGCCATTTGGTGACAGTTCAGTCTTTATAGAGCTATCAAGGTAGCCAAACACAGGCAATGAAGTAATATATGGGCTAAAGTACCCTCTGACGTACATTATAGGGATATTGCAAGTATCCAAGGAATTATACGATTATATAGATGAATGAACTCAAGTTTCTTTATAAGGTCATGAAACTCCAAGGTGGCTTGCAAAAACCTGTCAGCGAACATTAGAGGGTCTTTTATTCCTTATATTACAAGGTCGCACCATTGCCCTTTCCACAAACCATGTGAATCTATGGGGCCTTGATTTTTAACATGAATGATGTATTATGTTTGTAAACAGGAAAAATACTAGTTGAATCTGTAGTGCAAAATAAACATATTAGTATGTGTTGCAGACAGGTTTTTGAATCAGTTTAATGTAAGTCGGATTTAAAAATGCTATGGGACAGAATGTGTAGAAACATGCAGAAATGATAGAATTCCTGTTACGATCTAACTTGGAAAAACATCAAAATGTTGACATAAACATCTCTTTTCTGCTGATCTCTGTTTACTTTAGAAATACAAACCAGTGGAACAAGACCCCATTCTCCCTTCCCTTGGTTAAACTGCAGCTGTGATCTCCCTTTCACCTTAGCTGCTGCCTCTGAGGGGACTAACATGCTGTCACTATTCAACTTTAGGGGCAGAGTTGTCATTGTGTTGTGTCGCTTTTATGCAATTACTAAGTTAGATTTATCAAGCCATCAAAGGCCACCTGGCGTGACCCTGCATATTTTGATAAATCTAGAGCAACACAAAGCAGTGCAAATTGCGTTACTCTGCCCCAGGGAGGCATCCATGGGTGCAGCATGTGTGTTCCCAGCATTCCACCCATTGATGTTGGCGCATTACCAGATTTACCATTGCTGGTAGGCCTGGGAATGTGTCAAAATGCTATGTATACCCAGGTGTGTTGTATGTTCTTACAACGCATTCCGTTGCAACGCATGCCTTTACCACACATGCGTTACAACAAAATGGTTTTTCTACGCATAACCTTTTCCTTGATTTCTTCCGTGGTGATGTCGGACGTCGTTAAGAGGAAGCGGAAGTTCCTTTCCGTTTCCTCTTAAACGATGCCGTTTTACTGCACATCTCGACGTTTCTTCTGGTGAGTTTTTTTTTGGGGGGGACCCCCTCAAGTCCCCCCTTTGTTTTGACCCTTTACCACACATACCTTTACTACGTACCTCGTAGTAAAGGTATGCGTGGTAAAGGCTTTCGTGGTAACCACGCATGCGTTGTAATGCATGCGTGGTAAAGGTATTCGTGGAAACGGCCGCGTTGCAGTGGCCATTTCCCACCCAGGTGAGGTGTAACAAGGAGAAATATCTTTATTACTCCTTGTTATTCCCACTTACTATGTGTGCCGCATTCTGCAGCACACATAGAAAGAAGCAAATGCTCAGAGGATGCTTTTTGTGCAGGAAGGTGTCCCTTCCTGCACAAAAAAAATCCTGTCTGCAACATAGGCATCCTTGCACCACAGCGTAAGGGGTGCTTGCATTGATGCTAGGCAGCATATTGTGCTCCAGTCCCAGGAATGGACAGAAATGCAAATTATCATGATAAATACTGTACATTCCTGCCTTTTCGCACAGCCCAGCAAGGTGGCTAGCTACGCTCTATAAAATAATGATAAATCTGCCCGCTAGTACATTCTTACAGCTGAGCAGTTACGTCATTTCATTATTACTAGAGACGTCACAGTTCAACTGTAATAAGGAAATTAGAGAGTTTTTTTATAATGGTAATGGGATTGTTGCTTCCATACATTATATAAGAAGTAAAGTACCCCTCGATGTACATTATAAGGATAATACAAGTCACCAAGGAGTTCCATAACCATATAGAGGAGCGAGGCCGAAGGCTGAGTCCCTTTGGGAGGTTATGGAACTCTAAAATGATTTGCAATATCCTTATCGTGTATGCCTGTTGGTAATTTAACCGATATAATGCACCGACACACTAACACTTCCCCCACAAACTATTTAAAACCTAGGTGCGTCGCTCTTTCACATGAAAGAGGGATCTTGTTTGCAAACATGAAGAATAAAGATAAAACCTCCACAGCAAAATTAAACACATCAAAAACCTCTTAGATATTTGTTGCAAACAGATATTAGGATACAGTTCAATGCAAGTCAGTTTTTGTTTACAAAAAGAATACAGCGACAGTAGCTCGTGATGTGTAGAAACATGGAGATATTCTAGATTTTCTCTATGGAAGGAGTGCAAAAAATAAACACATTCTTTCTGCTTGTCATTGTAAGCTATTAAAATAGAGCAGAAATAAGAAAAGCAGTGTTCTGTTTTCGTTGCTTTAAACAGCTGCTTCCATTATGCTGAGTGGCGGGTCTGCCTTTCACCTCAGCTGCTGCTGGCTGTGGCAGCAGGCATTTTGATGTCAGACCTCACTGTAAAAACTTATAATGGTCGAGTTTTTATGTCTTTTCTTTATAACTGGTGACTGTGCATCACAAATAATCGATTATAAATAAATGAGAGACTAAAGTTTACACAGAGATTGCAGAATCCTATGTCTTATAAAACTATTCAAATGCACATGCACATAGTGCCATAATTTCATTAAAATCACAGAGGTAGCAGAATTGAGGTGTTATGACATTAAGCCATTCATAAGGGCATAGGAAATTACATCACATGACATTTAGCCTCAAGACGGATTTTTGACTTTTCTTTTTAAACATCACTGATCACTTTAGGCTGCACTGTGTAATTAAACATGATTTATAACCAGGTCAACATACACAACTACAATTAGCAAAAGGCAAACCCAAGGAAACGTTTACTTTAAATACGTCAGTAGTCAGACCTGTTCAACTACAGACACTGCAAAGCAATCTCCAAGGGATGCTGACAGCAGCACAGAGCAACGATTGTTTCCCCTAGTTATGCCCAAAGTATGCACTCTGTCCACAGGCCATGCAAAATATTGTATGCAGAGTAACAGAGGAAGCAGTCCTGTGGTGTGGGAGTCTATTTAAGGTTTTACACAGTTTAAAGGTATGAATATATGTGTTTTACATATTAAAAAAGAAACATAACAGAACATGACACATTATAGGGGTATCCATATGTAAATATATTTAGAAACACTAAAACTCTTGTCTGTGAATTCAAATTAATGTGTTAATTCTGGTGCCATTAAAACACTTTTATAGAAAAAGCAGATGCTTATTGTTTTTAAGGATAACATGCACCTTAAGTATTAAGTACACTAATAATAGTGTTAATCACATTGCTAAAATGCAGTCATGGAATTTTATGATGCACATCAGAGAATATAAATAGCTATTTGGGTGATTTCCTGTTTGTAGGAAGAAGGAGGCAGGTGTGGTAGGTCACTGAAGAATGTAAATAGGGTGGGTGTAGGGTGGCATAGCTATTGACACCTGAGAAGATGGAAGGTCAAGATTATGTTCTTTTTTTATTCAGTGGTATAGAGACAGTATTTACAATGTTGAAATTGTTGATAGGAAATTAAGCTGGATAAGAATGGCTTGAGAAAAGTAAATTGGTTGTAATTCTACATGAATTTGAACTGGAGATAAGTAGAGGTGAATAGTATTATTTGCAGGCACAAGGGAAGTTCATTGCAGAAACAAAGAGCCACAATACAGAGTGAGATCAAATGAGTGGGGAGAGTGGACTTGAAGGCGTACGGGTCCTTCCTCAGGAGCATCAACATGGGCCTTAGCAGCCGCAGAGAGTGGAGCAGAGATATATTTTAGATGCAGCACCATGTTTAGGATTGTAATGGAATTCTTAGGTGGTGCTTAGAGAAATAACTGCATTATGGCTAGAACTGCATCTCGGGGATTTGTTCCCCTGGTAATGGCCGTTTGTTTTCGGGGGGGGGGGGGGGAGTGGCAAATAGGAAGGTGGGTTTAATATGGCAGATGTTCGTGATATTAGCAGTACTAAAAAGACATATCGGAAAGGGTGAGCATGAGTTGAAGGAGCTGGGGAAATTTGGTTTTGAATGGGTTATGAATAATATTGTTTTCAGGGCTAGGCATGTGGGGTGTTGGGAAATAACACTGTAGATGCGGCAATAAATTCACAGAGATTTGGGAGTCCTATTGTTGCTAAATTTATATATCGAGGTTAGTAAGCCTCAAAACTGTTGGTAAGTGAGGAGCCAACAGTGGCATCTGCAGGAGCTCTCCAGTAGAGCGAGAGCATGCGGGACGGTTCTTGAGTGCCTGGAGAAGCTACTTTGGACGCATTCTTTGTCCTAAATTCTAGCGAGAAGAGCTCACTTAATAATTCAGGATACAAAAGATAGAGGGAACATAGTATAAGGGAGTCAGGAGGTGGTCGGCCAAGGGAACCCAAATTAGGTTGCTGGTGAAAAATCTACCATTGAGGAGGCAAAATATCCACATTCTACACTTGATGTCTGTGAGCAGTTTGAGAAGAGAGATTCTTGTAAAATACAACACTTGTAAAGTATCTTGAGTGTAAGCAAGTATACCTTGATACATCACATGAAATAAGCAAACGATTACAGATGTTAGCCAGATGAGTATGTCAATGAACTTAATGGTTGCTGCTGGAAAAAAAGGGCTGCGCTCTGCACATCAAGGGTCAACTCAGCCTACCCTCTATAGAAAGATAATAAACCGAGTACTATTAAATCAGGTAATAACAGCAACTGCTATATAGGGTGCTTTGGAAGGGCAGACATTTTATTTGAAGAGCTAATATAAAATCATTTTGATGATATTATTATAAGAGCAGTGTTGATATTTCCAAATGCGCCCAGACATTCATTATTATGAGCCACAAACAAGCACTGGAAGTTTGGCCTTGTCCCTGACAGTCAGATCCCAGAAAATAATATTGAATCGATTTGTCTACCAAGACGGTCAAAGTGTAGTCACCTGGGCAATCGACCAATGACCAAACTACAATAAAGGTCAATCGGAGACCACTATCTAGGTAGCAGGGAATATGATCGACTCTCATACGAGACATATGTCTTAGGGCTCTTGACTATCATGGCGTACGTAATTGGAGGGCTGACCTGGACGCAGACAACAATCAGTGCCTGAAGGGGACAGAAGTCCAAAACTCTTTCTAGAAGAGAAAATGCCCATATATATTAACGTATACTACTTATTGTGGCTTCCAGTGCTGGCAAGTATCAGGAAGTCGAGGTCTATCATTTAATTACATTCTGTTCTTAACTTCACAGTTCAAATCCCAGGTCAGATCTGTGCTAACTGTTCTTATACACATGTCCACACTTCCAATAATGTTGTTATCAAGCTTTATTCAATGCAGCAGTGCATTGTTTTTCCTTTTGAAGCGAGCCTAAGTCAGTGTGTTTTATCGCTTAAAACGGCTCTTTGCTTGATACTGCTTGAAAATTCCTTGAACGATTAAAAAAACAAAAACACTTCCCACCACCTGGAAGGGTTTAATGATATTCTTCCAGCTTTAACGCTGCCAAAAAAGACAGCAATGAACTTGGCATTTAAAGGATACTAAATATATCAATGTACCTAACTGTAATTGAGGCTGTCAGAACAAAACCACCAAACAAGACAAGACAATCAAAAAAGCAGAGTGGATATGCCCCTATCCTTGAAAACATTCTCACAGTCAGCCAGAGCAAGCCAATAAAATAACTGGGTTAAAGGCACAATGGGGCTTTATTGGGAATTCTTCATCAATGCTAGCACTCCTGCTTACATTCACACCCAACATGGATTGAGTAAGTGTGCCTCGAGGCAGACATATAGGACAGGATGCAAACCAGGAGCATGAGGCTAGGAGTAGAGTGGCTGTGGTTCGCTTAGAAGGCATGGCACCATAGTACTGCGAAAGCAACGTCTGATATAAATATTGTGCTGCCCAGAGACAAATTATTCATATGCCAAGTGTACACAGTTGATACACTTGGAAAAGCGAAAATATGATTTCGGAGACACCAAAATGCACACATTTTGAAAACAAAGTGTAATCCACATTTACTTTGCCCTTGTGACAGATTAAAAGTTTGCTATAGAAACAAGTAAACATTTACCACACAGTAGAGTTGCAAATGGTTTGGTGCTAGTTCCATCATCATGTACAATTTGTCAGAAGCTTGTATATTTTGAACAAACACCAGCATACACAAGTGAGAGCGCATGGTGATATATAGTTATTACCTTTCTCAGCTTCAGTCTTCCTAAACTTGAAAACTTCTCCTTCTCTTCCACAACTGCCTTAAGGTTTGGTTGAGACATTCGACCATTCTTTTTCACATTGGCGGTGTCACCGAAGTCAATGCCGCTAACCACTGCTCTGCGATAGGACGTTGACCTCAGGCCGCGCCTCAGCATACAGAGACTGTCAAAATCAGAATCCGGGTCTGTGTCTCCCTCAGGACCCGCCGCCAAAGACGGGGATCTTGTTTCAACCATACTGCGGACCTTGCGGTTTCGGTTAGCGGGTTCCTCATTTAGATTATTATGACTGTGTACTTTATTAGTGATCTTAATTGCAGAGGCTAGCCCTTTGGGGATAATCTGTTGCAGTCCAACCCGATAAGCCGCTTCACTATGTGTACTTAAGACTACTGACTGGTGTTCGCTCATTGGAATTGGGTTGGACTTTGATCTCTGGAGGTCCGTTTTATGCTCTTGGTAAGTCTTTCGAGAAACAGGTGACGAGCAGAAAGAAGATGTTTGTCTGTCACAAAAAAATTGCTTGGAATGCACTTGAATGTTGTTATTGTTTTCAGTTGATGAAATGGTTCCATTTGGCAAGTGACTTGGACTTGAACTGAAAACAATCTGTTCCGGCTCTGATGTAACCATCGACTGGGTTGAAACCCGCTGTGAACGGGTAAGCCTGTGGTCTGGAGAACATGCAGTGCCATTAGTTGTGAAACTGATAGAATTGTTGGAAACCACTTTCAGATGCTGAAGAGGCTGACCGAAAACATGTGGGCTGCCAGCACTGCCTTCTGGAGACGACGGCGGGCTCTTTCCGTTTGGCGTTGATCCCAGACTGGAGCTGGACTGGAAGAGCCCTCTTCGAAGCCGCCTGCTGTCTGGGGAGGTCAAGATCTTCTCAGCAGGCTGGGTCACTGTAAAGCAGCCCCTGTCTTCCAGGGGGAAGTCTGTCACCAGGACTCCTTCAGGACTTTGATAGGATTGTGGTCTTGGCTTTGAGGCCAGGTTGCGGTACACCTCCTCCTCCAGTGGGCTGTGTGTGGTCGATCTCCGCCACATGGGAACCAGTTTCACATTATTGTTGGTAAAATCCACCTCACATCTGCCATCCATAATGTTGCTCCAGTCTCACCGAAAAACCAGGAAAAAGTCCGGGGAACTTCTTCAACACTAATGAAAGAAACAGTGTTAATGTTGTCACATGAAATTGGGTAACAGAATAATACAATACATCTAATAGGCTGGAGTCATAAATGCCTGTCACCAAAGATGCTTTTGCAATCCCCTCCCTTGGAAATATTTCTATATTTGATCACTTTGGAGGCAACCTGTGTGCTCTCTTTGACCTCAGATGGTGATGCCTGAGCTAACTGGTTAGAATCAAGATGTGCTAAAAAGGGCCATCAACTTTTCTAATTAACATTTATGAACTTTCAGTAAAATTAGTGTACACTAACAGTCAAATATAAGGATTCCTCTGGGCTTTGCACTGGCCCAGCTGTAAACATATTGTTGACTTAAGAAGCAACGGTTTTTAATTTTGCAAAGAACTTTACTGTGGGATATATATATATATATATATATATATATATATATTTTTTTTTTTTTTTTTTTTGGTGCGGTAGTTATTTTTTCCACTATGATGGTCTCTTCAGTTAATTGCAAAAAGCTGAATGAACTGACAAACACATCAATAGCCCTTTCTTCTAGCTATTGATCTCATTCACTAAAAGATGGTTCAGCGTCCTCGTTCCAATGCTGCAGTGGTTTCAGGGCAACACCTGCTTTTAACTGTGCCAGCAAAGTGACTGGCGTGGTACAAATGACTACTAAGTGTAACTGAGATGTGTGAACTCATTGGGTCTCTTACCACAATGTTGAGTCGTATAGGTAAGTACAGATTTACTATTATTAACTATATATATACAGGGCTCGAGTCGGGGTACCGCGCGGGTCGACGGCGTCACCCCACTTATTTTACCGGGTGGACGCCGTCCCCCCTGCCAAACAGCTGGACTTCACGGTTTGGCCTATCTGGGACGAGATCGGAGAGCACATTTTGTGACGTCACTTCCTGTCATGACGTCACTTCCGGTGACCGCGTCCCCCCACTTCTCTTTTTAGGACTCGTGCCCTGTATATATATATATATATATATATCATATGATCAAGGCCGCTTGGACGGCCGAAACGCGTCAAGAAGGACACTGGTAAAATAAAATTATTTGCACTAAGAAGGTCTGCCCTTGTAAATCTGCATGAAGCGGAGGAACAGTGTCACGAGTTTGGTGATATACACATATACATATACATGCACACACACACACACATACATAAAGCTGCTCATATGCATTCCTTCAGGAGATCTTGGGATATTCGATATTGTGTGATACAACCTTTCCATAGTCGAACGTCGGAGAAATACTTTACAGTAAGCATGGACATTAAACAGAAGTAGAAATTAAATCGCAACCACAAAAGAACAGTGGCCACATTCAGGGTCTGGCAACAACAAGCATCACTGGGAAAATCAGGACATTGGGTGAAATCAAAGTTGCAACCAAGCAGTGGGGTCACCCTGAAGGAGGAGGCAGGGCAGTGGAGAAAGGATCAGAAATAAATGCAGACTATAAAGGAAAAAAAAGCGGAGAGGTGAAAGCAATTAAAAAAAGAAACTGAGGACATGAAAAGTACTGAAGAAAGAAAGAAAGAATAATTGAGAACAAAAACATATATGTCGATGTTTTACACACACACACACACACGCGCGAGACGTGGACTTAAACTAAGAGAAAGTGGAGGACGTGGACTTAAACTAAGAGAAAGCGGCATGGGAGCGGCTGCCGAGATTCCCACCTGCCGGGGGATGTGAGTTATATCTCCCCTGGAGATGGATTTCACTTCTGTCGCCAGCGGCGGAATGTCAGCGGGGTTTGTTGTGGCTTCTGAACGCATAAGCAGAGCTGCCAACGAGTTTGTAAGTCGGCTCTCACCAGTTCCCCACACCTGAGGTGTAATGTTTGTCTTGCCCGGACTTATACCACTTGCTCTCAAGTGAAATGTAAATCCCCACATTGTTAGCTGAGGTCAAGCTTTGGGTATCCCACTGAGCGGCAGGTGTGGGGGTGATGGTTGGCAGTATGCGGGGATGGCGAGGGTGTGCATTAGGGTGCGAGGGGAGGCAGGCAGTCTACGGTCCAGCAGGTTTCGTGGCACATTCTACCACTAGTATATGTAGTAGACCTTTGTACGCACTACCATTCCTATGTGATTCCTAGAGTTTATCCATTTCAATCTCTCCCTTGAGTGACTTTACAACTTGAACATTTGCAATTTTTTCTATTTGTATCTCTTCTTCCCTGTGTGTCTTTACAACTTGTACATTTGCATTTTTTTCTATTTGTATCTCTTCCCTGTGTGACTTTACAACTTGTACATTTGCATTTTTTTTTGTTTGTATCTTTTATGTAACTCGTGTAATCCTAAACCCTTATGTATCGCAACTGGTTCTTTTGTAAAGCGCTCTGACACCTTCGGGTAATGTTCGCGCTATAGAAAATCGCATTAAATAAATAAACATCCATCTCGATGGCGGAGCAGGTTATGAAAGAACTAGGGGGGGGGGGGGGGGTGTAGACAAGGAGGATGGCACAGGGCTCTCCCTGTACCGTCCAGTAAAGTGGCAGGCGTCGCGGTCCGGTCTTACCTCCCGGGGCAGGTCGTGCATTCTGGCGGGTCTAAGCTCGGGAGAGGATCCATGCAGTGCCGGCCGGACCCGCTTCACTAGTCCCACGGGCTCTCTTTTCCACCTGTTGCCCCGCAGCAGCACCCCACGGGAAGCATCACACGGGTCGCCGGGAGAGAGGAGAGTTCAGCCCACAAAGTAATAAAAAAGTGTCCAGCAGTCGTGCTCCGAGTGACGCGGCACAGCCTCGGTGTTCCCTCACTTCAAGAGTGTCACTCAGTCTCCTGCGAGGGAAGCCTGCACCCTTTCCTCGCCCCGCGGTGCTGCAGTGTGGCCCGTGAAAGCGGCGACTGTCACCAGTGCCAGGAGCCCAGCCTACGTTTCACACCTAAGAGAGGAAGCAGCGCCCCGCCGCGGCAGAGCGGGGAAGCGCATACACAGCTCGGCTGCAGCTGAGGACGGAATGTGCTCCAGTCTCGGCTTGTTTACAATTTTTCTTCACGTTAACAACTTTTTTAAAAAAATTTAAATATGTGTGCTCTTCGTTCCACACATTTTTGTGTCCAAGACAGACAGATTAGTAAAAAGGTGACAAGAGAACTCTTCTGGTGGGTAACCCGAGTGAGTGACAAAAGCTGGATTTATCAATGAAAGTGAGAGATTTCCAGTTAAGCATCCTTAGAGCACTCAAAAGGAAGGCGATCTAGAGAAGGCGGGAGCTGGCCCGCGAGACGACGTATGAATGAATCAGAGCACCCTGGAGAGACTGCTGGAAAGTATAGACAGCCATTTCGGATGTTTTGCTGTGAGCCTCGTTTTGCTTGGGAATTGGCTAGGTTCTTAAAAAAAAAATATATATATATTTTAAATGGAGGTATCGATCTGTTTCACAGCATGTGTTCCAAGTACATTGCCTAAAAGCCATAGGTTTCATAGGCAGTTCAGAAAATAAACTATTGTCATATACCGGTGCTAAACCACTCGGCTGCTAAGGCTTCCCCCCCCCCCCCCCACCCCCCCTTGCTGGAGCCTTTGTTTTCCCATTGTTTCATGACGAGCTCAGCGCGTCATCAGCACAGCTCCAGTGTGCCTCATGGGCTCGCATAGTAAGCTGGAGCTGGATTTTTCCACATCAGCCAATCATACCTGTCTATAGATATACTTCTCCCTCAAAATTGCTTTCAATCTTGATGGCCTGAAGATCCATCAGTCCAGCCAGCCCTGTAAGCACCCCACTGCCCTCCAAACACAAGGTGATTTCCCTGTGTCTTGTATGTCCAGACTAGCCTCCTTTCAAGCACTGGTGTGACACAAGCAGGTATATCCCTACTCAGGGCACGAGTAGGGGCAACACGTGGGTGGACGGCGTCCACCCACATTTTTATACGGGATGAACGCCGTCCACCCTGCCAAGAATTTGGGCCCCACTGGATAATGTGCTGAACTCGTCCCGGTGTAATTTCCAAACACCGGGACATTTTCAGCAGTGCCTGCACGTTCTCTGCTCTCCTTCTGCAACAAGCAACAACATGCAGGCAGGGACAGGATGGGACTTTCTTATTTAAGACTCCTGCTGGGCCCATGACAAAGGCCGCATTTGAGGGGTCATCAGGCCTTCTTTTGTTCCAGTCTCTTGGCTGGGAGCAGCCAGAAGCCTCACACCTGATGCAAATGAAGCGGAGGGGAAACAAAGCCTCACACCTTGTTAGCACTTCACACATACTTTACAGAGGCAGCTTTTCAGTTTGTTCAGTCCCTGTTTAGGAGATATGCATACACTGTAAGAATATCAGGGGGCAGATTTACAAGCCCCTTGTGCCTCTTTTATGCCGCCGTTGCGTCACTTATGTGACGCAGCGGTGGCGCAAAAGATGCGCCATGATGCGGGGTATTTACAACGTGACGCATCTAGGAGATGCGTCATGTTGTAAAGCCCTGCGCCATAAGGAGGCCTTCCGGTGCAGGGGGGGTGTTCCTGCGCAGGAACGCTTCCTAAACTTCTCAGGGTTTAATGTTACAAATCCAGAAATGTTTTATTTCAAAAATGTAAATAAGACAGGAATGAAAACAATGTTGACCAACACTAAACAAATGTATTCTGCAAATTTTTATGCTCAGCTGTCTACATTAGGTTTCGACTTTTGGAAAGACAAAATTGAGACAAAAACTGTCTGGGGCACAAAAGACTGGCAGGTACAAGGTTTAGAAACCTTGTTCAGAGCCTGCATTATACCAGAACAAATAATGTTTTTAAATGACACTGTTCAACAGACTTATTGTCTTGGCTTGGCTAAGATAAAAGATTTGAATAAACCGTCTTTACCTAAACACACTTCTGAGAGTAATGACACTGAAGAAAAGAAGGTAGACGTACCATATATTTTAACACAAAACAGAACTAATCCTGATTGGAAAAAATGGTTAATCTGGCCCAAAGACACCAATAACTGTCATGATAGATTCCTGAACAAAACACAGGGGTTAAAACTGAACAGGCCAGATCCAAGATACTCCCAGAGACAACGTCCAGGGATAGTGACAACATACTGTGTAGGAAAACTATGCCTTGAGTGGCTAAAGGCATCCACACTTCCGGAAATCAAACAACACTTATCTTTACTTAAAGAAAGGAATGATTTGCGAGATTTCTTAATGGGGCCTCGCAAACCACGGCAAAAACGTTTCATATATGCCGGTATATACGCTGCGTACAACGAAGCTTGGAAAATAACGCAAATGGAAACTGCAGAAAGAATACGAGAAGTTGATTGTATTAATTTAGAGAAAGCTCTCTCTGTAGTGGACAATGGGTTAACGACTCTGTCCTCCAGGATATATTCATTGGACAGCATTGTATCCTCTGCAATTGATATAATGGAACAGGACTTGCTAATGTTACAACATGGCCAGTCTCAATTACGTTCTATAATGCAGTTAGGCTGGACGTTGCAAAATCTTCATTCAGACTACGTGCCATGGCGTCTAATCAACACAACGTCATTGTTTGCTGTATTTAACCTTACAGATAAACAAATATCTTTGGCACAAAAAGGAGCAGACTATACGGTGGTGAGCATTGAAAAACTGGAAAGATTACCATTGACAGTTTCTGGGAAGCCTGTCCTTGAATGGATAATTCATGGCACCATCATGATACCAGTAACGATTTTCCAATTTCAGTATTGTCTACAGCATATGCCAGCGGGCTTGTATGAAAGGTTGGGTAAAGAATACATTAAGTCAACATGGACTTTATCCCTTAGTGGAAAAAATTGTAAGAACTCACTAAGTGGTACACTTTTGTGCAAAGGTATTAATTTCCTCGGAGCCTGCGACGGTTCTGCAAATAACCTCTCTTGCCACCTGCACTGTACTCCCTCCACTGTGATAGAACCCATTTTCAGGCAGCTATCCAATGGCAGTTACGTTATGTTGAATGATCACAACTGCTGTGGCCTGATGCCAGGAAAACGTTATCTCGTTAGTTTGTCGTCCATGGTCACTTGTTGTATGCAAGTATTGTATCCAACACACAAGACAGACAGTGGGACGGCATTATGGCCTCCACTGAATATCTCTTCTATACAAATTGATACTTTAAGCAGAATAAAAACCATTCTTTTGCAAAAATCTGTGCCACTGACCTCATTTAGAGAAACGTATGATCTGCAAGTTGCGAGGACATCTGCAGAGATACATGCATTATTATCAACAAACTGCCCAGTACATTTAGCAGAAATGTTAAGTCAAATCTTAAACATGTCTGATACCAGTGGCATCGCACATGTATTTAAGACGATTTTTTCGGGACTGTTAACCAATGATCCCTCTAATTTTTTTCCCCTGTGTGCGGCAGTGTAAGGTCTCTGTGCGCTACAACTAAGACTATGTGCACCAGGAATGAGACCGCGCGTGGGGGTGCAGCGCCAAATATCATTCCAAACTTTTGCTTAAATAAGTGAAAAGAGAAAGCATTTGCACACATGCAGCGCCACATGAATGGTCTTAAAGCAGGTTTTCAAATTAGATACATAAGCCATAACATGAACTGGTTACACATTTGCAATTTTCTTACATTTAAATTATGAAAATGTAAAATTCGGAACATATTTGCCTACATTTTCTTACAACAGCAATAGTTCTATATACTTTTAGTAGCAGAGCTCAGTGAATTACTGTTGACAGAATGTCCAGAATGTGAACATTCGGCTTCTAGTGCCCTGTGGACCACAGTTCCCAGAATCCCGAGTGCAGAAACCCTCTGCCTCCAGTGTCAAAGAGCTTATAAATTCACAGGCTCAGAGATTGCCTTTGGTACAATTAACATCCTTTTTGTGCTATGGCAGCTGGTCTAAACAATGCAATGTACCCCCTTCTTGGAAAAAAACCTACAGAAAGGTGTCTTTTATAAAGAAACAACCTGCTGTGTGCTTGTTAGTAAGTTAAAACATCTCAGATGGGGAACTGGGGCTGGTATCACAGAACATTCTTCTAACCCATGCTCCAGAGTTAGTGTTTGGTTACTTAAGCATTGCGATTGACATCTTTCCTCTCGCTTCTCTCTTTGAACCACCACGGACTGCTTGATTTTCTCTCGTAGAAGCCAGTGTGTCTGTCCTTTTACCCTCTCCTTGCCAGTTTCTCTGTAGACGGCTGGATCCTGGCTTGACCAAAAACATTCGACTAAGTGCAACTATTATTAGTCTGTCTTGGGGAATAGCTATTGGCTATAATAAAACGAAATATTCCCAATTAACTGCATGCCTATTAAACCACGATTAGCTGAGTGAGCACAAGCACTTTAGCACTGGTTAGCAGTGGCAAAGTGCAGAGTCCTAAGGCCAACAAAAGCAGAAATACAGTACAAATTGAGGGTAAGTATGCAAAACATTGTGGGGACGACCAACCGAAGACGGACAGGTGTAAAATGCAGTAATTCACAAAATCTTGGCAAAATCCCACAGTTTGTAGAATTGTATCCATTTCTCCATTGACAATAGTAATGATCAACCCTGTTCCTATCAAGTTTTATGAAATCTATATTTAATGTTTTGCAACAACAACATATTCATTGAAAAATATTTAATCAACTGGGATGATGAGGGAGCCTGCTGCTGTACCCAGGCACTCAGTGTCCCATATTGCCTTGCTGCACAGATGAAAGGCAGAGGGGCCACATCTGATTCCCCCATGCTGCACGCTTTCTAGCTCTCTTCCTCCTCCTGCAGCACAGGAAATGCACGGGCCACACTAGTGCAAAGGGCTGGTCTGTCCTGCACCCGTCAGCACCGGAGAGAGCCAGGGCAAGACCACCCCACTTGGCTCTATCATCAGACATCTACTGTTGTTCTTGGTAAGAGTGTTCAGTATCCTTTGGGTTTAGTTCTATGATAGCATATGTCTGATGGCCCGTCTGACAAGAGGTTCATGCATCCTCTTAATCAAGAGGAGAGATTGCTGGGTGCTTCTGGGTGAGCGTGGGCCAATGATCTGTTGCTGTGCGGTAACCCTCGACCCAGACCCTTTTCCTCATGGCCTTTTATCAGACTAATCCTTGTTCTTCAGCCTGTTGGTTTGGACAAGAGTAATTGTCAGGTGTACTCCAGACACTTGGACCTTTGCAGTTGGTCCCCTATTTAATTGAAGTGAATTGAACCAGGGTGTTGCTGTATGGCTTTGGATTTTTCCACTTGCATCACTTGAGGGGGTACAGTAACAATTGTGCCGGGAGATGCCAACAGTGACGTTCAGATTGAAGTCATCCCTAACATCATGCCCACAGCACTGTTGTCAACCTGTGGCACAGGCCAGTTGTACCATTTCTATCATTTGAGGGGGACTCTGGGCCCCAGTGACACTTGCGTTATGAGGCGCCAATACTGAGGAGGGGATGGTGTTGTCCCTTACAATGTGTTTACAGCACCAATTTGTGGTGCCAAAAGTGGCCTAATAAATTTTAAACTCTGTGTGTGGCCATTAGTCACTAAATTGCCATGCAAGTTGACCAGAGTGCCTTTTGAGTCTATTGATTTTAAACTAGCCCTCCTTTGCAAAACTGCTTAAGACTTCATTCCAAAAAGGACCCATCATATCACGTGAAAGAGTAATTTCTAATAATATTCCGCTTGGGCGTATTTTGAGTGTTTCAAGTTGACCCACTTGCAGTCTGCCCATTCAAAATCTCAGTGCCTCGCAGCTGTGCACTGTTAAGAAAAGAAAGAAAGCAGTGGCATAGTCAATAGGTCTTGCCTGTGGGGCCTTATAAGTGTTTCAGTATCCAGCACAATATCCTTGGTGCAACAGCATCAGCTGTTGCATGGCTAAACACTTATAAGGTCCCAAAGGTGAGACAGACCTATTGGCTATGCCAATGCTTGTGCTATTTGCTCTTGACTAAACTGAGCAGACGTTTTAAGGCATAGGCAAAGTGGGCCCTGGCCCAGGGTCCCAACCTTTCAGGGGTCCCCCAGATTGAGCCTGCTCTGTTAAGTAGAGATTCTTGCCCTAATGCCCTTAAATAACTCTTAAACAGATTGGTTTAAATATTGTTCTCCTTTAATTTACTTTAGTGTGGGCGGTGTAGTCTATTACAGACATTTTGCAGAGTAATGCTTCTGTTTTTCAGCACCATGCAACATCCATAAAAAAATACTTTCAATCAAAACAGGACCTCACATATGAGAAATGGGAGCGGTAACAAATGTTATTTGCACTTAATATTAGTTAGCTGCTACTGTTTTATTAGATGGAACACATTTAGAATTTGGACTAGTGTGCCTGTGCACTGTCAGTGACCAGGCCAAAGAGGAAATGTAAGGATCAGAAATTCAAAGCTATTTTGAACAGGGGCCCAGAAAGTATGCTTAGCCCGGCCTCCGCACCCCCCCCCCTCCCGAAATCCTCAAGATGTCCCTGACTGTACAAAAAATGCCAATTCATACATTAATTTCTTTTGAAGCGTCCCCGTAAATATTACGTTTATCTCTTTTTAAGAAAAAAAAGTTATCAAGTTTAATCATTGCTGTTACTTAACTATTCAAGTACCAAGACCAGTATTTAAATGTCACTTTTATGGCGAAGAGATGGGGTAGAGTTTGTTTGGCCTCAGGCGCTAGTTTCATTTTTTCCTTGCATGGTGAGAAAGTGTCTCTTTAAATGCCTCACGGTGTGAGCCTGTGCTCAAAGGCAGCTTTTAAGTGTTAGTACAACCCATTCACACAGCTGCCAAGCGTCAGCTGCTCATTCAGGGTAATTATCAGTCCCATTCAGTGTCCCGTTTTTAGGAGGGTCACACCTGGAAAAGAGCAGTCCTCGCCGCTGCATTTCAAAGGGAAGGGACTGACTCCTGTCTGCAGAGAAGGCCGGGCGAGGGAGATGTGAGCCAGTCCCGCAGTTAGGAAGTTCTCAATTACCACACCAGAGACAAGATCATTTTATGGTCGAGACGTTTGACAGTGTGAAATGTAAGATGCTGTGAAAAAGATGGTGTTTTTGTTCACCTGAAAAGGGAAAAGTTTGTAACAATTTAAGCATTTCAAGGGTGTCACTTACTATAATGCAAGCTTGGAACATGCCCCCTTGTTAAAAGTATAAGGCAGTCATAATCTCCGGAAAGTGGGCTGCTCGCACTCTTGGGTCTCCTCCAGTGTCACTGCACCTGCTGCACAGTGGCCACGCACCTGAATGTATTGTTGCTGCTTGATATTTATAAACCGAATGCACTGTAAGCAGCATGACAAGGATAATGTTTTTATAATTTTAAAGACACACTGATATAAAATGGAATGCACACGAAGCTGTGAATGAATGAGAATTCCCAATTTAAAATCCTCTGCCTCGGCCATGGGGCGTTAGGCGTTCCTCACCATTCGAACCTTTTAAACGTGTGCCACTCTACTGCAGATGATCTGCCAGCCCATAAAGACAAGCTAAGAAGCCGGGGCCGGTCGGATATTTTGGCTTCCTTCTTCCTTCTCTCTAACTTGAATGATGCAGAGTGGGGGTCAGGATGGCGCCTGAGTGCCATTACCTTCAATTAAGCACTGTCCGGTCTGTCTATTGTCTGTCACTTCAACGCCTGCGGGGCTGATCGTAGGCCTTTGAATTAGTGTTCATGTTAATTGCAGCGCACGTGTGCGCTGCAATTAACATGAATAGGGTCTCGCAGGATCAGATGTTGTGTGCGCGCTATATATGGCACACTGCGCGCTTGGTTTGACTTCCGTGCCCTGGCGCGCGGCTTGTTGGGAACAGTGCTGTTAACACCATTTGAAGCAGTCCTCAGCATTTTTCCAAATTTCGTGCACTCTGTGCTCGGCGGTCTGCCTCTCATCTTGAGACTCGTAGCAGGAATTCTATTTTTATTCCTTCTGCTCTGATATGGCAAGTCCGGCAACCAACGATACCCAGACCAACATGGAAGGGGTCCTCCTTGCCATGAGGTATCGTGAGAGGATTACACAGATTCTTGGCTTGGCTCGTTTAAGAGATCTGAACACAACCTGGTTTCTCTCGTTCGGACCAATCTGGCAAGATTGCATCTTACCTGTTCTACGAAGCCTGCTTTGCGGAGAAGAATGCTTGTTGGACATTTGTCTTGCACTTCCATCAGTCCTGCCATCGGATGTCGACGCCTTGCTAGGTCCGGTAACGACTCATGCATTGTGTTGTCCCCAACGGCTACCAATCCTGATGACGGCATTCATTGAGGTCTCCCCAGTAAGTCTAACTGAGGGTGAGATACGAGGATCAACAGGCACACAGGTACTATCTGATATGAACACTGGTAATGCGGCACCTGGTGCTGACGACAATACTTCTCATCTGTGCACATTTGATCTGCTTGATCAAGTAGTTCCATTTCACCTACTGTGGTAGACGATTTCTTTGCCAGCCTAGACGATCTGATGTTTTCTCCTGACACCGAAAATAACTTTTGATTCATGCACACAGCGTTCCCTGAACTCTGAATTTTGGCCTTCAAATTTTGAAAACAAAGACTTCTAACTTTGGAATTCTATTTATTCACAACCGATTGAATTTTTCTCTCCAAAACATTTGAACTTTTGGCACAGACTAATCTGCTTAAAGTTGAACTATTCTTAGAGAACAAGAAATTATTTTCCTTTTTGAACACTGCCTAGAGTAAATATTTGGCCTTGTCCTCATACAACAATTGCCATAATATGTTATGTTAAGAAATTGTCTTGACCTTTCTTTCTATATTTAAGAGCCATTTTCATAAATATAAATTCATGATTCATTTGGTTTGCATATTTAGATACCATACTATATGCTTAGAATGTCATCACTTCCTTAAAATGTGTACTGTGGAAATGCTGAATATTTTTGTTTTTCCCTCATGTACAACCATTTCAAGTGCCTTTTTATGTATTTTGGGGTGGGGTTGTAAACACTAGCTGTAAATATGTTCAGTGCTTATTAGGTTAGCTTTATTGAACTTAAGATCGTGGAGTGGGTGTTGTAAATGAATCTAGGACCCTAGTGTAATTTTCCCGATTCATGCCCTTATATAGGTATACTTTATCATATCCTTATATAGGCATAGAAATCACTACCATATTTGGCCTAAGCCATACAGCCCAAATACGGCATGGCTACTTCCACTATGTTCCGAGAATCAACAACAATTTCTTGGCCTTCAGCAGCTAGGGACTTCCCCCTGCTTGAATATTAGGTTCTCCAAGAACTCCTGGCGTTTTCCAAGAATTTAGCCTTTGAGTGACGTTATTAAGTCCAAGCATGCGTCAAACTCTGCACCTTCAAAGTATAAATATGCCTAGGTTTGACCAGACAAACACACAGTGGTTTGGAGCAGATCGACTATCTACTTGCCCGACGCCCTGCAACAGCAAGTGCCGAAGGAAGCCGACCCTCCAACTGACGCACTGAGAGAGACGCTGTCTTTTCTCTTGCCGAGAAATCCAGCTCCAGTGTTTCCGGCTTACCCTTGAGGGTATCTGGGAAATCGAGTCCTGAGAGAGAGATACAAGACCTCCTTCATTCTAAAACCAAGGTACGGAGCTGATTAGACCTCTTAGAGAATTCTTGAAATAGATTCCTGGCAGAGAACTACTAAACTTAGGCTACTCCTCACTTACTTCTTCCCTCGTACTAGACTTCGGGTAGGCGTATTTTAGAAGCACCAGTTGAGTACTTTTAGTCATTATTTAATACTGTATATATTTTATACATTTTATGCACTTTATGGCTTAGAAACCATATCATGCTTTTACAGTACTACTTTATAATACTGTGTGTATTATATGCCTTGTACTTTAAAACCAGTATTACGATTGTAGCAGTTCATTTCCAATGCTTGAGAAAGAAGACTGTTCAATAATTACTTTTATTGAAAACGCCAGTTTCTCTATTTCTCTGCATCTCTGGTGAAACGAAGCATGCACGATTGACTGAGTAAAATAGCTATCTATTGTTTCCGCGACTCTAGAGATTTGATTTCTTATTCTTGGGAAACAAAGTTGTCATGTTTATGCGGTTGTCAGAAACTAATCCCTTTTTGTTTATTCGAGAAAGTTTCTAGTGACCTCTGAGCTAGCTGGCACTCACTGAGGTACCGGGTTTTTATGGACCCGGCGGTGCCAGGGGAACACCCAAAGACCTCTTGAGTTCTTCCTGTTTCGGACCACAGAAACACAGAGTCTTCTAGGTGATGTCAAGGATCGTGTTTATTGGCTGCAACCAGTAACAGGTATCCTAGAAGTATAACAGCATGTAGCGCATGTAGGTTCTCAGGAGACTGCTCGTTTTTACAGAAACAGCCTTCTCTTTTTATACAAAATATTACACTTCAGGCAGGAATTCTTTGTTTTTACAGCGGGTCATATAAATATTTCTACGACAAAGAAAGAGCAGTCATGATGACAAGTCAACATTTCAGTTTGTCCAGTTCATGATAGATTACCCGGCAAGGCCCAGAACTTCCATCAGATATCGACGGACCCCCAATAAAACCGGGCACCTCCTCTTTGTAAAACTAGTCATAAAGAAGAAACGGGGACAGGTGTGTGTGTGTGTGATTAAGCGTAGCTTGTATGTGATGAACGGTTTATGACATGTTGTGCCTTGATACTAATCTCGCTCGGCCAGTGGGATGGCGACTGCCCAAACAGGTTTGGCTCGAGGCAGTGGGGTCGGCTCGCCCAGGTCACAGAGGAGTCAACAAAGGTATACGTGTCCTTTCAGATCGAATTCGGCCTTGGTCATTTGACTATGTAAGGCAACCACAAAATGGATGCCGCTCACAAAATGGAACCCGAGGGTTCAAGACAAAAGCCATGATTTCGGGGTGATTTCGTTACTCGATCATGGCGCAAATGCATAGGTATAATATCTCAGCCATTATCGGTCTGCCGATACCAAATTCGTCATGATACGATATTTTTGACACGAGTGTAGAGCTTCGGTACTACATAATAACAGGGTCCAGAATTCTCAGTACCACAGACCCTCCTTTTGCCCTTATATAGGCAATAACCTACACTCATGCTAGTCTGAGTCCAGGTCTGTGTACATAAAGTCATTGAGGTGCTGCTGTAGCATCATCCTATTACTTAGTTCATCTCTTGATACAGGCTTCCTTACACATGATGTAGCACAGAGGCCACATATTGCAGGAGCGCACTGTACGCACAGGCAGGACATGAACAGAATGGCTAAAACCATCCCAATGACTATCAGAATCTTCCATCCCCAGGCAGATATCAGTTTCCAGAACCACCCCATTAAGGGCCAGTCTCCTTCATCCACGTGAATGGACTCGGAAATTTTATGCAGTTTGGAGATGGCCTGATATACTGTTGGAGGGTTATCTGGGATGAAGATGCAGCAACTGGATTGGATCACCTTACATACCCCAGCACGGTCTGCAAGTATGACATCTAGGGCAACCCTGTTCTGAAGGGTCATAAGGCGGTCCGACTGGAGCTCCGCAGTCAGGTTACTAAGGGCACCAGCCGTTTCGATCACGGCCGATTCAACTACCCTCGTCAATTGGCGAATGTTCCTGCTGTTCACCATAGGCCACCAAAACGGCAGAAAAACGAGAAAAAACATGTGCCCGAAAAGTCGGGGGGCAACCATGTATATGCTCTATCATAGCAGACGAAGTAGGTACCCTTAGCCGCTAAGAACGAAGGGGAGGTCTGGGACGAGAAGACGTAAGTCTCAGTACAGACACTCTTCCCTAGCTGAGCTCTGGGGTTTTTGCCATTTCCCTGCAGACATAGGTGACCCTGATGGGGTACTATCCAGATTGGGGAGGACTTCTTTGCTCGCTGGCTCTCACTCAAGGAAATTCCATATTTTGTTATATTCCATCTACTGTAAGGCTTCAATTCATCTCTGGGAATCGTTCCATACGTGTCAACATCTCTACTCATATTTCTGATTCCTGCCACTAGTGCCTTGTTGCTCGAGTTGCTTCCTGGGGAATATGGTTCGAGGGCAAATAGGAACATTGTTTGAAATGCCCACAAAGAACCATAGTAGCTAAATGGCAGGACAAAATATGGGATACCCTTGTCTGTCGTGTGTGGCATAAGTCCACATACCCAACAATTTGTCGTGTTCATTACAAACTGGTGCTGGTGTAGGAGCTGAATGAATGAGTTGTTTATAAATTCTAATCTTCTGGCAGACTCGTGTTCAGGTAGGGGGTGAAAAGAGTGCGGGGAGACAGTAGAAGGAGGAGTGGGCTGTGTGGTGCGTGCAAATGATACTCGAAAGGTGAATAAATCATAGCTTATTAAAAACATCATTATGCTACACAACATGAGAATGCATATTATTACAAATCGTGTTCTTGCCATCACAGTGCATATTCTCGATTCAAAGTTTGCTGATCTGGCAGGTCTCTCCATCTTGGGAAACTCCATCCTCTAAGTTGCTGCCCGCGGTGGGAGGTTGATTCTGCTAGGGAGTGCTTCTGTCAATCCAGGGTAACTCCCTTGAACCAACAGAACTGTCGACCTAACCATCTCCAGCTGCACTCCAAAGACTGTGGCAACCGCGGCCCTAGCAGCAGAACCGGATGGCAGTTCAAAAAACAAAAATGAGCAAGTTTCCTAGATGGGAGAGCTGCACAGTAAAAAGTAAAAAAGGTTTATTTGACCATAGTCGTAGGTCTCGGCCTCAAGTTATAACGATTGGTACCAGGTGCTGTCTGGTCTTGAAACAATAGTTCAGGCTCTGTAGTATCCAATCGCATTGACGGTGGTACAGATCTTTGCAGAATATCGTCACTTTCTCGTACAGAGTTTGTTCCTTTTATCTGTGCATCACTGAAGAGCAGGAAGCGAGGCAAAGTCTCGGTCTCCGAGTCAGCAATCCCTTCCTGGACCCGCTGGTCGTAAGGCAGAGGTAACGGGACCCTCTTGCAATGGGTCCCGTGGATCCAGTGTTTCTTTCCTTCCACTCGAACGGCAGATCTCGTGGAGAGGAGGACCAGGTGAGGGCCGGTCCAGCGGGGCTCATCATTCTTTGTCCGCTGGAAGTTTTTCACGAGGACATAGGTTCCAGGATCAATAGGATGCCCTGGAGCTTCAGAGGCCTGAGGTAGAATGTCGTGGACCTGTTGGTGTAAAACACCCAATTTAGCCGTCAATTCATACAGATAGTCAAGCAGTACAGGATGCTCTATTTCACTGAACTTGGTGGGCATTGGCACTCTCCATATGTTGGCCGGGCGGCCGAACACAATTTCATGTGGACTAAATCCTATTCTAGAGTGAACAGTCATTCTCGTGGATAGGAGTGCCAAGGGCAGAGTGTCAGGCCATTTAAGACCTGTGCTTGCTTGGATCTTGGCAAGTTTCAACTTTAACGTGCCGTTATAGCACTCTACTAATCCAGCTGATTGGGGGTGATTTGCAGCGTGGAACTTCTGTTGTATGCCTAGCCCTTCACATACTCTCTTCATCACTCGACCCACAAATTCACTTCCGTTATCACTCCAGACCATTCTAGCCATTCCAAACCTAGGGAAGAACTCTTTGACAAGGGCTTTAGCTGTTGATAGGGCAGTGTTGTCCTTCAGGGGGTATGCTTCGATCCATTTCGAAAAGACGCAAACAACAACGAGTACGTATTTCAAATTGTTGCACCTCTCCATGTGGATGAAATCTAGCTGCAAAACCTCAAACGGATACGTTGGAGGTGCAAAATGGCCAGCTGGAGTTGGGGTTCCCTTACCAGGATTGTACTTCAGACACACCATACAGTTCTTGACCACATTCTCTGCACATTTAGGGATTCCACTATTCTGCCATACTGGAGCTAACAATTTACAGACCCCTTTCACACTGATGTGAGTCATTCCATGAGCCATTGTCACCACTGCAAGCACATACGCATCGGGTAACAGCCATCTCTGATGCTCCGACAAGTCAACCCAACAACCATTCGCATCCAGTTTACCCTTACTTTCTCTCCATTCATTCACCTCTTTCTCTGTGGCTTCAGTTTGGATAGACTTCACATTTTCAATCGTATCTTCGCACATACCAACATCACCAATCCATCTCGCAGGTCCTGCAACATACATTCGACTCATTACATTCTTAGCAGTTTCTTTTGCGACTTCATCCGCAAACGCATTCCCACGACCAACATCATCCGTCACCTTTTAGTGTGCACTGCATTTCACAATCGCAACTTGTAGTGGTAAGGTCAGTGACTCAAGAAGCTCATTTACTAACTGACCATGTTGGATCTTAGCACCATGCGACGTCAGGAACCCACGTTCACGCCACAATCGTCCAAAACTGTGAGCCACGCCAAAGGCGTATTGGCTGTCCGTGTACACATTCACTCGTTTCCCTTTCGCCACCACATATGCTCTTGTAAGTGCAATCAACTCTGCTGCTTGCGCGGAATTGTGAGGGATACGTGCAGCTTCAACAATTGTATGCAAAGTTGTCACAGCATATGCTGCAGTCGTATCACCATTCGGCAACTTGAAACACGAACCATCAACCCTTAACCTCTTCGCCGCTAATGACAAGGGTAACTCGTCATGGACTTTCCATTGATTTCAATGGAAAGTGAATGGCAGCAGTAATATTGCCTTAGCAGTAAAGGGGTTAAAGTATCGTTACATTCAGAAAGAGGAGTGTCCTGTAAATCTACTCTCCCTTTTGTCTCTTCTTCTGTCCTAAAACAGCAGTCATGTTGTTCGACCTCATCTGTCTCTACTGGAATGGGCAATAACGTGGCTGGGTTCAGTGTGCCGCACCTCTTTATGTGTATGTGACTCGCTAACAGTGTCAGCTCATAACTTGACAATCGAGCACTAGTTAAATGTTGTGTCCTTGTTCTGTTTAGCAAAATGTCTACTGCATGTGGGACCATGACAATCAGAATATTATTCATTACTATCCCAGCAGACTGTCGAATACAGACAGCTGCTGCCGCAGTGGATCTCAAGCAACTTGGCAATGCCTTAGCCACCGGATCTAAAGTCGCTGAAAAGTACACGCACGGACGCTGTTTGCCCCCAAAAGGCTGTGTCAGAACTGATAATGCGCAACCTTCTTTCTCATGGACATACAATGTAAAAGGCTTACTGTAGTCGGGGGTTCCCAACACAGAAGCCGAATACAATGCGTCGCGCAATTGGGAAAAACTTTTCTGACACTCTTCAGACCACGTAATGGGATTTGGTGTGTCTTTACAAGTTAATGCCACCAAAGGTTTGGCCAATAGGGAGAAATTCGGTATCCATTGCCTGCAATACGATGTAATGCCCAAGAAAGCACGCACTTCTCTCTGTGGCCTTGGGACACTCAATTTTGCAATTGCCTGAATTCTCTCTGGGGTCAGTTTCCTTCCCTCCTTCGATAAGAGGTGACCTAAGTAGGTCACTTCTTGTCGACAATATTGCAACTTTGAAAGAGAGACCTTGTGGCGCAGATCACATAAATGACGCAACAATGACAGAGTGGCTTGCTTGCAAATCTCCTCAGTATCTGCAGTGACTAGTAAATCATCGACGTACTGAACAAGGGTAGCGCCATCAGGTAAAACAATCGTGTCAAGCTGTGATTTCAGAGCCTGACTGAATATTGATGGACTTTCACAGTAGCCCTGAGGAGCGCGTTTGAAGTGGAAACTTCGGCCTCCTAAATTGAAGCCAAAAATATCTTTGCTCTCCTCAGCAATCGTGATGCTGAAGAAAGCATTCTTCAAATCAATCACTGAGAACCAAGTGGCTGAAGCTGGAATCATAGTCAACAGGGCAGTGATATCGGGAACAACTGGAAACTGTGGCACAACAATCTTGTTCACTTCTCTCAGATCAATCACAAGCCTATAGACAGGTGGTTGGGAAGGATCAGTACGCTTTAAAACCGGCAGAAGAGGACTATTACAGATGTTGCCTCTTGTTTCCTCAATTACATCTTTCTCAATCAAATCATAAATAATTGCTAACAACGCCTTTTCACCTTCGCTAGATATTTTGTATTGGGGAATACGTGGCAGTCTAACATTGGCTTTCAACGTTATAACATATGGCGCTATTTCCAAAAGACCCACATCATTGGATCCAGTAGCCCAAAGTACATCTGGAAGAGAAGACAATTCTGTTGGAAATTTGTCCCTTGACAAATACATTGGAGAAACCACTTTCTTACCCAGGGTAAGTTGTACTCCCGAAGGAGAACAGTACAAAGTCGCATGTAATCTTTTTAACAGATCCAATCCCAACAAGTTTTCACCACAACCTGTTGTTAGAATGAGGGGTGCTTCCAATTCACAAGGTCCAACAGAAAGAGACATAGGACTAGAAATCTGGTTCCTAACCGGGGCGCCAGAAAAACCTACTGAAACGTTCATTTCGCCAGACAAAGGTGCGCCAGGGAGCTTTGAGTGCATAATAGAACTCTTTGTAGCACCAGTATCCAACAGAAAAGGCTATGACACACCTGATGCAATCACCTCAACATAAGGTCCATTCTGATCTACTGGAACTGAAACAACTCCCTCTCTTTGTCCATGGCTGTCCTAGCAATCATTACCCTCCATATTCTCATTTCCTGCATAGTAGTCATCAGCATAGTACTGAGCTGTCCTAGTAAACGCGTTATTCTGCTGGTCAAAACTATTCATGGAATTCTGTGGCGGGAAAGAAGGAGCATTGTGGGGGAAATTTCCACGGCCCCTACCTCTAGGAGCCTGTTGAACACCTCGACCTCTGGCACCAGAAACACCATTCATACGCCGTAACAAGACCGGACAACTGCTCTTGAAATGACCATCTTCTTTGCAATACGCACACTGATTTGGCCCATACGGTAAACGTCGTTGAGAAGGCTCGTTTCTTTGCGAGTTTCTCGAATACTGATGGGGTTGCTGATAGTCGTGCTGACTAGCAGTACGAGGTGGATAAGCTTGCTGCAGAAGGACTTTAGTTTTCAATTCCTTAGTCTTTTTATCCGCTTTCTCTAGCTCATCTTTGCGCCTATTTTCATAGTACTGGGCTGTAGCTAAAATCTGCGCTGATGTGGAAACAGCCCAAGCACTCTCAGAATCCTTCAACTTATTACATAGTTCAGGAAGCAAATTATGTACAAATTTTTCAACAAACAATCTCTGGCCACCTTCGGTAGCCATATCTTGACCACTATGATCGACGAAAGTCTCCTCGAACCGCGTGAAAAAGTCAGACACAGTCTCATCTTCCTTCTGCTTGCATGCAGACAACTTGTCCCAATTAACACGCAATTCGGGCATTAAAGTCTTCATATATGCGATAATCCTACCAGGAAGTTCTGCTACTAAAGGCTCAGGTTTAGCACCACCAACTTGTCTAGCATCAGCAGCGGCGATATTAGCCCATGCATCGCCTAACTCTTGGTCATGATCTGCATGACGAATCTTTCCCCATAAAGGCTGTGGAACAACATTTCCAAACAACATGTCTACATCGGCTAAATTCATGACACAGGAGCTTGCGGTCTGTGACAACTCCTTATAATACCCTGCTGGATTTTTACGGGGATCAGGCAATGTCTGTTTTAGAGCCAAAATCTCAGATCTTTTCCAAGGAACATGTACCCACACACGCTGAAAATGCGGCGGAATCGCGGGGTTAGCATTCGCAACCCCCTCCCTCCAAACCGGCGGAACCTCGCGCATGGGATACTGTCACGCTTTCTTCCTACCTGGTGCATCACATTCAGATAGTGATCGAGAAGTACCCCCTTTACTCCAATACGACAACAATGTTGTAACCGCTCTTTCAACATCCGTGCCTACAATCATACCTTCTGCAAACTTAAACCGTACACGGCACAACTCGGACAGGTCGTGCTCTGGATCATTTCCCTCCAGGTCTTCCTGGAGAAGCTCGAACATTTGCTCGAAAACATATCTCTGCTTTGGTGCTTCCCATTGACGGAAGACTTCTATAATAGATTCTTCATCATATCTTGCAGTATTGATAACCCATTTACGCGCTAATCTATTCAGTAATTCTCTCTCTCGGTAGTCAGGCAGCTGGCTCCGCAACTGTCTTCGTTCCATGCTAGGGGTCGTGTTAGGCGACCCAAAGAAAGGGGAGAACAGACCAGCAACAGTGTTGGTCATTCTCTGTCGAACAGAAGGGGAGACTGACGGAAAGGCAGGAACGCCAGAAAAGACAGGCTGATGTAAAGCAGAGGCAGAGGCAGTAGCAGAGGCAGTATTAGGATAAGCAGCTGGAGCAGTAGGCGAAGTCGTAGAAAAAGCAGATGAAGTAGGTAGCAAAGGCGGCGGCCCTTGAGAGGGCTGCGCCAGAGGAGTAGAAACCAGCTGAAGAGGAGCTGGTGATTGTGGAAGTACTGGAGTTTGTGCGGCGGGGCGTGGTATAACAAAACGTTGCGGGGGTGCAGTAACATTTTGTGCATAGGGGGGTGGTGAACTCAGAAGGTGGGACATTAAAGGATCCTTATCAAGTTCTACTTTTGATCCTCGTCCTTTACGTGGTCGAACTGGGTAGCATTTGTCTGCTGCCAACTTCCTACTTCTAAACGCTTGTTCATTTTCTTGTTCTTCCTCATTATCCCTGAACGCAACGGCAGCTTGTACCATTGACATACCCCGTTTATTCTTCTTTGCTAATTTCATTTCTTTTTGTTTGGCTTCTTTGCGCCATAGGCGAAAGGAGTCAAACATTGCCGGCCGGGCTTTCTTCTTAAAAAGTTTAACCTCTAGATTATCTAGTATTTCTGTGTCAAAGCTACCATATTGGGACCATTTTAAAACACCATCGTTTCTGGTGTATCGGATCCACACTTCATTATATGTGATAGGGCCTACGCCATGCTTCACATAGAGCTCATATGTTGGAGTTCCAATCGGAGGAACCGGACACGAGTCCTCCAATCGGGAGTCCCTACTACAACCAAGGCAAAACAAATTTTCGCTCTCTAGTCTAGCTTCAAACTTCAAAGGATTATCGAATACGATAGCCTCGTGAATACACGAGTCCTTCGGCTTTGGCGCTTGCAAGTTCCAAATCAAAGCTATCCCAAAGGATATTAAACTAAGAACCAAACTAAGGACTGGGAGACACTCCACTTATACTTAACTGAAGTATTGATGATCGATGACGTCACTAGAAGACTCGTCTATCGTTTCGCTCTACCAGTCATCAAGGGTCCAAAACAGGGCGATAGTCAGGGCAGCAGTTCTTCGTAGCCGTCGGGACGTGGGGAACCTCGCAGCAAAGACCTTCGGAAACCACGTCGACATACAGGGGTCGCTGAAGTGGCTGGCCGTCCTCTGGAATTTTCACACGAAGCTCCTCACGAACATCTGGCTTGGACCGATACGCTTGATACCGCCCCGAGTTGGGCGCCAACTGAGGTACCAGGTTTTTATGGACCCGGCGGTGCCAGGGGAACACCCAAAGACTTCTTGAGTTCTTCCTGTTTCGGACCACAGAAACACAGAGTCTTCTAGGTGATGTCAAGGATCGTGTTCATTGGCTGCAACCAGTAACAGGTATCCTAGAAGTACAACAGCATGTAGCGCATGTAGGTTCTCAGGAGACTGCTCGTTTTTACAGAAACAGCCTTCTCTTTGTATACAAAATACTAGCTGCCCGTCCTGACGTTGTCCGGGTAAAAAAAATGCTAGGCAGCAATGGTTTTAGTATTGAAAATAACATTTACTTCAAAACTTCATGGTACACCACATTTCGTGTTTCATGAGAATCAGGAAGTAGAATAAATTGGTTGCCGGAATTCCCCGACCTCGATAGCGTGACATATAACTGTCCATGAGGGAAGCAGTCCTCTCGTAAGTCTATCCCAATGACTTTGTATGTCTGACAGTGTGATTTGTTAATGGTGGATGCAAAAGCAATGTTAATAAGGAATTGTAAGCGTTTGAATTGAAATGGTAGATCAGTAGGGATCATGGGTATCTAGGGAATATGGGCTAACTGTCCTGCAGCAGGGCCAGCGAGAATAGTAGTCTCTATTACATAAGGTAAAAGAGATTTAACTTGTAGGTGCGTCCCATTGCAGAGATTTGGTGGATGTAGGTTTTGTAATAACATAATAGGAACACCTCCTTTCAATTGGAGTGTATGAGGGGTAAGCCCTGAAGGGTTAAGTGAGTGGAGGAATTCTTGGGGATAAAGCGCAGTGTCTTGTGTTTCTAATACTGTATCAATGGAATTATATATTGTGGTTTCACCTGGGAATAGTTGTAGTATGTGTTCATTAATATGATGCACTGCAGAGTTTCGGGCGGCAACTATAGACCTTTCGCAAATCCATGTGTAATCTTTGCTGAGAAGATGCTTGATGTCTGAGTAAACATGTTGTATGAGTTCATGTAGGGTACAGAGACGCTTACCTAAGTTTTATATGCTGATAAAGCTATTTGTGTCAGGTATGTCTCCGTTGGCCACTTCTATTAGAAGATCTGCAAATTGTGTATCTCCACCTCCTAAATGTGTCCTCATGTTAGTGCGCAAGGTAATAGATTGTACAGAGTTCCATAGGTGTGATGCTTTTAAGCATGCTTTTAGTATATCAGCCCGGGTTCCTGTAGGCACCACAGGAAGAGTTTGTCGGAAGTCACCAGCAAACACAAAAGTAACACCTCCAATTATGTTGTATGAATTTCTAATGTCTTTGAGAGTTCTGTCAACTGCCTCAATGTGTGAGCGGTGTGTCATTGTACAATCGTCCCACGTGATAAGAGACACATTTTGAAGCAGTGTCCCCAAAAGTCAGTTTTTCCGAATAGAGCATATTGAATCCTTTTCAAGGGAAACTGTTAGAGGCAGTTCAAAGGTAGAATGTGCTGTTTTCCCAGCTGTTAGCAAAGTGGCAGCTATTCCAGATGAAGCAACAGCTGGAGCCAAATTCCCAGAAGTTCGAACTTTGGCAAGTATGAGGTTGATTAGGTAAGTTTTTCCTGTGCCACCGGGGGCGTCTATGAACAATAGTTTGCCTTGCTTCTTTTCAACACTATGAACTATGGTGTTGTAGGCTAGTTGTTGATCGGGAACTAAGTTACGTAAGTGTTGAGCAAGGTAGTTATTTAGCTCTGGAATATTGTGTGCGGTAGCGATATTGTGGTATCCAGTTAGGTTAGTTCGGACCGCTGGCGGCAGGCTGAAATCTTGTAAGGACTTCTCGCTTAATAGATACAGTGAGTCTTCAATTTCTATAAGTCCTTGGTTTATGATTTCATTGTTGATAGCAGCCCGTTCCGACGTTGTCCGGGTATGAATTGCTGCCGGCCAGTAGTATATTGTTTTGTAGGATTTCGTTTTGATAGCATTTCTTATCTGTGACAGGCCTGTGAAACGCTCCGATTCACAGTGCACTGCTGATGCACTTAAGAGTGCGCGTTCAGTAGTGTGTGAACTTGAGTTTCCCTACTTTATTTTTCCTTGCAATATTATATAGAGCAAACTCGACAACATGGCATAAGCACAATTTACATTACAGAAGAACACATTCATTTGTGGTAGGCACGGGGAGACAAAGCGATTTGCCTGGAATCACAGGATGTTGAGCTGATGCCGGGATTCGAACGTAGCTCCCCAGATCTAAAGTTCGCAAATCTAGAACTTGTGGCGGTAGGTGTGTCTAAAAGTGTATGTTGGTGCTGGCCATCAATGAGAGAGACCTGTGCATTTTTCAAATGGGTGGTGAAAAAATATGAGTATGTTGCTGGAGATGTGGGCCGCCGTGCCACCAATATACTTACTGGGGGAGGGTAAACACCGATTGTTCCGCAACTTTCTTTCCGCATACCATCACTACGCATACTTTCATTACGAAAGTACCATGACTCGGCAATGCCATTATAATGCATGGCATTACATTTTATATGCTTTGACTACGCATACATTTACAACGAAATTCGTTGTAAAAGCATGAATGGTAAAAGCATGTTTTTTTAATGTTTGGATAAGGTAAGTATGGGTATAGGGATATATGTTTTGGGGTACTGAGGTATATGTTTTGGGGTGTTTGGGTATTTTAAGGGTTCAGATATAATTTTGGGTTATGGGGTACAGGGGTAGTTTTAGAGTTTAGGGCTAGGTTTGGGTTTTGGGGTACAGGGGTATTTTAAGGGTTCAGGGCTAGTGTTGGGTTTTGGGGTACAAGTTATTTTTAGGGTTCAGGGCTAGGTTTGGGTTTTGGGGTACAGAGGTATTTTAGGGTTCATGGGTAGGTTTGGCTTTTGGGGTACAGGGGTATTTTTAGGGTTCAGGGCTAGGTTTGGGTTTTGGGGTACAGGAGTATTTTTAGGGTTCAGGGGTAGGTTTGGGTTTAGGGGTACTGGGGTATTTTAAGGGTTTAGGGCTAGGTTTGTGTTTTGGGGTACAGGGGTATTTTAGGGTTTAGCGGTAGGTTTGGGTTTTGGGGTACAGTGGTATTTCTAGGGTTCAGGGCTAGGTTTGGGTTTTGGGGTACAGGTGTATTTTTAGGGTTCAGTGCTAGGTTTGGGTTTTGAGGTACAGGGGTATTTATACGGTTCAGGGCTAGGTTTGGGTTTTGGGGTATAGGGGTATTTTTAGGGTTTAGGGATAGGTTTGGGTTTTGGGGTACAGGATATATTTATAGGGTTCAGATGAGTTAGTGTTTAAGGGTGTTGGGGTATTTTAAGGAGTAAGGGTGGGTTATGATCATGGGGTGCAGGGGTATTTAAAGGGAGCAGGGTGGGATTAGCACACAATATGAGACATGGCATGAAGGGTGGAAAGTACCACACGCCCCCAGTGTTTGTCACGCCCCAGCACACGCCCACAGCACAACGCAGACACGCCCACAAGGGACTACTTTGCTTGCACGGTTCTTTTACCTTTTAAATGTATATGGTGGGCGTCTGTATAGCCTATGTCTTTCTGCTGCAACTGCCCTTTCCAATGCTGTATTGGGTGTTGTGATTGGTGCTATGGTTCCTGAGATTACCCGCCTCAAAGGTTTGGGCTCTCTCTTTATATTATTAGTATGGATTACACTTTAGGCAAGAATTCTTTGTTTTTACAGCGGGTCATATAAATATTTCTACGACAAAGAAAGAGCAGAGTTATGATGACAAGTCAACATTTCAGTTTGTCCAGTTCATGATAGATTACCCGGCAAGGCCCAGAACTTCCATCAGATATCGACGGACCCCCAATAAAATCGGGCACCTCCTCCTTGTAAAACTAGTCATAAAGAAGAAACGGGGACAGGTGTGTGTGTGTGATTAAGCGTAGCTTGTATGTGATGAACGGTTTATGACATGCTGTGCCTTGATACTAATCTCGCTCGGCCAGTGGGATGGGGACTGCCCGAACAGGTTTGGCTCGAGGCAGTGGGGTCGGCTCGCCCAGGTCACGGAGGAGTCAGCAAATGTATACGTGTCCTTTCAGATCGAATTCGGCCTTGGTCATTTGACTATGTAAGGGCAACCACAAAATGGATGCCGCTCACAAAATGGAACCCGAGGGTTCAAGACAAAAGCCATGATTTCGGGGTGATTTCATTACTCGATCATGGCGCAAATGCATAGGTATAATATCTCAGCCATTACCGGTCTGCTGATACCAAATTCGTCATGATACGATGATATTTTTGACACAAGTGTAGAGCTTCGGTACCACATAATAACAGGGTCCAGAATTCTCACTACCACTATTAAGTTTAATATGTTCGGTAGAGATCTAGTCAACCTCAGTCCTACGTCTAAACTACAGTATATATTATTCCAATGCGCAGAGCCTATTGGGAATATAGGAACTAACTACAAACATATTAAGAGGACAGGAACTGTAGAATGACGATTAACTGTAACATTTACGGACTATTACATTGAAAAATACATAATATTATGCGACGAAAAGATCAACAAGAACCGTGAAGAAGCAGCTGGGTGCACAAAACACATGTTGGCTCGGCTCTGATTTGGTTCATACCACCCAAAAATATCAATTAGTTAATCTCTGCATATAATTTGAGGCTTGTCTCGGCTCTGACTTCGTTCATGTCACATAAAAATGTAAAGAAGTTATTCTCTGCATAAAATCTGAGTCTTTAAAAATATATGGTTTCACTGTAAATACTTAATTCATTTTACTTATGATCCATTGTCTATTTATATCGATGTAGAATAATAATAAACGTATGAGTATTTCAAAGAATTATGAAAATGTGGTAGTTATTGTATTTAATAAGATGAGCCTTGAATTAGATTTTGTAATAACTTATTGCTCCCCTTTAATTGAATGTATTTGTAAACTGGGGAAGGTATTTCATCCAACATTATCTACATTGTAGGTATACAGGCACTAAAGCAATCTCACGAAGACTGAAGGCAAATAAGTGAGATTGGAAAATAAAGCTTACAGTAAGGCTCAGTATTCGCTCCCCGGATGACACAATTTAGGCCAACAGAGTTTCCTTGTAATTTCTGCCTCTTCACCTTTTTATCTGCTATCTTGGTGATATTGAAGTTGTGCTTCTATATTATAATTTAAGACACCTTGCAAGTTTACAATCACCAGTATTATTCTTTCACTATGTATTTTTTTATCCCCTGTAATCTTCCTTAAAAAAAAGTGCCGATAGGCAGAGAAACACATGTTGGCTGGTTCCTATAAAATGTTAAATCTCTTTTGGAATCTTGTATTTTTCGTTTTTTGGACTGCGAATGTAATTCACTATTAACTTTGAAACTTTGAAAATTGACAGAGAATGTTACTTTTCAAAGTACTGTTTGGCGGAGTCATTTGGATTCTTGTATTTTGTGAATATTCATTGTAACTACAATATGTTTTATTTACTTCCAGTGTATTGCATTTGACACTTAATTGACGTTTAAATCATAGTGAAATAAATTATAAATAATTTTTATAATCCCATTTGTTGTCGTCGTTATGTCAGTAGGTTTAGGTGCCTCCAACAAAACATAGAATTTTTAGTTATGTCTCTTTCATAGACTGGCTTAAGACATTGTCATTCTTAGATCATCACATAGGCTGAAGCCAGTCTCACTCAGTGGCTATTACATATCATTATGTGTATTGCTATCCATGAGGAACTATTTTATATCTCTGCCCTTCTCCATTTCCTTGCTCCCCATTTCCTGCTTTCTCTTGTATCCATGGCTTAAGGGTCAACACCAGTGCTTTTCCATTCATCTTTCTCAACCATCTTGGAATGAATGCCAAAAACAGTTAAAGAAGGCCAACTGCATTTGTGCATTTGTGCTGACCCTCGGAAGACCATCTTTGAATGCTTTATGCTGTATATTATGTTTGCAAAACAAAACAAATATTGACATCGGGGCCGATTCACAGAACTAACTTACGACAAAATCCTAAACTTACTATTTTTGGTATTCACAGAAGTTAGGATTTTGTCTTACGTTTTTCTTAAGACAGACTTAAGACAAAATCTTAACTTCTGTGAATACCAAAAGTAGTAAGTTTAGGATTTTTTCTTAAGTCAGTTCTGTGAATCGGGCCCAAAGTCAATATCCCTGTGGAGGCATAATAATGTGAGATCGACTGGCTCTGCTAATGCTTGTTTCAACACGCTTATTATTAAAGCAATGCAAAAAAATAAATGCATGCACCCCTTTTCAATGTCTATGAAGATTCAAACATAATACTGCTGCTTAGATGTATAGGCTGGGAGGGTTCTTATACCTTAGGCCTGATGAAGAGTAGGGTGCCTCAAGAGCAGTTGAAGGATACTAGGACAGGTTCACAGCAACAGTTAGAAGAATATAGAAGGAGACGAGTTCAGCCAAAATGCATTTTGAGACTCACCTATGCGCTGTTACTGCTCTTTCCCAGCACACAATCACTGTCATTAATTAATGACATTTTCCATTTTGGTGCTGAGTTCTGGCCTCTAGGTGTTCAATACAGGAGAAATGTAGAGCAGCATATGTAAAAGTTGAGCTCTCGGATTTGTTCATGTTTTTGAAAGAATGGAGTTTGACTCTGGTGCATAGGCGGTGTTGCTATAACACAAAAGTGTGGTTATAGAATAAGCTGACTAACAACAACTCCACAACAACTAATTCTAAGAAAATTTGAATAACACAATTTGTATATGTAATTCTCCATTTAAAAGTACAGTTGAGGCAATATGATAGATGTTAGGTGCAAAAATGCAATTACTTTGCACTATTACTGTAAATTGTCAGGGAATGTCTAGATGCAAGATAGGGTGGGCTATACCACACACACAGTGGTGCTGGAACGATTTTCAGAGTGGGGGTGCTGCCATCAATGTTATAAACAAAATTATTTACAAAAAGGGGTGGTGAGGGACAGAGTCTCTGAATTAAGCAGAAAGCTCTCACCCAGTCAAGAGATCAGGGCTAGATCCAACACCGTTTTTTAGCTCACTGCACCATCCCAGTTTCAGAACCTGGCTGTATGCAAATTAGTCTGTTCCTGTCCCAGTGCATGATGGGAACAGGGCAAACCAAACTACAAAAGCCAATTCTTACACTGGGAAGGAAACAAGCTCCCGGGGACCCGTTTCTGGCATTACAGCCGTCTTCGGCCCGGTTTGCTTGAATCCTGATGGTGCAATGAGCAAGGGTCTCACATCTGAGAATACCCTTCCACGCTTAGGGTGGACAAAAATATTTACAAAAAGGGGTGGTGAGGGACAGAGTCTCTGAATTAAGCAGAAAGCTCTCACCCAGTCAAGAGATCAGGGCTAGATCCAACACCGTTTTTAGCTCACTGCACCATCCCAGTTTCAGAACCTGGCTGTATGCAAATTAGTCTGTTCCTGTCCCAGTGCATGATGGGAACAGGGCAAACCAAACTACAAAAGCCAATTCTTACACTGGGAAGGAAACAAGCTCCCGGGGACCGGTTTCTGGCATTACAGCCGTCTTCGGCCCGGTTTGCTTGAATCCTGATGGTGCAATGAGCAAGGGTCTCACATCTGAGAATACCCTTCCACGCTTAGGGTGGACAAAAATATTTACAAAAAGGGGTGGTGAGGGACAGAGTCTCTGAATTAAGCAGAAAGCTCTCACCCAGTCAAGAGATCAGGGCTAGATCCAACACCGTTTTTTAGCTCACTGCACCATCCCAGTTTCAGAACCTGGCTGTATGCAAATTAGTCTGTTCCTGTCCCAGTTCATGATGGGAACAGGGCAAACCAAACTACAAAAGCCAATTCTTACACTGGGAAGGAAACAAGCTCCCGGGGACCGGTTTCTGGCATTACAGCCGTCTTCGGCCCGGTTTGCTTGAATCCTGATGGTGCAATGAGCAAGGGTCTCACATCTGAGAATACCCTTCCACGCTTAGGGTGGACAAAAATATTTACAAAAAGGGGTGGTGAGGGACAGAGTCTCTGAATTAAGCAGAAAGCTCTCACCCAGTCAAGAGATCAGGGCTAGATCCAACACCGTTTTTTAGCTCACTGCACCATCCCAGTTTCAGAACCTGGCTGTATGCAAATTAGTCTGTTCCTGTCCCAGTGCATGATGGGAACAGGGCAAACCAAACTACAAAAGCCAATTCTTACACTGGGAAGGAAACAAGCTCCCGGGGACCGGTTTCTGGCATTACAGCCGTCTTCGGCCCGGTTTGCTTGAATCCTGATGGTGCAATGAGCAAGGGTCTCACATCTGAGAATACCCTTCCACGCTTAGGGTGGACAAAAATATTTACAAAAAGGGGTGGTGAGGGACAGAGTCTCTGAATTAAGCAGAAAGCTCTCACCCAGTCAAGAGATCAGGGCTAGATCCAACACCGTTTTTTAGCTCACTGCACCATCCCAGTTTCAGAACCTGGCTGTATGCAAATTAGTCTGTTCCTGTCCCAGTGCATGATGGGAACAGGGCAAACCAAACTACAAAAGCCAATTCTTACACTGGGAAGGAAACAAGCTCCCGGGGACCGGTTTCTGGCATTACAGCCGTCTTCGGCCCGGTTTGCTTGAATCCTGATGGTGCAATGAGCAAGGGTCTCACATCTGAGAATACCCTTCCACACTTAGGGTGGACAAAAATATTTACAAAAAGGGGTGGTGAGGGACAGAGTCTCTGAATTAAGCAGAAAGCTCTCACCCAGTCAAGAGATCAGGGCTAGATCCAACACCGTTTTTTAGCTCACTGCACCATCCCAGTTTCAGAACCTGGCTGTATGCAAATTAGTCTGTTCCTGTCCCAGTGCATGATGGGAACAGGGCAAACCAAACTACAAAAGCCAATTCTTACACTGGGAAGGAAACAAGCTCCCGGGGACCGGTTTCTGGCATTACAGCCGTCTTCGGCCCGTTTGCTTGAATCCTGATGGTGCAATGAGCAAGGGTCTCACATCTGAGAATACCCTTCCACGCTTAGGGTGGACAAAAATATTTACAAAAAGGGGTGGTGAGGGACAGAGTCTCTGAATTAAGCAGAAAGCTCTCACCCAGTCAAGAGATCAGGGCTAGATCCAACACCGTTTTTTAGCTCACTGCACCATCCCAGTTTCAGAACCTGGCTGTATGCAAATTAGTCTGTTCCTGTCCCAGTGCATGATGGGAACAGGGCAAACCAAACTACAAAAGCCAATTCTTACACTGGGAAGGAAACAAGCTCCCGGGGACCGGTTTCTGGCATTACAGCCGTCTTCGGCCCGGTTTGCTTGAATCCTGATGGTGCAATGAGCAAGGGTCTCACATCTGAGAATACCCTTCCACGCTTAGGGTGGACAAAAATATTTACAAAAAGGGGTGGTGAGGGACAGAGTCTCTGAATTAAGCAGAAAGCTCTCACCCAGTCAAGAGATCAGGGCTAGATCCAACACCGTTTTTTAGCTCACTGCACCATCCCAGTTTCAGAACCTGGCTGTATGCAAATTAGTCTGTTCCTGTCCCAGTGCATGATGGGAACAGGGCAAACCAAACTACAAAAGCCAATTCTTACACTGGGAAGGAAACAAGCTCCCGGGGACCGGTTTCTGGCATTACAGCCGTCTTCGGCCCGTTTGCTTGAATCCTGATGGTGCAATGAGCAAGGGTCTCACATCTGAGAATACCCTTCCACGCTTAGGGTGGACAAAAATATTTACAAAAAGGGGTGGTGAGGGACAGAGTCTCTGAATTAAGCAGAAAGCTCTCACCCAGTCAAGAGATCAGGGCTAGATCCAACACCGTTTTTTAGCTCACTGCACCATCCCAGTTTCGGAACCTGGCTGTATGCAAATTAGTCTGTTCCTGTCCCAGTGCATGATGGGAACAGGGCAAACCAAACTACAAAAGCCAATTCTTACACTGGGAAGGAAACAAGCTCCCGGGGGCCGGTTTCTGGCATTACAGCCGTCTTCGGCCCGGTTTGCTTGAATCCTGATGGTGCAATGAGCAAGGGTCTCACATCTGAGAATACCCTTCCACGCTTAGGGTGGACAAAAATATTTACAAAAAGGGGTGGTGAGGGACAGAGTCTCTGAATTAAGCAGAAAGCTCTCACCCAGTCAAGAGATCAGGGCTAGATCCAACACCGTTTTTTAGCTCACTGCACCATCCCAGTTTCAGAACCTGGCTGTATGCAAATGTTATATCATTGAAGTAATTGGGATTCTGAAAAATCCAAGCGTCACACAAAGAAAACAAAAAAACGAGAGCAGCGAAAGTGCCACGCCCATTCAGCCGCAGAGTGGTTAGGTTGTAGCATGTAGGGGGTTGTGCATGTTGGATCACTGGTGTGTTAGCACACTGTCATTTACAGCAGATTTTCTGTGGAAATTGCCACTAAATTGAATTAGACATGTAGCTTACTACAATATAGTGCACAAATGATAAGGTGTAGAAATCCGTTTTCAGCGAATATTTCTCATTTGCGCATCACCAAGACAAGCGTCTTGATTTGTTTTTTTTCTTCACATTTAGCAATAATAGAGTACAGATGCACACATTGGCTTATCCACGAAAAGGCACGGTCCCCATCTTGATATGTTTTGAGCCTATTAAAATCTGTAATTCTATCAAACCTCAGAATTCCAAAAAGATGTACTTTATTTGTTCTTTGCTATTTGATGATATATTTTGAAATGATGTGTATAGTTCATTTACAAGTATATATGTTGTTGTGTTTTACAAAAAAAATACAAAAACAGCATTCTTTCACTTCCTGGACCCAAGCAAGATTGTCACCTAGGCCAGTTTAAAAAACTCCTCTCACTTTGCAGTCATAAAAATAAAAGTAAACACCAGTGTCTAAATAAGTAGCAATTTGTAAGACGACATAGCCTGACATTTGAGTTCTGTCTTTCAATTCACAGCAAATGTGACATGATAAACACAAAATGTAAAGGCAATTGTACTGCTCATTCACCTTCTGCACTCCAGCACATTTATTTTTGAGGGTACTTCCAGCGCCCATTGTCACATACCGCATTTAGACCACTGTTGTGCAGTACTGGCCTCAGTCAATGAGGCTAGCATAAAAATTACAGGGCGTCAGAATCATAACACCAAAAATAGTTTGAATTTTAATATTACTCATATTCACTGATCCAATCGTCCATTTTCAAACACTAATTGATAAAAGATAGAGGAAAACGTATTCTTCTGAAACACTCTCATAGCTTCTATTGCTTTTATCTGGTTGGATGAATGTTGCAACATACCAGGACACTCACACAATTTGAACAATGCCCAAGATTCTCTTTTGTGACTGGGAAATAATTGTCCTCTCTAGACGTCCAAATAACTTCAAGTTTCCTCACTTGGTTGAATGAATGTCAAATTAATGTTCATGTGCTTGATGACTCTTTCACTAGTCAAGCGGCCACTAATGACCTGCAGCTTAGATACACACATCTTCACTGTCAAAAAGTGTTAATAGTGTAAGCTGTAAGTTGTTGTGCACTGATTATGCTACAACATGAAGGAAGTCTCTTGAACCACAATTCCATTCATTATTTACCCTTCCTCTTTGTTGACAGCACCAGTCCGGGCAAAATTGTTTGTGGTCTTAATAGTGGTACACGCTTTCAAACACACTGTACTCCCTGGAGCTTCTTTCATCAGATGCAGGAAATTATGTCACATGATTATTAGTAAATTAAAATACCAATGGCGCTTAATTAGGATGTTGGTTGGAAAGGCTCCGACCACAGGTCGGTGGCTTCCCGATCAACATCCTTGGTTTGACTTCCGACCACTGTATTACGATTATGGCTGGCTTCCGATGGCCTCACGGAGCCTGGTGGGCGGATGGAAACCACAACATAATCCCTTATGGTTGACGTTTGCACTGTCGGATTATGATGTTGGTTTCAGAAAGGCTTTCCATGTCCGGCTTTACCACATGGAAAGCCTGTCAGAAAGTGACTTAGAGGGCCCCTAGCAGGGCCCCCATCTCTCAGTGGCCCCCGGTTGAGGGCCTGAGGACACCAATGGGCCCCCCTTGTAAATCCCTGCGCTGTGTGCCAGGCACTGTGAGGTGCGTGCCACGCGGTGCAGGGATTCACAGAATCTCCCATTTCTCTATGGGAGCTTGTGCTGTGGCCGCATCGTAATAGGGGGTGCGAAACACCGAACTATGGTCGGTCGGTTCTCACACAGAGACATCGTAATAGGCCCCTAAGTCTTTCTAACATTTTTATGCATAGGGCTCATAGTGTAAGCAGTGACTCCAACATATTGCTGATAATTATAACTTTTTAAAAATAAATTATTTTCATTAAATGTTCAGTAGATAATTATTATTTTTACAGCATGTTTACATTATTAACGTTTTTACCAACTAATGGGTAGACTAATTGAATATCTGTGCTGGATTTTACTTCTGTCTAATGTAGTTCTCAAAATGCTACCTTATTTCTTCTTTACTCTGCATCCGCAGAGGATGATCCTATAATGCTATTATGTAAATTTTTTCTAGTTCTATCATATTTATGGTTTAACATCAGCTACTCATAAAACCCAATTGCCAACGAGACAAAAAAAATTTAAGACAACGGCCTAGTACATTTCCTCCTAATCAGTCGTAGTTGTTGGTACTCTGTGCCTCACCACAAACTGATAAACCACTATACGAGGAAAATCCCATACTTCTTTGCACTTTCAGGCAGCCAGCCCCTAAGATTTTAAATAAGAGATGTACAGTCATATCCTGAATAATGAAAACATATCTCTATTTAAATATTTCATATGTTATGTATATATTTTTTTTCTAAATTAACAGTAGCATTAGAGGGAAACATCATTTACCCCACAGGCAAAACAATGCATGCCATTACAACGCAGTCATTAAACGACCACGTTGTTTCATTGCATGCAATTACAACGCAAGCCATTACAATGACTTGCTGAAGTGGGCAGAAGGTGTTGAATTTTAAATTCAACACCTTCCCTACTGTTGCTCAGACTGGAGTTGGAATAGTAAATTATACTTTTCCAACATCCAGCACCTTCTTACAGCAAGTCGTTGTAATGTCTTGTGTTGCAATGGTATGCGGTGTAACCACACGGTCGTTGTAATGACTGCTTTGTAATGGCATGCGTTCTAAACGCTTTATAACATGGCCTACTGAGAATTAGATAAGGAGATACTTTTCATGCAGCAGCACAACACTTCTCCGATGTTATATATTCATTTGTTTTTGCTTTTTGTGTGGTATGCATCCTTGTATCTTACAATCTTATCAAGACTTTAGCCATTACATAACATATGAATAAATTCATATCATTCTTTCCATTATGGCATTGCAATTGTAAATATTCAGTCAACCATGGTACTCTCTGTGGTAGTTTTTCCTTGATGATACCTCCTCTTGCATGTCATGCTGCTAATTTACAAACCTTTAATGGTAATTGGGATATGTTGTGCTGCATCTCCATGAAATGTCTTGTAACAGTATATTTTACATTTGTAAGCCAGACTTAAGATCCACCAGTCTTTGATCTTTCGGTCTTTTGACTATAAAAACAGCGGAGGCTCTAGTATTCAGTGAAGAAGTATCTTAGGAAGATTGGCTTGTGCCTGTATACTATAATTTAGACACCATTTAATGAAAAGCTTTTCCAGTTTACAATCCCAATATTCAATTCCTTTAGGCTTTCTTTTAACCTTACCAATCTACCTTCAAACAGTTGATGTTGTCATGTCCTTTAGGATAGTCAGGTCACATATGTTCCATTTTACATACATTGTCCCATCCACACGACGATAACAATTCTAAACAGGTGACCTTTTACCTAGTTGCTTGCTCCTGTCTCTTTGACACCATGCTCTTGGTACTCTATCATAATTCCTGTACCTAACGTACATAAACATGTCCTCAGGCACAGTATAATTATTCTGTAAAAGGGTCACCACTTTTTCCATCTTTGGCCAACAGCCAACTGTGCTTGATCGCATTTGTTTAAAAAAACATTCATGATTGTTTTCAAAGCATTTATGGTTGTTTTAAAAACATATTGATTATAGAAAAAACCCTAGAGGGACCACTCTAGTATAAAGGACCCTTTTTCCCCCCTACAAATCAGATGAGAATTCCTTCCAAGCTGACACGGGGTCCTGCATGTGGAATCTTCAACACAAAGCAGTCTGGCATCCCTTGCGTAGTGTCATCCTCGGAGAAGAGACGAAGTCCTTCCCTCTAAACCATCAGGTGAGGGGGATGGTTCTTCCCTAGGGGTTTCTTAGCTACGGATACACGTAGCTATACACATATACATGCTACACACACATATCCAGGCTAGGTACATTTAGGCAAATTACTTAACGCACACATTTTAGGAATATGCAAGTGCTACAGTTTTTATCTGAAATGCTTATGTTAATCTTATTAGCACTATGGGAGAAATGTATCTACTATTTACTATATTTGTACTTGCAATCTCTTTAGTATGCATCTGTATCCTGATTGTCATAGCACATATGTGTTAGACATGGGGTCTCTGGTTGGCAATGGTTTGCACCTTTGTCCAAATAGGGACCCTTGCTCTAGTCAGGGAAAGGGTGATACACTCCTAAAATAACCCCTGCTCACCCCATTGGTAGCTTGGCATGAGCAGACAGGTTTATCTCAGAGGCAGTGTGTAAAGCAATTGTGAACACATACAGTAATACAGTGAAAACACTACAAATGGCCACCACATCAGTTTAGAAAAATAAGTAATCTTTACTAGACTTAACACAAGACCATACGACAAAAATCCACAATGCAATATCAAGAATATGACTTTAAAATGGTAGAAATAGCTTAGTTCAATGTAGATGGTAAATGTAACACTTTACTCTCAAAGTACCTTGGATGCATCTTGCAAAACAAACTAAAGAGTCACAGGGAAGGTGATGTGACGGTTTCTTGCTTCTGGGGAGGTGATGTGTTGCTTCCTTACTACAGGGGAGGTGATGTGTCAGTTCCTTATTGGAGAAGAGGTGATGCTCCGGTTTCTTACTGCGTTCCGGTTACTTTGCGACAAGATGGCACCTCAATGCGATGCGACAATCCCCTGCGATGCGACAAAATGGCGTCTTTGATGCGATGCGACAACTTGGATGCAATGCATGCACACCCGACGGCCGTGCGGGGAAATCGATGAACTTTGGAGCCACGACAGTCCCTGCGACACGCCTCTCTGGTGATGAGACTGCGACCTCTGTGGCGGTGGCACGCTTCTCCGGTGATGCAGGACGCTTCTTCGGCGATGCGATGGCAACTGCTGCGGCGATGACACCTTTTTTCCTCAATGCATCACGCATCCAGCTCCCAGCTTCACGCAGTCTCCAGAGGGCCCAAAACAACAGCAGGCACCTCACTGCAGGTAGAATTCCCAGCAATTCAGTGGGAGCTGGTGGTGAAGTCTTTGTGGCCCTGAGACTTCAGAACAGGAGGCAAGCTCAAATTCAAGCCCTGGAGATTTTCCTCAAGATAGTAAAAGTACACACAAAGTTCCTTTTCTCCTTTCCTTGGCAATACGTAACCACTGCAACCCAAAACAGCAAACAGTACAGGGGCAGTCTCCTCCTTCAGCTTCCTTGGTGTCTCTCCTTGGCAACGGGTTTGTCTTGATTCCCAGAAGTGATCTAAAGTTCTGGGGTTAGGCCCCAATATTTATACCACTAAATCCTTTGTTCTTTGAAGGCATAGAGTGTCTGTACCTTGTCAAAACCAGTTCTGTCTTCCCTGGTGCAGCTTCCTGGCACGAGGTGGACACCAAATTTTTGCTGGACCAATAAATACTTATTAAAACGTCCTAATCGCCAACCTGTGTATTTTCTGAGAGTAAGCAAGCACGAGTGCCTGAGCGAAAAGTACTGTACTGTTTTCCACGAGCCCTGGGGAATCAGGGTTTTCATGTTCAGTGGTTGCCAGAAACTACCTACACCACTGTAAGATACCGGGGTAAGTAGTGGCATAGTAGAGCTAGCTGGTCTAATGGCTGACATGTCCTATGGGGGTGTCGGCAAGCAGTTGGGACACCAAGCCCTCAGTGTAGGTCATCCAAAACACACATGTCCTGGGGATTCCTAGGAACTACACGACAATGTAAGCAGTTAAACATATGTTGGCTGGTTGATCAAATCTGTTAACTCTCTTTTGGAATATTTCATTGTCCTTTTTTGACATCTATTGCACTTTGCTATAAGCTTCAAGGTAAAAATCAAACATAGTCTATACATTTTCAATGTACCATTTTTAGCGGACCCCTCTGTATTCTTGTATTTTGTTTATCTTCTTTGTATTTATTTAGGAAGTTGGTGCTGCACAATTACAATATGTTTAATGTACTTTCAGTTTATATTACTTAACTCTTACATGAAGTTAAATTAATAGTGGAATAATTTAGCAATTCATTTTTTATAATCTATTTTATGGTACTAGTCATTATAGTTTGCCAAAGTGCACTCTAAAAAGTTCCCTAGTTCAATTACACTTAGAGTGGGCATTGGGGCAGCCCTCTTGATTCATTGGCTTATTTGCTTCTGCCTATTTCAGGTCTTTGCTTGAGATATTGCTGATCTTAGATCAGTCCTCATGATATTTACTGTTATTATGTGTCCTCCCCCCTTCCTATGGTGCAATTGCATTGCAAGGCATGAGGAATTATTTTACATCCATGTCCCCCTCCTTGTTTTCCACTCCCTGCTTTCTTTTGTATCCGTGGTTTGAAGCTCAACACTAGTGCCCTCCTGTTCCTTCTGCTCACACCTCCCACACTCTTTCTGCCTGCTACACATGCCTGCACTCATTTGGTACTCTTCTGTCCTCCCCTTCCCTGCTCTTTCTCTCCCTGCTTTCTCTCTCATTGCTTCCCACCACCCTTCGCCCTCTCTACCATTGCTCACTGGTATTGGCTATGTCAGTGCTTGTATAATTGTGGCACAAGCATTGAAACGCTGATAGCAGCTGGCAGCCATCTTGGAATGTTTTCTCTTTCTCATAAACTATAACAAAAACATTTAAACATCTTCCCCATGCAAAATCACGTATGCACGCACATGTGTAGGACCAGCCAGCCATTATGGAATTTGTTTTGTTATATTACATGACAAAAACCATTCTGAGTCAGCCACCTGTGTGTGTACATTTGTGCCGACACACGGGTGGCCATCTTTGAATGGTTTCTATTGTATATTATGATACAAAGTATTACTAGATGGCACCTTCTGGTCACAGGCCTGCACATGCGTAGTGACCATGTTGAATAATTTTTGCCATAAAGTTTGCAAAATCGAACAAACATGGACAAAGCCAATACCTCTGTGGCTTCATATTAACCACCAGACCAATTGGCTTTGCTAATGCTTTTTTCAATTGTTTTTGATTTCATCCGGAGCTGGCTTCTTAATAAAGAAAAGCAGAAAATTACATGTGTACCTTTTGCACGTGCAAGGAGACAAGATCGTCACAATTCAGCTTTGGTGTTTAGTTTGAGAGGATTATCAAGCCTTAGGCTTGGTCAAGAACAAGGTACATCAATAGCAGTTGAAGGTTGCTATGCGAGACTGAGAGCAACAGTTAGAAGAATACAGAGGAAGGATGAGTTCAGTCTAAAAGAATTTTGATTCGCACCCATGCTCTTTTACTGGGAAACAGCCTCAACAACAGGGTTAGACCCATGTGTGCCGCTACTCCGCAAGCCGAACCATGCTTGCCTTACTCACACAAATGCCTTAATAACGCAGATGCATGGTTAAGGCAATGCGCAATATGGATGCAGAGAGGATTGGCGGGCACAGGAAGACAGAAGAAGGATAGGGAGAGGACGCTGTGAGGTAATTGGGACTGGGCGGGTGAGGGGGTAGTTTTTCAGGGTGGGGTTATTTTTTAGGGATCAGGGGTAGTCAGGGTGGTTTGTAGGGCAGGGAGCAGGATTAGGGCTCAGTGCCGGTGGTTGAGGTGGTATTCAGGGGTAGGAGGCAGTTTTAAGGGCGGGGGCTGGGGTCAGGCTAGTTTTTAGGGCATGGGGTCAGTTTTTAGGGCTCTGGGCGGGGCAGGCGTAGGGGCAGTTTTCAGGGCTTGGGGCAGTTTTAGGTCTCAGGGAGAGGAGGCCTGGGTCAGGATAATTTTAAGGGATAGGGATCTGGTTTTAGGGCTCAACGTTGGGGGGCTGTGTTCAGGGTCGTTTTTAGGCCTTGGGAGTCAGCTTTTAGTGATCACGGCAAGCAGGGAAAAAAGACAGTTTTCAGGACTTGGGGGAAGTTCAAGAGCTCAGGGCAGGCGTGCAAGGGTGGGATCTTTACCACACATGAACCTTTACCATTCATGTCTTTACCACAAAATTGCATGGTAAAGCCATGCGTGGTAAAGAAGTGATTGCGGTTGAGACCACGTGGTATAGGCATGGGTTGTACCATCTTTCAGCCTCTTTTACTACTCTCTTGGAGCTCAAAGACACTATCAATAACTAATGACACATTGCAATTTGTTGCTGTATTCTGCTTTTTAGATGTCCAGTATGTGAGAAATGTTGAGTGGCAAATGCAAAAGCTGCATTCTCCGAATTTTTTCATGCCTTCCAAAGGTTTTAAGGGAGAGTCATGGTAACCCCCATTTCTGAAAATGTAATCTCAGAACTGGTACAGTTTATTGAATGCTCACTATTTTCTCTCATTTAGAGTAATGCAGTGCTGCTTTATCACACATGCATGATAATGCTATGCGATCATACCAACATCCTGTCTAACAACAAGTCCACAACAGCAAATGCATACAAAATTTCTCAAACACATTTTCTGCATGTTATTCCCCATTTAAAAGTACATTTGAGGCAAAAAAGTAGGTATTCGGTGTGATAATGCAGTTACTGGCTTGTGTTCTTATGGTAAATTGTCAGATAATTTCTGAACGAACATGAACAAAGGATTCAAATGACCTGTTATCTTCACTAACAAACCACAGCATCAAAAAGGCTCTTAATTTTTATTTTGCTCACATTCACTTATTCATTTATCCAGTTGCACACACAGCTTTTATCTCTTTTATCCAGTTTCCTGAATACTTCAACCGGCCAGGAATCTGACGCAATTTCTACAAGGTGCAAGAGCGATAATTATCGCTATGTTGGCTTAGCTGCAATATTTTTATCGCCTTGCTGCAGCGATTTTTATCGCTTAGGAACCTTGCTATTATCAAGGTTTATCTCCTAAGCGATGAAAATCGGGCGAAAAGCATGAATATCGCTGATAAGTCAGCGATATTCATGCATTACCCAGCTAATGCTCTTAGCCATGTTATCCACCTACCATTGGATAACATGGCTAAGAACTGCTCAGGGCAGGTGTTAGCTTTTGGAGATATTCACGCTTAGCGCGAATATCTCCAAAAGTTGGTAATAGGAGAGAGCGATGCTAGCGACTGTTTTCAGTCGCTAACATCTTGGCACGCCCACTTTGCATGTCATTAGTGATAAATATCACTGACATGCAAAGCGGGGCCCAAGATGGTCGCTATCTCCTACTAGCTGTCGCTAACTGGTGTTAGCGACAGCTAGGTAATAGGGAGATAATTTTATCTCCGCTTTCTTGGCTTTTAAAGCCAAAAAAGCGGAGATAAACCCCCTTGATAATATGCCCCAAGATTTCCTAATATAAATGGGAAATAATTGTCCTCATTACTTTGCCAAATCACTTCCGGTTTCTTCACTTGGTTTAGTGAATGTCAAATGCATTTTCGTCTGCTTGAAGACTCTCAAGTCACGTAACCACAAATGACTTAGATTTACGCATCTTTTTGTCAGAGAGTGCTAATGGTATAAGCTGCACAAGCAGCTGCGCATTGTCTCTGCTACATCATGAATGAAATCTCTTGAAGCACTTCCTCAACAATTCCAGTAATTAATTATCCTTCCTGATTGTCAGCAGCACCAGTCTGGGCAAAACCAGTTGTGGTCTGAGACCGTGGCACAATGCCCTTCAATGCAAAAAAAATATACTGGTGCCTAGCCTGCGTGTCTAATCTCTGGATGGAAACACACGTAGGGCAGATGACAAATACAATAAAATAGCTCTTTATCAGCCCTATCGATGATGATATTGGAATATTAAAGTGTGCCTCTGTGCTAGATTGGCACTTAACCTGGATGAACATATTTAACAACTGCAACATTTCCAAAAAAATATGATCCCTCACTTAAAAAATGGTTGATTTGGAATCAAAAACGGTACCGACTTGACTTGGCAACGATGAACCCCTTAAATAACTGAATTATAATTAATGTGTTGAGCTGAGAGTGCTGTAGAAATGGGAGAAATTATCAATATTCCATTATCACCTTCATAATGGTATAGCATAATGCCGCTCAAGATGATTACAAGAACCACACAATGTGGAAGTTTGCATTCGATAATACTGCACTAGGTAATACCATCTGCTTTCCAGTCATATATTCCACCAGCGGGAAGATGTTCTGGAAATCAGGAAAAACAAGTGTCAAACTACCTGGTAATTTCGGGTGCTATGTGTTATTGTTTCCCTGTCTGGTCCCAAAACTCCCAAATTCCCAGTAATTGTGTGGTAATGCCACACTTTATCAGTAATACCGGTCCGTTTTTATCACTCATTTTAAACGGGTGACTAATAAGGCCTTAAAATTCAAAACCCCTAAATCTTTGGGAATTACCACACCTACAGATAGGGTGATGTTATTACTGCACAGCCTAATGACTACTGGCCTCATTTATGAAAAGGGCCGCATCGCTGCGAGAAAACAGCGATGAGTCACTTTTCATTGCGCCCTCCTTGCGACACCAATGATGTGTCATATTTACAGTATGACGCATCATGGCGCAAGGAGTTACAGATACGTCAGTATTTCTGATGTGTCTGAAGGCGCAAAAATGCCGCATTGCTGGAGTGTGTCACAAAAGTGATGCAACTCCAGCAATAGGTCATTACACATGAGCAAGTCCCATGTTAATTCTGCCCGCGTCAGTCTAACGCAGAGGTCTTCAAACTTTTGGATGCCGAGACCCCCCTGTCAACATTTTCAGGCATAAGGACCCCCTCCTGGCAAAAATTTCTAAACCTGTAGGCAGGGCTACTGGAATTAGGAGATAGGTGAGGACCAAATTAAGAAACAGGCTTGACTAAATTGTGTGGGTAGAAAATGTAAATAATGTTCTGTGATACCACGTATTTTGGGATAGCATTGCTTTATTACTTTGAAATTTTTTAAACACAGTAACACTGAGGAAAGATTTCACCCCATCAGTACCAGTTTATACCCAAAATACAGCAATTAACATCAGAAAGATGTCTAGTCAACCTTTGTGAAGGGGCTACCACTCCGCACGAATACGCGCAGCCACACTAGAAGCTCACCTGGCCCTGGCCGGGAGCAGTGTGAGTGCATGGTGATCAGTGTGAGTGCATGGTGATTGCTATGAGTGCAGGGTGAGCGGGTGAATGGTGTGAGTGCATGACGATCAGTGTGAGTGCATGACGATCAGTGTGAGTGCATGACGATCAGTGTGAGTGCATGGTGATCAGTGTGAGTGCATGGTGATCAGTGTGAGTGCATGGTGATTGCTGTGAGTGCAGGATGAGTGGGTGAATGGTGTGAATGCATGGTGATCAGTGTGAGTGCATGGTGATCAGTGTGAGTGCATTGTGATCGCTGGGAGTTCAGGGTGAGCGTGAAAGTGAAAGCGAGAATGATGAGTGAGTTGTCCGAATGCAGGGTGCATTCCCAGAAACTTGAAGCGTAGGGTTTCAGATATAAGTTAAACTGTTGCTATAATGGCATTGATCAGGGATCGAGGGTGGAGGAAATTAATAATGTGCTGATCCTGCAACAAACTTCCAGTCTTATGATTAGGGTTACCAGCTCATTATTTTGTTGGCCCAGAAATCAGCAGTCACCTACAGCTGTACTTTTAGCACTTATCTGTAAATACTTAGAACAGCAAATATAAATAGAAAGCACTTTTAATTGTGTTCTAGGGCTGCCTCAATGATCCATGACTGAAAATTAAAGAGAACAACGACAGAAAAGTCACATAACTAATTTAATACATACTTTTTAATTTATAACTCTATTTAGTGTCAAGAGCAGGGCTCTGCAGGCTCTGTAAACAACACACGGCAGGCATTTTTCTTTTGGCTACCCAACTTTATATTTCTTTTCATTAAATGCATTCTCACACTACAGCAGTATGTGTAAAAATTCAAATGTAAGGAATAGGCAGAGTTGGGGCCCAGGGGGTACTGGAACCATAAAAAAACGAAGCCTCTGTAACCTTTTAACAAAGGCATGTAAATATGCAAATGGTCTTTAAAGACTTGTGAAAAACTCGGGTGTGTGGAGATAAGACTCCAGACACTGCCCAGCCGAGCCCCCAGCAGCGCGAGCTGCACTGCAGCTGCCCGGGCTGAGACACAGACAGGGAGGAGGGGGGCTGAAGCCCTGGAGGCCAGGGCAGAAGTGTGACTGTGAATGCGCGACCCCCTTCACATCACTCCACGACCCCCCTGGGGGTCGCGCCCCACAGTTTGAAGACCCCATGTCTAACGCCTGCCATGAGGCAGGCGTAAGATATTGACGCATTTGCATCCTAGAAGTGGCGCAGTGAAATCTCATAGATTTCACTGCGTCACTTCTACGGCCCTTTCCTGCATCCGAACGCCCCCCGCATACATTATACCTGGCGCAGGTATAATGTGGTGCAGGGGTTTACAAAGTGACGCATCTACTTTAATGCGTCACCTTGTAAATATGACGCAACAGGGCGCATTTTTTACACTGCTGGTGCGTCATAAAAAGTGACGCACTGGCAGCGTAAAAGTCACGCAAGGCCTCATAAATAAGGCCCTCCAAATTTAAGATGCACTCAAAGAGGCCCTATGTGGTTCGGAATCCCTTGTGTGTAGTTCCGCTTAAACTTTCAAGTGTAATCAGTCAGAAGGAGTATTAGTAGACTCTTCAGGGCGGGTGCACACATTTGTCCGGTCAAGCCTATCAATGACGTAAGTTAAACAACTTAAACTATGAGTCTTATATCTGCAATATATAACATAATTGTTGAATAAGCTGAAAGTCCTCATCTATAATTTTAAAGAGTTTGGAAATATGATGTAATCCCATTGTGAAACATATGAGACATATCTGTATTTTCTTAAAAATTATTGTACATATGTAAAAAAGATTGTACTGTTATTTATAAAATTTATTTCCATCTGGGGGCCCTGACTGTTCGCAAATTGCTTCCCACCTCCTTTGGATTTTCGATTTCAGTCGCAAAACAACATTGACACATTCTTTAAGAAATTGGTCTCTGGAATGAATGCACTTAATACGTCCTTTTCCGTCCTGATTCAGTATGTATTTCCAAACCCATACTTTGATTAGGGAATCACAGTTTAGGTTTGTGAATACAAAAATTCCATTTTGTGGTCGCAAAGGAGAATTGGAGCCTTTCTGAGCCAGAAATAGCTTTTTACATGAGGGCTTGTATATCATAAAAGTGTGTTTCGAATAGCTCTGAGTTCAGCACAAGTTTAAATATTGTGGTGTTACATCATGTTGGATATGGGTGCACACAACCTACAGTGCACTCACACACACTTTAAACTACTTTATCAGACTATTTATTTTGTTCATTTTTAAAACGTTTCTCAGTACTTAATTACATTTTTAATAAGCTTTAGATTACAGAGTTTTTGTTTGTAGTTTGTTTCAGTCTCCAGTGAAATTATTCTTTGTTTTTCCATGCATTTAAGATCACCAATCTCACCCTCGGGAGTTAAAATCTCACTGTAATAGTCCTCTTCTTATAATTGAAATGAAAATGTACAGTATTAGAATTTTATTTAATCTATATAACACTAAATAATTTAGCACACCATTTAAAATCTGTTACTGGGTTGTGGTCTTTTTTTTAAGTCGATAGATTCATGTTTCACTTGCTTTTTTCGTTACATGCACTAATTCGGTCTCATGTTGTAATGATGTTTTTTTGCTTCAGTCCACATATACAGAGTAAAGTACCATTCCCTAAATACTCTGAGGGAGATGTATGCAGCATGGACCTAAAGACGTAACAAGTTTAATTGGAAGACTACAGACTGCAATTTTAAGGAATTGGGTTAGTAATTAAGAGGGCGTGAGCCCCACAAAAGTAATAAAGGGTATCCTTGCCAGGGCCACACATGTCACTAAATAAACTTGGGCTTTAACCTCAGTAGCTTTGCACAAAAGCAGTCAGGCTTAACTTAGGGCTAAGGTTTAAAGGTTTATGCAGCACCCCATCAGCAATAAAGTGAAAAGTTACACACATAAAATCCTAGAGCCATTTTAAAACATAGAGTAAATTCTTTTTAAGTTCAAGAAAGTTTTATTTGATATTAAAATGAGAAAAGCAAGGTGTCAATACAAAGTACAATAGAATATAAAACATTGAGAATTATGATAAATAAGCCAAGCACAAGGTTGCAAATAGTATTAAAAAGGAAAATCTGGGCATTGGAATGAGAGAAGGAAAAGGCATATAAACATTAATCATAAAAAGCAATAAAGAACCTGAAAGAAATGCAAAAATGATACAAGAAGGAAAAGAAAAATGGAATGCAGTGAGCATTTAAGGAGGTTTGAGGACTTCTTGTTGCGAGGGCAGTGGGCGGAACGAGCGATTAGCATAAGTATCCAAGTAAAGCGTGATAGGGAGCCATAAGTCCAAACGTTTTGCGGCCATGTGAGCCGGAAAAACAAAAGCAGTGTCAAGTCTGTGGTTATGGCAAACATTAAACCACCACGCCTTAAAGGAGACATTGGAGGAGTCCTTCCAGTTTACCGTTATCTGCTGGAATGCAGCGGCCAGTAGCAAGTCAATAATCTGAGGCTTTAGTTCAACATTATCCCAACAAGGGGAAAGGCTGCCCAAGAAAATGTTTATGTGAGAAAAAGGGATACACGTGTGAAAAATCAAGTTATTTTGGGCCCAGACCTGTAACCAAAAAGCATGAACAGAGGTACATAAGAACAACATATGAAACAAAGTGGCTTGTGGGGATGAGCAAGACCAGCATGTATGAGGAGTGTTTGGGAAGCGCTTATGGAGGTCAAAAGGTGTATAGAGGAGTCTATTATAAATAAAAAACAGGGACTGTGTCAAGGTTGCCGCTCTTGAGGATTTACGGATCTTAATCCAAACTTTGTCCCATAGTGAAATTGGCCAGGACGTGGAGAGGTCATGTTCCCAACATTCCTCTACTTTGGATTTAGGCCTAGGAGAGTCAGTAGTATGAAGGTATTTATAAATGGAGGAGGCCTTTGGAGTCTTGCGTAAAAATGAGTGAAGTAAAAAGACGGGAGTGGGAGAAGCAGGAGATGGATGTAGCTGAGAGAGCTGATTGTAAGTTGTTAGTGCAGCCTCCCTAAGTAAATGATAGTTACGAGTGAAGGAGGTAGGTAAATCATAGAGGGAACGGAGAGTGGTAAAAGACAAGAAAGAGGATTGAGAAAAGAGTTGAGATATCCATAACAGCCCCCTGTGATGCCACGCTTTCCAACAGAAACGTTTGTTACGAATAAGTAGGGTGGTGTTATGCCAAATGGTGGAGGAAAGGAAATCAGCAATGGTCGTGGGAGGAGAATGGGAAGAAGATAGGAGCAGTTTAGTAGTAAACTTATGAATGGGAGTGGAAATGGAAGAGGGTTTACGAGAGAAGGAAAGATATTCAGCAAAGGAAAAAGGAGAAAGAAGAAGACGTTCAAATTTAGCCCATAAAGGACAAGGGGTGCTGGGATCTTGCAGCCAGAAAGAAGCTTGCCGTAATAGGAACGCCTTATGATAAGCAGGAAAGTTTGGAAAGTTAACTCCACCCTCTGTCTTAGGACGAGTCAATCGAGCAAGAGACATTCTAGGCTTTTTCTTATTCCAAAGAAAGGACATCAGAATGGAGTTAATTTTTTTAAAGAATTTGGAAGGAATGGATACAGGAATATTGGAAATAGTATAGAGGACTATGGGAGACAACATCATTTTAATAGTGTCAAGGCGGCCCCACCAAGACAAGTAAAGAGGATGCCACTTGGACGTTAAATCCACTCATTTTTGGGTGCATTTGGATAGACAGAGGGAAACAGTATCTTGAATGGTAGGAGTAATATGCAAGCCGAGGTATTTAATATGGGAGGATTTCCATGTGAAGTTGGAGGTAGTAAAATCGGGTTTAAATGTGAATTTCGTTAAAGGTAGGATCTCACATTTATCATTATTGAGTTTGTAGCCAGATATTTGGGAGTATTCATGCACTTCAGCAAGGAAGGCGGGAATCGAATCAGTGGGATTAGAAATAAAAAGAAGGATGTCATCCGCGTATGCGGCTAGCTTGACTTGAGAATCTGATATTTGAAAGCCTTGAATTGTAGGGTTCTGACGAAGTTTAGACAGAAAGGGTTCTAAGGCTAAATTAAAAAGAAAAGGAGATAATGGGCACCCTTGACGAACACCCCTTCCCAAATCAAAAAAGGAGGAGATTTGACCATTGGCACAAACAGCTGCACATGGGTTGGAGTAAAGTAAGGAAATCAGAGAAATACATTTGGGACCAAAACCAAACCAATGAAGGGTGTGAAAAAGATAGGTCCATTCAACTCTATCGAATGCCTTTTCAGCATCAAGGGCAATGGCCGCAAGGGAATGGGGCAAATGACGGGACTTAGATAAAACATTGAATAGCAGTCTAGTGTTGTCAGTGATAAAGCGTCCCTTGACAAAGCCTGACTGTTCCTCACCCAGGAGATCCGGGAGAAGAAGATCGAGACGTACTGCAAGAGATTTCGCAAATATTTTATAATCAATGTTAACCAAGGAGATTGGCCTATAATTCTTACAATGTTGAGCGTCCTTTCCCTCCTTGGGTATGAGGCAGATATGTGCATCAGAGAAAGAGCCTGAGGAAGAACCCAGGGTGAGGAAAGCATCAATGAGGGAGTGTAGTTTAGGGATGAGAAGTTTTGAGAAGTGAAGGAAAAATTCAACAGTAAAGCCATCCGGCCCAGGAGCTTTATCTTTTTGGAGACTCTGAAGCGCTGTAAGTAACTCTTGTTGAGATATATTAAGCTCTAGATGGGAGAGGTCAAGCGGGAAGTGAGCTGGTTTTTGAATGTTGGAGAAAAAGCGGTCTAAGGATTGAGAAGAGGGTTGGGTTTCGGAAGAGTATAAGGTTTTGTAAAAGGCAGAAAATTCAGCAAGAATATCTGTATCTTTATGTTTGAGAACAGAGTGTGTGTCATAGATGGATTCGATATTTAATTTGTTATGCTTTACTTTCAAATAATTAGCAAGAATCTTCCCAGCCTTATTTTTACCCCCGTAAAACTTTGCACTTGATTTCAATAAATATAAAGACGCGTCATCCGTTGACTTTTTGTTAAATTTCATTTTGGCATTAATCAAGGCTGTTAAGCTGTCCTGCGAACGGGAGGTAAAATAAGAATTCTCCAATTTCTTAATGTCAAGAAGAAGAGTAGCTGTGAAGCTACGAGCGGCTCTCCGTTTTTTTGCCACAAAGCCAATTATAAAATCCCTTGCTGCAGCCTTGAAGGCATCCCAAATGGTGTGCTTAGGAATGGAGGGAGTATCATTAAGTGAAAAAAATTCATCGGAAAATTCAGTGAAGGATGCAGTGAATTTGGGGTCCAAGAGAAGGGAATTATTAAAACGCCATCGCTTGGGTCCAACTGATTTAGGAAGAATGTCAAATTGAACTAAAGTGAGGGCATGGTCGGAAAGCAGTATCGGGCCTATCTCTGCATGAGTAAGGGTTTGGGCAATGTCATGAGTAACAAAAATGTAATCAATCCGGGATTGGGAATGATGAAAGGGAGAGTAAAAAGTGAATTCCTGCAACACTGGGTTACATAAACGCCAAGCATCAGTGAGTTTATGTTGAGAGATAGCCTGAGAGAAGAGTTTATGTGACTTATTAGGAACAAAGTGAGCTTTGGAGTGCCTATCCAAAAAGGGATCGAGGGGTTGGTTGCAATCTCCCGCTAAAGTAAAGTTATTGTCAATTAATCTGGTGATATGATGGGAAAAGGTGTACCAGAAAGTAGGATTGCCGGCAGTGGGGGCATAGACATTTAGAAGGGAAATTGGAACATTCTTAATAGAAAGCTTAACAAATGTCCAGCGACCAACATCATCTGATTCCTGATGAAGCAAAGAGTGAGAGAGATTTTTGTGACATAAAATGGCTACTCCATTACGCTTTCCATCCCCTGGAGAGTAATATACATCACCCACCCAACTTCTTTTCATCTTAACAGATTCTTCAGCAGATAAATGAGTTTCTTGCAAAAAAGCAATATCAACATTTAAAGGTGCAAGATGTGACAAAATTCTCTGTCGCTTGATGGGAGAATTAATGCCCCTAACATTCCATGTAACTATTTTTAACGACATATCATGAAAATGAATAAGAAAATATCAATAAAAAAAGGAGAATAATAAGTGCCCAGAATAGTAAAATGAGTAAAAAGGATATGAAAGTCAAAAAGAGGTAGGATAACATGAAGTTGAAAAATAGCAAGGAGGAAGTACAAGTGAATAAACAGGAAAAGTGCTAGAAGAATGAGAGAAAACGGAGAAAGAATATACCAAAAGGAAATAAGAAGAGATGAAGAAAGAAGATTCAGTAGAAAAAGGAACAAGGTCGAGAGCATATGATAAGCAGCAAGGAAAGGATCAGAAAAAAAAAGAAAGAGAAAAAAGAAAGGGAAGAATGTGAAAAAAGAGCAAATATGTAAACTGGAAAAGTGGTAGTGAGGGTCAAATGAATAAAGAAATAAAGTAGAGGACTACAAATGCGAGGAAGAGAAATATGAAGAAGGTAAAGACATAGAAGTGGAGGAGAGAGAGGAAGAGAAGACACCTTTGAACAGAGAAGAACTAGAGATAAGAACAAGATCAAAGACAAAAAGGGAATACTGAAGAACAAGGGAAGGAAGGAAAACATACTTACGAAGGGTGAAACTGAGGAAGGGTGATCACGGGGTAGGGGAGACGAAAAGAGAAAACTGAGGGGGGAGCGCCCACTGGGGGAGGCGATACAACCGATGTAAACAAACCATCAAACCAAGGGAAGAACATACTGTAAACTGTGAAACCTGTGGGAGAAAGAAGAAACAAAAAAGTTGAGGAGAAGAAAACATCACGAGGTTTACTGGTAGAAACGAGATACTAGAATAAGTGGGAAAGAAATGAACATATTATGGAACTAGAAGGCAACAAATATAAAGGGAAAGGATTCAGATAGGAGAAGGGTAGAAACAACATGATGAGAACAAACATATGTAAATTCAACACAAACTATGCAAACTAGTGAATAAACCAAAATAGTGGATTATGAAATTCATGGAGGAAAAGCTGACGATGAACTGGAGAGGTCCATTTCAGATGTTTGGCAGGAATTAAGGAAGCTCCGAAGGCAAACAGGATCCTCGTAGATCGTCGTTTTGTTGTTATGAGTGACTCTAAAGAGACAAGGGTGGAAAAGGCCATATCTGGCGCCAATGGATCGGAGCTCCGGTCGCATATCCAGGAAAGCTTTACGGCGGCTGGCTGTGGCTCTAGCGTAATCCTGCGCAAAGAAGAGGGTAGATCCTGACCATGTGAGGCGAGGAGAAGCGCGGGCCGCCGATAAAACTTTGAGAAGATCGATATATTCCAGAAAGTACATGATGACACCTCGTGGTCTGGAAGAGGCAGAGGAAGATGAAGAAATGCGGCCAAGCCTATGTGCTCGTTGGATATTAAGCATGGTTCCCTCAGGAAGATGGAGGAGCTTAGGCAGGAAAGATTTGAAGAAAGCAACGGGGTCATTCCACTCACAATTCTCCGCCAGGCCATAAATACGGAGGTTGTTGCGTCGATTGCGATTCTCAAGCTCCTCGACCTGCTTCTGGAGAGAGGAAATCTGCGACTGCATGTGCGTCACCTTAGAGGATGATTCCTGAAGAGAAGATATGGAGTGTTCCACAGTCGTCACTCTCGCATCCATCTGTGACCAATTGTCAGTTAAGACCTGCAGCTTAGAGTTGGTTTCCTCCATGAAAGGTCGAAGAGCACGTATCTCCTCCAACAGTAGCTCCATAGATACAGCTGAAGTTGAGCCTGACGGTGATGGAGGATCTTTTTTGAGACGTTTCGACGTAGCTTTCCCTGAGGCCTGAACAGAACGTTCAGTATTGGACTGCCACATTTGGACGGCAAGTTCTTGAGATGCTTCCAGATGCGCAAATGCAGAGAAGACTTTGGAATTTTTGATGAAAACACGTCGTGGGGTTTTGGAAACACGACCAATTGCGCCTCTCTCCATATGATGAAGCCACCAGCAAAAAGAAAGGAATAGGGAGGCTAGAACCTAAAATATTCTTTGTCTGCGAGAATCAATATAGGAATGGAGGAGAGTTAATCAACAAAAGCGTGTAGGAACAAAGAGGTCCGAAGGAAACTTCTTCACAACCACTTAGGAGCTGCAGAGGTGCACATGAGGACATATAGCAGTATCCACTTGCATGAGTCCGGAAGCCTCTATGCTAAAAAGTAGAGCGAAAAATGTCCATAACATGAGAAACAAAATGCCAACATGTGTTTAAAGAAAAAAGAAGGAGTCCAGCAGGAAAACTCCAGCTTTGTGGCAAATGAGGGCAGTCCAGAAAATGCACGCAGTCAGAAGGAGGCGCTGGCAGCAAGAAAAAAAGGGAGCATCATGTTGAAAACAGTCAAAAAAGACAAAATGGCCGCCGAGATCAAAATATTCACAAACATTGCTCATGTAGGATAAGGCAGGCAGGGTAAAAGCACTAGGACGCTGAAAGATGAAAACATAAGCTCACCATGAGCATTTGCGTGGGTCTGGAGCGGCAAATAAAGGCAGCATTGTCCGAGGGAATTAGCGCGTCAGACGCGCGAAGGAGAAACAAAATGGCGGTCGCGGCTGACAGAGAGCCGCGGCCGCTCGTAAATGCCACAAATAAGCTTACAAGATGCTAAAATGTGTTGCCGTTGGAGTCACGATGTTCCTTTCATATTCTGACTGGAAGAGCTTCTCTCAGTAATCGGCCGGCACAGGTGAAAGAGGGTGAATCCCTCGGCTGATTCGGAGCGCTCACATCAGAGCCGCCATCCGCGTCGGGCGCTAAGCCACGCCCCCCCATAGAGTAAATTCTAATGAGTATAATTGCACACAAATGACAAAAATCCAATCTGTAGAACCAAAGTTATGAATTTTGAAATTTATGGTGAAAATAGCACCAAAAAACACAAAGCACCAAATGCGGTTATCTGGTTGTGTTGGACCGAGGCAAAGTAACAAGTTGATGCTGATGAAGCACAGGTCGAATAGAGGGACCAGGTTTGTCCCGCTGAAGACTTTGCCTTCTTTGAGTTCAAGTCCACAAGGTAAGCTGCTGTGGAGCTTTGTGTTGCCGGTTAATGAGAGAAGACCATTGTTAATGTGAGGAGCAGGTTGGCTGTCACACAAGGTAGCTATTTAGCGAAAGAAGTTGGTTGTTGCTGGAGCTTTGTGTTGACAGTTGACACGTACTGTTACTGTTGGCACTGGCTCTCAGGGCTGACATGACGAGCAGGTTGTTGCTAGAGATTTGCATGCCACTGCGCTATGGATGGTCGTCAGGTGACATGAGGAGCCCATTTGCAGCTCAGGACTTGTGATGTTGAGGCAGATGGAGTGCTCTCTGATGCCAATCACAGGTTATGGACCTGGGGGGCACCTCATGGTGATCAGGACTTACTCCAGAAGAGGTCAGCAGTAGGGCTCAGGCAGGTCTATGTAGGTCCAATTGGTGCTGGACCACTGGGAAGTTGCAGGACAGGCCTCTGGAAGCTTGTTATCTCCCCGTAGATCAAACAACAGATGAATGACCGTTGGAGTCACTTCTGAGGTTCAAGGCAAGCAGGTCCAGTCTTCCTTCTTCGGATAGCAGGGCACCTTTCTTCTGAATCATCCACAAGTCCAGGAGTGGTATTATGCGAGATTCTGAAGGTGTTACTATTAGACTTGGCATCTTTGGCGCAGTTTCCCCAAATGTTTTGCTTCTACCGCCTGTATTTTTGATGCTGTGCTGGATTTTGTTTTTGCTGGCTTATATGCTTTGGTCACTTTGCCACTGTTGATCAGTGTGAAAGTGCAAGTAATCCCTGTGTAAATTGTTGTTACAATTGTTTCTCCCTAATTGGAATATTTGATTTACTGGTAAGTCCCTAGTAAAGTGCACCGAAGTGTGACAGGGCCTGTAAATCAAATGCAACTAGTTGGCCTGTAGCACTGATTGTGCCACCAACATGAGTAGCCCTAAAAGGGTATCCCAGATTTGCCACTGCAGTGTCTGTGTGTAGTTTGTAAACTGCATGTCGACTGGCAAGGGCACCCACTTGCCAGGCCCTAAACATCCCTTTTCGTACACGTAAGACACCCCTATGGTAGGCCAAAGGTACCCCCATGGGCAGGGTGCAGTGTATGTGAAAGGTACGAACATGTACTGGTGTGTGTCCTGATAGTGAAATACTGCCAATTTCGTTTTTCACTATTGAAAGGCTATCTTCTCCCATAGGCTAGAATGGGAAACTTTGTAACATCTTACAAGTATAGCTTCCCATTGAGACAAGATGGAGAAAAAAAGTTTAAGCTCTCTGAACTCAGAATTTAATAACACATCTTTTAGTAAGATGGTTGTAGGAAAGTGGGATCTGCTTTTATGGTTACCTCCACTTTTTGCCTGGTGCTTTCTGTTTCTGACTAGTCTGACTGGGATCCTGCTAATCAGGACCCCTGTCTCTCTGCTTTCTCCCCTAAATTGTTATGGTAAGTACTTAGGTACATCACAGATTGGATACTGGGGTACCCTTATCAGTCCCTAGCATATGGTAATAAGGTACCCAGGGCATAGGTACCCCAAGGGTCCCCCATGGGCTAAAGCATGTATTATGCCACCCAAGGGAGGCCATTCGAGCTGTCACTACGGGCCTGCCAATGCAGCCTGTGTAAGCTAGGGCTAACTCCACTTATGAAAGATATATGTTCCCTATATATAGGTTCACTGCCCTTAAAACCTATAAGTCACCCCTACAGCAGGCATTTTCAATCCTGAAGGCAGGATGCTCGGTTTGAAGGCTGAGGATGCCCCTGCATGAGCAGGACACCACTAAAGCCTTCTGAGTCCATTCTCCCGGGTTGCTAGTGAGACAGCCATATAACACATAGAGGGGCACGACAACATTACACGATGACCATCTCGAAACTAGCTGTAACAAACCCTATCATGGTTGGTATCAAATATGTTGGAATCATTCCCCCATACCATAAATGGTGTGGGAGGTATGATTCCAAGCACTGTAAAGGCCCTCCGTTAGGACCTCAGTGCTCCCAGTACCAGTTTTTTAGACCCGGACAGCACAACATGGCTGCAGCCGATCAGAGACATGATTCTGCCCTCCTGCTGCTGAGCTAAGCTCAAGCAGGGGAAGGCAGAACAATAGGTATCTTGTCACAGGGAGGTGTGCCCACCTCCCAGACAGGGTTTAGTGTTTAGGGGCCAGGTGGGAGTGCTTGCCAGTGCCACTCAGTCAGCTTGAAAGGCAAATTTGGTGCCCTCCATGCATAGCCCAGTTCAAAACAGCTCAGGGAGCCATTGGCTGCCACTCTGGTGTGAAACTGGACAGATGACATGGGAGTATCCTCCCTACTGTCCAACCCCTCCCCTTGGAAGGGAACCCTGAATCGTCCCAACCCTTTCCATAGCGTACTTAAGGGCTTACCTGTGGGTGGGTCCCTAGATTCATCGTGGGACACGATTCTATTCAGACACCACTTCAACTTCGACCATCTGGGCAATCTGGACTTCGCTCTGGGCATCAAGGCTGCAACCGGGAGGACTCCTGCTGCTCCTGATCTCTTCGCCCTGCTCATCTGCTGCAATGTCCATGCCTGTACTCCATACAGGAAACCTTCAAAGGCCTATGTGCATTCAAGACACCTGAAGGAATCTGCCTTGAAGTGAAGGAGTCACTTCCCTGCATCTGCAGACTGATGACTGACTGGATAGATAAAGCCTTCATACAATTGGCACCAATTAAAAAATAGACACCCAAGCGAGCCCACCCTTTGGCCCCTTGGTACTCTGACAAGCTTAAACTTCAGAAACTGGCTTGAAAAAAACTTGAATGGGCTTGGAGGAGAGGGTAAGACAACATTGACAAAGTGAATTATAAGCACAGTCTTAAACATTATAAGGAACTGTTGATGGAAACAACATTTATTTTTCTAATAAAATCCTCCTTGCTAGGTCCAACCCTAAAGAACTTTTTTTAACTGTGAAAAAATTAGTCTCTCCAAACATCATCAAGAAGGATAGCAGCCCAGAATTGTGTAAAAATCTGGCTACCTTTTTGCAACAAAAAGTGGACCGTATCTTCTTCACATTCTCCCCCGAGTCAAAGGGAGTAGGATTACATCCAGGGAATTCAATTCAAGTAAATCCCTAGTCTGGAGCAGTCTTTGATCATTGCTCTCCATTGGGATTAGAGTAAACTGCTAAACTTCTTAGCTCCGCACGTTCGGGATATCCCACAGACCCCTGCCCGGTCCCGATACTTAAATCTATTCCCGGAAGTCATATGTTCCGCTCTAAACCCTCTGATTAACAACATCTTTGGCACCGGGTTCTTCCCAAAAGATGGGAAGAAGGCTTAAATTCTTCCTCTCTTAAAAAAACCTACCTTAGATCTCATAGACCCTGGTAGCTATTGGCCAATTTCACCGCTTCCTTTGCGCGCAAAAATCATAGAAAAGGCCATGAATACGCAGCTTAGTACTTTCTGCCATACCAACAAAGTTTTTGATCCTACTCAGTAGTGTTTTATAGCTGATCACAGCACGGAACTGGCCATAATCAAAGGCTATTCTGATAGTAGCTCAGAGACCTACAGCTAGCCCTCATTAATGCCAGGTCCCTTGTAAAACACAGCTATGAAATAGGGGACTTTACTACTGATAACAAAATAGACGTTCTATTTATCACTGAAACCTGGGGCAATGATGCCGCAAACCCTGATTTTAATATTGCTGTCCCCACTGGATATAAAGTGTTTAGGCATGATAGGCATTTGGCTAGAAGGGGTGGCATTGCACTGATCCATAAAACTGAACTTAGTGCCCACTGCACAATAGTCACCTCCACCAATTGCGAGGCTTTCACTATAAAATGTCATTTCAGGGCCAAGACTCTTTTAATGGTCTTTTAATTTACCGACCACCTGGTCCAAGAACCAACTTCTTAACAAGTTTAAGCTCACTCCTTGAATATAGTCTCCAATACAAATGTTTTACGCTCCTGGGTGACTGGAATTTTCACCTGGAAATACAGGAGGACAAAGACACCAAGGAGCTCTTGGAGTCGATGTCCGAGTTGGGTCTTACGCAACTTATTCAAGGTCCCACACATATTGCGGGACATACCTTAGACTGCAACTTTTCTAAAGACCCGGCTCTCCATTGTATTTACACCCTCTCATTAACCTGGTCTGCCCACCTTGCTATTCTTTTTAGCTATAAAACCCCTTTATGTGATGAAAAGAATAAAGCCCCCATTAGGAACACTGACAGACTTTGGCACCGCATCAACCCTGAGGTATTGATAGATCACTTGGCCCAAACCCAGTCCAATCTTGAGCCAAATACTGATTCTGCAGCCATAAATTATACTTCATGGATGGACGCTAATTGCCTCACCCTGGTTTCTACTGTGACCATCAACAGTAATAGGAAATTGCCCTCAGCCCCCTGGTTCTCTGAAGCCCTAAGATTGGATAAACAGGCCTGCAGAAGACAGGAAAGAGCATGGAGACAACACTATGAAGCTCCGGAAAAATCTAAATACAAAGCCCTACATGCAGACTTAAAAAAAACGGTACAAAAGGGGGTGGTAATGGACGGAGCATCCAAAACCAATCAAACACTCACACCCAGTCAAAAGATCTGGGTTTAATCCATCACCGTTCTTTAGCCCACTCTGCCACCCCAGTTCAGACATGGCTATATGCAAATCAGTCTGACCTTGTGCCTCATGGGAACAGTCCAGCCTGAACTGCCAAGCCATGCCTTCCCTGGACCGGAAACAAGCTTACGAGGACCGGTTTCTGGCATTCCAGCCGTCTTCAGCACGGCTTGCTTGAATCCAGTGGCAAAGTGAGCAAGGGACTCACGTCTGAGCATACCCTACCACACTTATGGCGGCCAAAAGCGGTACAAAAGGGGGTGGTAATGGACGGAGCATCCAAACCAATCAAACACTCACACCCAGTCAAAAGATCTGGGTTTAATCCATCACCGTTCTTTAGCCCACTCTGCCACCCCAGTTCAGACATGGCTATATGCAAATCAGTCTGACCCTGTGCCTCATGGGAACAGTCCAGCCCGAACTGCCAAGCCATGCCTTCCTTGGACCGGAAACAAGCTTCCGAGGACCGGTTTCTGGCATTCCAGCCGTCTTCAGCCCGGCTTGCTTGAATCCAGTGGCAAAGTGAGCAAGGGACTCACGTCTGAGTATACCCTACCACACTTATGGCGGCCAAAAGCGGTACAAAAGGGGGTGGTAATGGACGGAGTATCCGAACTAAGCATGGGCGAATTTTGCGAATCTCGCGTTCGCGAATTTTGCGGATTTGCGAACTCGCAATCTGCAAAATCCGCGAATTCCCGCGAATTTGCGTTTTTTTTTTTTTTGTGTTCGCCCGTGTTTCTGCCAGTTCGCGAGGGTTTTTACAATTTCGCAATTTGCGAACTTACCTGTCGGGTCGCAAGTTTTGCGAACTTGTTGTTTCTACGTGTCCAGCCTGTTTGGGACACTCTTCTTCATCACTGCCACTCTCTGTCACCACTGCCACTCTCTGACTACTCATGCCACCCTCTGGCCCACCCATGCCACCCTCTGTTTCATCACCACACCCTCTGGTTGTCCAGTGTACATTATTTTCGGCAAAGCAAAGCACACCTTCCCTGCCTCAAGTGACCTGAATTAATTTGGGGCTGATTAATGTGTCACAGAATATTTTTTTAGCTGGCACCTGCTTCCTTAGTGCGCCCTGATTAGTGATCTTTTGCACTTGCTAAGTGCTTTCATTGTTGCAAAATTAGTTACAACACCTGCCCTGCCCCAACTGACAATAATGAATTAGGGGCTGATTAATGGATTTTAACTTCCAGCCTGGCTCCTGCTTGTCTCCCTTAGCTGTAATTCAGGACCTTTGTGGCATATGTGTAACTATTCTGAGGTTCAGAGCAGGGTCACATAATAGTTGCAACTGGCAACTGAACTCTGGAGGGGCCCCTCAGGAAGCACTACAGGAAATGGCTACTAATGATGAGCCTGAACTTTTGAACCTGGTAAGTAGTTTCAGTTTTGCTAAGATCGTATTTCTGCAATTTAGCACTTATTCGCGGGGCGCGAAGTTGTACTGGGAAGCCGCGAACTCACGCGAACAGTGCGAGCAGTGCGAGCACAATCCGCTGCTTGCGGATTTGCGGATTTTGCGGGAGATTCGCGAATTTCGCGGATTGCAAATTTCCCGAAAATCCGCAAAATCCACGAGCGAAACGGATTTTCCGCCCATGCTTAATCCGAACCAATCAAACACTCACACCCAAGTCATCTCTGAAAAGAGCCAGTATTATACCTCTTGGATTGAAAGAGCTGGCCACTCCAGTAAGGAACTTTTTCAAACTGTTAAACTTTTAACATCCAATAGTAATGATGACTCAGTTAATCACAGTCAAGAATTCTGTAATGTCCTTGCTCATACTTTTAGAGCCAAGGTGGACTAAATTTGTAATCAATTTGCCTCCTCTAATTCTAATGAGAAGATAGGGCAGCAAGATGATGCCAAACCTCTTCTAGTTACCTCTATTTCTATGGCTAAATCAGGATCACTGGAAGACCCTTGCCCTCCTAGAGTTCTAAAAAGTATTGGTTACTTTATAGGACCTTATATGTCCAAACTGTTTAATCAAATGCTGGCACAAGGATGCTTCCCTTCGGTTTGGAAACAGACTTGTATCCTCCCTTTGCTGAAGAAATCCAATATTAATGTCATCAATCCAAATAACTATTGTCCTATTGCCAGAATCCCCCTACCAGCAAAGATAATAGAGAAAATTATTAATATTGAACTCTCTAATTTCATCTCCAATACCGAAGTCCTAGATCATAGTCAATTTGGCTTTAGGTCTAATCATAGTACGGAAACGGCATTGATTAAAACTACGGAAGAAATTTGTTCGTCTCTTGACAGCGGTGGGTCAGCAGTTCCTATACTGCTAGACCTATCCGCTGCATTTGACACGGTAGACCACAATCTTCTGATGCAACGGTTAAAATCGATAGGTGTCGGAGGAGCTGCTCTCTCTCATCTTACCTCCTTTTTGACCGACAGAACCCAATTGGTTCAGCTGGGCAGTTTTAAATCAGCCCCTTTTACCCTGCATTGTGGAGTCCCACAGGGCTCTTCGTTGAGCCCTACCCTTTTTAACATTTATGTTGCGGAATTGGCCCCTCTAATCAGGAGTTTTATTCCTATTCCTACCTCCTATGATACCCACTTGGTTATCTCGACAGTGGACAAGGGTATCAACTTCTCCACTAAGCTTTATGACTGTATGACTAAACTTAGTTTGTGGATGAGTGATCACTGTCTTAAATTAAATTCCACTAAAACAGAGGTGATCATGTTCGGTAATCTTTTTCCTCCCTGGTCCCCAGACTCGTGGCCGAACAACCTGGCCCCCCCCACACCTGTGACCAAAGCTAAAAATCTGGGAGTTATTATTGACAATAAATTGACTTTCAAATCACAAGTATCTAAAGTGGTGTCCTCAGCTTACTTTATGATAAAGATGCTAAGAAAAATCTGTCCTTTTATCCCGCCCAAATCTAGAAAAATGGTGGTGACTTCGCTGGTTCTTCCCAAAATAGATTATTGCAATGGGCTATACATCAACATTCAAGCAACCCTACTCAGAAAACTTCAAACAGTACAAAACGCTGCTGCAAGACTGATACTGGATTTGCCAAAATATCAATCAGTCAGAACTGGTATTCAGGACCTTCATTGGTTGCCAGTTTGCCAAAGGGTAAAAGTTAAAGCCTTATGCATTGCTCACAAAGCTCTTCATAAGGAAGGCCCTACATTTCTACGGGATCTCTTTAAATGGTATACCCTGAATAGATCCTTGAGGTCCTCCAACTCTCACCTGATACCTATGACCAGAATAAGAAAGGTGAATTGGGGAGGACGTAGCTTTAGTTATAACACCTCAAAAGAATGGAACTCTCTCCCTCGTTATTTGAGGGAAATACCTATGCACCTAGAGCTTAGGAAGCAACTGAAGACATGGCTTTTCTAAGCTCTTGTAGTAGTCTGAAACCTAGTAAGGAGTACCGAAAGCGCCAAGACACCTACGGGTATTTGCACGCTATACAAATTGCATATAACATATCATAACATAATGTTGGATTTGTCAGCAAGCAGCCCTTGACACAGTCCATCACAAGGTTCTGATGAACCGGTTGTCAGGGTGGGGGTAAGTGGGGTTGCTTGGAAACTCCTTAAATCCTTCTTATCCAATAGAACTCAAATAGTAGACCTGGATAACAACAAATCAAAGCCTTTCAGCCTTCCTTGTGGGGTTCCCCAGGGGTCTTCTTTGAGCCCCACCCTTTTTAACATTTACGTGATTTCCTTGGCGGCTCTGATCAGATCTTTCGGTTTCCAGTTAACCTCGTATGCTGATGACACACAAATTGTGCTGTCTCTCAAAGACGGGCATGAAAAAGAAACTGGAGCACGCCTTCAAGATTGCATGAAGGCCATAGCAGGATGGATGTCGAGGAATTGTTTAAAATTAAATTCAAGCAAAACCGAGGTTATTATATTCAGAAACAATCCTCATATATGGACCCAGGATTGGTGGCCTGCAGATATGGGGAACTATCCCACTCCTACTCTGAAAGTAAAAAATGTAGGCGTCATAGTGGACAATAGAATGACCTTCAGCGACCACATAATCTCAGTAATTTCCTCTTGCTTCCTGATACTGCGAATACTGAGGAAAATAAACTCTATCTCTCAGAATTGGACTATAGGACGGTAGTTACAGTTCTAGTTATGGCATGTCTGAACTACTGTAACAGCATTTATCTGAATGCCCAAAATCAGCATGTCAATGGGCTTCAGATAGCTCAAAATGCAGCTGCCAGGCTATTGACAGGCACACCTAAATTTGTTTCTGTAAAAAGAGAATTAACTTTGTTACACTGGCGTCTTGTAAAACAGAGGGTTCATTTTAAGGCCCTTTGTATAGCGTTTAAGGCTCTCAAGGAATTGGCCCTGACCATCTGAGGCAAAGGTTCAAATGGTATGCCCCTACCAGGACCCTGCGGTCCACGAGAGCAAAAAATTTCCAAATTCAAATTCCTACCTTCAGAAAAAACAGCTGGGGAGGCAGGAGCTTCGTTACCCGCGCATCCAAGGCATGGAATGACCTAATGTTCCACCTTAGGAATGCTGCAGACCTCCTTTCTTTCAGAAAGGGTCTGAAGACCTGGTTGTTTACTCACTGAACCTCACTGACTAACGTTTAGGCAGAGCTCAGCGCCAGGACACCTGAGGGTAATCGCGCTCTTTTTTTATAAATTTGAATAAAATAACATAACATAACAACTTAGCTGACTGGTCTGCTGATCCTGGGCTCCCACAGACTTTGAAAGGCTCAGCAACACAGGTTATCGTTCTTCACATCCCTTGAGGCCTGCCCCGTCCTCTCACCAACTTTGAGACCAGTATCCCTCACCGGAGCCGCAGGAACCATACCCCTGTGCACCGCGTCGGCTTGCCGATGTAAAGGCTTGTTGGCTTCCTTCCATCAAGATCTTCGGGCTCCTAGTAGGCCCAACCTCAAACATCTCCAGTGACCAGAATCTTCGACCACACCGCATAGCTTGCAGAGTGGGCCTGCTTCTTTGGTGAGCTGGAGTCCTCTTGCTACTCCAGTGCCTCCAGACTGTGGGTCCTGTTGAGGATCACCTTTGAATTCTTTGGGTTCCCCTGAATGCCCGGGCCTGCCTTGACTCCCCTGCTTGTGGTGAGTCTACTGGACCTTGCTGGTCGGTATATTGCACCTTCTTCAACTTCCACATTGGTTGCAGTTGCCACGGCTTGTTGGTGCTCCCGACGGACACTGTCCCCTCAACTCTCAACATCTGATGTGGGACAGTTCGTATCCGGCTCCTGTCATCCACAGTATCACCTGGACCATACAGCTGCAGTTTCAAGGTCACCGCCAGCTTCCGTGCAACACCCGATATCAGTGGGCATTCGTCTTCTGTGCCTCCTGGTCACTCCTGAGTGGCATAGACTCTGTCCCCTCTGTTTTCAGGTTCTTCACATCTTGAATCCACCTTTGGGTTCCACTGGACACTTTCACCTTCTCCAGCACCGGCATCTTCCTGAAGTCTCCCATTGAGTTTGACAACTGTTTCTGACCCCACTTCACAGCTATGCACCTGGCTTCCCTTGTGTAGGTAATCTGGTTCCAATGGTATCCATGGGTGCAGTGGCTCTCCAACGTCTTGTCTTCCACAGCATTTCTTCAGGGTCCACTGGGAAGGGTCTTCTTTCTTTAAAACTGCAATTGCGACTTACATGTTGATTTATACGGAGAACGCAGTCGTGTTCCTACACGGCACATGACCTCCGTGGGGATCCTAGATACTCACCATGGGTTGTTCCTTGGGTCCACGGCACTCCTACATCCTCTGAGTATTGACTTGACTAAAGTCATGGTTCGCATACCACTATTTTAGTATATGGTTTGGTCTCTCCCTCGGGACCACTGTGTATTCTGTGCTACTTACCTATTTCTCTTGAAAAGTATTGTGTGCATTGTGTATATCTCTGGCTAGGAGATATCTGTATGTGCTAATGAGTGCCTTATAATAAATACATATATTTATAACTTCACTGTGTGGTTCTTTTTCACTTAAACTATACCTGTAAGATTGTGTTCTGGATAAAGAAGCTGATTTACACTCCTTCTGGACTAAGCCCGAAGGCTGCCTTCCACAGCTACCACTTAGAGAGCTTTCTAAGGTTGTCTAAGACCACTAAATCACCATAAGGATTGTCTGGATCAGTGCAAGGTGTCTACGTACATAAGTATACATTATATACTGAGCCAGCCCCCCATAATGGTTTATAAATTGTGTGTTTGAAAATGCCACTTTTAGAAAGTTGCAAAAACACAGTTGATGGACAGAACGCAGAACAATGTCTTACATTCACCCCAGTACAAAGATCTGGGCCTAAATCCATCGTTTTTCTGCACTCCACACCACCCTAGGTCAGACAATGGCTATATGCAAATCAGCCTTGACCCTGTGCCTCATGAGAACAGTCCAGCCCGAACTACCAAGCCCTGTCTTTCCTAGACCGGAATCAAGCATCCAAGGACCGGTTTCTGGCTATCAGCCTTCTTCAGCCTGGATAGCTTGACTCCAGTGATGTGGAGAGCCTGGGACTCACGTCTGAGCATACCCAGCCCACTCGGGGTGAAAATTGCAAAAAACACAGTTGATGGACAAAATGCACAACAATGTCTTACATTCACCCCAGTACAAAGATCTGGGCCTACATCCATCGTTTTTTTGCACTCCACACCACCCTAGGTCAGACAATGGTTATATGCAAATCAGCCTTGACCCTGTGCCTCATGGGAACAGTCCAGCCCGAACTACCAAGCCATGTCTTTCCTAGACCGGAATCAAGCATCCAAGGACCGGTTTCTGGCTATCAGCCTTCTTCAGCCTGGATAGCTTGACTCCAGTGATGTGGAGAGCCTGGGACTCACGTCTGAGCATACCCATCCCACTCGTGGTGAAAATTGCAAAAAACACAGTTGATGGACAGAATGAAGAACAATGTCTTACATTCACCCCAGTACAAAGATCTGGGCCTAAATCCATTGTTTTTTTGCACTCCACACCACCCTAGGTCAGACAATGGCTATATGCAAATCAGCCTTGACCCTGTGCCTCATGGGAACAGTCCAGCCCGAACTACCAAGCCATGTCTTTCCTAGACCGGAATCAAGCATCCAAGGACCGGTTTCTGGCTATCAGCCTTCTTCAGCCTGGATAGCTTGACTCCAGTGATGTGGAGAGCCTGGGACTCACGTCTGAGCATACCCAGCCCACTCGGGGTGAAAATTGCAAAAAAGATGGCTGGAATGCCAGAAACCGTTCCTCGGAAGCTTGTTTCCGGTCCAGGGAAGACATGGCTTGGCAGTTCGGGCTGGACTATTCCCATGAGGCACAGGGTCAGACTGATTTGCATATAGCCATGTCTGAACTGGGGTGGCAGAGTGGGCTAAAGAACGGTGATGGAATAAATCCAGATCTTTTGACTGGGTGTGAGTGTTTGATTGATTCAGATGCTCCGTCCATCACCACCCCCTTTTGTACCGCTTTTGGCCGCCATAAGTGTGGCAGGGTATGCTCAGACGTGAGTCCCTTGCCCACTTTGCCACTGGATTCAAGCAAGCCGGGCTGAAGACGGCTGGAATGCCAGAAACCGGTCCTGGGAAGCTTGTTTCCGGTCCAGGGAAGACATGGCTTGGCTGTTTGAGCTGGACTGTTCCCATGAGGCACAGGGTCAGACTGATTTGCATATAGCCATGTCTGAACTGGGGTGGCAGAGTGGGCTAAAGAATGGTGATGGATTAAATTCAGATCTTTTGACTGGGTGTGAGTGTTTGATTGATTCAGATGCTCCGTCCATCACCACCTCCTTTTGTACCGCTTTTAGAAAGTAGGCATTTTCTTGTTTAACAATTCTGTGTGCCTCTGTCTGTTTGTGTATTCACTGTCTGGTTTTAAAGTGACAGGGCCTGAGGATGTGCATTCACTGTTAGATCACTTCTGAACTCAAGAGGAACCTTTGCCAAGAAGAAGAGCTGAAGAGCTGTGAGGAGGAGTGCTGCCCCTTTGCTATGTGCTGTGTGGTGTTGACTTGCAGTTGCTGTTTCTGCCAAGGAAAGGACAAAGACTGGAAATCTGCTTTGAACCTGTTTGAAAAAGATCTCCAAGGGGCTGTGTGTGCTGCCCTCCTCTTCTGAAGTCTCAGGGACACAAAGACTTCACACCCAGCTCCCCTGAACTCTGCTACTGAGAGTTCTGACCTGCCACGTGGTGCCTGTTCCAGTTCTGGGCCTCTGGAGGTTGTGCTTGCTGCTGGAAGCTGGAGAAACCTAAAGAATTGAAGAAATTGATGCATTGCACTTCTTGCGGATGTTTTACCGATGTGCAAGAAGAATCTCCAAGCATCTCCACGCTGCTGCTATAACCGACACAGCACCTGTCGCTGCTCCAAGAACCAACCCATCGAGGGATCCCAGCCGAAGAAACCGATGCAGCGCAGCCGCCTCGATCACTGACTCACCCCGAATTTCCATGTATCGTTCCTGTGCGGCAAGGTTTCCCGACACATTACGCGCAGACCAGAACCGTCTTGAAGTCGACGCATCACTTCCCCCTACAGACCAGATTCGACGCATCATTTCTCCAGCCTGCAACAGAACTATCGCATCGCCTCCCCATCGTCTCAGGAACTGAGGCATCTCTTTGTTTCTCTATGCTTCACCTCTCTGCAGCCTTGTGAATTTTGACACATCTACAGGTACTTTATTAGAAATCACACATTCATAGTTTTCTATGGGCCCATTTGCTTGAAACCTTTTTAAAGTCATATTCTTATTACATGTATGTTTGATTTTTGTCGCTTTAGTCTTGTTGACTTTAGATAAAGATACCTTATTTTTACTAAACTGGTGTGGTGTCCATTTGTGGTGTTATTATTGCAGTGTGTTTTGAATACAAATACTTTACACATTGCCTCGGGATAAGTCTGTCTGCTCGTGCTAAGCTACTCAGGGGGTGAGCAGGGGTTATCTAAAGTGTGTATCCCCCTTTAACCTGACTGGGAGCAAGTATCCCAATTTGGACAAAGCTCCCTACCTCTGCCAAGTAGAGACCCTTATTTCTAACAGTTACATTTATACCTGATGCAAGCCTTGTGTGGGAGAAGTCCTGGGACTATTGACAAAACTGGTTCTGGTCAGTTCTCCCCCTGGGTTTGACTTCAAACTGTCTAGGGTGACAAAGGCAAGGGTAGGACTAAAGTCAGGTTTCTTGGTGTATGATGCAGGCTTGATTCTTTGAAGATAGAAAGACCCATAATCTCCACACCACAAGCATTTTGTCCATACGTCTGGAAGTAATCAACAACCCACTACAGGAGAGAATTTCACAGTCATGTGACCCTGGACACTGGCATAAAGGCACATTTGATTTTGACAGGAAAATGTTAAATTTCTAAAGAGGGACAATGGTTCTATCATTTGTTCACAACAGCTTTCATAAGATTTATGAACATGCACGGTATACAGAGGAGGAAAAATGTTTTAATAGTTGTAATGTAAATAAGAACACGCAAATCTTGGGGACACATAACAAACACCTCGCATCTCGAGGCAATTGACCTACGTGAATTTAACATCTGTGGGAGGGCGGAGTACTTATGATGAATACATGGTGGGATGATGAAAATCAGAATGTTAGTGAAGGGTTAAGGATGCCGGATATTTAGATTTTTACACGAACTGCACCATGGGTTTAGTAGGCAGTGATTTTAGTGGAGAGGGTGTAACTGCAGTGCGCGAAGAACAAAAACGGACTAATTGCACACAGGTGCAACAGATGGGCGGAAACAACTTTAGGCTTAAGTAGGTGGGTTCACAGTATGAAACTTAGAATTTTAACATCGATATGTTGCGGAAGCAGGCGAAAGAATGAGAACGGAGGCATTTTTGAGAACAGGTACGCACAGGTCATAGTGGTGAACCAGTGGGGGATTGCGCAGTTCACGATAGAACACAGTCATATGGAAGGAGGCACGCAGGGGAAGGAGCGTTGTAAAGGGGAGATGAGGGAAAAATGAATGTTGGGAAGGTTACAGAACACATGGGGCTAAGCAGGTAGATGGGAAGGCATCGAGGGGAGTAATGGTATTCATGAAAATGTGTAGCATCACGCTGCGTTTACTAGCGGGAAAACGTTGGTTCATGAAACAGCAATGTTTTTTTATTTGTATTTGCGGTGTAATTGTAGTGAGTAAAACATAGACTAAATCACGTATTTTGCATTGTAGATAACCCCTGACGAAGGGCCAAATTAAAGGGTAGACGAATCTCATGGACACGAACAAACGTACATATGCTATCGTGGCGCAGAAGGCGGCTTGGATTAGCATTTCTGCCTCATTTAGAGGTCAGCAATAGTGTAAGCGTTCCCCCTTGTGACATGTGTGAAAAGATGAAAAAGCAAGAAGAATGACAAAAAAGTTTTGGATGATTGATATGGAAAATAAAGAAGAAGTAAACAAGTGATTTATGTGGTGGCATATTTTGTAATGCCTTGAACATTTTTGCTGTGCACCCGGTCCGGAGTGGAAACACTCCCCTTTACAGTGCGAAATTTCTAAATGTGGCATATTCAGAATAGTAACTTAAAATCCAACTTTACCATTAAAAAAAGATTTTAAATTACAATTTAAAGGAGTGGACAAAGTATTTCTCTGTTTGTTCCAAACAAACTGAATTTATTGCTTATTAAGTGTAATAATGTAACCCATTGTTAGTCAATGGAAGGGACAGCTCTGCAACAGCGAAAAAAGACTTTAAGAGTTTTTTTACTGTCAAGACATTTAAAACGTAAAGACACATGTCCTACTTTTTAAAAGGTCTATGCACCCTGCACTGTGAGTGGTTAGGGCCTAACTTGGGGGTGGGGTGAGTTATACTTTTAAACAAAAAAGGAAGTATTAGGACTGGGAAAGGGTTTATTTGCCAAGTCTAAATGGCAGTTTCAATACTGCACAGACAGACAGCAGGGACGGCCTGTAGGTACGTCTGAGAGTGATACTTTAGCGGGTGGCCGAATGAGTGCCGCAGCCCACTAGTAGCATTTAACTTAGAGGCCCTTCCTACATGTAGTACCATTTTCTAGGAATGTATAAGTAAATAAATGTACCACCGAAGTATATACCAATTTTACAATGTTTAAGGGAGAGAGCACAAGCACTTTACCACCAGTTAGCAGTGAGAAAGTGCACAAAGTCCTAATGCCAGCAAAAATTGGTTCAGCAAAGGAAGGGAAAAAATCTGGTTTGACCAGGCAAAGTGGTCCAGTTCAACAAAAATCAATTAATAATTTTAAAATCTTATTATTCAATAGTGCTACAGAGGAATATACACGTGATGCCACCAATTCCACAAATATGTTGAAAATATGATCATAAAACATCCACATTTTAAGGTTCTGTGTAATTTATCAAGTCAAGGTAGATGGTCATGGAGGAGTTAGAGAACCCCATACACAAAATGAATGCAGGTGGTGTCTCTGCCTATTCAGTGTGGAAGAAGGACTTAAGAAAGATGTGAAGGTCCACATGTATGTATCCTACAAAAGCCAACAATTAACAACACATTCTGGTGGTATTTATTAGTTTACAGATTGTCAATGCTAACAATACATTCCTTTTGGAAAATAAAATGGTAATGATGTGCCCTCAATGCTTTCTTAAGGTTGTTACCTGAAGTTGTAAAAAAGATGTCTTTGGAAGTTCGGGATTACCACAGTACTATTCACAAAAACCTCATTTTAAATACATAGGCAAACAAATGTACTATTATAATTAGGGCTCCCGGTTTTATGATATTTATTTTTTTAACATTTCCATCTGTATTGTCCATATTTATTTTTATGCCAATTTATCTGTATATATCTGCATATATTTTTGTCGCAAGCAAAAAAAGGAGCTGCAAGTAGTATTTTTCCACATTTTTTAAATAGACAGTGCACACGGTTGTTATAATTTTAGCTATATGTATATATATGCCAAATTAAGTAAACACAATACAATGTGTGAGAGTCTAAAACAGACATTTGGAAGACAAATTGTGTGTATGTTTTATGCAACATCCAACAAAAAAAACTTTTCTGTTAGATCAAAACAGGACCTCACATATGAGAAATGGGAGTGGTGTCAGAGAGATTACTTGCAGTAGTATTAGTGTGCTGCTGCTGTTACAATATTGAAAGCACGGTCACTAGCCATAAAAACATTTAGAATTTAGATGAGGGCACCTGTGCACTTTCAGTGAGCTGGCCAACGACGGCATGAAAGAGCTGTCTACTTTCGTGATAAATTACAGATATTGTCAGTTCCATGCTCCTCTCTGTGGTGCACGCTGACTATCCACACACGCTGACTATCCACAGCTGAGAGAGCAAACAACCTCCTCTGAAGCAAGGAGCTCTCATTTCAGAAATAAATTAAAAGCAAATAAACAATTTACTTTAATACTGTAATCCTACACAGTAGCTGCAGCCACAGGTATTCCTCGCACAGTGGAGGAAAAAAGATTAATGGCCCAGGAGGTGTTAGTGTGGGCAGGCAAACAGGGCAATAAGGAAGAGGGATGTGGCGAGGCAACCCTGGGCTGGAGCACGGATTGTCAAACAATTCTCAGAATCCAAGCCTCCAATTTGGTCGTATTATTCCGTTTCTATTTATAAATACAGAAGAAAAATATTTTTGCGGCTGTATTTATATGTAAAAATCAGTTTAAATGGAAAACCAGGAGCCTTAATTATAATATTGGGAACTGTATTACTAAAGACACTTCCATGTTTGCTGGACCTTTTCCAATTCCAGTTACAGAATTCCTCTTATCAATGCTTCAACACGTGCGGGACTCAAGTTGATCGATTCATGTAAATTCTTTGCAGGGAATCCTTATTGTTGAAAAATTATGTCTGGTGGCTTTTAAATTTAACTTGTTTGGTGCGAATGGTGTAATGGTCTTTGTGCCATCCTCCTCACCAGTGTTCGTGTGCCAAGGACAGCTCCAAGCTGCCCTCACACACGAGGCAGGAAATCCCTCTGGTGCTGGCACCAGAGGGATGTCCTTTTTCTAAAATCAGCCCCAGGAGCTGGAAAAGAGTTTCCCAGGAACCTAACATTTCCATCTGTATTTATCAATATTTATTTAAATAGACAGTGCACACGGTTGTTATAAGTTTAGCTATATGTATGTATACGCCAAATTAAGTAAACACAATACAATGTGTGAGAGTCTATTACAGACATTTGGAAGACAAATTGTGTGTATGTTTTATGCAACATCCAACAAAAAAAACTTTTCTGTTAGATCAAAACAGGACCTCACACATGAGAAATGGGAGTGGTGTCAGAGAGATTACTTGCAGTAATATTAGTGAGCTGCTGCTGTTACAATATTGAAAACACGGTCACTAGCCATAAAAACATTTAGAATTTAGATGAGGGCACCTGGGCACCTTCAGTGAGCTGGCCAACGACGGCATGAAAGAGCTGTCTACTTTCGTGATAAATTACAGATATTGTCACTTCCATGCTCCTCTCTGTGGTGCACACTGACTATCCACACACGCTGACTATCCACAGCTGAGAGAGCAAACAACCTCCTCTGAAGCAAGGAGCTCTCATTTCAGAAATAAATTAAAAGCAATTAAACAATTTACTTTAATACTGTAATCCTACACAGTAGCTGCAGCCACAGGTATTCCTCGCACAGTGGAGGAAAAAAGATTAATGGCCCAGGAGGTGTTAGTGTGGGCAGGCAAACAGGGCAATAAGGAAGAGGGACGTGGCGAGCCAACCCTGGGCTGGAGCACGGATTGTCAACCAATTCTCAGAATCAAAGCCTCCAATTTGGTCGTATTATTCCGTTTCTATTTATAAATACAGAAGAAAAAAAATTTCTGTCTGTATTTATATGTAAAAATCTGTTTAAATGGAAAACCGGGAGCCTTAATTATAATATGGGGAACTGTATTCCTAAAGACACTGTTCCAACAGCAACAGATCGACAATCAGCATGTTTGCTGGACCTTTCCAATTCCAGTTACTCTTTCTGAACCCTAGATACTGTTACAGAATTCCTCTTATCAATTCCTCAACACATGCGGGTCTCAAGTTGATCGATTCATGTATATTCTTTGCAGGGAATCCTTATTGTTGAGAAATTATGTCTGGTGGCTTTTTAATTTAACTTGTTTGGTGCGAATGGTGTTTGTGCCATCCTCCTCACCAATGTTCGTGTGCCAAGGACAGCTCCAAGCCGCCCTCACACACGAGGCAGGAAATCCCTCTGTTGCTGGCACCAGAGGGATGTCCTTTTACTAAAATCAGCCCCAGGAGCTGGGAAAGAGCTTCCCAGGAACCTAACATTTCCATCAGTATTTATCCATATTTATTTTTATTCCATTTTATCTGTATATATCTGCATTAAATTCTTGTCACAAGCAAAAAAAGGTGCTGCAACTAGTATTCTTCCACATTTATTTAAATAGACAGTGCACACGGTTGTTATAAGTTTAGCTATATGTATGTATACGCCAAATTACGTAAACACAATACAATGTGTGAGAGTTTATTACAGACATTTGGAAGACAAATTGTGTGTATGTTTTATGCAACATCCAACAAAAAAACTTTTCTGTTAGATCAAAACAGGACCTCACATATGAGAAATGGGAGTGGTGTCAGAGAGATTACTTGCAGTAGTATTAGTGTGCTGCTGCTGTTACAATATTGAAAACACAGTCACTAGCCATAAAAACATTTAGAATTTAGATGAGGGCACCTGTGCACTTTCAGTGAGCTGGCCAACGACGTCATGAAAGAGCTGTCTACTTTCGTGATAAATTACAGATATTGTCACTTCCATGCTCCTCTCTGTGGTGCACGCTGACTATCCACACACGCTGACTATCCACACACGCTGACTATCCACAGCTGAGAGAGCAAACAACCTCCTCTGAAGCAGGACGCTCTCATTTCAGAAATAAATTTTTAAACAAACAATTTACTAAAATACTGTAATCCCGCACAGTAGCTGCAGCCACAGTTATTCCTCGCACAGTGGAGAAAAAAATTAGTTAACTTGAAAAAGGGTTTAGGGAAATGCTGTGGCTGTCCCTGTCTCTCAGGAATGTTTGTTTTTCTTAGTGCAGTGCCAAGTCATGGAGGAAAGTTTCAATTTAAGGCCTGAAAGTATCCCAAAGCTAATGCAACCTAATTTCCCTTATGTGTTTATGCTGCCGGTCTTTCTGACCTTTTTGGGTCACACTCATTTCTGCCAGTCCTACATTAACACCAAGACCGTCCCCTGCCTCCTCAAAGCTGAACTGTGGTGCAAACAGTGAAATAAAAGTCCACCTCCACCCCCACCCTTTCACTTAACAGTGACCTAAAACTGACTGTTGTGCTGGCGCAGCGCTCTACAGAACCAGAGCTCCGGAGATGGTTGGCTAAAAGGATGTAACAAGCACGCCATCAGGGCTATGTTGGGCAGGTGAGAGGTCAATGCATATTCCGTTTCTATTTATAAATACAGAAGAAACATATTTTTCCGTCTGTATTTATATGTAAAAATCCGTTTAAATGGAAAACCAGGAGCCTTGATTATAATATGGGGAACTGTATTCCCAAAGACACTGTTCCAACAGTAACAACAACATCGACAATCAACATGTTTGCTGGACCTTTCCAATTCCAGTTACTCTCTCTGAACCCTAGATACTGTTACAGAATTCCTCTTATCAATGCTTCAACACTTGCAGGACCCAAGTTGATCGATTCATGTATATTCTTTGCAGGGAATCCTTATTGTTAAAACATTTTGTCTAGTGGCTTTATATTTTAACTTGTTTGGTGCGAAGGACGTCTTTGTGCCATCCTCCTCACCAGTATTTGTGTGCCAAGGACAGCTCCTAGCCGCCCTCACACACGAGGCAGGAAATCCCCCTGGTGCTGGCACCAGAGGGATGTCCTTTTACTAAAATCAGCCCCAGTAGCTGGGAAAGAGCTTCCCAGGAACCTAACATTTCCATCTGTATTTATCCATATTTAATTTTATGCCATTTTATCTGTATATATCTGCATGAAATTTTTGTCACAAGCAAAAAAAGGCGCTGCAACTAGTATTTTTCCACATTTATTTAAATAGACAGTGCACACGGTTGTTATAAGTTTAGCTATATGTATGCATACGCCAAATTAAGTAAACACAATACAATGTGTGAGAGTCTATTAAAGACATTTGGAAGACAAATTGTGTGTATGTTTTATGCAACATCCAACAAAAAAACTTTTCAAAACAGGACCTCACATATGAGAAATGGGAGTGGTGTCAGAGAGATTACTTGCAGTAATATTAGTGAGCTGCTGCTGTTACAATATTGAAAACACAGTCACTAGCCATAAAAACATTTAGAATGTAGATGAGTGCACCTGTGCACTTTCAGTGAGCTGGCCAACGACGGCATGAAAGAGCTGTCTACTTTCGTGATAAATTACAGATATTGTCACTTCCATGCTCCTCTCTGTGGTGCACGCTGACTATCCACACACGCTGACTATCCACAGCTGAGAGAGCAAACAACCTCCTCTGAAGCAAGGAGCTCTCATTTCTGAAATAAATTAAAAGCAATTAAACTATTTACTTTAATACTGTAATCCTACACAGTAGCTGCAGCCACAGTTATTCCTCGCACAGTGGAGAAAAAAAGATTAATGGCCCAGCATAAGGAAGAGGGACGTGGCGAGCTGACCCTGGGCTGGAGCACGGATTGTCAAACAATTCTCAGAATCCAAGCATCCAATTTGGTCGTATTATACCGTTTCTATTTATAAATACAGAAGAAAAATATGTTTACGTCTGTATTTATATGTAAAAATCCGTTTAAATGGAAAACCGGGAGCCTTAATTATAATATGGGGAACTGTATTACTAAAGACACTGTTCCAACAGCAACAGATCGACAATCAACATGTTTGCTGGACCTTTCCAATTCCAGTTACTCTTTCTGAACCCTAGATACTGTTACAGAATTCCTCTTATCAATGCTTCAACACTTGCAGGACTCAAGTTGATCGATTCATGTATATTCTTTGCAGGGAATCCTTATTGTTGAAAAATTATGTCAGGTGGCTTTTTAATTTAACTTGTTTGGTGGGAATGGTGTAATGGTCTTTGTGCCATCCTCCTCACCAATGTTCGTGTGCCAAGGACAGCTCCTAGCCGCCCTCACACACGAGGCAGGAAATCCCTCTGGTGCTGGCACCAGAGGGATGTCCTTTTACTAAAATCAGCCCCAGTAGCTGGGAAAGATCTTCCCAGGAACCTAACATTTCCATCTGTATTCATCCATATTTATTTTTATGCCATTTTATCTGTATATATCTGCTTTAATTTTTTGTCACAAGCAAAAAAAGGCGCTGCAACTAGTATTTTTCCACATTTATTTAAATAGACAGCGCACACGGTTGGTATAAGTTTAGCTATATGTATGTATACGCCAAATTAAGTAAACACAATACAATGTGTGAGAGTCTATTACAGACATTTGGAAGACAAATTGTGTGTATGTTTTATGCAACATCCAACAAAAAAACTTTTCTGTTAGATCAAAACAGGACCTCACATATGAGAACTGGGAGTAGTGTCAGAGAGATTGCTTGCAGTAATATTAGTGAGCTGCTGCTGTTACAATATTGAAAACACAGTCACTAGCCATAAACACATTTAGAATTTAGATGAGTGTGTAGTGTTGTCGTAAATTGGCCTGGCCGAAGACAGCTGGATTCTTTTAAATTGCAGTCTGGCGTTGGATTGTTTTAAATTGCAGTCTGGCGTTGCGCTCATCCAGTACGTGGATGACCTTCTGCTTGCCGCTGACTCCTATGCACAATGTGAACAGAGCACACTTGCGTTGCTTTCCTTTTTGGCACAGAACAATCATAAGGTTTCCAAGAAAAAGCTTCAATACTGTAGACCCCAGGTGACCTATCTCGGTCATCTGTTGTCTAAGGAGGTGCGTGCATTAACATCTGATCGAATTCAAGCAATTTTAGATACACCAGTCCCCCGCACGCAGAGAGATGTACGTGCCTTCATAGGGTTGACGTCCTTTTGTAGGCAATGGATCATGGGTTTTTCACATATCATAAAACCTCTGCTAGCATTACTGTCCAAAGCTACACCAATGCCCCTTGAGTGGACAGATGAATGTCAGAAGGCTTTCGAGCAGTTGAAAGGGGGAAAAAGGAGGGGGGGACACTCAGTGTTGTGTAAAATACCCCTCACACACCAACAGGCCCCTTGGTGTCATGCTTCATCATTGGGGTCTTCGCACCCCGCTAAGGGGATGCGGCACGCTTCGACCTGCGACTACGCGGGAGCGTTGACAAGTCAGACTATGTGTGGTGTGTGTTGAGTGCAAGTGAAGGGATTGGATGTGAGTGGGAGGTGTAGTGATAAGTTAAAAAGTACCTGGCTAGTGGGTAAAAAGAAAAAACTTTATTCAGTACCCCTGGCTGGTGCTGTTAAAAAATGTGCAAAGGAACGAGGTTTTCTGTCTTAATTAGGGACAGAACCTCTGGTGTGCGTCGACATGTTTCGGTACGGGTGTACCTTCTTCAGGACGGGGCACAACTCCCAACCCTACTCACGTTTTTCTAAGAAAAATGGGTTCTGTTTTATTTAAAAAGTGATTACACTCGTTAAAGACGGCTACAATGTGCCTACAGCGGTTCTCTGGTACATGTATTTACATGTCCTGAAAAAAGAAAAAAACCATTAGGTTTGGTTACCATATAGGGTTGGCTCAGACAGGTGCAGTCACCTGGAGCCCCAAACAGTTCAATAAACCTGTAAAGGAAAAAGACATACAAAACATATAGCACACACAAACATGTAAGGTACACTTAGGTTATTTTGTTTTCTATGTTTGTTTTCAGACATACTTGTGGTCTTGTTCTGCACCCGTGTTAGGTACACCAGACTACACGAAACTTTTCACATTATACGTGCACGAGAATGATGGGTGCGCGTTGTCCGTGTTAGTGCAATTACACGGGGATAAGCAGAGACCATGTGCATACTTCTCTGCTATTCTGGATCCTGTAGCACGAGGGTTGCCTGGGTGTTTTCGAGCGGTCGCAGCAACAGCAGTGGCCATACGACAGAGTGAGGGAATAGTGTTATCACACAAATTGTTGGTGTTAGTTCCTCACGCAGTAGATGCCCTGCTAAACCAAACAAAGACCCAATACCTTACGAGTGCACGGCTAACAGGATATGAGCTGACACTTTTGGCGCCACATATTACACTGAAAAGATGCACTACTCTGAACCCTGCCACTTTATTGCCCTATCCGGCCGAGGAGGGTCAGGAAGAAAAACATCATGACTGTGTTTTCCTGACCGAGGAACAGACAAAGGGTCGTGTCGACTTACAGGATGTGCCACTTCCAGATGTGAATGGGGAACTGTGGGTTGATGGATCGTGTTTAAGGCTGCCAGATGGTACGACTTCCGCAGCCTATGCGATCACGATGCTTAAGACAGTGGTAGAAACAGCTAGGATACCACAAAAGTCGGCTCAGGCAGCAGAGCTGATAGCCTTAACAAGAGCCTGCGAATTGAGTACCGGTTTATGTGTGAACATATACACGGACAGCCGGTATGCCTTTGGAGTGGCCCATGACTTCGGGCTACTCTGGAGAGAACGTGGGTTTCTGACATCACACGGAGAGCACATTATGCACGGAGAGCTAGTGCGTGATCTCCTAAATGCATTGCTTGGCCCTAAGAAAGTAGCGATAGTAAAGTGCAGTGCCCACAAAAAGATCACGGATAAGGTGGGCCAAGGAAATGCCTTCGCAGACAGCATAGCGAGACAAACGGCTATGTCCCGAACTAGCTCCCCCATGTACGTGATACAATCACAGGCTGAGCGATGGAGTGACGCTAGAGCAGAAATACTGGATATTCAAAAATCAGCTACTGAATCTGAACTCGCGGCATGGGCAGCAGATGGGGTACTAGATGACGAGGGTTGTTGGAGAAGCAAAGACATGGAGAAGTGGAAATTGCCTGCGGCTTACTTACAGGCGATGGTCCAGATGACACATGGACCGGCCCATGTCGGAGCTCTTGCAATCACTCGGCTTTTAACACGAGTTTGGGAACATCCCGAGATTGCTAATACTGCAAAGAGAGTAGTGCAGACCTGCCTGGTATGTTTGCAACACAATCCTGGAAAGGGGACCCATACTCCGAAAGGAGGGTTCGTTCCACCTTCTGCACCATTTGAGGTGCTCCAAATGGATTACATCCAACTCGAGCGCTGCAATAACCTGAAGTATGTCCTAGTGGTGGTATGTGCTTTTAGCAAATGGGTTGAGGCCTACCCCACGAAAGACAACACGGCTTTGACAACAGCTAAGGTGTTGCTTAAGGAATTCTTTCCTCGCTTTGGAGTTTGTAAATTTCTGTGGAGCGATAATGGGCCCCATTTTGTTGGAAAGATTGTGGAATATGTACTGAAGGGGTTAGGGATTCAGCAGAAGTTCCACGCTGTATTCCACCCTCAGTCAGCAGGTCTGGTCGAGCGGTACAATGCGACGTTGAAGCTTAAGCTGGCCAAAATTGTGGCGTCTACATCGTTGAAGTGGCCAGATGCTTTGCCGCTAGCACTACTCTCTCTTAGATCAGTACCCCACTCACGAACTGGCCTTACGCCTTATGAGGTGGTGTTTGGGCACCCTATGAATATCTGGGGGGTGCCCAAGCCGCGATTAATACATGATGTGCCTTGTGTTATGATGAACGACTATCTGGCACGATTAACAAATGATTTGCTCTCTATTCATCAACAGGTTCGAGAAGCGCTCCCTGACAACTCTACTGGAGAGGGCCATGATCTCCGCCCTGGTGACCACGTGATGATTCGTTCGTTTGAAAGAGCAAGCAGTCTGGAGCCCAGGTGGAAGGGCCCCGAACAGGTCCTACTTGCAACCCGCACCGCTGTACGAGTGACCAACAGGAAGCGGTGGGTGCATTCGACACATTGTCGCCGTGTCTCTCCGGATCTGGTGACTCCTGCTGCGCTGACTGATTACAAAGAGATCTTGGAGAAAGAAAAGAGCCCAGCTGTGACGTCGGCCGAAGTTGAGGGAGCCTTCCCGGACCAAGCTGCTGCCGGACGAGAGCGTTATAACTTGCGTCCTCGATAAGAAGATTTTTTTTGCATTTTAAGACTGGTTGGTTACTGCTCCAGGTTTGTGAAACGGAAACCGGGAATTCCAAGGGGGGGGGATCAGTTCTGCCAGTGTAGCGACACCCGTCTTGGCCCGGAGAAGAAAACAACGGCTACCTCGGAGTTCAGCACCGCATTTTTCTTTTTTAGGTATACACGCAAGTGTATCTGAGACTTTGTGAACAATTTGTGCTATTTGAGACTTTGCACGAACATTTCTGAACTATGGCATCAATGGCATCTCGTGATAAGAAAATATTGGGTGCCTTTCTCTTTGTTCTGACTATTGTGGTGATAGCTGTTATAGCCTGGGTAGTCGAACTTGTGGTGCCTGTACGTGAACATTTGCTGCCGACTACCCCGGCTCCGTCTGAACATTTTCATTTTACACTGCCTTTTCATGAAGAACGACACCGACAAACGTATTTAAATAACAGCTTCATTCAGATTCTTCACCACACACACAACATGACCAATACCTCAAATTGCTGGGTGTGTGGGATGTTGCCAGGACATCAGAAGAGAGGGGGCACCCCACTTATTCCACTCCCGTTTTCGCATAATGGGTCATGCAACGCTTGGTACACCCTCCTCTTTACTTTGAGATGGCCAACAAAAGGGGGGGTGCTTTTCCGCTTGAATAAAGTATGTTCCCATGACAAGGATGGGTTTCCACGGGCTGAGGGCACTCGATTTGAATGGGAGGAGTATAGGCCTGATAATGTGTCTGCCCCACGTGTATACAGCAATCAACGGAACATTAATGTATCTAGTGCACATGTTATAAATGTCATTGCTACAAAAGCCGATTTATGTATTAGGAATAAGGGCTCGATTGCAGTGGGGAAAAGCGAATGTAATACTACTCTCACTTTTGATAGCCCGAATGGCATTTCATTTGTTGCATCACGGAATACGTATTTTATTTGTGGAACGAAGGGCTACCATCAGCTTCCATTGGGGTGGTTGGGCACGTGCTACGTATCGTTTGTGTTACCTCCTGTATTCATTGCCCCTCCAATGTATCACAATGATTACACCTTGTATCACGACTTCGTCCTGAATAGGGTTAAGCGAACTGTTGTTCTGGATGACATTGACCAGACGGACACTGCATTGCAACAGTATGTGGACTTTAATATAGGACTATTCTCCTTTGTGGGGGCTGCATTGAACAGCTGGAAAATAAGACTACTGACACGTGTTGTCGAGGCTGTAGCGAATGACACTGCCATTGCCCTGGGGAATATTACTGAGGAACTACAGATTTCCAGGATTGTTATGCTGCAAAACAGGATGGTGTTGGATGTCGTTTTGGCTGATCGTGGGGGGGCATGTAGAATTATCGGAAGCAGCTGTTGTGTATATATTCCGGACAATGCTCCATCCGTTTATGATGCCATCTCCAAGCTTCATAAAATTGCAGCTGAAATACACCCGGACAATGGAACTTGGACACTTTCAGGATGGTTCTGGTCCATGCTTGTTACTTGGGGCTGGAAACTGTTAACGATTCTGTGTGTACTTGTGGGAGCTATGTTTTTCATATGCCTATGTATTCAATGTGGCCCAGCTTTATGTTCAATGTGTTTATCAGCTTGCATACCATCAAGACGAGCTCTTGCCCATGACAAAATGATGCTTCACAAGGAGGTGACACAAATTATGTTGATAGACGTTGAGGACGAACATCCTGATTATGTTCATTATGAGGTAGATTCAGCTAAACGCTAAAAGGGTCGTCTGTCGTAAATTGGCCTGGCCGCGTTAGCGATTAGCTGAACCTACACGTTGTCCTCCTTAACTTGGCTATATACGAAAACGCCATTTTGAATGTTGCGACGGCCATCTTAGATCATAAGCGGCCTCGTGGCCAGCGTGCCCTTAGTCCGTTGTCCGTTCCGCTGACCACTCCAGTCTGCCCAGCAACAGGCTATTTTTAGTACTGGTCAAGTCGCACATGCGCAGTTCTAGCTGACCAGTAAGCCCTCAGGAATGTGCGCCAAACTGACCAGCGGAGTTGTGCCCCCTCCAATGAGCTGGCAGTATTCCAAAACATGACCATAAATGTCCTCAAAATGTGTCTTAACTTGTGCCGCCTATCTTTTATTGCCCCAAAAGTGTACCTATATAAAACGGGGTCACACCGTTGTTCGGTGTGATACCTCTTGCATTACCGAAGGGTGCTGTTTGAGTGTACCACCACCCCATGGGGTCTTAATAAACTTGTTCTTTGCCTTTTACAGTTTCCGTGCCAACAGTTCTTGAGTGTAAGTGGGTTATCTCCGGAGCGTGTAGGCCTTGGGAACCCTGATTTACTTCAGTGTAGTTCCTATTTTCCCAATAGGCTCTGCGCATTGGAATAACATAAACAGCAGTGTAGACGTAGGACTGAGGTCATCTAGGTCTCTACTGACTATGTTAAACTTAATTTAGGTTTTTGCCAGCTAGCTCAGAGATCACTAGAAACTTTCTTGTATGAATAGGGAGGGGTGAACTTCCCTGGTTTCAGACAAGAAGGGATTCAGCTTCTGACAACCGCATAAACATGACAACTTTGCTCCCCCAGAATAAAGAGTGTATCTCCAGAGTCGTGTGAAAACAATAGACAACTATTTCACTCAGTCAGTCGTGCATGCTTAGTTCCACCAGATTGCAGAGAAATAGAGAGACAGGCGTTTTCAATAAAAGGTGTTATTTTATTGAGCAGTCTTCTTTCTCATGCAAGAGAAACGAATTGCCATTATTGCAATACTTATCATAAAGTAAAGTGCGTACAGTAAAGTAGTATTATGAAATAATAGTGTAAAAGCATTGATATGGTTTCTTAGCCATATGATACTTTAAAATGGATAAAATATATACATACACAAAAACATTGACTAACGAACTCAACTGGTGTTTCTAGATACGCCTACCCCAGTGTACCTGACCTAAGCCTAATACGTGGGAAGGAGTAAGTAAGTTTGCAGTTTAAGTTAAGTTAAGTTTTGCCAAGTATCGGAATCAAGAATTCTCTCTAAGGTTTTAATCAGCTCCGTACCTTGGTTATAGAATGAAGGAGGTCTTGTATCTCGCTTCTCACGACTCGATCTCCCAGCAACCCGCGAGGGTAACTTGGGAACACCGGAGCTGGATTTTCTTGGCGTGAGAAAAGGCAGCTTCTCCAGTGCGTCAAAGGGGAAGTGCGGCTTCCTCTGGCTCTCGCATCAGCTGGGCTTCGGATAAGTAGATAGCCGCTACGCTCCACACCACCGTGTGTTTGCTTAAGGCACCGTTGGTAAATTTATACCTGAAAGGTGCCGGGTTTGACGTAAGGTTGGACATAAGACGTCACTAAGAACTAACAGTTCTTTCTGGACTCCAGGAGTTCTTGTGCAAATCAAAACAAAAGCAGGGTTTTTTTCCGGGCTGCTGGACGCTTGGTTTGTTTAAAGAACGCGTTGTGCTTTCTAGGCATCTATGGGAGTAGCCTTGCCGTGCTTTGGACTGCATGGGCTATTACTAAATATGGATATGATTCTTATGCCTTTATAAGGATATTATTAGTTTTAACCACATAAGGGCATGATTAGGGAATATCGAATTAGGGTCCTAGATAGGATTACAACACCCACTCCACGTATTAATGTCCATCATTACTAAATAACAAGCAATATAAACATATAACGATGCATGTGTGTTTTCCAACCCACCCCAAAATACATAAATTGCATTTGAAATGATGTATGGTTTATACACGAAAATGAGTATTGGTACTGTACGCTTTTCAAGCAGGGTTATCATTCAGTTAAATGCATATATATATCAGCTGAATGAATTGTGAAAATTACACATGAAATGGCTCTGTATACAGAAAAGAAGGTCGAGACCACTTCATCACATATTTATACGATTTTGTACATGTGCTAGAGGCTGAGGTAAATATTGTCTCTATCGTCTCTAAAAATAGAAGCTCTGTTCTCTAAGACTAGTTCAATTCAAGCAGAGTACCCTGTGCCAGAAAAAATGGTAAATATTTTTGAAGTGAAAGAAAAATAATTTTGCTTTCAGGGGAAAGGGAGAGAAAAAAAATTAGTCTCAAATGTTTTCAGTATCATTGTTTAAAAAAAAAACCTAAAAAAAAACCGAAGGCCGAATTCAGAGTTCAGGGAATGCTGTGTGATCATTGTTTTTTAAAAGTTATTCCCGTTGTTCAGGGGAGAACATCATATCAGACAGACTCGCGAAAAATTGGTCTACCGCATCAGGTGAAAGTTCGACCAAGTTCGAAAACACTGCAACTGTGCAATTCTCTGCGTGATTGCTATCATCGATGTTTGGATCAGCAATGCTCACAGAAGGTTGTACCTGTTTGGTGCTGCTTTCCTCTCGTACTTCACCGCCACCTACTCGTAATGGTGAAGTCTCAACGAATGCCGTCATCAGAATGGGTAGCCGCTGGGGACAACACGTTGCATGAGTCGTTACCGGACCTAGCAAAGTATCGATATCCATTGGTACTGCTGATGGTAGTGTAAGACAGACGTCCAACACGCATTCTTCTCCGCATAGCAGACATCGAAGCACAGGTAAGATGCAATCTTGCCAGATTGGTCTGAATGAAAGAAACCAAGTTGCACTCAAATCTCGTAGCTGGGCCAATCCGAGGACCTTAGTGATGCTGTCTCGGTAGCGTATTGCTAAGATTGTTTCTTCCATCGTTGCTGGAGTCTTGTCTGTGGATTGGCTTGCCATATCGGAGCAGAAGGAACAAAAATAAAATTCCTGCCACGAGTCCCAAAATTAAAGGTAGGCCACCAAAGACAGAATGGACAAAATTCGGGAAGATGCCCAGAACTGTTTCAAACGGTGCTAACAGTTGAAAAAAATTGTCTTAAATACATGTGTGATGCCACTGGTATCAGACATGTTTAAAATTTATCTTAACATTTCTACAAAATGCACGGGGCAATTTGTCTATAAAAGGGTATGTATCTCTGATGTTGTCCTTGCAACTTGCAGATCATACATTTCTTTGGACGACGTCAGAGGCACAGTAGTCTGTAAAAGAATGGACTTCATTTTGCTTAAGGTATCAATTCGAATAGAAGAGATATTCACATGAGGCCATATTGCCGCCTCCATGTCAGGATTGCTGTTTGGATACAATACTTAAATACAGCAAACGACCCTGGAAGTAACAGTAACGAGATAGCATTCTCCTGGCACCATTCCACAACAGCTGTGGTCATTTATTAAAACGTAGCTTTGGTTGGAGAGTTGTCTGAAGAATGGCTCTATCTGTTTTGCAGGAGTGCCTTGCAGGTGACATGAAAGGTTATTTGAAGACCCTTCGCAAGCTCCATGCAAGTTATTACCTTGCCGCAGAAGTGTACCGCCTAGTGATTTCTTACGATTAATACCACTAAGGAATAAATCCGTTCCGCTCGCGGATTTTGCGGATTTTCGGGAAATCCGCAATCCGCGAGATTTGCGAATTTCCCGCAAAATCCGCAAATCCGCGAGCAGCGGATTTTGCTCGCACTGCTCGCACTGTTCGCGTGAGTTCGCGCCCCGCGAATAAGTGCAAAATTGCAGAAATACGATCTTAGCAAAACTGAAAGTAACTACTTACCAGGTTCAAAAGTTCAGGCTCATCATTAGTAGCCATTTCCTGGAGTGCTTCCTGAGGGGCCCCTCCAGAGTTCAGTTGCCAGTTGAAACTATTATGTGACCCTGCTCTGAACCTCAGAATAGTTACACATATGCCACAAAGGTCCTGAATTACAGCTAAGGGAGACAAGCAGGAGCCAGGCTGGAAGTTAAAATCCATTAATCAGCCCCTAATTCATTATTGTCAGTTGGGGCAGGGCAGGTGTTGTAACTAATTTTGCAACAATGAAAGCACTTAGCAAGTGCAAAAGATCACTAATCAGGGGGCACTAAGGAAGCAGGTGCCAGCTAAAAAAATATTCTGTGACACATGAATCAGCCCCAAATTAATTCAGGTCACTTGAGGCAGGGAAGGTGTGCTTTGCTTTGCCGAAAATAATGTACACTGGACAACCAGAGGGTGTGGTGATGAAACAGAGGGTGGCATGGGTGGGCCAGAGGGTGGCATGAGTAGTCAGAGAGTGGCAGTGGTGACAGAGAGTGGCAGTGATGAAGAAGAGTGTCCCAAACAGGCTGGACACGTAGAAACAACAAGTTCGCGAAACTTGCGACCCGACAGGTAAGTTCGCAATTTGCGAAAGTGTACAAAACCCTCGCGAACTGGCAGAAACACGGGCGAACACAAAAAAAAAAAAAATCCGCAAATTCGCGGGAATTCGCGGATTTTGCGGATTGCGAATCCGCAAATCCGCAAAATTCGCGAACGCGAGATCCGCAAAATTCGCTCATGCTTATAAGGAATACCTCCTTCTTCCCTTCACTATAACATTTGTGCGTGTAAGGTAAATCCCAGGTTGATTTGATGTATCCTTTACCCAACCTTTCATACTGGCCTGCTAGTATATATTCTTGGCAATTTTTAAATTGGAAAGTTGTTATCGGAATTGTAATGGTTCCGTGTATTGTCCATTCAATGACAGGTCTCTCTGACATTGTCAATGGTAATCTCCCAAGTTTTTCAATGCTCAGAATCGTATAGTCTGCTCCTTTTTGTACCAAACTGATTTGTTTATCAGTAAGGTTAAAGATAGAGAATAATGACGTTTTGTTGATTAGACGCCATGGCACGTAGCCTGAACGTAGGTTTTGCAACGTCCAGCCAAGCTGTACAATGGAGCGAAATTGGGACTGACCATGTTGTAATATTAGCAAGTCTTGCTCTATTACATCAAAGGCAGATGATACAATACTGTCCAGTGAATATATTCTGGAAGACAGAGTCGTTAACCCATTGTCCACAACTTAAAGTGATTTTTCCAAATTAATACGATCAATTTCTCGTATTTTTTCCGCTGTTTCAATTTGCATTACTTTCCAAGCTTCGTTGTATGCAGCGTATATACCGACCGCTATGAAACGTTTTTGACGCTGTTTGCGAGGTCCCATTATGAAATCTCGCAAGTCAGCACCTTCTTTAAGTAAAGTCAAGTGTTGCTTAATTTCAGCCAGTGTGGATTTCTGTAGCCATTCAAGGCATAATTTCCCTACACTGTATGTTGTAACTATCCCTGGATGTTGTCTCTGGGAATATCTTGGGTCTGGCCTGGTCATTTTGAATCCCTGTTTTTTGTTCAGGAATCTGTCTTGACAGTTGTTTGTGTCTGTGGGCCGGATCAACTATTTTTTCCAATCAGGATTTGTTCTGTTTTGTTGAAAAATATGGGATACGTCTATTTCCACATCTGCAGTGCTATTACTATCAGGGATGGGCATTGGAATAGACAGTTTATTTAAGTCTTTTATCTTAGCTAAACCGAGACAAGTAGTTTGTTGAATGGTATCATTCAGGAATATTATTTGTTCTGGGATCATGCAGGCTCTAGACCTTGTACCTGCCAATCTTTTGTACCCCAGATGGTTTTTGTTTCAATGTAATTTTTCCTAAATTCAAAACCAAATGTAGACATTTTGTCATAAAAGTTCTCAGAATAAATTAATTTAGTATTTGTCAACATTGTTTTCATTCCTGTCTTATTTAACATCTATACTAATATAATAAAGAGAGAGCCCAAACCTTTGAGGCGGGTAATCTCAGGAACCACAGCACCAATCACAACACCCAATACAGCGTTGGAAAGGGCAGTTGCAGCGGAAGGACATAGGCTATGCAGACGCCCACCATATACATTTAAAAGGTAAAAGAACCATGCCTGCAAAGTAGTCCCTTATGGGCGTGTCTGCGTTGTGCTGTGGGCGTGTGCTGGGGGCGTGACAAACGGTGGGGGCGTGTGGTACGTTCCGCCCTTCATGCCATGTCTCATATCGTGTGCTAATCCCACCCTGCTCCCTTTAAATACCACTGCACCCCATAATCATAACCCACCCTTAAACACTAACCCATCTTAACCCTATAAATATACCCTGTACCCCAAAACCCAAACCTATCCCTAAACCCTACAAATACCCCTGTACCCCAAAACCCAAACCTAGCCCTGTACCCTAAAAATACCACTGTACCCCAAAACCCAAACCTACCCCTGAACCCTAAAATACCCCTGTACCCCAAAACCCGAACCTAGCCCTGAACCCTTAAAATACCCCTGTACCCCAAAACCCAAACCTACCCCTGAACCCTAAAAATACCCCTGTACCCCAAAACCCAAACCTAGCCCTGAACCCTAAAAATAACCCTGTACCCCAAAACCCAAACCTACCCCTGAACCCTAAAATACCCCTGTACCCCAAAACCCAAACCTAGCCCTGAACCCTAAAAATACCCCTATACCCCAAAACCCAAACCTATCCCTGAACCCTAAAAATACCCATGTAACCCATACCTATCCCTAAACCCTAAAACTACCCCTGTACCCCATAACCCAAAACTATATCTGAACCCTTAAAATACCCAAACACCCCAAAACATATAACTCAGTACCCCAAAACATATACCCCTATACCCATACTTACCTTATCCAAACATTAAAAAAACATGCTTTTACCATTCATGCATTTACAACAAATTTCGTTGTAAATGTATGCGTGGTAAAAGCATATAAAATGTAACGCCATGCGTTATAATGGCATTGCGGAGTCATGGTACTTTCGTAATGAAAGTATGCGGAGTGATGGTATGCGGAAAGAAAGTTGCGGAATAATGGGTGTTTACCCTCCCCCGGTAAGTACATTGGTGGCACGGCGGCTCATATCTCCAGCAACACACTCATATTTTTTCACCACCCATTTAAAAAATGCACAGGTCTCTCTCGTTGATGGCCAGCACCGACATACACTTTTAGACACACCTCAGGCCACAAGTTCTAGAATTGCGAACTTTAGAGCTGGGGAGCTACGTTCGCATCTCGGCATCAGCTCAACATCCTGTGATTCCAGGCAAATCGCTTTGTCTCCCCGGGCCTACCACAAATGAATGTGTTCTTCTGTAATATAAATTGTGCTCATGCCATGTTGTCGAGTTCGCGCTATATAATATTGCAAGGAAAAATAAAGTAGGAAAACTCGAGTTCACACACTACTGAACGCGCACTCTTAAGTGCATCAGCAGTGCACTGTGAATCGGAGCGTTTCACAGGCCTGTCAAAGATAAGAAATGCTATCAAAACAAATTTCTACAAAACAATATACTACTGGCCGGCAGCAATTCATACCCGGACAACGTCGGGACGGGCTGCTAGTTTTAAAATAAAATGTTTCTGGATTACTGTTGTTAAACGCTGAGAAGTATGGAAATTTCTCAAAAAATGTCTTTGGCTTCCTTTTGGTGGAGTCGGACAATGTTCCCATTGATTATAAGTAAAAACATTTCTAGGTTGTGCAGATTTATGCAAATAGTGATGACCATAGTGATTGTAACAGTATACATTTTCGTAATTTGATGAACCCTGTAAATAATCATGTTCTGTAAATTTAGCTGACATTACTAAATCTGACATCATATTATTAATATTTTCAAAGTCCCAATCATCAGAAAAAGAACTTGGTATCACAAAGTCACTTAAGGAAACCTTAAACTGGTGTGGATACTTCAAGAGTTCAACCGGGCCATAAATATCATAGTCAGTTGTGTCCCATGCTATACCGCCAGGTATTGGATTGGCTGTGATGTTCACTGATGGTAGTTCTCTTTTCTCGATGTGAGAGGATCTTTGAGACTTTAGGACCAAATTGATGTTCTGACTTGCTGTGTCCATTGTACTATATTTTCCATCAATGAATCTACCCAAGCACAAAACCATGATGAGCCAAAGCAGGAGAAAAAGTACACCTAACACAGTCCAAAATTCAATCCATGGTGAAATCAGATATGTTTCTTTTAGTTGGTGAAAAAGCTCGATCAATTTTCCCTTGAAAGTTTTTGTTGCTGGCTTATCTCCATGTTCACTTTGATCATCGGAAAAGTCATCAAAGTTGATAAAATAGCCAGATGCTGTTCTGTCAATTGGTGGGATCGCTTCCGGATTTCCATTGATCTTTGCATTTTCTTTTGTTACATTTGTACATTCTGATGCTACAACGTTGTATATTGGTGTATCATCACGAATTGTTGCAAATTGGGTTTCAAGAGGCACAAGTTCCATGGCTTTGTTGCATAGTCCTTTTTTATTTACTGTTGGTTTATCGAATGTGATTAGTCTCTCAGTTTGAACCTCTTGGATTGTAGCAAAGTTTGGTCTTCTGCTATTTCTTGGCAGTCCACTGGGCCTACTACTTATTATCGGCCACATGATTGTGGTTTCACCAGGTCGATGGAAACAATTCTGTTTTCCTTTTTACCAGCAAGTGGCGGTAGTACTACTGATCTTGTTCCGCTGACAGGTACTGCTTTTCTGTAAGAAGGCCCAAATTCCTTCTTCACTGCAATCTTTTCACTGAGCAGATCCCCAATCTTTGGAATCCAGACAGGTCTTGCTGGGACAGGTGATTCTTCAGTGGTTGTCGGCTTAAACTTTGTGTTACTTAGACTTTTTCTTGTTTCATTCAAGTCCTGTAAAACAGCCAAACGATCTTTGATATCAAAAGTTTTTTCTTCTACCACTGAAGTTTGACGATCCAAATCCTGGATAATCATTCTAGTTCCAAACAAATGTTCATACGGACTGAAACCTTTTAGAGAATTTCTTGGCATGTTATTAAGACTACGTTGGACACTTATTAGATGTTTGACCCAACCATCACCAGAACCTAATACCCTCGCCGTTATAGATTGCTTTATGTCACGTTTTTTTCTTTCCCCTACCGCATTTCCCTCAGGATGGAAGGGAGCAGAGTACCGCAATGCAATGCCCATGCTGGTCATGGCCTCTTTGTTAGCTCGAGAGCTAAACGCAGGACCCTGGTCAGAATGTAGCATGCCAATTGCGTATGTGCCGATAAAGACTCGCAAATCTTTTATAACAGTTCTGGCGTCAGCCGAGTGCTGGGGCCACATCTAAATGAATCTCGTACAGGAATCCACTACGACCATGATATATTTATAGTTACCATCCCTTTGTAAGGGACCACAGTGGTCCAGGTAAACACATGCTAATGGTTTATCTGAGATTAGAAGGGGCGTCTGTGCTGGTCGTTTTACTGTTGATACTTTCATTCTTTGGCATATTTCACATTCTATAACATAGTTCTTAGTTTGTTTTCTCATGCCCGGCCACCAATATCTCTGTTTTAATAACAATGTTGTGGCGGAGATACCAGCATGTGTAGAGGCTAGCCCTTCGTGTGCCGCTAGAACAAGTCCTAATCTGTGTTCCATGTTTGGAATTGCTCTATCCCCCTCTCCAGGGATTCGAGCAAATGGAACATTATTCATATCAGTTATGTATGAGTACTTTACTGGAAAGCCTTTCAGGAGTGTTTTTGTATCATTTTTTACTGAAGCACTGACAGCTTGCATTATATTGCTGCCTATTTTAGTTTTTGACCGGGTGATAGCAGCTACGGAAGCTGTTTGGACAGCTGCCTTCGCTGCTCCATCAGCCAATGAATTCCCCTCAACGTGAACGCCATCACGTTGATGACTCAGTGTATGTATCACGTGAGTCTTTTGTAGTTCTTTCTGTAAAAGAACTACTTGTTCCCAAAGCGTTTTATGCTTGATTATGCCACCTTTTGCATCTTTGAAGCCGTTTTGAACCCAGTTCTGCAAGTATTCATTGTAAGATTGAACGCAATAATATGAATCACACACTATTAGTGTGGGGAATTCGTGATCGGTATTTTCAAGCGCCATCTTAAATGCCAAAAGTTCAGCTCGCTGAGCTGTACAATCTCCTAGAGATTGGGTTTTAGTGATCAGTGGTCTAAATTTACCTTCGTGCCAATGACCTTTAACTATCACGCACGCAGCACTATATGCTTGTTTACCCCCAACTGCGGGTTGTGCTGATCCGTCTGTATATATTATACAGCCGTAATGTTCCAGAGGCAGGATCTCGGTCGGCAGAGGACATTCGTATTCATATTGGAGAAATTCTTGTGTTTTTAAATTAGGATCAAATTTGTATACTACGTCTGTTGCAGCAAGTGAATTAACCCATTGGATCCATCTCAGATGTAGAGCTTTAGCATTCGGAATGCTTGCCCTTGTTACTGCTTCTAGGGCAGGTACTGGAGTAACGACTATTATACAGGCTCTTTCTTTTGCTACAGCAGTTTGAACCGCAGTCAGAATTTTTTCTGTAGAACTGAATTTCATTTCAGCTTGAGTGTACAAATGTGATTTGTAAGCTATAGGTACCGTTTCTCCCTCTTTAGAGTTCAGGTACGTGAATCCGCATCTTCCTGGGATGACTCGGATTACAAGGTTGCGTACGTTTTCGCGTGTTTGCAATTTTGTTTTAGTTAACTTGTCTGTCTGTAATGATCTCAAAATTTCTGTGTGTTTTTGAGTCCAATGTATTGATTTAAAATCAGGTTTTATTAATTCATAGAAAGGTTTAACCCTCTCTGCGTAATTTAGAATGTATGTTCTACCGAAATTCAGAAAGCCTAGTATTGATTGTAAATTTTTCAGCGTTTTTGGTGCTTGGAGTACTGCGCACTTCTCTAGGAAGTTGTCTGCCAGGCTTTTGCCTTCACTTGATAATTAATATCCTAAAAGTAGGACTGTTAGATGGGCAATTCTTGACTTTTTAAAGTTGAATTTGTAACCCTCTGATGCGAACCCAAGAATTATGGTGTTCACTCTTTTCAAGTGGGTCTCCAGGTCATCGTCTGTAAGATAGATGTCATCGACATATGATAATGCCTCATCATCATATATTTGTAGTAATTCTGTTACCCTTGCTGAGAATAATCCTGGGCTATTCTTGAATCCCTGTGGGAGTCTGCAAAATTGTTTTTGCGACCCCATTATTGAGAAAGCGGTCGAATACCTGCTTTCAGGTGCAATGTTTTGACAGAAGAATCCATTAGAGATATCTAATGTCGTTTTATATTTTTTGCGCACGATGTTGTTCATTAGTGCTGCACTGTGAGAGCTTTGTACTGCAAAAGTTTTGCAGCAGGAGTTTAAATGTCTGTAGTCCAAAACTAGGCGATATGAATCGTCTGGCTTGGAGACAGGTAACAAAGGATTGTTCATTGTGAGGTGCATGTTTCAATCACCCCTTGATAATCAAGTTGATCTAAGATTTCCCTGACTTGCTTTTTAGCTTCTTGTTTAACTGGGTACTGCCTTTGTGCAGTAGGTTGATTTTTTAACTGGATTTTGTGATAAGGTGAGTCCTCATCCCATCCTACATGATTGTTGTATAATGCAGGGGCTTAGGCCACTGCCCATTTTCTTGCCAATGTGTATTTTTTATGGGGCACGCTAACTCGCGTGTCTGCAGTTTCCATCTGAATGTATTCATTCGTGTCCACTGTCTCCAGATGATTCATCAGGATCTTGCGAGCTATGGTCACTTCTGCTGCACTGTCTAGCATTGTCTGGGCCCACTCTCCGTTTTTCAGTTGTGTCCTCAGAATCCTCGGCATTAATACTTGTACTTTCTTTCTGGGAAATTGTGATTTTTTACTTTGAGCAGGTTCTTTGTCTTTGGACTTGACGTGCTCTTCCTTGTGTTCTGACCATCCTCTTTTTTCCGATTTCTGTGAGGAAGATCGAGAAGAATTGAGTGAGAAGGATCGAGAGGGACGGGTATCAATATCTTGATATCTATCAGGTTTTCTCAATTTATCCCTATCTCTGAGATTATATCTCTTTTCAGAGGGTTCCCTTTGGGGAGACTTGCCTCCTCGGCCAGGAGATCTTTCTCTCCGTTGAGGAGACCTTCCTCTGGACTGGAATCGTTTTTGCTTGGGAGTCGATTGTTTATTACCCTCCTAACTCTTTTTCGGAGTATTTAGATTATTTTTAATAAATGTTTTTTCAGGATTTTCAATTAGTTGGGGTTTTACCGGTTTTCCACCAAAACTGTCTCTTCCTAGCTCTTCATATGATTTTTCTATGATTTTAGCAAGTTCAAATGGTTGGTCTGTTATAGCTGTTTCCTTCAATTACTGGAGGTACTTTATATGGTCCCTTGCCAATTGAACTAACTCTCTATATGCCTTTGTTAATTCTTTTAGTTTAACTAGGAATTCTTCGCTGGACATTGTTTCAATGTCTGGGTGTGTTGCGTAACTGGCTAGAACCGGCCCGTGGCTCCTGGTCTACCTAGTGGACTGAGCCTGGTGATGTGATTTTGATGCTTTAGGGCGCCTTTAAACCAGAGCAGGTGCTCTTGGTATGTTAGTGGAATTTCAATTTCCTCGAAAGGAGAGTATTCCTCTGGAGCTGCTGCTATTTTGTAGTAGTGGAAGTCATGTGTTACAGAATGTGCTACTGGAAAGTTTACCAAGGTATAGAATACTTCTGTCTGCTGAAACTCATGTGCCTCTACCACAAATACGACTGTACCACCTCTTGATGTTAATCCATTTTCTATAAGTTTTATAGTTATGGTTTTCCTTACATTGACCGGGATGAATATTGCATCCGGGTCGTTCCCTTGGACAAGTGTGTCGTCCGCTATGAGTTGAGCTGCTATTCTATTTCTTTCCCTTTCTTCGTCACTTTCTGACATTTTTAATGACTGAAAGTTTTTGTTGCAGATCAAGTTTCAAGGAGACAAAGATTAGGTGCACAATATTTTGGAACACTGTATCCTTCAACGTTGATTAAACCAAGAACTGATACATAGGATTCTCATCCTACTAAGTTCCGGCGGATATTAACCTTTCACCCACTCCAGACGTCTATTGGAGTTTTTTACGGGAGAAAGGGGTCTGTGTGAAAAGCACGACTGAGTTATTCTAGTGTCTTGCGTTAGTTTTATCGCCTTACCAAACGTTGGGCGCCATGTAGTGTAGTTCCTATTTTCCCAATAGGCTCTGCGCATTGGAATAACATAAACAGCAGTGTAGACGTAGGACTGAGGTCATCTAGGTTTCCACTGACTGTGTTAGACTACATTTAGGTTTTTGTCAGCTAGCTCAGAGGTCACTAGAAACTTTCTTGAATGAATAGGGAGGGGTGAACTTCCCTGGTTTCAGACAAGAAGGGATTCAGCTTCTGACAACCGCATAAACATGACAACTTTGCTCCCCAGAATAAAGAGTGTATCTCCAGAGTCATGTGAAAACAATAGACAACAATTTCACTCAGTCAGTCGTGCATGCTTAGTTCCACCAGATTGCAGAGAAATAGAGAGACAGGCGTTTTCAATAAAAGGTGTTATTTTATTGAGCAGTCTTCTTTCTCATGCAAAAGAAATGAATTGCCATTATTGCAATACTTATCATAAAGTAAAGTGCGTACAGTAAAAGTAGTATTATGAAATAATAGTGTAAAAGCATTGATATGGTTTCTTAGCCATATGATACTTTAAAATGGATAAAATATATACATACATAAAAACATTGACTAACAAACTCAACTGGTGTTTCTAGATACCCCTACCCCAGTGTACCTGACCTAAGCCTAATACGTGGGAAGGAGTAAGTAAGTTTGCAGTTCAAGTTAAGTTAAGTTTTGCCAAGTATCGGAATCAAGAATTCTCTCTAAGGTTTTAATCAGCTCCGTACCTTGGTTATAGAATGAAGGAGGTCTTGTATCTCGCTTCTCAGGACTCGATCTCCCAGCAACCCCGCAAGGTTAACTTGGGAACACCGGAGCTGGATTTTCTCGGCGTGAGAAACGGCAGCTTCTCCAGCACGTTAAAGGGGAGGGGCGGCTTCCTCTGGCTCTCGCATCAGCTGGGCTTCGGATAAGTAGATAGCCGCTCTGCTCCACACCCCCGTGTGTTTGCTTAAGGCAACGTTGGTATATTTATACCTGAAAGGTGCCGGGTTTGACGCAAGGTTGGACATAAGATGTCACTAAGAACTAACAGTTCTTTTTGGACTCCAGGAGTTCTTGTGCAAATCAAAACAAAAGCAGGGGTTTTCCCCGGGCTTCTGGAGGCTTGCTTTGTTTAAAGAACGCGTTGTGCTTTCTAGGAGTCTATGGGAGTAGCCTTGCCGTGCTTTGGACTGCATGGGCTATTACTAAATATGGATATGATTCTTATGCCTTTATAAGGATATTATTAGTTATAACCACATAAGGGCATGAATCGGGAATATTGAATTAGGGTCCTAGATAGAAATACAACAAGTGCACCTGTGCACTTTCAGTGAGCTGGCCAACGACGGCATGAAAGAGCTGTCTACTTTTGTGATAAATTACAGATATTGTCACTTCCATGCTCCTCTCTGTGGTGCATGCTGATTATCCACACATGATGACTATCCACAGCTGAGAGAGCAAACAACCTCCTCTGAAGCAGGGCGCTCTCATTTCAGAAATACATTAATAAAAAAAAACTATTTACTAAAATACTGTAATCCCGCACAGTAGCTGCAGCCACAGTTATTCCTCGCACAGTGGATAAAAAAATGAGTTAACTTGAAAAAGGGTTTAGGGAAATGCTGCGGCTGTCTCTGTCTCTCAGGAATGTTTGTGTTTCTTCGTGCAGTGCCAAGTCATGGAGGAAAGTTTCAATTTAAGGCCTGAAAGTATCCCAAATCTAATGCGACCTAATTTCCCTTATGTGTTTATGCTGCCGGTCTTTCTGACCTTTTTGGGTCACACTCATTTCTGCCAGTCCTACATTAGCACCAAGACCGTCCCCTGCCTCCTCAAAGCTGAACTGTGGTGCAAACAGTGAAATAAAAGTCCACCTCCACCCTCACCCTTTCACTTAACTGTGGCCTAAAACTGACTGTTGTGCTGGCGCAGCGCTCACTACAGAGCCAGAGCTCTGGAGATGTTGAATGATCAGCTGATTGGCTAAAAGGATGTAACAAGCACGTCATCAGGGCTATCAGGGCTATGCTGGGCAGGTCAGAGGTCAATGCAAGACACTCCTAGGAAATAATTTCCAGCGCCTACCAAAGATTAATGGCCCAGCAGGTGTTACCGTGGGCAGGCATACAGGACAATAAGGAAGAGGGACGTGGCGAGGCAACCCTGGGCTGGAGCACGGATTGTCGAACAATATTCAGAATCCAAGAATCCAATTTGGTCGTATTATTCCGTTTCGATTTCTATATACAGACAGAAGAAAAATATTTTTCCTTAATCATAATATGGGGAACTGTATTCCTAAAGACACTGTTCCAACAGCAACAGATGGACAATCAGCATGTTTGCTGGACCTTTCCAATTCCAGTAACTCTTTCTGAACCCTAGATACTGTTACAGAATTCCTCTTATCAATGCTTCAACACTTGCAGGACTCAAGTTGATCAATTCATGTATATTCTTTGCAGGGAATCCTTATTGTTGAAAAATTATATCTGGTGTTTTGTTAATTTAATTTGTTCAATACAAAGGACGTCTTTGTGCCATCCTCCTCACCAGTGTTCATGAGTAAAGGACAGCTCCAAGCTGTCCTCACACATGAGGCAGGAAATCCCTCTGGTGCTGGCACCAGAGGGATGTCTTTTTACTAAAATCAGCCCCAGGAGCTGGGAAGAAGCTTCCCAGGAACCTGACACAGTTTTAAAAAAAATTGCAATGATGATCAGCGCCCATGGCGCGCTGACGTCAATACAATGAAAACTAAAGTGAAATGAGCTGATTGGCTCATTTCATTTTCACTGCTTTGGTGCTGAGGGGCAGAGCTCAGTGCCCGAGCACTAAAGCCAGGGCTGGACTGAGAACCAAAACCATCCCTGGCAAAGTGCTTGGCCGGCCCTCCATGGGGTTGGATGTGCGGCCAAGCTATTTGACAGGGCCAGTTTTGGACGATTTTGTTACAGGATCCCATATTGCAACTATGCAGAAAAAACAGCCTGGTAACAAAAACGGCCCACCAGGGAACCAAAACCGACCCCCCACTCTGGCTGCCCACCGGGAAAATGCCCGATGCCCACTATGGCCAGTCCTGCCCTGACAGAAGAACAAGAGAGAGGCGCAGTTGACAAGGGGAGAATCTCCTCTTTAAAATGGTACAATTCCCAAATGGTACAATTTTTGGGGATCGCCACAAGAGGACGATTCCCAAGCAGGGATCCACTCCACACGCACAAGGGATTCGTATTTAGTTGTGGTGAGTGGTCTCTTGGTCAAGGGCCACTCCCCATTATTGGGGCAATATTTTGGTCATTTTCTGCCCCCATTGCAGATCGGCCATATTTTTAGGCCCATCTGTTCAAAGGGGGCAGAAAACCTCTAGACATCAGGAATTTACACAGAATACATGTCAGATTTTTGGGGGAATAATTTTGGGCATTTCCCCAGGCTAGAGTGTCCACATGTTTAGGCTGATCAGCCCCCAAGTGGGGAGGAAACAAGTAGTCACCAGGGATAATTATTTTAAATGTCAGGGAGTGGCCCCTTGGGCAAGGGCTGCTCACTATTATTGAAGTGTTTTAGACATTTTCTGCCCTCCCTGGGGGCATGTCAGCCATATTTTTAGGACCATCTGCCCTCAAGGGGTTAGCAGAAAACTACTAGACACAACAGATTCTTTTATTTCGATTTTAAGGAGAGGCCCCTTGTGCAAGGGTGCTGCTCCCCCTTATTGGGGAAGCGTTTGGGCAGTTTTTTGCCTTCCCTTGGGGCAGATGAGCCATTTTTTAGTCTGATCTGCCCCAAAGGAGGACAGAAAACCACTAGACACCAGAAAGTAGGTTTCTGTGTGTGTGTGTGTGTGTGTGTGCGTGTACATGAGTTTGGCTGATGGTCTGCATGTACTTGTGCTTGTCTATCAGTGTGTATGGACTGGTGCTTGGTTGGTGTGTGTGTGGACTGACGCTTGGTTGGCAGTGTTTGTAGTCTGACGCTTGGCTGGCAATGTTGGTGGACTGGGGCTTGGGTGGCACTGTGCATGGACTGGAGTTTGATTGGTGATGGCCATTTTTTATTCATCAGTTTCCGGCTGGACCTTTTTGCCTTACTTTTAGCCCATCCTAGTGGGAGTAATAGGGCACTTTCTTGCCCTGTGGCTGAGACTGTAATTCTCCACAGGACAAGCTACATTTTATTATGTTTGTAGTTTTTATGCTGTGCCCAGGAAGATTTATATTCATCCCATTTTAAAAATGGCCAATTTCACCCAGGTCCAACTAACGTTTGTCTACCTACAAATGCTCTCAGCAGATGCTGTTAATAATGTTATTAACTTTTTTAAAATAGCTGTTAGGCTTAGAAAATGTTGTGATTAACTATACCAGCTACTGGAGCACTGTTTTACAGCCTGCTTATGATCTATTTGAGGGGGCGTGGCTTACGCGCCGGCGAGTGATGGCGCTGCCTCCGTGAGCTCCGTGACGACGCGGGAATCACAGCTGTTTTCCTGATACTTTCCCCGCATGCGGAGACCAGCAAATTGCATCCCTGCATGGCGGAACATGGTCCCCGTGTGTTGCGCGATGCAGCGGCTCTCCTAATTGCCGCTTTCGTCAACTTTTACCGCTGCACCTTCCTCAGCTGCTGCGGGACGCGAACGGCCGCCATTTTGTGCCGCCGCGCTCGCGTCCCGTTTTTCTTTCATCTCTGCCGCCTCAACAGCCCGTTGTCCTCCTGCTGCAACAAATGGACATATTCTGATAAGGTATGTTGTAGGGAACACGCATCATGCTACTACTCTACCTCCATGACTTTTTGGCGCCACAGTTCTCTTCATAGCTTCTAATTACATTGATACTGCATAGCGGCGGCCATTTTGTGGTGTTTCCTGCGCAATGCTCAATACCTTCCTCACATCTGCCTACAATCCTCTGTGGAATATCCACTGATCCCCTTGGGTCTCTTTTATTATGGACGCTTTGCTGTTTCTCTACTGCCATATTCCTGGATGGTTTTTTGAATGCGTATTGAATTGATTTTCGCTCCATTTCGACGCATGTCCTGTGGATTTGAGGTATTGCTTCTCCATTGCTCCTTATTACCTCTTATATGACCTCTTCCTTCCAGTGCCTCTTTTAGCTCTACATATAGGGTCTCAACTTTTTGGCTATTGCGGTGTGGCTTCCATCCCTGCGGTCCTCCTAGTTTGCCCCTCTGTTGGCATTATGTCTCAGGACGCGGGTCATGCGAGATCGTCTGTCACCGGTACCAAACCGAAACGCCTTAAGAATGACCCTCCATCTCCAATTCGCACCTCTCCGAACCCTGTGCTGGATTCTATTCTAGAAGAGGTTCGTGGCTTACAACCTTTTATGTTGGCAACTAACGAGAAGCTCAAGCAGATAGAAGATAGATGGGTTGTCATGGAGAACAAGGTTCTGCAACTAGAACAACGCATCAGTGACGTCCAGGATGTATCTACGAAAATTCCTATTCTTGAAAAGGAGATACAGCAGTTGAAACTTCACACAGAGGACCTTGAAAATCGTAACAGGAGGAATAACCTCCCTATTTATGGTGTTCCGGAGTCCCTTGAGGGGGCCGACATGGTGTCCTTCGTCCGCAAATTCCTCTATGAACTTTTGGAACTCCAACCAGAACCTACTCCTCTAAACATACAACGTGCTCATCGTTTGGGCCGTCCAACGTCCAACCCGACCAAACCTAGAGGTATTATCCTGCTTTTTCTTGAATTCACCGAATTGATGACTGTTCTTAAAGCTGCAAGACTAAAACGTCGCCTCATTTGGTCGGGCCACACCATCTTTATTGCCCAGGACTTATCAAACACCACGAATGCACGTCGCAAGGAGTTCCTTAATCTGCGTCCACGTATGAGGGAATTGAACATTCAATATGGAATCCTACATCCATGTCTCTGCAAAATAACTCACAATGGTCGTTCCCGTACATTTGATGATCCTCTGAAGCTTCGAGAGTATCTCCAAACTGTCTCTGCCTCTGCTTCCACGATGGACACCAATGACTGAAAATAATTCTTTTCTATTTCCTGCATTCACTTATCTTATGTCTTGACGACTGTTGTGGCCTTGTCCTGGTCTCTTCCTTGTAATTCTTTACTACGACTTCTCTTCTTTTTGTTTATATCCTATCTATATTCCCGCGTTTTCCTCGCTCTGTGGGGTTGGCGCCTTCGCCGGCGTCTCCATGCTCCTACTGTCTCGGTATTCTCTTCTCTCTCAGATCTGGCTTCTTTGCCCTGATCTGTTTGTTATCTGTCTCCTTCTCTTTCTTTCTTCTCTTTTTCTTCTTTTCACAGGCCATTCATGTTTTCCCCTTGTTCATTTATGTTCCATTCTCTTTTTTGTATACCTTTTTTCCTTTCTTATTGTTACCTCCCGTTCTTTTCATTGCTCCCCTTCTCTTTTCCTTATGCTTGAAATGCTCATTCGTCTACTGTTTCTCTATTTTTACCCGATTTTCCTTGCCTTTGTTCATATTCTGTATTTGATTCTCATCTCTAACATGTTTGTCTCCAATGTCTTTCCTCTTAGTTGTTCACCCGCAGTTTATTGGACCCAGATGTTACCCTCCTCCCTTGCCTTCCATCATGTGTAATTTTGTAACGTGGAATGTTCGTGGTCTTGGCAACCCTGTTAAACGTCAAAAGGTACTGTCCCATTTATCCAAGTTAAATGCTCAGATTGCTTTTCTCCAAGAGACTCATTGTACAGATGTTGAATCGTTGAAACTTAAAAGGGCTTGGGTGGGTCAAGTTGTATTTTCTCCTGCTGTTGATAAAAAAGGTGGTGTTGCTATACTATTTCGTAAAGGTTTGGATGTTCAAATTCTCTCTTCTCAATCGGATGATGAAGGTCGCTGGGTTATGTCAAAAGTGATTATACAAAACAAAACTATGGTGCTCCTAAATATTTATGGACCTGTCCGACCAGATCCTAAATTTTGGACTGACGTCAAAATCCTCATCTCCTCCATTGACTGCCCTAACATTATCGTAGCTGGTGACCTTAACCAATGGTTAGATCCCTTTTCAGATAGACTATCTTTCTCCAAATTCCAGCCTGATAAGACATACAAATCCTTTCAATCAGCCATTGCCTCACGTCCCCTTTTCGATGTGTGGAAAACATGCAATCCGAACTCACTCGAATATACATTTTACTCCAATGTTCACCACACCCGGTCCAGAATCGATTATATTCTAGTCAGCAAATCCCTTCTCCCTGCGATTCAGAAGTCCGAAATTGGTTCTATTTTTTTGTCGGATCATTCACCTGTTTATGCCACTTTTGACCTAACCCAAACCTCCTCCTCTTTTAATCGATGGAAATTTAACACTTTCCTTCTCTCCGATTCTGTTTTTATGTCTAAAGTTAAAGATTTCATCTCTGAATACTTTTCCCTCAATTTACCTCATGACACGTCAGTCTCGAATAATTGGGATGCCTTTAAGGCTGCCTTACGAGGTTTCACAATCTCTTATGTATCTAAAAAAAAGAAACTCAACCGCGCTAAATACATCACCCAACTCTCCAACATCAAGACCCTAGAACACTCTTACTTTTCTTCCAAGAATCCTGACGCTCTCCTCCAACTTATCAAAGCCAAATCTGACCTCAATCAAATTGCCACAGTTGAAGCTTGTAACACCCTTTTGAAGATTAAATCTAAATTTCATGGGGGTCAGAATAAAGCTGGAAAAATGCTAGCAAATTATCTCAAAATTAAATCTGAACGAAAATCAATTGGCCCCATTCTCAACGAAGTAACCAACACACTGGTTTCTTCTGATGAGGATATTGCACAAGTATTCCATAACTACTATAAACTCCTGTATACTGATGATACGCATCCTGATGATGATGACCTCTCCTGTTTTTTCAAAGACCTACCTCCTCCCCCATCTCTCCCTACTGAATTCCTGCAACTAGAAACTGAAATTACTCCTCAGGAAATTCTCAAGGCAATGACCTCCCTAAAGAAATCGAAAGCCCCTGGCCCAGATGGTCTCCCAATTGAATTTTACTCCACCATGCACTCTATTTTTGTCCCTCATCTCTTACAACTTTTCAACTCCTTTATTACTAATGCCAAAGCCTCTGGATCCTTTTTGGATGCTCTAATAATCATAAGCCCCAAGCCTGACAAAGACCATTCCCTTTGTAAAAACTTTCGTCCCATCTCCCTGATTAATTACGATTGTAAAATTTTTGCCAAAATTTTAGCTGCCCGCCTCGAATCCCTTATCCCTCTGCTAATCAGCACTGATCAAGTTGGTTTTGTGAAAGGTAGACTTGCTGCTGACAATGCCCGTGTTTTTGCCAATATTATTTCACACAGTAAACGATTTAAAGCCCCCCTAGCTGCCCTTTCCCTGGACGCTGAGAAAGCGTTTGACCGTATTAATTGGAATTTCATGTTTAAATCATTACAATGGTTTGGGTTTGGTCCCTCTTTCATTTCTTTAGTTAAACTACTTTATTCTGCTCCTCGTGCAAGTGTTTTTGTTAATAATCAATTCTCAAAATGTTTCCCCTTATCCAGAGGAACGAGACAAGGCTGCCCTCTTTCCCCTTTACGTTTTATTCTTTGCCTTGAACCCTTCCTCATTAAAATCCGCTCTAACCCCCTAATTAATGGGTTCAAATTGTCATCGATTGAGACAAAAATTTCGGCCTATGCCGATGATGTCCTGGTTTATATGGCTAATCCTGTTTCTTCCCTTCCTCCATTTTTAGAAGAAGTCCGCTTATACTCCTCTGTTTCTGGCTATAAGCTTAATCTCTCTAAAACGGAGGTCCTACCCCTAAACTCATCCTGTTACCAATATATGTTTGAGTCAACTGATTTTGCCTGGTGTCCCTCCAAGATCAAATACTTGGGTATTTGGTTCTCCTCTACCTTAGGTGAAACACTTAAATTGACCTTAACCTCTCTTACTCAAAAAATTCAATCGCTTCTTCAATTATGGTCTCCCCTTTTCCTTTCATGGTGGGGTCGTTTAGACACCATTAAAATGATGATTTCCCCACATATTTTGTGCACTGTCTCCATGCTTCCTGTGAAAATCCCTAAATTATATTTCAACCGGCTGAACTCCATCTGCTCCAAATTTCTGTGGAATAATAAAAGACCTCGTATTGCCTTACATAAACTTATACGCCCGAAATCTGAAGGTGGGGTTCGCTTTCCTGACTTTCAGTCATACCACTCTGCCTTTTTAATAAAACAAGCTTTCTCATTGGCTTTCAATTTCAATGATACCCCTCTGCCCAGATGGATTGAAGTCGAACGGTCCTTGTTAAAAGATTTTACTTTCCAACAATCTCTTTTTATGTCAAATTGTTCATTCATGACTACTCACCCTGTACTGAAATACTCACATACTCTGCTGCACACTGTATTCTCGAAAGATTCATCCCCCTTACAATGTTTTCTTTCCTCTAGTGTATGGTATAACAAATATCTTAAGTATAAGGGTAAATCTTTTTATTTCAAGTATTGGAAAGAAAAGGATATTATGTTTGTATACCAATTTTTCTCTGATTCTTCCATTATTTAATTTTCTGTAATGCAAACCATGTTTGATTTACCTGTACATTTTCGCAAAGAATATGACATTATTACTTCTGCCATTTTATCTCATTTATCTACCCTTCCTACTTTTGATCTCCTTCCTTCCCTTACTCCTTCCACTCCTCTATATCCTTTGTTTACTCAACAAATCCCCAAAGCTGCTCTAATTTATAAACTGTTATTAGATAATGTTGGTCTTCGACCTAAAACCATTACTGAAACTGTTTGGGAAACTGATTTATCTTTCTCGTTATCTGTTGATGTTTGGGATCGCTTATGGTGTAAATTGTTTAAGACTTCGATTTCAGCTCGAATTACTCAATCACTTTTTTTTCTATACCATAGGGCTCTTATTACCCCTGTAAGCATAACAAAATTCTCCCCTTCATCCTCCCCCCTTTGTTGGTCCTGTTCCTCTCACCCTGGCACACTCAAACACCTCTTGTTTGATTGCCCCTCTGTTCTTACTTTTTGGAGCTCAGTTTGGGATTATTGCATGCGTATTTTTCATTTTTCTGAACCATTCTCATCGCTGCACATTTTTTTAGGTTCCCTATCTGATGTTTTAGACTTACATTCATATAATGCTAAATTATTTGATCTTTTCATTGCAACTGCTTTCAAAGTAATTTTGTCTTGTTGGAAGGATAATACTAAATTGTCTGTGCATACATGGTGGAATTTCATATGTGATGAGCACAGAATTGCAATTGCTTCTTCTTCCTCTGTCACTTTAAAAATTAAATCTGACCTTACCTGGCTGCCTTTCTCTGCCTTCTTATCCTCTTATCCCCCTCCCTAACCCTCCCGCCCTCTTTCTCTCTCCCCCTCTTTTTTCTTCTCTTTTCTTCTCTTTCTCTCTTTCTTCCATTTTCTTCCTTTTCATATTTTAATCTGAACCATTTTTCCTCTCCATCTATCTCTCATTGTTCTCTCATATTGGTTCTGATTTTGTCATGCTGTTATATTATGCTGTACTTTTTTTCTTAAACAAAATAAAACTTTACTAAACTGAAAAAATGATCTATTTGATTGTAACCTTCTACTGGTAGCATTTTTATGGGTTCTTAACTTAATTTTCCTAATTTTATGTGTTCTTTTTTAAATGATGTGTATATTGTGATTCGTTGTACTTTTATGTTTTTTTCACTAAAGCCACATACAAGTTCATATTGATTGATTGACTGGCGATGTGTGTGGACTGGTGTTTGGCTGCCAGTAAGTGTTTGTTGTGACCAGCAGCAAGTCACTACACACACACACCACCACAGAAACACCAGTCCACAGATTCGACCAGCTTCCAGGGGGTCTGATTGTTGTGGCTTAACGGCCGTCTGGTTGGTGGTGTGTGTGGGCTGAAAGCGTGTTGGCGGCTGTTAGCCAGATTGTGTATTGATTTGCACATGGTGTGATTTTAAGTTGTCCGAGGTTTGGGTGTATGGTGGCATAATTGGTGTGTGAGAGTGAGGGGCCCTTGAATGGCACTGTTTGTAAATATGTGTTGTATTGTGTTGGGCCAGCAGCTGGCAGTGTGAATGGTTTTCTGTGTCTGACACACGATATGCATGTGAATGGACTGTAAAGCAGTTGGTGTCTTTAAGTGGCTTTCCAGCTCATGAGCTGTAAGTAAGTGGTTCTCTATTCTGATGTTAAGTCAGCGAATAGAGTTTTTTAATGTACCATTTAATTCCCCTTGTGCCAAATCTAACCAGTATGCCTGTGATGGACTAGTGGATGGGTGTGCAATTATGTGTTGGTGTTTTTTTGCTTTTTACTGTCAGTGCATACTCTCTCTGTAGTGAATACCTTCTGCCGTCACATCTTTGGAAACTGGTCACTAAGAGAATAATATGTGGTATGTTTTGTGAGGATACCAAGAGGTTTACTTACCCAGAAGTCCTTCTAAATTTGATTTATTGACAAAAACATATTTTTCCCCCATATTTCTGACTAGGATAGTTGTGGGATGACCCGGTCGGTACACATTTCCTCCCACCCAGTGTTCCCCAGGCTACCTCACTTGTGTGGTTGGGCCAATTACCTGTGAATGGGAAGGGCCCAAAACATATTGTGGAGACATCAAAATGATCTATTACAAAACGTTCTGGTTTTGTAAGGGCTGCACCTGCGTTTTTGGTCTAAGGCCAAGCAGCCATACAGAGAGGCCTACCAAAGCCAGACATTATTGAAAACTAGTCACCCAGGGGAGTCCAGGGAGGTGCAGCTTTTGTGGATCTCACAACGTTACCTAGAATCCCCTGAAGACCTCACATTTAGGTAAAAAAAAATCAAATTTTACTTACATTTCTGTGTGTGAAAGTTGTGGGATCAACGGGCCAGCACAAATGTCCCACCCCCCAGCGTTCACCCAGGCCTCCCAATATAAATGGTACCATTTCCAAAACAAAATAGAAATCTAGCTATACTTTGGCTAATTTCTCGACCCCCTCCAGGGGAATCCACAAACTCTGGGTACCTTTAGATCTCCAGGATGTTGGAAAAAAGGACGCAAATCTGGAGGGGATAGTCGGGGGGGGAGGCCTATCAGCGAAAGGGTTAAAACATTATCTTTCCTCACAAACACAGCTGCCTGTATAATATCTTCCATAGTTTAATTATACTTCAACAAT